>NC_140197.1:22298651-22919376 GCF_965226575.1 Pagrus pagrus | reverse complement strand
CGTTCAGCCAGTATAGGACCACGTCTGGGAGAAATTTCGAGTCAATCGGTCCAAAGACCTGGAAGCTATTGAAAAAATCGGCCGACGTTTTCATGAAAAAGGCCATTTTTTTCTTTGAAATATTCACCAAAACTACAAATTCCACCAGAATCCAACCAAAACCGGCGAGCCTCATTCCACCAGTGAGGAGGACATGCGTGTGCAATTTCGAGTCAATCGGTCAAAAGACGACCGTAACCCTAACCCTAGCCCCACAACCCTAACCCTAGCCCCATAACCCTAACCCTAACCCTAACCCTAGCCTCAGCCTTAAGCCAGCCTCATGAAACATTGTCCCTCTCACTAAAATATTCGCCAAAAATACAACTTTCACCCGAATCCAATGGGGACTGCTGTGTCTCGTTCAGCCAGTATAGGACCACGTCTGGGAGAAATTTCGAGTCAATCGGTCCAAAGACCTGGAAGCTATTGAAAAAATCGGCCGACGTTTTCATGAAAAAGGCCATTTTTTCTTTAAAATATTCGCCAAAAATACAAATTTCACCCGAATCCAATGGGGACTGCTGTGTCTCGTTCAGCCAGTATAGGACCACGTCTGGGAGAAATTTCGAGTCAATCGGTCCAAAGACCTGGAAGCTATTGAAAAAATCGGCCGACGTTTTCATGAAAAAGGCCATTTTTTCTTTAAAATATTCGCCAAAAATACAAATTTCACCCGAATCCAATGGGGACTGCTGTGTCTCGTTCAGCCAGTATAGGACCACGTCTGGGAGAAATTTCGAGTCAATCGGTCCAAAGACCTGGAAGCTATTGAAAAAATCGGCCGACGTTTTCATGAAAAAGGCCATTTTTTTCTTTGAAATATTCACCAAAAATACAAGTTCCACCGGAATCCAACCAAAACCGGCGAGCCTCATTCCACCAGTGAGGAGGACATTCGTGTGCAATTTCGAGTCAATCGGTCAAAAGACGACCGTAACCCTAACCCTAGCCCCATAACCCTAACCCTAGCCCCATAACCCTAACCCTAACCCTAACCCTAGCCTCAGCCTTAAGCCAGCCTCATGAAACATTGTCCCTCTCACTAAAATATTCGCCAAAAATACAAATTTCACCCGAATCCAATGGGGACTGCTGTGTCTCGTTCAGCCAGTATAGGACCACGTCTGGGAGAAATTTCGAGTCAATCGGTCCAAAGACCTGGAAGCTATTGAAAAAATCGGCCGACGTTTTCATGAAAAAGGCCATTTTTTTCTTTGAAATATTCACCAAAAATACAAGTTCCACCGGAATCCAACCAAAACCGGCGAGCCTCATTCCACCAGTGAGGAGGACATTCGTGTGCAATTTCGAATCAATCGGTCAAAAGACGACCGTAACCCTAACCCTAGCCCCATAACCCTAACCCTAGCCCCATAACCCTAACCCTAACCCTAACCCTAGCCTCAGCCTTAAGCCAGCCTCATGAAACATTGTCCCTCTCACTAAAATATTCGCCAAAAATACAAATTTCACCCGAAACCAATGGGGACTGCTGTGTCTCGTTCAGCCAGTATAGGACCACGTCTGGGAGAAATTTCGAGTCAATCGGTCCAAAGACCTGGAAGCTATTGAAAAAATCGGCCGACGTTTTCATGAAAAAGGCCATTTTTTTCTTTGAAATATTCACCAAAAATACAAATTCCACCGGAATCCAACCAAACCGGCGAGCCTCATTCCACCAGTGAGGAGGACATGCGTGTGCAATTTCGAGTCAATCGGTCAAAAGACGACCTAAACCCTAACCCTAGCCCCATAACCCTAACCCTAGCCCCATAACCCTAACCCTAACCCTAACCCTAGCCTCAGCTTTAAGCCAGCCTCATGAAACATTGTCCCTCTCACTAAAATATTCGCAAAAAATACAAATTTCACCCGAATCCAATGGGGACTGCTGTGTCTCGTTCAGCCAGTATAGGACCACGTTTGGGAGAAATTTCGAGTCAATCGGTCCAAAGACCTGGAAGCTATTGAAAAAATCGGCCGACGTTTTCATGAAAAAGGCCATTTTTTCTTTAAAATATTCGCCAAAAATACAAATTTCACCCGAATCCAATGGGGACTGCTGTGTCTCGTTCAGCCAGTATAGGACCACGTCTGGGAGAAATTTCGAGTCAATCGGTCCAAAGACCTGGAAGCTATTGAAAAAATCGGCCGACGTTTTCATGAAAAAGGCCATTTTTTTCTTTGAAATATTCACCAAAAATACAAGTTCCACCGGAATCCAACCAAAACCGGCGAGCCTCATTTCACCAGTGAGGAGGACATTCGTGTGCAATTTCGAGTCAATCGGTCAAAAGACGACCGTAACCCTAACCCTAGCCCCATAACCCTAACCCTAGCCCCATAACCCTAACCCTAACCCTAACCCTAGCCTCAGCCTTAAGCCAGCCTCATGAAACATTGTCCCTCTCACTAAAATATTCGCCAAAAATACAAATTTCACCCGAAACCAATGGGGACTGCTGTGTCTCGTTCAGCCAGTATAGGACCACGTCTGGGAGAAATTTCGAGTCAATCGGTCCAAAGACCTGGAAGCTATTGAAAAAATCGGCCGACGTTTTCATGAAAAAGGCCATTTTTTTCTTTGAAATATTCACCAAAAATACAAATTCCACCGGAATCCAACCAAACCGGCGAGCCTCATTCCACCAGTGAGGAGGACATGCGTGTGCAATTTCGAGTCAATCGGTCAAAAGACGACCTAAACCCTAACCCTAGCCCCATAACCCTAACCCTAGCCCCATAACCCTAACCCTAACCCTAACCCTAGCCTCAGCTTTAAGCCAGCCTCATGAAACATTGTCCCTCTCACTAAAATATTCGCCAAAAATACAAATTTCACCCGAATCCAATGGGGACTGCTGTGTCTCGTTCAGCCAGTATAGGACCACGTCTGGGAGAAATTTCGAGTCAATCGGTCCAAAGACCTGGAAGCTATTGAAAAAATCGGCCGACGTTTTCATGAAAAAGGCCATTTTTTTCTTTGAAATATTCACCAAAAATACAAATTCCACCGGAATCCAACCAAACCGGCGAGCCTCATTCCACCAGTGAGGAGGACATGCGTGTGCAATTTCGAGTCAATCGGTCAAAAGACGACCTAAACCCTAACCCTAGCCCCATAACCCTAACCCTAGCCCCATAACCCTAACCCTAACCCTAACCCGAGCCTCAGCCTTAAGCCAGCCTCATGAAACATTGTCCCGCTCACTAAAATATTCGCCAAAAATACAACTTTCACCCGAATCCAATGGGGACTGCTGTGTCTCGTTCAGCCAGTATAGGACCACGTCTGGGAGAAATTTCGAGTCAATCGGTCCAAAGACCTGGAAGCTATTGAAAAAATCGGCCGACGTTTTCATGAAAAAGGCCATTTTTTCTTTAAAATATTCGCCAAAAATACAAATTTCACCCGAATCCAATGGGGACTGCTGTGTCTCGTTCAGCCAGTATAGGACCACGTCTGGGAGAAATTTCGAGTCAATCGGTCCAAAGACCTGGAAGCTATTGAAAAAATCGGCCGACGTTTTCATGAAAAAGGCCATTTTTTTCTTTGAAATATTCACCAAAAATACAAATTCCACCGGAATCCAACCAAAACCGGCGAGCCTCATTCCACCAGTGAGGAGGACATGCGTGTGCAATTTCGAGTCAATCGGTCAAAAGACGACCGTAACCCTAACCCTAGCCCCATAACCCTAACCCTAGCCCCATAACCCTAACCCTAACCCTAACCCTAGCCTCAGCCTTAAGCCAGCCTCATGAAACATTGTCCCTCTCACTAAAATATTCGCCAAAAATACAAATTTCACCCGAATCCAATGGGGACTGCTGTGTCTCGTTCAGCCAGTATAGGACCACGTCTGGGAGAAATTTCGAGTCAATCGGTCCAAAGACCTGGAAGCTATTGAAAAAATCGGCCGACGTTTTCATGAAAAAGGCCATTTTTTTCTTTGAAATATTCACCAAAAATACAAATTCCACCGGAATCCAACCAAAACCGGCGAGCCTCATTCCACCAGTGAGGAGGACATGCGTGTGCAATTTCGAGTCAATCGGTCAAAAGACGACCTAAACCCTAACCCTAGCCCCATAACCCTAACCCTAGCCCCATAACCCTAACCCTAACCCTAACCCGAGCCTCAGCCTTAAGCCAGCCTCATGAAACATTGTCCCGCTCACTAAAATATTCGCCAAAAATACAACTTTCACCCGAATCCAATGGGGACTGCTGTGTCTCGTTCAGCCAGTATAGGACCACGTCTGGGAGAAATTTCGAGTCAATCGGTCCAAAGACCTGGAAGCTATTGAAAAAATCGGCCGACGTTTTCATGAAAAAGGCCATTTTTTCTTTAAAATATTCGCCAAAAATACAAATTTCACCCGAATCCAATGGGGACTGCTGTGTCTCGTTCAGCCAGTATAGGACCACGTCTGGGAGAAATTTCGAGTCAATCGGTCCAAAGACCTGGAAGCTATTGAAAAAATCGGCCGACGTTTCCATGAAAAAGGCCATTTTTTCTTTAAAATATTCGCCAAAAATACAAATTTCACCCGAATCCAATGGGGACTGCTGTGTCTCGTTCAGCCAGTATAGGACCACGTCTGGGAGAATTTTCGAATCAATCGGTCCAAAGACCTGGAAGCTATTGAAAAAATCGGCCGACGTTTTCATGAAAAAGGCCATTTTTTCTTTAAAATATTCGCCAAAAATACAAATTTCACCCGAATCCAATGGGGACTGCTGTGTCTCGTTCAGCCAGTATAGGACCACGTCTGGGAGAAATTTCGAGTCAATCGGTCCAAAGACCTGGAAGCTATTGAAAAAATCGGCCGACGTTTTCATGAAAAAGGCCATTTTTTTCTTTGAAATATTCACCAAAAATACAAATTCCACCAGAATCCAACCAAAACCTGCGAGCCTCATTCCACCAGTGAGGAGGACATTCGTGTGCAATTTCGAGTCAATCGGTCAAAAGACGACCGTAACCCTAACCCTAGCCCCATAACCCTAACCCTAGCCCCATAGCCCTAACCCTAACCCTAACCCTAGCCTCAGCCTTAAGCCAGCCTCATGAAACATTGTCCCTCTCACTAAAATATTCGCCAAAAATACAAATTTCACCCGAATCCAATGGGGACTGCTGTGTCTCGTTCAGCCAGTATAGGACCACGTCTGGGAGAAATTTCGAGTCAATCGGTCCAAAGACCTGGAAGCTATTGAAAAAATCGGCCGACGTTTTCATGAAAAAGGTCATTTTTTCTTTAAAATATTCGCCAAAAATACAAATTTCACCTGAATCCAATGGGGACTGCTGTGTCTCGTTCAGCCAGTATAGGACCACGTCTGGGAGAAATTTCGAGTCAATCGGTCCAAAGACCTGGAAGCTATTGAAAAAATCGGCCGACGTTTTCATGAAAAAGGCCATTTTTTCTTTAAAATATTCGCCAAAAATACAAATTTCACCCGAATCCAATGGGGACTGCTGTGTCTCGTTCAGCCAGTATAGGACCACGTCTGGGAGAAATTTCGAGTCAATCGGTCCAAAGACCTGGAAGCTATTGAAAAAATCGGCCGACGTTTTCATGAAAAAGGCCATTTTTTTCTTTGAAATATTCACCAAAAATACAAATTCCACCGGAATCCAACCAAAACCGGCGAGCCTCATTCCACCAGTGAGGAGGACATGCGTGTGCAATTTCGAGTCAATCGGTCAAAAGACGACCGTAACCCTAACCCTAGCCCCATAACCCTAACCCTAGCCCCATAGCCCTAACCCTAACCCTAACCCTAGCCTCAGCCTTAAGCCAGCCTCATGAAACATTGTCCCTCTCACTAAAATATTCGCCAAAAATACAAATTTCACCCGAATCCAATGGGGACTGCTGTGTCTCGTTCAGCCAGTATAGGACCACGTCTGGGAGAAATTTCGAGTCAATCGGTCCAAAGACCTGGAAGCTATTGAAAAAATCGGCCGACGTTTTCATGAAAAAGGTCATTTTTTCTTTAAAATATTCGCCAAAAATACAAATTTCACCCGAATCCAATGGGGACTGCTGTGTCTCGTTCAGCCAGTATAGGACCACGTCTGGGAGAAATTTCGAGTCAATCGGTCCAAAGACCTGGAAGCTATTGAAAAAATCGGCCGACGTTTTCATGAAAAAGGCCATTTTTTCTTTAAAATATTCGCCAAAAATACAAATTTCACCCGAATCCAATGGGGACTGCTGTGTCTCGTTCAGCCAGTATAGGACCACGTCTGGGAGAAATTTCAAGTCAATCGGTCCAAAGACCTGGAAGCTATTGAAAAAATCGGCCGACGTTTTCATGAAAAAGGCCATTTTTTCTTTAAAATATTCGCCAAAAATACAAATTTCACCCGAATCCAATGGGGACTGCTGTGTCTCGTTCAGCCAGTATAGGACCACGTCTGGGAGAAATTTCGAGTCAATCGGTCCAAAGACCTGGAAGCTATTGAAAAAATCGGCCGACGTTTTCATGAAAAAGGCCATTTTTTCTTTAAAATATTCGCCAAAAATACAAATTTCACCCGAATCCAATGGGGACTGCTGTGTCTCGTTCAGCCAGTATAGGACCACGTCTGGGAGAAATTTCGAGTCAATCGGTCCAAAGACCTGGAAGCTATTGAAAAAATCGGCCGACGTTTTCATGAAAAAGGCCATTTTTTTCTTTGAAATATTCACCAAAAATACAAATTCCACCGGAATCCAACCAAAACCGGCGAGCCTCATTCCACCAGTGAGGAGGACATGCGTGTGCAATTTCGAGTCAATCGGTCAAAAGACGACCGTAACCTTAACCCTAGCCCCATAACCCTAACCCTAGCCCCATAGCCCTAACCCTAACCCTAACCCTAGCCTCAGCCTTAAGCCAGCCTCATGAAACATTGTCCCTCTCACTAAAATATTCGCCAAAAATACAAATTTCACCCGAATCCAATGGGGACTGCTGTGTCTCGTTCAGCCAGTATAGGACCACGTCTGGGAGAAATTTCGAGTCAATCGGTCCAAAGACCTGGAAGCTATTGAAAAAATCGGCCGACGTTTTCATGAAAAAGGTCATTTTTTCTTTAAAATATTCGCCAAAAATACAAATTTCACCCGAATCCAATGGGGACTGCTGTGTCTCGTTCAGCCAGTATAGGACCACGTCTGGGAGAAATTTCGAGTCAATCGGTCCAAAGACCTGGAAGCTATTGAAAAAATCGGCCGACGTTTTCATGAAAAAGGCCATTTTTTCTTTAAAATATTCGCCAAAAATACAAATTTCACCCGAATCCAATGGGGACTGCTGTGTCTCGTTCAGCCAGTATAGGACCACGTCTGGGAGAAATTTCAAGTCAATCGGTCCAAAGACCTGGAAGCTATTGAAAAAATCGGCCGACGTTTTCATGAAAAAGGCCATTTTTTCTTTAAAATATTCGCCAAAAATACAAATTTCACCCGAATCCAATGGGGACTGCTGTGTCTCGTTCAGCCAGTATAGGACCACGTCTGGGAGAAATTTCGAGTCAATCGGTCCAAAGACCTGGAAGCTATTGAAAAAATCGGCCGACGTTTTCATGAAAAAGGCCATTTTTTCTTTAAAATATTCGCCAAAAATACAAATTTCACCCGAATCCAATGGGGACTGCTGTGTCTCGTTCAGCCAGTATAGGACCACGTCTGGGAGAAATTTCGAGTCAATCGGTCCAAAGACCTGGAAGCTATTGAAAAAATCGGCCGACGTTTTCATGAAAAAGGCCATTTTTTTCTTTGAAATATTCACCAAAAATACAAATTCCACCGGAATCCAACCAAAACCGGCGAGCCTCATTCCACCAGTGAGGAGGACATGCGTGTGCAATTTCGAGTCAATCGGTCAAAAGACGACCGTAACCTTAACCCTAGCCCCATAACCCTAACCCTAGCCCCATAGCCCTAACCCTAACCCTAACCCTAGCCTCAGCCTTAAGCCAGCCTCATGAAACATTGTCCCTCTCACTAAAATATTCGCCAAAAATACAAATTTCACCCGAATCCAATGGGGACTGCTGTGTCTCGTTCAGCCAGTATAGGACCACGTCTGGGAGAAATTTCGAGTCAATCGGTCCAAAGACCTGGAAGCTATTGAAAAAATCGGCCGACGTTTTCATGAAAAAGGTCATTTTTTCTTTAAAATATTCGCCAAAAATACAAATTTCACCCGAATCCAATGGGGACTGCTGTGTCTCGTTCAGCCAGTATAGGACCACGTCTGGGAGAAATTTCGAGTCAATCGGTCCAAAGACCTGGAAGCTATTGAAAAAATCGGCCGACGTTTTCATGAAAAAGGCCATTTTTTCTTTAAAATATTCGCCAAAAATACAAATTTCACCCGAATCCAATGGGGACTGCTGTGTCTCGTTCAGCCAGTATAGGACCACGTCTGGGAGAAATTTCGAGTCAATCGGTCCAAAGACCTGGAAGCTATTGAAAAAATCGGCCGACGTTTTCATGAAAAAGGCCATTTTTTTCTTTGAAATATTCACCAAAAATACAAATTCCACCGGAATCCAACCAAAACCGGCGAGCCTCATTCCACCAGTGAGGAGGACATGCGTGTGCAATTTCGAGTCAATCGGTCAAAAGACGACCTAAACCCTAACCCTAGCCCCATAACCCTAACCCTAGCCCCATAACCCTAACCCTAACCCTAACCCTAGCCTCAGCCTTAAGCCAGCCTCATGAAACATTGTCCCTCTCACTAAAATATTCGCCAAAAATACAAATTTCACCCGAATCCAATGGGGACTGCTGTGTCTCGTTCAGCCAGTATAGGACCACGTCTGGGAGAAATTTCGAGTCAATCGGTCCAAAGACCTGGAAGCTATTGAAAAAATCGGCCGACGTTTTCATGAAAAAGGCCATTTTTTTCTTTGAAATATTCACCAAAAATACAAATTCCACCGGAATCCAACCAAAACCGGCGAGCCTCATTCCACCAGTGAGGAGGACATGCGTGTGCAATTTCGAGTCAATCGGTCAAAAGACGACCTAAACCCTAACCCTAGCCCCATAACCCTAACCCTAGCCCCATAACCCTAACCCTAACCCTAACCCTAGCCTCAGCCTTAAGCCAGCCTCATGAAACATTGTCCCTCTCACTAAAATATTCGCCAAAAATACAACTTTCACCCGAATCCAATGGGGACTGCTGTGTCTCGTTCAGCCAGTATAGGACCACGTCTGGGAGAAATTTCGAGTCAATCGGTCCAAAGACCTGGAAGCTATTGAAAAAATCGGCCGACGTTTTCATGAAAAAGGCCATTTTTTCTTTAAAATATTCGCCAAAAATACAAATTTCACCCGAATCCAATGGGGACTGCTGTGTCTCGTTCAGCCAGTATAGGACCACGTCTGGGAGAAATTTCGAGTCAATCGGTCCAAAGACCTGGAAGCTATTGAAAAAATCGGCCGACGTTTTCATGAAAAAGGCCATTTTTTCTTTAAAATATTCGCCAAAAATACAAATTTCACCCGAATCCAATGGGGACTGCTGTGTCTCGTTCAGCCAGTATAGGACCACGTCTGGGAGAAATTTCGAGTCAATCGGTCCAAAGACCTGGAAGCTATTGAAAAAATCGGCCGACGTTTTCATGAAAAAGGCCATTTTTTCTTTAAAATATTCGCCAAAAATACAAATTTCACCCGAATCCAATGGGGACTGCTGTGTCTCGTTCAGCCAGTATAGGACCACGTCTGGGAGAAATTTCGAGTCAATCGGTCCAAAGACCTGGAAGCTATTGAAAAAATCGGCCGACGTTTTCATGAAAAAGGCCATTTTTTTCTTTGAAATATTCACCAAAAATACAAATTCCACCGGAATCCAACCAAAACCGGCGGGCATCATTCCACCAGTGAGGAGGACATGCGTGTGCAATTTCGAGTCAATCGGTCAAAAGACGACCGTAACCCTAACCCTAGCCCCATAACCCTAACCCTAGCCCCATAACCCTAACCCTAACCCTAACCCTAGCCTCAGCCTTAAGCCAGCCTCATGAAACATTGTCCCTCTCACTAAAATATTCGCCAAAAACACAAATTTCACCCGAATCCAATGGGGACTGCTGTGTCTCGTTCAGCCAGTATAGGACCACGTCTGGGAGAAATTTCGAGTCAATCGGTCCAAAGACCTGGAAGCTATTGAAAAAATCGGCCGACGTTTTCATGAAAAAGGCCATTTTTTCTTTAAAATATTCGCCAAAAATACAAATTTCACCCGAATCCAATGGGGACTGCTGTGTCTCGTTCAGCCAGTATAGGACCACGTCTGGGAGAAATTTCGAGTCAATCGGTCCAAAGACCTGGAAGCTATTGAAAAAATCGGCCGACGTTTTCATGAAAAAGGCCATTTTTTTCTTTGAAATATTCACCAAAAATACAAATTCCACCGGAATCCAACCAAAACCGGCGGGCCTCATTCCACCAGTGAGGAGGACATGCGTGTGCAATTTCGAGTCAATCGGTCCAAAGACCTGGAAGCTATTGAAAAAATCGGCCGACGTTTTCATGAAAAAGGCCATTTTTTCTTTAAAATATTCGCCAAAAATACAAATTTCACCCGAATCCAATGGGGACTGCTGTGTCTCGTTCAGCCAGTATAGGACCACGTCTGGGAGAAATTTCGAGTCAATCGGTCCAAAGACCTGGAAGCTATTGAAAAAATCGGCCGACGTTTTCATGAAAAAGGCCACTTTTTCTTTAAAATATTCGCCAAAAATACAAATTTCACCCGAATCCAATGGGGACTGCTGTGTCTCGTTCAGCCAGTATAGGACCACGTCTGGGAGAAATTTCGAGTCAATCGGTCCAAAGACCTGGAAGCTATTGAAAGAATCGGCCGACGTTTTCATGAAAAAGGCCATTTTTTCTTTAAAATATTCGCCAAAAATACAAATTTCACCCGAATCCAATGGGGACTGCTGTGTCTCGTTCAGCCAGTATAGGACCACGTCTGGGAGAAATTTCGAGTCAATCGGTCCAAAGACCTGGAAGCTATTGAAAAAATCGGCCGACGTTTTCATGAAAAAGGCCATTTTTTTCTTTGAAATATTCACCAAAAATACAAATTCCACCGGAATCCAACCAAAACCGGCGGGCCTCATTCCACCAGTGAGGAGGACATGCGTGTGCAATTTCGAGTCAATCGGTCAAAAGACGACCGTAACCCTAACCCTAGCCCCATAACCCTAACCCTAGCCCCATAACCCTAACCCTAACCCTAGCCTCAGCCTTAAGCCAGCCTCATGAAACATTGTCCCTCTCACTAAAATATTCGCCAAAAATACAAATTTCACCCGAATCCAATGGGGACTGCTGTGTCTCGTTCAGCCAGTATAGGACCACGTCTGGGAGAAATTTCGAGTCAATCGGTCCAAAGACCTGGAAGCTATTGAAAAAATCGGCCGACGTTTTCATGAAAAAGGCCATTTTTTTCTTTGAAATATTCACCAAAAATACAAATTCCACCAGAATCCAACCAAAACCGGCGAGCCTCATTCCACCAGTGAGGAGGACATGCGTGTGCAATTTCGAGTCAATCGGTCAAAAGACGACCGTAACATTAACCCTAGCCCCATAACCCTAACCCTAACCCTAACCCTAGCCTCAGCCTTAAGCCAGCCTCATGAAACATTGTCCCTCTCACTAAAATATTCGCCAAAAATACAAATTTCACCCGAATCCAATGGGGACTGCTGTGTCTCGTTCAGCCAGTATAGGACCACGTCTGGGAGAAATTTCGAGTCAATCGGTCCAAAGACCTGGAAGCTATTGAAAAAATTGGCCGACGTTTTCATGAAAAAGGCCATTTTTTCTTTAAAATATTCGCCAAAAATACAAATTTCACCCGAATCCAATGGGGACTGCTGTGTCTCGTTCAGCCAGTATAGGACAACGTCTGGGAGAAATTTCGAGTCAATCGGTCCAAAGACCTGGAAGCTATTGAAAAAATCGGCCGACGTTTTCATGAAAAAGGCCATTTTTTCTTTAAAATATTCGCCAAAAATACAAATTTCACCCGAATCCAATGGGGACTGCTGTGTCTCGTTCAGCCAGTATAGGACCACGTCTGGGAGAAATTTCGAGTCAATCGGTCCAAAGACCTGGAAGCTATTGAAAAAATCGGCCGACGTTTTCATGAAAAAGGCCATTTTTTTCTTTGAAATATTCACCAAAAATACAAATTCCACCGGAATCCAACCAAAACCGGCGGGCCTCATTCCACCAGTGAGGAGGACATGCGTGTGCAATTTCGAGTCAATCGGTCCAAAGACCTGGAAGCTATTGAAAAAATCGGCCGACGTTTTCATGAAAAAGGCCATTTTTTCTTTAAAATATTCGCCAAAAATACAAATTTCACCCGAATCCAATGGGGACTGCTGTGTCTCGTTCAGCCAGTATAGGACCACGTCTGGGAGAAATTTCGAGTCAATCGGTCCAAAGACCTGGAAGCTATTGAAAAAATCGGCCGACGTTTTCATGAAAAAGGCCACTTTTTCTTTAAAATATTCGCCAAAAATACAAATTTCACCCGAATCCAATGGGGACTGCTGTGTCTCGTTCAGCCAGTATAGGACCACGTCTGGGAGAAATTTCGAGTCAATCGGTCCAAAGACCTGGAAGCTATTGAAAAAATCGGCCGACGTTTTCATGAAAAAGGCCATTTTTTCTTTAAAATATTCGCCAAAAATACAAATTTCACCCGAATCCAATGGGGACTGCTGTGTCTCGTTCAGCCAGTATAGGACCACGTCTGGGAGAAATTTCGAGTCAATCGGTCCAAAGACCTGGAAGCTATTGAAAAAATTGGCCGACGTTTTCATGAAAAAGGCCATTTTTTTCTTTGAAATATTCACCAAAAATACAAATTCCACCGGAATCCAACCAAAACCGGCGGGCCTCATTCCACCAGTGAGGAGGACATGCGTGTGCAATTTCGAGTCAATCGGTCAAAAGACGACCGTAACCCTAACCCTAGCCCCATAACCCTAACCCTAGCCCCATAACCCTAACCCTAACCCTAACCCTAGCCTCAGCCTTAAGCCAGCCTCATGAAACATTGTCCCTCTCACTAAAATATTCGCCAAAAATACAAATTTCACCCGAATCCAATGGGGACTGCTGTGTCTCGTTCAGCCAGTATAGGACCACGTCTGGGAGAAATTTCGAGTCAATCGGTCCAAAGACCTGGAAGCTATTGAAAAAATTGGCCGACGTTTTCATGAAAAAGGCCATTTTTTCTTTAAAATATTCGCCAAAAATACAAATTTCACCCGAATCCAATGGGGACTGCTGTGTCTCGTTCAGCCAGTATAGGACAACGTCTGGGAGAAATTTCGAGTCAATCGGTCCAAAGACCTGGAAGCTATTGAAAAAATCGGCCGACGTTTTCATGAAAAAGGCCATTTTTTCTTTAAAATATTCGCCAAAAATACAAATTTCACCCGAATCCAATGGGGACTGCTGTGTCTCGTTCAGCCAGTATAGGACCACGTCTGGGAGAAATTTCGAGTCAATCGGTCCAAAGACCTGGAAGCTATTGAAAAAATCGGCCGACGTTTTCATGAAAAAGGCCATTTTTTTCTTTGAAATATTCACCAAAAATACAAATTCCACCGGAATCCAACCAAAACCGGCGGGCCTCATTCCACCAGTGAGGAGGACATGCGTGTGCAATTTCGAGTCAATCGGTCCAAAGACCTGGAAGCTATTGAAAAAATCGGCCGACGTTTTCATGAAAAAGGCCATTTTTTCTTTAAAATATTCGCCAAAAATACAAATTTCACCCGAATCCAATGGGGACTGCTGTGTCTCGTTCAGCCAGTATAGGACCACGTCTGGGAGAAATTTCGAGTCAATCGGTCCAAAGACCTGGAAGCTATTGAAAAAATCGGCCGACGTTTTCATGAAAAAGGCCACTTTTTCTTTAAAATATTCGCCAAAAATACAAATTTCACCCGAATCCAATGGGGACTGCTGTGTCTCGTTCAGCCAGTATAGGACCACGTCTGGGAGAAATTTCGAGTCAATCGGTCCAAAGACCTGGAAGCTATTGAAAAAATCGGCCGACGTTTTCATGAAAAAGGCCATTTTTTCTTTAAAATATTCGCCAAAAATACAAATTTCACCCGAATCCAATGGGGACTGCTGTGTCTCGTTCAGCCAGTATAGGACCACGTCTGGGAGAAATTTCGAGTCAATCGGTCCAAAGACCTGGAAGCTATTGAAAAAATTGGCCGACGTTTTCATGAAAAAGGCCATTTTTTTCTTTGAAATATTCACCAAAAATACAAATTCCACCGGAATCCAACCAAAACCGGCGGGCCTCATTCCACCAGTGAGGAGGACATGCGTGTGCAATTTCGAGTCAATCGGTCAAAAGACGACCGTAACCCTAACCCTAGCCCCATAACCCTAACCCTAGCCCCATAACCCTAACCCTAACCCTAACCCTAGCCTCAGCCTTAAGCCAGCCTCATGAAACATTGTCCCTCTCACTAAAATATTCGCCAAAAATACAAATTTCACCCGAATCCAATGGGGACTGCTGTGTCTCGTTCAGCCAGTATAGGACCACGTCTGGGAGAAATTTCGAGTCAATCGGTCCAAAGACCTGGAAGCTATTGAAAAAATCGGCCGACGTTTTCATGAAAAAGGCCATTTTTTTCTTTGAAATATTCACCAAAAATACAAATTCCACCGGAATCCAACCAAAACCGGTGAGCCTCATTCCACCAGTGAGGAGGACATGCGTGTGCAATTTCGAGTCAATCGGTCAAAAGACGACCGTAACCCTAACCCTAGCCCCATAACCCTAACCCTAGCCCCATAACCCTAACCCTAACCCTAACCCTAGCCTCAGCCTTAAGCCAGCCTCATGAAACATTGTCCCTCTCACTAAAATATTCGCCAAAAATACAAATTTCACCCGAATCCAATGGGGACTGCTGTGTCTCGTTCAGCCAGTATAGGACCACGTCTGGGAGAAATTTCGAGTCAATCGGTCCAAAGACCTGGAAGCTATTGAAAAAATCGGCCGACGTTTTCATGAAAAAGGCCATTTTTTTCTTTGAAATATTCACCAAAAATACAAATTCCACCAGAATCCAACCAAAACCGGCGAGCCTCATTCCACCAGTGAGGAGGACATGCGTGTGCAATTTCGAGTCAATCGGTCAAAAGACGACCGTAACCCTAACCCTAGCCCCATAACCCTAACCCTAACCCTAACCCTAGCCTCAGCCTTAAGCCAGCCTCATGAAACATTGTCCCTCTCACTAAAATATTCGCCAAAAATACAAATTTCACCCGAATCCAATGGGGACTGCTGTGTCTCGTTCAGCCAGTATAGGACCACGTCTGGGAGAAATTTCGAGTCAATCGGTCCAAAGACCTGGAAGCTATTGAAAAAATTGGCCGACGTTTTCATGAAAAAGGCCATTTTTTCTTTAAAATATTCGCCAAAAATACAAATTTCACCCGAATCCAATGGGGACTGCTGTGTCTCGTTCAGCCAGTATAGGACAACGTCTGGGAGAAATTTCGAGTCAATCGGTCCAAAGACCTGGAAGCTATTGAAAAAATCGGCCGACGTTTTCATGAAAAAGGCCATTTTTTCTTTAAAATATTCGCCAAAAATACAAATTTCACCCGAATCCAATGGGGACTGCTGTGTCTCGTTCAGCCAGTATAGGACCACGTCTGGGAGAAATTTCGAGTCAATCGGTCCAAAGACCTGGAAGCTATTGAAAAAATCGGCCAACGTTTTCATGAAAAAGGCCATTTTTTCTTTAAAATATTCGCCAAAAATACAAATTTCACCCGAATCCAATGGGGACTGCTGTGTCTCGTTCAGCCAGTATAGGACCACGTCTGGGAGAAATTTCGAGTCAATCGGTCCAAAGACCTGGAAGCTATTGAAAAAATCGGCCGACGTTTTCATGAAAAAGGCCATTTTTTCTTTAAAATATTCGCCAAAAATACAAATTTCACCCGAATCCAATGGGGACTGCTGTGTCTCGTTCAGCCAGTATAGGACCACGTCTGGGAGAAATTTCGAGTCAATCGGTCCAAAGACCTGGAAGCTATTGAAAAAATCGGCCGACGTTTTCATGAAAAAGGCCATTTTTTTCTTTGAAATATTCACCAAAAATACAAATTCCACCAGAATCCAACCAAAACCGGCGAGCCTCATTCCACCAGTGAGGAGGACATGCGTGTGCAATTTCGAGTCAATCGGTCAAAAGACGACCGTAACCCTAACCCTAGCCCCATAACCCTAACCCTAGCCCCATAACCCTAACCCTAACCCTAACCCTAGCCTCAGCCTTAAGCCAGCCTCATGAAACATTGTCCCTCTCACTAAAATATTCGCCAAAAATACAAATTTCACCCGAATCCAATGGGGACTGCTGTGTCTCGTTCAGCCAGTATAGGACCACGTCTGGGAGAAATTTCGAGTCAATCGGTCCAAAGACCTGGAAGCTATTGAAAAAATCGGCCGACGTTTTCATGAAAAAGGCCATTTTTTCTTTAAAATATTCGCCAAAAATACAAATTTCACCCGAATCCAATGGGGACTGCTGTGTCTCGTTCAGCCAGTATAGGACCACGTCTGGGAGAAATTTCGAGTCAATCGGTCCAAAGACCTGGAAGCTATTAAAAAATCGGCCGACGTTTTCATGAAAAAGGCCATTTTTTTCTTTGAAATATTCACCAAAAATACAAATTCCACCGGAATCCAACCAAAAACAGCGAGCCTCATTCCACCAGTGAGGAGGACATGCGTGTGCAATTTCGAGTCAATCGGTCAAAAGACGACCGTAACCCTAACCCTAGCCCCATAACCCTAACCCTAACCCTAGCCTCAGCCTTAAGCCAGCCTCATGAAACATTGTCCCTCTCACTAAAATATTCGCCAAAAATACAAATTTCACCCGAATCCAATGGGGACTGCTGTGTCTCGTTCAGCCAGTATAGGACCACGTCTGGGAGAAATTTCGAGTCAATCGGTCCAAAGACCTGGAAGCTATTGAAAAAATCGGCCGACGTTTTCATGAAAAAGGCCATTTTTTTCTTTGAAATATTCACCAAAAATACAAATTCCACCGGAATCCAACCAAAAACAGCGAGCCTCATTCCACCAGTGAGGAGGACATGCGTGTGCAATTTCGAGTCAATCGGTCAAAAGACGACCGTAACCCTAACCCTAGCCCCATAACCCTAACCCTAACCCTAGCCTCAGCCTTAAGCCAGCCTCATGAAACATTGTCCCTCTCACTAAAATATTCGCCAAAAATACAAATTTCACCCGAATCCAATGGGGACTGCTGTGTCTCGTTCAGCCAGTATAGGACCACGTCTGGGAGAAATTTCGAGTCAATCGGTCCAAAGACCTGGAAGCTATTGAAAAAATCGGCCGACGTTTTCATGAAAAAGGCCATTTTTTTCTTTGAAATATTCACCAAAAATACAAATTCCACCGGAATCCAACCAAAAACAGCGAGCCTCATTCCACCAGTGAGGAGGACATGCGTGTGCAATTTCGAGTCAATCGGTCAAAAGACGACCGTAACCCTAACCCTAGCCCCATAACCCTAACCCTAACCCTAGCCTCAGCCTTAAGCCAGCCTCATGAAACATTGTCCCTCTCACTAAAATATTCGCCAAAAATACAAATTTCACCCGAATCCAATGGGGACTGCTGTGTCTCGTTCAGCCAGTATAGGACCACGTCTGGGAGAAATTTCGAGTCAATCGGTCCAAAGACCTGGAAGCTATTGAAAAAATCGGCCGACGTTTTCATGAAAAAGGCCACTTTTTTCTTTGAAATATTCACCAAAAATACAAATTCCACCGGAATCCAACCAAAAACAGCGAGCCTCATTCCACCAGTGAGGAGGACATGCGTGTGCAATTTCGAGTCAATCGGTCAAAAGACGACCGTAACCCTAACCCTAGCCCCATAACCCTAACCCTAACCCTAGCCTCAGCCTTAAGCCAGCCTCATGAAACATTGTCCCTCTCACTAAAATATTCGCCAAAAATACAAATTTCACCCGAATCCAATGGGGACTGCTGTGTCTCGTTCAGCCAGTATAGGACCACGTCTGGGAGAAATTTCGAGTCAATCGGTCCAAAGACCTGGAAGCTATTGAAAAAATCGGCCGACGTTTTCATGAAAAAGGCCACTTTTTTCTTTGAAATATTCACCAAAAATACAAATTCCACCGGAATCCAACCAAAAACAGCGAGCCTCATTCCACCAGTGAGGAGGACATGCGTGTGCAATTTCGAGTCAATCGGTCAAAAGACGACCGTAACCCTAACCCTAGCCCCATAACCCTAACCCTAACCCTAGCCTCAGCCTTAAGCCAGCCTCATGAAACATTGTCCCTCTCACTAAAATATTCGCCAAAAATACAAATTTCACCCGAATCCAATGGGGACTGCTGTGTCTCGTTCAGCCAGTATAGGACCACGTCTGGGAGAAATTTCGAGTCAATCGGTCCAAAGACCTGGAAGCTATTGAAAAAATCGGCCGACGTTTTCATGAAAAAGGCCACTTTTTTCTTTGAAATATTCACCAAAAATACAAATTCCACCGGAATCCAACCAAAAACAGCGAGCCTCATTCCACCAGTGAGGAGGACATGCGTGTGCAATTTCGAGTCAATCGGTCAAAAGACGACCTAAACCCTAACCCTAGCCCCATAACCCTAACCCTAACCCTAGCCTCAGCCTTAAGCCAGCCTCATGAAACATTGTCCCTCTCACTAAAATATTCGCCAAAAATACAAATTTCACCCGAATCCAATGGGGACTGCTGTGTCTCGTTCAGCCAGTATAGGACCACGTCTGGGAGAAATTTCGAGTCAATCGGTCCAAAGACCTGGAAGCTATTGAAAAAATCGGCCGACGTTTTCATGAAAAAGGCCATTTTTTCTTTAAAATATTCGCCAAAAATACAAATTTCACCCGAATCCAATGGGGACTGCTGTGTCTCGTTCAGCCAGTATAGGACCACGTCTGGGAGAAATTTCGAGTCAATCGGTCCAAAGACCTGGAAGCTATTGAAAAAATCGGCCGACGTTTTCATGAAAAAGGCCATTTTTTCTTTAAAATATTCGCCAAAAATACAAATTTCACCCGAATCCAATGGGGACTGCTGTGTCTCGTTCAGCCAGTATAGGACCACGTCTGGGAGAAATTTCGAGTCAATCGGTCCAAAGACCTGGAAGCTATTGAAAAAATCGGCCGACGTTTTCATGAAAAAGGCCATTTTTTCTTTAAAATATTCGCCAAAAATACAAATTTCACCCGAATCCAATGGGGACTGCTGTGTCTCGTTCAGCCAGTATAGGACCACGTCTGGGAGAAATTTCGAGTCAATCGGTCCAAAGACCTGGAAGCTATTGAAAAAATCGGCCGACGTTTTCATGAAAAAGGCCATTTTTTCTTTAAAATATTCGCCAAAAATACAAATTTCACCCGAATCCAATGGGGACTGCTGTGTCTCGTTCAGCCAGTATAGGACCACGTCTGGGAGAAATTTCGAGTCAATCGGTCCAAAGACCTGGAAGCTATTGAAAAAATCGGCCGACGTTTTCATGAAAAAGGCCATTTTTTTCTTTGAAATATTCACCAAAAATACAAATTCCACCGGAATCCAACCAAAAACAGCGAGCCTCATTCCACCAGTGAGGAGGACATGCGTGTGCAATTTCGAGTCAATCGGTCAAAAGACGACCGTAACCCTAACCCTAGCCCCATAACCCTAACCCTAACCCTAGCCTCAGCCTTAAGCCAGCCTCATGAAACATTGTCCCTCTCACTAAAATATTCGCCAAAAGTACAAATTTCACCCGAATCCAATGGGGACTGCTGTGTCTCGTTCAGCCAGTATAGGACCACGTCTGGGAGAAATTTCGAGTCAATCGGTCCAAAGACCTGGAAGCTATTGAAAAAATCGGCCGACGTTTTCATGAAAAAGGCCATTTTTTTCTTTGAAATATTCACCAAAAATACAAATTCAACCGGAATCCAACCAAAACCGGCGAGCCTCATTCCACCAGTGAGGAGGACATGCGTGTGCAATTTCGAGTCAATCGGTCAAAAGACGACCGTAACCCTAACCCTAGCCCCATAACCCTAACCCTAGCCCCATAACCCTAACCCTAACCCTAACCCTAGCCTCAGCCTTAAGCCAGCCTCATGAAACATTGTCCCTCTCACTAAAATATTCGCCAAAAATACAAATTTCCCCCGAATCCAATGGGGACTGCTGTGTCTCGTTCAGCAAGTATAGGACCACGTCTGGGAGAAATTTCGAGTCAATCGGTCCAAAGACCTGGAAGCTATTGAAAAAATCGGCCGACGTTTTCATGAAAAAGGCCATTTTTTCTTTAAAATATTCGCCAAAAATACAAATTTCACCCGAATCCAATGGGGACTGCTGTGTCTCGTTCAGCCAGTATAGGACCACGTCTGGGAGAAATTTCGAGTCAATCGGTCCAAAGACCTGGAAGCTATTGAAAAAATCGGCCGACGTTTTCATGAAAAAGGCCATTTTTTCTTTAAAATATTCGCCAAAAATACAAATTTCACCCGAATCCAATGGGGACTGCTGTGTCTCGTTCAGCCAGTATAGGACCACGTCTGGGAGAAATTTCGAGTCAATCGGTCCAAAGACCTGGAAGCTATTGAAAAAATCGGCCGACGTTTTCATGAAAAAGGCCATTTTTTCTTTAAAATATTCGCCAAAAATACAAATTTCACCCGAATCCAATGGGGACTGCTGTGTCTCGTTCAGCCAGTATAGGACCACGTCTGGGAGAAATTTCGAGTCAATCGGTCCAAAGACCTGGAAGCTATTGAAAAAATCGGCCGACGTTTTCATGAAAAAGGCCATTTTTTTCTTTGAAATATTCACCAAAAATACAAATTCCACCGGAATCCAACCAAAAACAGCGAGCCTCATTCCACCAGTGAGGAGGACATGCGTGTGCAATTTCGAGTCAATCGGTCAAAAGACGACCGTAACCCTAACCCTAGCCCCATAACCCTAACCCTAACCCTAGCCTCAGCCTTAAGCCAGCCTCATGAAACATTGTCCCTCTCACTAAAATATTCGCCAAAAGTACAAATTTCACCCGAATCCAATGGGGACTGCTGTGTCTCGTTCAGCCAGTATAGGACCACGTCTGGGAGAAATTTCGAGTCAATCGGTCCAAAGACCTGGAAGCTATTGAAAAAATCGGCCGACGTTTTCATGAAAAAGGCCATTTTTTTCTTTGAAATATTCACCAAAAATACAAATTCAACCGGAATCCAACCAAAACCGGCGAGCCTCATTCCACCAGTGAGGAGGACATGCGTGTGCAATTTCGAGTCAATCGGTCAAAAGACGACCGTAACCCTAACCCTAGCCCCATAACCCTAACCCTAGCCCCATAACCCTAACCCTAACCCTAACCCTAGCCTCAGCCTTAAGCCAGCCTCATGAAACATTGTCCCTCTCACTAAAATATTCGCCAAAAATACAAATTTCCCCCGAATCCAATGGGGACTGCTGTGTCTCGTTCAGCAAGTATAGGACCACGTCTGGGAGAAATTTCGAGTCAATCGGTCCAAAGACCTGGAAGCTATTGAAAAAATCGGCCGACGTTTTCATGAAAAAGGCCATTTTTTCTTTAAAATATTCGCCAAAAATACAAATTTCACCCGAATCCAATGGGGACTGCTGTGTCTCGTTCAGCCAGTATAGGACCACGTCTGGGAGAAATTTCGAGTCAATCGGTCCAAAGACCTGGAAGCTATTGAAAAAATCGGCCGACGTTTTCATGAAAAAGGCCATTTTTTCTTTAAAATATTCGCCAAAAATACAAATTTCACCCGAATCCAATGGGGACTGCTGTGTCTCGTTCAGCCAGTATAGGACCACGTCTGGGAGAAATTTCGAGTCAATCGGTCCAAAGACCTGGAAGCTATTGAAATAATCGGCCGACGTTTTCATGAAAAAGGCCATTTTTTTCTTTGAAATATTCACCAAAAATACAAATTCCACCGGAATCCAACCAAAACCGGCGGGCCTCATTCCACCAGTGAGGAGGACATGCGTGTGCAATTTCGAGTCAATCGGTCAAAAGACGACCGTAACCCTAACCCTAGCCCCATAACCCTAACCCTAGCCCCATAACCCTAACCCTAACCCTAACCCTAGCCTCAGCCTTAAGCCAGACTCATGAAACATTGTCCCTCTCACTAAAATATTCGCCAAAAATACAAATTTCACCCGAATCCAATGGGGACTGCTGTGTCTCGTTCAGCCAGTATAGGACCGCGTCTGGGAGAAATTTCGAGTCAATCGGTCCAAAGACCTGGAAGCTATTGAAAAAATCGGCCGACGTTTTCATGAAAAAGGCCATTTTTTTCTTTGAAATATTCACCAAAAATACAAATTCCACCGGAATCCAACCAAAACCGGCGAGCCTCATTCCACCAGTGAGGAGGACATGCGTGTGCAATTTCGAGTCAATCGGTCAAAAGACGACCGTAACCCTAACCCTAGCCCCATAACCCTAACCCTAGCCCCATAACCCTAACCCTAACCCTAACCCTAGCCTCAGCCTTAAGCCAGCCTCATGAAACATTGTCCCTCTCACTAAAATATTCGCCAAAAATACAAATTTCACCCGAATCCAATGGGGACTGCTGTGTCTCGTTCAGCCAGTATAGGACCACGTCTGGGAGAAATTTCGAGTCAATCGGTCCAAAGACCTGGAAGCTATTGAAAAAATCGGCCGACGTTTTCATGAAAAAGGCCATTTTTTTCTTTGAAATATTCACCAAAAATACAAATTCCACCGGAATCCAACCAAAACCGGCGAGCCTCATTCCACCAGTGAGGAGGACATGCGTGTGCAATTTCGAGTCAATCGGTCAAAAGACGACCGTAACCCTAACCCTAGCCCCATAACCCTAACCCTAGCCCCATAACCCTAACCCTAACCCTAACCCTAGCCTCAGCCTTAAGCCAGCCTCATGAAACATTGTCCCTCTCACTAAAATATTCGCCAAAAATACAAATTTCACCCGAATCCAATGGGGACTGCTGTGTCTCGTTCAGCCAGTATAGGACCACGTCTGGGAGAAATTTCGAGTCAATCGGTCCAAAGACCTGGAAGCTATTGAAAAAATCGGCCGACGTTTTCATGAAAAAGGCCATTTTTTTCTTTGAAATATTCACCAAAAATACAAATTCCACCAGAATCCAACCAAAACCGGCGAGCCTCATTCCACCAGTGAGGAGGACATGCGTGTGCAATTTCGAGTCAATCGGTCAAAAGACGACCGTAACCCTAACCCTAGCCCCATAACCCTAACCCTAGCCTCAGCCTTAAGCCAGCCTCATGAAACATTGTCCCTCTCACTAAAATATTCGCCAAAAATACAAATTTCACCCGAATCCAATGGGGACTGCTGTGTCTCGTTCAGCCAGTATAGGACCACGTCTGGGAGAAATTTCGAGTCAATCGGTCCAAAGACCTGGAAGCTATTGAAAAAATCGGCCGACGTTTTCATGAAAAAGGCCATTTTTTTCTTTGAAATATTCACCAAAAATACAAATTCAACCGGAATCCAACCAAAACTGGCGAGCCTCATTCCACCAGTGAGGAGGACATGCGTGTGCAATTTCGAGTCAATCGGTCAAAAGACGACCGTAACCCTAACCCTAGCCCCATAACCCTAACCCTAGCCCCATAACCCTAACCCTAACCCTAACCCTAGCCTCAGCCTTAAGCCAGCCTCATGAAACATTGTCCCTCTCACTAAAATATTCGCCAAAAATACAAATTTCACCCGAATCCAATGGGGACTGCTGTGTCTCGTTCAGCCAGTATAGGACCACGTCTGGGAGAAATTTCGAGTCAATCGGTCCAAAGACCTGGAAGCTATTGAAAAAATCGGCCGACGTTTTCATGAAAAAGGCCATTTTTTCTTTAAAATATTCGCCAAAAATACAAATTTCACCCGAATCCAATGGGGACTGCTGTGTCTCGTTCAGCCAGTATAGGACCACGTCTGGGAGAAATTTCGAGTCAATCGGTCCAAAGACCTGGAAGCTATTGAAAAAATCGGCCGACGTTTTCATGAAAAAGGCCATTTTTTCTTTAAAATATTCGCCAAAAATACAAATTTCACCCGAATCCAATGGGGACTGCTGTGTCTCGTTCAGCCAGTATAGGACCACGTCTGGGAGAAATTTCGAGTCAATCGGTCCAAAGACCTGGAAGCTATTGAAAAAATCGGCCGACGTTTTCATGAAAAAGGCCATTTTTTCTTTAAAATATTCGCCAAAAATACAAATTTCACCCGAATCCAATGGGGACTGCTGTGTCTCGTTCAGCCAGTATAGGACCACGTCTGGGAGAAATTTCGAGTCAATCGGTCCAAAGACCTGGAAGCTATTGAAAAAATCGGCCGACGTTTTCATGAAAAAGGCCATTTTTTTCTTTGAAATATTCACCAAAAATACAAATTCAACCGGAATCCAACCAAAACTGGCGAGCCTCATTCCACCAGTGAGGAGGACATGCGTGTGCAATTTCGAGTCAATCGGTCAAAAGACGACCGTAACCCTAACCCTAGCCCCATAACCCTAACCCTAACCCTAACCCTAGCCTCAGCCTTAAGCCAGCCTCATGAAACATTGTCCCTCTCACTAAAATATTCGCCAAAAATACAAATTTCACCCGAATCCAATGGGGACTGCTGTGTCTCGTTCAGCCAGTATAGGACCACGTCTGGGAGAAATTTCGAGTCAATCGGTCCAAAGACCTGGAAGCTATTGAAAAAATCGGCCGACGTTTTCATGAAAAAGGCCATTTTTTCTTTAAAATATTCGCCAAAAATACAAATTTCACCCGAATCCAATGGGGACTGCTGTGTCTCGTTCAGCCAGTATAGGACCACGTCTGGGAGAAATTTCGAGTCAATCGGTCCAAAGACCTGGAAGCTATTGAAAAAATCGGCCGACGTTTTCATGAAAAAGGCCATTTTTTCTTTAAAATATTCGCCAAAAATACAAATTTCACCCGAATCCAATGGGGACTGCTGTGTCTCGTTCAGCCAGTATAGGACCACGTCTGGGAGAAATTTCGAGTCAATCGGTCCAAAGACCTGGAAGCTATTGAAAAAATCGGCCGACGTTTTCATGAAAAAGGCCATTTTTTCTTTAAAATATTCGCCAAAAATACAAATTTCACCCGAATCCAATGGGGACTGCTGTGTCTCCTTCAGCCAGTATAGGACCACGTCTGGGAGAAATTTCGAGTCAATCAGTCCAAAGACCTGGAAGCTATTGAAAAAATCGGCCGACGTTTTCATGAAAAAGGCCATTTTTTTCTTTGAAATATTCACCAAAAGTACAAATTCCACCAGAATCCAACCAAAACCGGCGAGCCTCATTCCACCAGTGAGGAGGACATGCGTGTGCAATTTCGAGTCAATCGGTCAAAAGACGACCGTAACCCTAACCCTAGCCCCATAACCCTTGACCTAGCCCCATAACCCTAACCCTAACCCTAACCCTAGCCTCAGCCTTAAGCCAGCCTCATGAAACATTGTCCCTCTCACTAAAATATTCGCCAAAAATACAAATTTCACCCGAATCCAATGGGGACTGCTGTGTCTCGTTCAGCCAGTATAGGACCACGTCTGGGAGAAATTTTGAGTCAATCGGTCCAAAGACCTGGAAGCTATTGAAAAAATCGGCCGACGTTTTCATGAAAAAGGCCATTTTTTCTTTAAAATATTCGCCAAAAATACAAATTTCACCCGAATCCAATGGGGACTGCTGTGTCTCGTTCAGCCAGTATAGGACCACGTCTGGGAGAAATTTCGAGTCAATCGGTCCAAAGACCTGGAAGCTATTGAAAAAATCGGCCGACGTTTTCATGAAAAAGCCTCATTCCACCAGTGAGTAGGACATGCGTGTGCAATTTCGAGTCAATCGGTCAAAAGACGACCGTAACCCTAACCCTAGCCCCATAACCCTAACCCTAGCCCCATAACCCTAACCCTAACCCTAACCCTAGCCTCAGCCTTAAGCCAGCCTCATGAAACATTGTCCCTCTCACTAAAATATTCGCCAAAAATACAAATTTCACCCGAATCCAATGGGGACTGCTGTGTCTCGTTCAGCCAGTATAGGACCACGTCTGGGAGAAATTTCGAGTCAATCGGTCCAAAGACCTGGAAGCTATTGAAAAAATCGGCCGACGTTTTCATGAAAAAGGCCATTTTTTCTTTAAAATATTCGCCAAAAATACAAATTTCACCCGAATCCAATGGGGACTGCTGTGTCTCGTTCAGCCAGTATAGGACCACGTCTGGGAGAAATTTCGAGTCAATCGGTCCAAAGACCTGGAAGCTATTGAAAAAATCGGCCGACGTTTTCATGAAAAAGGCCATTTTTTCTTTAAAATATTCGCCAAAAATACAAATTTCACCCGAATCCAATGGGGACTGCTGTGTCTCGTTCAGCCAGTATAGGACCACGTCTGGGAGAAATTTCGAGTCAATCGGTCCAAAGACCTGGAAGCTATTGAAAAAATCGGCCGACGTTTTCATGAAAAAGGTCATTTTTTTCTTTGAAATATTCACCAAAAATACAAATTCCACCGGAATCCAACCAAAACCGGCGAGCCTCATTCCACCAGTGAGGAGGACATGCGTGTGCAATTTCGAGTCAATCGGTCAAAAGACGACCGTAACCCTAACCCTAGCCCCATAACCCTAACCCTAGCCCCATAACCCTAACCCTAACCCTAACCCTAGCCTCAGCCTTAAGCCAGCCTCATGAAACATTGTCCCTCTCACTAAAATATTCACCAAAAATACAAATTTCACCCGAATCCAATGGGGACTGCTGTGTCTCGTTCAGCCAGTATAGGACCACGTCTGGGAGAAATTTCGAGTCAATCGGTCCAAAGACCTGGAAGCTATTGAAAAAATCGGCCGACGTTTTCATGAAAAAGGCCATTTTTTCTTTAAAATATTCGCCAAAAATACAAATTTCACCCGAATCCAATGAGGACTGCTGTGTCTCGTTCAGCCAGTATAGGACCACGTCTGGGTGAAATTTCGAGTCAATCGGTCCAAAGACCTGGAAGCTATTGAAAAAATCGGCCGACGTTTTCATGAAAAAGGCCATTTTTTCTTTAAAATATTCGCCAAAAATACAAATTTCACCCGAATCCAACCAAAACCGGCGAGCCTCATTCCACCAGTGAGTAGGACATGCGTGTGCAATTTAGAGTCAATCGGTCAAAAGACGACCGTAACCCTAACCCTAGCCCCAAAACCCTAACCCTAGCCCCATAACACTAACCCTAACCCTAATTAGGGGCTAACCTAATCCACTTCCAAATTTGAAAATTGGTCGTAGAGCAATGGGACTGAGACAGAAATGATCGCCTCACTCTATTGACCTTCGTGGTACCCTCCGTTCATATTCTGGCAGTGGCAGTTTATGGCGTTTAAAAATTCCCTGGTGAACCCAGGCCTTTGAAAGTACCACCATCGACTTCAGCTTTTCTCACCGCTTAAATTAATACCAATTTTATTGCGATCGGACGACATGCAATATTTTTTTGTCCGCCAGGGGGCACACTTTTTTTCCAAAATTCCAAAAATAAATGTTTGGAAATTGGAATTATGGAATATTTCTATCTCCTCACAGGAACATGCTACAGCAGTGGGAGTTACATATTTGGAAAGCTTGCGGGGACCTGAGCCATCCTATCTTGTCACAAACGTGATATGTGAGTTTTTTTCAACAACTTGTTGCCAATATCTCATTCCAGGAAAGACTCAGGACAACATTCTGTGTCCTCCTAAACATCCACACACCACATTTGGAGGCCTGTAGCTCATGGGGAAGAGGCACCAATGGCACTTCCAATTTTGACTCCAAATTTCAAGTACCATTCATTCTTATGGGGCAAAACTTGGAAGTTCTTTGTAGAGACTTGTGATCACTTGGAGGCCCATCAGCATCCCTCAAGGCACTCACACACCAAATTTGGGGCCTGTAGCTCATGGGGAAAACCCACAAATGGCGCTTCCAATTTGGACTCAACATTTCAAGTACCATTCATTCTTATGGGGCTAAAATTGGAAGTTCTTCCTAGAAGCTTGGGACGACTTGGAGGCTCATCAGCATCCCTCAAGGCACTCACACACCAAAGCTGGGGGGTGTAGCGCGTGGGGAACACCCACAAAATGGCAGCCCACATTCCAATTCTCATCTATTGGATTCCACATTTTCATCTATGATGATATTCCAGAATTACAATCAGAATCACAATCAGAACTCTTTTATTTGTCATGCAAATGGGTAAATTTCTTTGTCACAGCAGCCAAAGGACAGTAATTACAATAAACATTAATAAAAAAGAAAAAAATTAACAATATAATAAGAAGATAAGACATAATAATTGACTCGTATATATATAATATTTACAATATGAACACTGTACTAATATTTACAATATGAACAGTGTAATTGTAAACAGTGTGGTATTTTTGTCTGACAGTCTGACAACAGCAGGAAGGAAGGACCTGCGATTCCTCTCCTTCACACACTTGGGGTGTATCAGTCTATCGCTGAAGGAGCTGGACTGCATGCGATAGCATGCATCCCAGGGAGCAAGTCCAGATCTTGCTCCCTGGGATGGGAGCAAGATCATGTGATGTTTGTGTGATGCAGAAATCTACAGCTTCCATTTGAACTCGGAATCAACTCTCTAACTCCCTCTGTCTTTGAAATACGAGCCTTCAAAATACTTCCAATTTCTCATCTATGACCAGCTTCATAGATGAAAATTTGGAAGTAATTTGTGCCTCAATAACTCTGCAGATGAAGTAATTAGACGGATGGGACCACATCTTTGTGCTGGTATATTTTCAGTGCAAAATGTTGAATTAAAAAAATCAAAATAAATAATAAATAAAAACAATAACAACAACAAAAAAATAAGAGTGGCAACACAATGCCAACATTATTTTCAGCATAAAATCATTTAAAATAAATCATCTGTAAAATATGAACAAAAAAACATAACCCAGTCACAAACCTGAGAACATGACTTCAGAACATTTGTCTTTCCTTGATGCAAAACAATTTAAACTTAAACATTCATATCCATCCAGGGTTGAACCCACCCTAGAGGAGTAAATTAGCACCCAGGGCTCTCCTCAGCTGGGGTTTCTGGCACATACTGGGGTGTTTGCTGGATATAAGGCTCAGGAATGCATCCCAGGTTCTGGTCAACTGGTGTTACTGGCATCTGAACTGCTGGACTTTCTGGCACACACTGGGTTGTCTGCTGAATCTCGGGCTCAGGAATGCATCCCAGGTTCTGGTCAACTGGTGTTACTGGCATCTGATCTGCTGGACTTTCTGGCGCACACTGGGTTGTCTGCTGAATCTCGGGCTCAGGAATGCATCCCAGGTTCTGGTCAACTGGTGTTACTGGCATCTGAACTGCTGGACTTTCTGGCGCACACTGGGTTGTCTGCTGAATCTCGGGCTCAGGAATGCATCCCAGGTTCTGGTCAACTGGTGTTACTGGCATCTGATCTGCTGGACTTTCTGGCGCACACTGGGTTGTCTGCTGAATCTCGGGCTCATGAATGCATCCCAGGTTCTGGTCAGCTAGTGTTGCTGGCATCTGCATTGCTGGAGTTTCTGGCACACACTGGGGTGTCTGCTGGATGTAAGGCTCAGGAATACATCCTGATGGTCCACATCTCTGCTGATGCAGGGACACTCCTCTCATTTTAGAAAAATAGTAGTCTGCAATCGGTTGACGCATCTTTGGAAGCGTCACCGATATTTTGGACGGTGAGACAACATTACATTTCAGGCTCTTCTTTCTGAGACCAGATGCTTTGGATTCAGGTGAGAAACCCAACTTTCTGGTCGAATTGACTCCAGCTCTTCTTCTGATGATGTTCTACTTCCCTGTTGAGACCTTTTACATTTTTGTCGCATCATCCTCAATTCCTCAGAGGACAGTGAAGAGCTGGAGTCAGGGCGATCATCCAAGATGGGTTCCTCACTATCTGAGTTGGTATCCCCTGACAAGGATTTCTCATCATCCATACAGTCAGCCTCCTGAGAGGGGCTTGCAATGGCTGCCTGTAGGGCTTTTAGTCTCAACTGTCTCGTTTTGTATGATGTCTTCTTGTCTGGCAGAGCCACATAAAATTTCTCTGCGGTGCTTGGATCATGGCACATAGCCTTTGCCACCTGCTTCCGCTGTTTCTCAGAGAGGTGTTGGTTTGCCTAGAAACCCGAACAAAGACATAAAAACAAAATCAAAACTGCAAGCAGTGATGAATGGGCGGCATGCTCCTGTCAGGGCTCAACTACCACCTATTGGCCAATTTGCATTGAATTTTGCACAAACCCTCATCGAGGGCCAAATGAAATCGCATTTTCATCTATGTTCAGGCAGTGAAAAATGGGATCATTTGGAACAAAGAAAAACGAATAAAAAAGGCGGAATAATAATCACTACAAAAACAATGGGACCTCCTCGCAGATTTCCTGCTCGGGCCCTAAATGTAAGAAATATGTTTTGCCATTGATGTATGGAACACATAATGGCTGCCTGAACCCAGAGTACAGCACTTGCCAGCGGTCAGCTGTTGAAGCCAGCCAAACTCCTCCTTATTGAGGGAAAGTACAGCTTGACCAAATGACCGCACAGTCTTGTGGTCATCCACCTTTGGAAATACAATGCCAAAAATTAACATATTTCTGTGGGTAGGTGGACTTAAATTAAGTAGAACAAATCATTAATGACTGGTGTATCTACTCTGTGATTATGGGACACTTACTTAAATGTAGTTACTATTGTTAATTTAACTAATGAAATGTTTATTACATGGTCCCCCCACTTAACAAAAATACTAACCAGAACATGGAATCTCTTCCCATGATTCCAACTCTCACAGTTGACCACACTTTCCTTGGTCATGTTAGTGAACACCACAGGTCTGTGACCAGTGAGGATGGACAGGTAGCCCATGATGTAACCCATGAGCTGTGAATGGTCATTCTGCTGCGATCCATCACGGGCTAAGCATTCTTCAAAACACACAAAGATACATAAAAAATATAGATTGCTAAGAATGCAAGCTACCAAATAAGAAGGAATACAATAAGAATAATAACAAGCATAAGAATAAGAATAAACTGATAACTCTGAAAATGACAGCATTTAGATCAAGAAAATCATGACAGAAAAAATACTTACGCGCACAACTTGTCCATCTGGTTAAGGAACCTAAGGTGGCAGTGGAAGGTAGCCCAGCGGCCATGTAGAGGCAAAAGCGAAGACTATGGCTGGATGTCTGCTTTGCATTGTCCCTGTCGTTCCTTCCCATCTGTGAGCTTGAGCGATGCTTTTGAAGGTCTTCAACAATTTTTTCTGCAGTTAAAAAAAACAGTAAAGATTATTCATACAATCCCAAGAAACACAACTGTGTGGTACCAGCTAGACTCGCCTCGACTCTGCTTGTTTTTTCGGTTTTCCATTAGTGATAGTACCTGGTACCTGAAGCTTCTTTTCGTACCACCTCTGGTGAGGTTCCAAGCGAGCTGAGCCTATAGTAAAACCTTAATGTCAAAACACTCGATAATGAAGAAATGGGGTTAGGATTACGGTTGTTGTGTTGCGTTTAAAATGATGTCACGGAAGTTTCGCACAGCCACGCTATGACGACGACGCCTACACTGCAGAGGTACTTTCAAAGTACCCCAGTGAGCAAAAATAGTAGCCAGAATGAAAGTTTTTTAAACATCTTTTCTGGGCGTTGTATAGACGTTTATATGTTGTTTATCGACTTATTCTTGCTCTCAGTGGACGTCCAGATCATAGCAAGTATGAACGTCTATTCTCAACTAATTCTGGATTTCAGTGGATAGCTAGATTATGGCCTGACTGGACGTCTTTTCTCAACGTCATTTATCGACTAATTCTGGCTGTCAATGGACGTCAAGCTCATGGCCTGGACCAATGGACATGATATCAACCCTTTTTGGACATCCACAGACGTTGCCTGCTCAGTAGGATTGTATTGTAAAGGAAAACAAAGTGCCTGGTACCAAAATGAGTAGAGGTGAGGCGAGTCAAGCTGGTAGAAGCGCCAAAACTGTAACTGTCTCCCCCCCAACTGTAATTCAAAGAGAAAGGAAAACTTACCAAATAAACAATCGCCCTTCCTCTCCTTGCCTACGTGTTCCTTTTTTTGAGCCGACAGAGGTGGTTGACCTGGTGTAATGTTGGGTGTCTGTGACTGTGTCATCAAACTATCCATCTTTTCTTCCAGCTTCTGCAACCTGGAAGCAAACTGCTTACAGTTGCATGTGCACGTCTGTGACATTACACCAGTAGAATGTTCACCTTGGCCACTCAAGTGCCCTGGTAGGCTGAAGGGAGGAAGCTCGCTCTCACAAGGTACAGGGGTACCTGTAAGGTGTCGGTGATACGATCATTGGAGGATGACTTATCGCTCATTTCAGGCCCCAGCAAAGGGGCATGCTCCCCCTCCTGGAACTCCAAACCCACCACCTCATCCAACAGTTCTTGATCAAGGGGCTCATCATTTAGGTCTCCAACAGACGGAACATCATTGTCTATAATAAATGTAAAAGATTTAAATTGCAAACTAAAACCTGTGGTTCCAAATTTCAATGTATTTCATAAACTTATGTGTTTAGTCGAAGGCAATTGGACTTGTAGAAATTCTCTGGAAGACATTTCACTTCTCATCCAAGAACTGAAAAAAAATCTTCTACAAGTGTGGTTGCCTTCAACTAAACATACGATTACCATGACTTGGATGACTGAGAATATTCACAGTCAGTCTATATCATAACATTTTTGGTTGTTACACAAAAGCCATAAAAAAAAGAATAAAATTGAATAGGGCATAAAAATGTAAGCCTTCTTTTCAGTGCCCTAGTTACTAGAGAATCAGAAATAATATTAACACAACTTAAAAGTACCAATATCATCGGTAGTCCCCAGGTTCAGAGTGGATACCATGGGCACAGAGGGGTCGGACTTCCGCAGTTGGGAAAGCTTATTCTCGATGACTGCTCTCTTGGCCTGCCTCATGATTGGTTCTCATTCCTATAAACATATAATGACTTTTTATCATAACATTTACATTTACATTTAGCAGACGCTTTTGTCCAAAGCGACTTACTAACATTAAACTAACTTTAGATGAAAAAAAACAGAGGATGTAGAGGATAAAACATTACAACAGATATTGCATATGTTTTTTCTTTGTCAAATTATTAATTGAATATATTTACCTTGGCTGAATGAATGCCGTGAAACTCTTGTAAGTGTTTATCAAGGCAGGAGAACTGTTTCTTCCCACATAATGTGCAGTCCAAGTTTTCTGAAGTTCTGTGGAGGAAACGAAAAACAAAATGAGTCCAGGAAATCCGTGCAAATAACATAACAGGATATCTCCGCATACATATGAAACAATATTTCTCTTAATCTCACTGTGTATTCCCATATTTCACAAGAAGCTGGAACTCCTCTTTATTTGAAATGGTGTGGGACACTCTCAGGTGTTGCTTTAGGTTGTTATAGTTGTTGAAACAAATTCCACACAACTTGTCCTTCTGTAGAGAATTAATAATAATACACCAAATGAAGGCTCTGCAGCCTCAGCAAACAATCATAAAGTACAGTCCCTGTTGATATCTACTTACCATCTTGACAACCAGGTTATGTCGAACACCTGTGAAACCTGTGCATTTAGAGGGGTTTAAGAAGGACAAGTGTTTACAATGTTAAAACAGTGGAAAGGGAGCACATTCAAACAATAAGAACTTTTTTCAGATGCATGGCTAAAATAAATTACGAGGTGTGAAGAAAAGCCAGCACACTTAACGTTCTTTTACATTTTTTAATCAGGGTGAGCAGCAGCAGCAGTACAGACCAGCAATTACTGTCCTTTGGCTGCTGTGACAAAGACATTTCCCCATTTGTGGGACAAATAAAGGAATTCAAATTCTGATTCTAATTCAATGCTTGGCCTGCTTTATGAGAATATCTTCATGCTTTCTTTCTGGTTGTTTATTACCATGCTTTGCCATCTGTTTTGGTAATTTAACAGCTTCCTCTTAGGACATGCTTCGGTGGCTTTATTTCCAACACAGCACATGTCCAACAGGTCATCACCTTGTTTCACTTACTTTATCAATAGCTTTGAAAAACAGTTCCTTCACCCTTCTGTTACCTTCAGCTGTGCAGATCTCTGTCCTTCCTCTCTGCTTCCTCTTGGCTCTTGACACTCTTCTTTCTGACTGTGCCATCAGAGTTGGGTCCTTTGTTTCCTCAGGATGAGGCTGCTCCCCTCTGTGTTTGAAGTAACCCTCTCCATTCCTTTCACAGGTGCAGATTCACACATTTCATTTCCATCCCCAAAAAAGCTGTCACCATAGTAACATGTGATCTCCTCCCCAGGTGAGATGGATCGAATCAGTTCAACACAAGCAATGTCTGCTGTGTCTCGTTCAGCCAGTATAGGGCCACATCTGGGAGAAATTTCGAGTCAATTGGTCCAAAGACCTGGAAGCTATTGAAAAAATCGGCCAACATTTGTTTCATGAAAAATGGTATTTTCTTTAAAATATTCAGGGAAAATACAAATTCCATCGGAAGCCAACCAAAACCGGCGAGCCTCATTCCACCAGTGAGGAGGACATGCATGATCGATTTCGAGTCAATCGGTCCTGCCGAACCCTAACCCTAACCCTAACCTCAGCCTTAAGCCAGCCTCGTGAAACATTGTCCCTCTCACTAAAATATTCACCAAAAATACAAATTCCACCCGAATCCAATGGGGACTGCTGTGTCTCGTTCAGCCAGTTTAGGCGCACATCTGGGAGAAATTTTGAGTCAATCAGTCCAAAGACCTGGAAGCTATTGAAAAAATGGGCTGACGTTTTCATGGAAAAAGGCGACTTTTCTCTAAAATATTCACCAAAAATACAAATTCCACTAAAATCCAATGGGAACTGCTGTGTCTTGTTCAGCCAGTACAGGATGTTTTTACGTTGCCCTGAGAACAGAAAAATACGACTTCTGCCCTGAGACCAGGAGATATTCACCTGCTCTCAGACAAAATTGTGTGAAACAATGGTCTCTGCCCTGGGACCAGATGAGACTAAACAGACATGAAGAAAATACTACAAAACAACTTCTGCCCTGAGACCAGAGGAGACAGTTGACTCCATTATGTCCAACTATGTTGACAATAAACTCTGCCCTGAGAGCAGGAGAATGTTACTTCAGCCCTGGGACCAGAAGAGAGACTAAACTACCATCAGACAAATAATGATTTAGGCCACTCTGCTCTGAGGGCAGGAGCATGTCACTTCACTTCAAAATGTTCACCAAAAATACAAATTCCACTGGAATCCAATAAAATAATGCTGCAGCAGTTTTTTGGGGGGATTTTTGTCGAATTTGTATTTTTCATGAATATTTTAAAGAGTCACCATTTTCATGAAGACATCGGGGCTAGGGCTAGGGTTATGGTATTTATATCAAAATTCTGCATTTCTTTTCAGTAGTTTCCATGTCATGTGACTTAGTGACTCCAAACCAATGCCAATTTTTTTTACTAAATATTACAAATAAGACACACCTCTTTTTTTAATGGGTATTACTGCTTTTTTTTTTATATGAATATTTTTTAATTTTAGTTGTTTCTTCTTCATAATTCTCCTGGCAATAAACAAACAAACCCATACTGTGATTCTCAAAACTGTAAAAACAAAAACAAAAAAAAAATCATTCAAAAATATTTTTACAAAATAAATACATCAGCAATCAAAATAAATGTGCTACATGAAATGAGTTTTGTATTTTTTTTCCATCATCTTTATTTTTCGTAAATGTTACCAACATCATCAAGCCAGCATGAAGGAAAACTTTTTCTGTGTGTAAATCAAACAAACAATAGTGTAATTTATTGATGGTCTTTACATCAGCCTCCAGTCCAGCGTGAGGTTCTGGGAGGCGAGCTAACTGTCCTCCGGCTGCCAACACTGGGTGAAACTGAGTAAGAGACCCCACTGGGTGAGGCCGGAGTCAATGTCTGTCAAATATCCAACCTAAAACTAACTTCACCGTGGTCTTCCAATCTAGAAGCGTTTCAGTGCATTTGCTCAGAAAAACATGGATGCTCCCTGCAAACAGGTGTTTGCGATCTACACAAGTAACTACAGCAGCTGATTTAACAGTAAAGGGTACTTAGGGAAAAATGGAGGAGTCGGCTCATTACTCTCAAAGACTTGTATTGAGAACTGATCAACTGAATGAAAGTGAAAATTAACAACAAATTGTAGTTATTTACTGCACAAACAGTATGAATTAAAAAGTGACAAGTGATTTTTTTTTTTTTAGTGTTTGACTTGATTGTTCATTCTTCTGAATTCTCATTTTATGTTTTGAGAATATTTTTGGTCCCCATATGCACCCATATCCCTAACTCATTTTGAGTAGTGTCTTGTGATTTTAATGCTAATGTAATACTAGAGTAATATGGTAAACTCAAACTAAAATACAAATAAAAACTTAACATCTTTTTAAGTCTTTAAATAAAAAAGATTGGATTATTTGGACTGTCTAAATAAAAAGTTATATTAGCCTAAATTAATTGGTATTTCTGACAATGGCGGAAATCGTCCCCTGTTATTTGGACATTTTAGCCCGGAGTTCAGCCTGTCAGGTATTACTTGTTTTCCTTGTTGTCTTTTGCCCTCAACAGTAAACATTTTTGGTACTTATAAATAAATAAAACATTTCTGCTTGATTCAACGAGGTTTATTACGGATTAACGTTTAGTTTTTTCGCCAAAAAAAAATCTGCCTGAAAGTCGAACACGAGGTAAAAATAGAAAATAAAACATTTCCGGTGGCCTCACTTCCTGTTTTGGAGGCGGCGCGAGGAGGGGGAGGGGCGGGGTCGGGCTCTCCGAACATCTCCGATCTTTGCCGATCTCCTGGACCGGCTGTAGCGCTGCTGTTCTGCTGCGTGTCCTTCTCCACACCGTCCACCCCTGACAGCGTTTCCATCATGGTGGACATTTTGATGTTGATGTTTTTCGCCATCGTCGGCCTCGTCTTCCTCTCCTACATCATCTACCTGCTGTGATGATGGCGATGCTGCTCGGCCACACGGGCTCGACAGGATGTGTGTTTTTCCTCTCCTGCATCCCTGGTTTCCATCATGATGACTGGTATGGGAGCGTTTTTCTTTGCATGTAATAAATATACATTATAAGGAGGGATAAATGGTGTGCTGGGGTTAGAAAACAATAGGGAGGATATTTCAAGAAGAATTGCCTATTCCTAGTTGTGATGATGTGTCGATTTGGGTTATTTCTGCTGGAAATTATCACACTATTCCACCTGATAAAGCTAAAAAATCAATTTTAAAAAATAAGTGTTTTCATTCCTCAGTGATAATCTGTAGGCTATATGTTTGAGACTAGTTGTCATCTGTTTCAGGGAGAGGAGCCGGGGTCAGGCCACGATGGTTTTCCCATTGGGGCGCTCATGTGTGATGTGAGGAGCAGTCCAGTGGAGAGGAAGAACAAATGGAAAATGGAAAGGAAGTGGAAGCTGAACTCTTTCTGTTAACACCCTCCAACCCCACCCCCTGTCACTGGATCAGGATCCTCCAACAAAATTCACTCCCAAGACCTCCCATTTACTAAATTTTGTAGCTTCTCAAAGGTTGTGCATGCCCGTGTTTCTCTTGAATCGAGGACAAATGTTACCTCTGCACATGTCCGGTGAATTTACAGAGAGGGATGCAGGATACGGGTGTAGAGTTTGCCTTTTTACTTGTGTGTGTAGTGTTCAGTTTGACCTATGTGTGGCTAACCCCTCTGTGCTCCTGTCGTCAGAGATGCCTCGATTGGCCTTAACATCAGTGTTCATATCACTTTATTCACGTGTTGCCAACATGTTCTGCTCCTCACCACTATCAAGATCCCCGATCAGGTCAAAGGGGAACGTGTCTGTTCAATAAGTCAAATGTGACTTGCATGAAGAGCAACGGTGTCATTTCAGAGATACATCCACTGTACGTGCTTCTCAGTTTTACCACCTAACCTCATATAAGTTATGTTATATATTAATATTGTTGAGTTTACCGATGCACTGATGATTTACTGAGGTATGGCAGTATTTCACATGATATGTCAAATAAAGATGATTTCAATAAACTCGATTGCTTCCTCTTTTGTTCACTCATTTGTTGACGTCTATAAATCATTTTTTTGTCAAACCAAACATTACAGCGTTACCTTTCACGCTATGATGAGTTCAGTTTGGTTAAAGGGGCACTATGTAGTTTGAGAAGAAATGAAAACTCAGATTTTTTATATTCACAATATTAATGAGGTCATAAGACAAACTCTTTTCCATTACTGAATAAACAAGCTGTTCTCAGAGGAAAATAGAACAGCTGTTGAAGCTAGAAAGGTGGCAGGGTCCACCACATATAAACAAAGTAAGACAATATGAAATTGTGTTGTCCTTTAAGGTCAGTTTGTTTAGTCAGTTTATTTAGTCATGAAAACAAAGAGTTTTAACCACTTGGTTACTAGGACCCAAAAATATTGTTTTAAATACTAGCTTTGTTTTCAGTACTTAAAGGAACGCAAAACATTCTGAGCTTCACAGCAAAACAGCTTTGCAGCCTTCAAAACATAAAAAATAAGTAAACAAAAAATATAAAATGGCTCCGTACAGAAGTCTTGAGGTCTTTGATTTGAAAAAAATGTTACTTTAACCCCTTTTAAAGCCTAAATCTTTGCTAAAGCTGCTAAGATAAAAGTGTTAGCATGTGTCACACCTCTGCCTCTGGTATGGGTAGTGTACGGCCTCTGACCTGGGTTGACATGAAATAGATGGCAAGACATGCTGAAGTTTTCCAAGGTTTATTCACCCAAGTGGTTTAAAGTGAACAATGACAAAAGAGACCAACACATTCTGTAAAAAGAGAGAAAACCATAAGTAATCACAATTAAACACATTGACTCTATTAATTGAAAAAAAGGAGTTAGAATGAACAAACTCAAATCAATTAACTACGACAAAAATAAGCAAATTAACGTTACAGTCATGACTTAAACAAATAAACTTTACCTCCTCAGAGACAGTTGTAGGCCTACTCCTGAGCACCTCAACAGACCAGCAGCATAGAGAGGACCGAGCCTCAGCTCACCCCCTTTTAAACACTTGGCCCCTCCAACTAAATGGGCCAGATCACTGACAGGGTGGAAAAAGGAAGTGCAAACAAATTGAAATACACATAATATAACATAAAGTTCTCTTAATGTCTTGTGTAGTGTCTTGACGTCTTTTGTACCACCTCAACAAAAGTAAAAGAGAGATGGTGGCATCCATTCAATCAGCCACAACCAGTCTCAGGTGTGTCACCTTACCTGTGTGGTGACTGGGAAGCAGGTGCATTGAATTAAGGACATCTTTGCGACCTTGATGTTGCTCATGTACTCCTCACAAGTGTGCACCCTCGTCAGGAGTCATAGGTCAGAAAAGGCTGTCCTTTTAGTGACAGTGAGGGCTCACACTGTCACAGCATGTAAATAGCATCTCTTCAAATCAATCTGGGATCTCTGGGCTTCTGGAGACTTGGATCACACCGGACGAGCTGTATGGAGCCATTTTATGTTTTTGTTGTTTTCCTCCCCAAGGCTGCTTTTGTAGACTATAAAACTCCACCTGACTTTTCCATCAACATGAGCAGACAATGACTGATTTTTTGTTTTTGAGTGAAGTTATCCATTAAGACTATTCTATTCCCTATGATCATGGTGCATTTGAATTATCTGATTTCTGAGGCCAAGCGCTGTTCCAGTGCCTCTCCGCCTGTGTCTGTCAGGGCAGTAACTATTTCTATATTTGTGGAGAGGAACAAATTGCAGCCGGAAAGTGCTGAATCCAAATTAGAGTCATCAACCTTGAGGGAGTGCAGATGGTCTCCAATGGAAAAAGGACTATTTTTGTCACACACAAGTGTCCCCTGTCGCTGCCCACTCTAATCATAACAACAAAATATCTCCAAGATCTCTGACCTCTCTGTGAACGGGGGAAGATATTAAAATAAGTAGTATTTTAAGCCCTTTATATACGGTACCATATGTTTCTCTCTGGTGACATCTCTAGTCAACTTCTGCAGCTGTAATGTTGCTTTAATGTTTTTGGGACAATCTTGTATTTTAAAGCACGAACCTGACAAATGATGACATATTTTGGAAACCCAGTGTCTCCTGTCAAATAAAGCACACTGGCATGGTTGGTGCTGTGAGCAGCTATCATGTGGATTATGGATTTGCCTGTTGTGGTCCTGCAGATGGTGCTGTTTACCTACAGTGGGAGAATCAGCAGATGGCAGCGTGTCCATGAAGTAAATAAACTCAGCTCTTCCAGATGTGTTCAAGGACAGGTGATTTGAAGCAGGATGGCAGAAGAGTGGTTTCAATTTAAGAGTCACAGATGAAAAACAGCAGGTTTGAACTGTCTGAATGTTGCTGCTGTTGTTTTTTATTAATAGCTTACTTCTTTTCTTTTACAGTGTATTTGAATAAATTAAAATATTTTGAAAATAACCTTTTCTACAAGATCACATAAAGATTATCCGTATATTATGATCCGAACATGTCAGACCCAAAATTAACCAGTGTAAAATCTCCTTAGGACTTCAGTCTCTATTGTTCTTGTGATACTCATATATAGAGACCTGTATTGTATCTACCTGAACTCAATTCTCCTGTGGCTTGAAAACAAGATTAGTTTCTTTAATTAATAATTTCTTATTTCTTATTTCATCAACAGATTTGTCTTATTTTCTCATTCATACAGATGCAACTGAGGTTTATAACCCTTTAGGACTGCTCATTAGATGGTTTATAATGCTTTTCATTGTTTATTATTGTCTAACAGTGAAATAACTGAAGATGAAGCATGTTAGTCAGAGAGCTTTACATGTGTTGGTAGGTAGATTTTGTTACCTTTAAACAGAGCTGGGCTAGCTGTTTCCCCCTGATTCCAGTCTTTACGCTAAGCTAACCTAACCTGCTGTCTGTAGCTTCATATTTTCAGTACACATCTGAGAGGGGTATCAACCCTCTCTTCTAACTCTCGGCAAAAAGCCAAAAAAAAAAAAAAAGAAAGAAATATTGAAAATCTCCTTTAAGGCCTCACAGCGTCGCCCTCCTGCAGCCACTTATTGCTAAAGTTTCTCCGACATGTGTGCAGACAGACCCACTGGGTGAAATAATCTGAATTCCTCTGCTGATAGTATAATCTACCACTCTCACCATTACAATACACCCGCTGTTCTATCCGAGAGCGCACACACACACACACACACACACACACACACAGTCATCTCATTTCAAACTGCATCTTTGGCTCGACCGGATCAAATGACACTGCAGCAGTCTGCAGCGGAGGGTTAGAAAAAGAGAAGCTGGACTGTAGAAAGTAGGGCAGGTTTGTTTGGTTGTTTGCTGCTCTGCTTGGTGCGTGACCTTGTTGTACCACTGCTGTAACTTAGACCTGCATTCCTGACCCCCACCCCACCTCCACCCCTCCGTCCCTTCACTCCCGGGCCTGTCACACTGCTCCGAGTCACCATATCAGATCATGCCACAGCTATGTTATGTGTCCACTGAATCAAAATAAGCCAGAACAGGTGCTCTTTTGTTTTTCAGCTGCAGGGGCCTCGGGTTCCCCCTGGACTGGAGCAGTATTTTTGGGTAGATGCGGTAATACGGGGCATTTGAAAGTGTTTATCATAACTTTAAAAGGAAAAATCCCCCCGTAGAGTGCTCTGGCTGCAGCTGCTGGGAGCATTTTGTTGTCCTCTTGTATTTTTCCTTACTCATTGCGACAGCGTGATAGCAGTAAGTAGTCATAAAATGTACAGTGTGACATCAGTGCCAGATGTTTCAAGTGCAGAATAAGAAGGTTAAAAAATGGAAACAATAAATATCAGCCCCTACAAGATAAAAAACAAATCAATCACAAGAATAAATGCTGGCATTTATTCATGTTACAACTGTTCTTTAGGTTCAGTTTTCAATTTTATGTTTTGATAACGCTGTGCTTATGCTCTGGTTAGGTTTAGGCACAAAAAACAGTTAGGGGTTAGGAAAACATTATGTTTTTGCATAAAATACTTGGTTTTGTTGCCACAAAAAACATTAGCGGCAAATTGTCTTGACGTAACTATTCATGTAAAAAATAAAAAGTTGCAGCTTTTTGGCTGCAAATTGTCCTGACGTCACGTCAAAAATATTATTTAAAAAATACCCTGTTTTCGGCAACAAATTATCCCGACTTCTTGTCAAAAATATTAGGTTTTGTTGCAACAAACACAGCTTGAAATTATTCCAACATTTTTATAAAAATAGTTGGTTTTCAGCTGCAATTGTCCCAACTTCTTGTCAAATATATTTGGTTTTATGATGACAGAAAAAGCTGGAAAATGGCCTGACTTCATGTTGAAAAATATTCTGACTTCATATTGAAAAATATTCTGATTCATGTTGAAAATATTCGGTTTTGCTGGAACAAACATCAACAATCATGAAGAGACTGTGATACTGATTCCTCCAGTGACATCCACAAGACAGCAAGGTGTGTGACTTTTCTGAAGCCATGAAGGGATTTTCCTGGGAAATATAAGAAATCAGTCACAGAAACAGACTCAGACAGCACAGGCTGACACACCAAACTCATAAATTACAACTCCTCATCACATAACAACTCGTGGAACGTAGCAAGCCTCACAAATCAATCCCAGAGTATCCCAGTGTGGATTTTCCCCTTAAATTGATGCTGCACAATGCAACTCGTGACGCCTGCTTCTAGTTTGTAATAACACCTCCCCTCTGTGGCACCTGTAACCTCCTGCAACCTTTGCTGCAATCCCAATGAGACAGAGATGAGGGGGAGGAGAGGAGAGGGTGTGATAATACAATAGGTGGAGAGAGGGAGGGGAGGGGAGGGTGCTGAGGAGCAAATAAAGAAAAAGGAGGCAATGAAAGAAAAGAGAAAGAGGGGAGGGAAGAGGGGGTGCCTATGTGCTTAGCCATGGCCTTCAGCCGTGGAGTTCCTGTTGTTGTGGGGTGGGAGTTTCCCTCTGTGCGGGCCGGGAGGAAAACGACAGAGGATGTCTTTTTCCTGGCTCACCAAGAATGCCCGGGCCTCGAGGTCTTTCCTCTCCTCGTGTGTGTTTTACACAAGTTTATGCCAGAGTTTCTAATGATCCACAGTGCTCTCGGTGCATAAACATTTCAGCAGCGAGAGAGGCGAGTACAGGGGGAAAACATTCCTCCCAGGGCCACAGGGATGTCTGCTCTTAAACACACCGTCCACCCTCGCCACAGATTGGACTACACGTCCCAACATGCTCCCCCCACAACAGGAGGCGGGGGCCATAAATCCTGCCAGCCAATGGCTTTGTGTCTGGGGATCTTGTGGTTGGTGCGTTGCACGGCAGCTGTTGTCAATGGCAACAGAGGTTTTCAGGGAAGTATGAGCTGGACAGCTGGTAGAGGGTCCCTCGGTCACATGGTCCCCCCGGCAGCCAATCTCAGCCCTCCGCCCTCCTCTCTCCTCTCTCTCATTGGCTCGCTCTGACTCTGCTCGGCTGCAGCAGGAGGGGGAGGGGAGATGGAAAGAGAGGAGGGAAGTGGAGACAGAGAGGGAGGGGAGGGGAGGCGAGGGGCCAGCTTACACAGGGAGCGAGTGGAAGAGCTTGAGGACGAAAACGGAGAGCGGGAGTCTCTTCCCTCTGTGAGGTTATCGAGGAGAGAGGCGAGGATCACACGCCTCCACCCAGAGGAGAAGACAGAGAGGAGGACAAGAGAGGAGCATTTGGCTGGATGCATCAGACTGTCACACTCTGAGACACAAGGAGAGACAGAGCCATGCCTCATGCTGCAGTCGGCTGCCAAGCTGCCTCGCCTGTGTGAGGGGAGCCGGACTGGATCTCTGTTGGGAAATACTGAGCGAGGACAAGAGAGGAGACGAGGGAGGACGCCGGAGATCTCGTGCCATGACTGTGAACAGGAGGAGGGAGGAGGCTCGCTGAAATCATGGACCAGGTGAGGATGGAGAGGAGGAGAGGAGAGAGGAGGGGAGGGACTGAAGGGGATGTGAAGGGGACCACCACCTTTTAGTGCAGCTTCTGGGGCGTTCGTATCATCCATCATCCCTTCTTTCCATCCCCTCAAGGTGAAAACAAACAGCACAGCATGCTCATTATCCTGCAGATGTGCCTTCTGCAAGCTCTCTCCCCTCTGAGGGAGGTGCTGCCATCAGAAAAGGCCTCCGGAGAGATGACACAGCCCGAAACTTCACCGGCTTATCTTAACACATGGGAGAGGAAAGAAAAGAGGGGAGTAAAAGCGAGGGGTGTGGCAGAGTTGGGTGGGTTAAGTGGAAATTGTGCCTTGCTCGTCTAGAGCGAGGATGCTGAGGGATGTCATGCAACAGTTTCATTCATCGAGGCTCAGGCGAGTGTGTGGGCTGCTTTGTAACACTGTGTACTCATGTCATGAGTCTCATCCACAGCTCCTTTTGTTAACTCTGACAGCTTCTACCTGATGCTTCACTACAAACACACCGTCTTTAGTTTAGGACTGTTGCATCCAGGCTGGAGGCAAACGGCTGCAAGTAGTTGAGCGTCACACACTGTCCTCATCTCCTCTACCAGTGTGTGTCCTAGTCATTGATTACCTCATCCATCCCTCCCTCCCCTCCCTCCGCTCCTGAGCATCAGGTTTGTGATTAAGGAGGAGGGAAGGGGGAGACACCCCAGCCCAGCCCTTTACTTTGGGTGAATAATGCATGTGAGGGGAACATCTCCTGACGTGAGCCCCCCGGTTTAGCAGGGATGATGTCATCACTGCTGCTGGTCAGACTGTGTGTGTGTTCACTTTGTTTGTGTGTTGACTTTATTTCCCCAAATGGGAGACACACAGTGCACACTGTGTGCTGGAGAACAAGTGAACGCCACACAGCCACGGGTCATGTCCTCTGTGTTTTACTCACACACACACTTTCAGTATCAGTTCACATTCTGCACCAAACAAAAAAAAATTGAGAACGGTGTAGCTTACAGCTCACAGGAAACAAAACTATTTTTAAGCCTGCGCAGTGCTGAGAAATGCTGACACGGCTCGGCCTTGGTGCAGCGAGGTTGGGTCGTTGTCATTTTAACAAATGAGCCATATTGTGACGTAACGGGCAAATATGATTATAGCACTTCCTGTTCATCACGTGACCGTGTATCATTGTGGATGTGTGGCTTTATCTCGACTTATGTTTCCTGCTCTCGGCCTGGTGTTTCAAGACGATTCTGGATGAGCAGTATGTGTGTGAAAGATGTTTTAGGCTCTACTGTCAAACACACACTAACACTGCTGTGTGAGTATAAACAGAGGCGAGTAGTGTTTACTACAATCGTGGAAAGTATCCACGCAGTACCCTTGTCCTCATCTTTCTGTCCACTGCGAGGACAGACGAACACATGCACGACGATAAGGAGGGCAGTGGCTCAGTGAGGAACAGGAAAAGGATGGTTACATAAAGTGTCTGTGAGAGCGATGCAAGGGCAGCAGTGGGACACCTCTCCGAGTCTGTGCTGCACATAATCTAACTCATCCTCAGTTTGTAAAACACACTGACTGACACCGGGAAAGTTCTCCCACTCGCCTGAGGATGATTAAATTGCCAGACTCGCTGCAAATCAGTTTGGCTCGTTGGTGCTTTTCCGATCAATAGTCATTAAGGCAGACCTGGGCAGGGCAGTGGTGACTGCTGCCCTCTAAACTCCTGACCACATCCATCAGGCAGAAACAAGTGGTTTTCTTTGCTGGAACAGCCTCAAGGAGAGAAGTTAGTGCAAGATCTTAAAAGGCTGAGCAAGAAAACCACAACTTTCAGGGATAATGTTGTCCGTAATCTTCTCTTTTCTTAAAGGAGACACATTATGTTCATTTTCAAGTTTACAAAGAATAGGTTTACATGCTTAAATGCTAAAAAAAACCCGTCAGTTTTCATCGTTGTGCTCTGTTTTACCTCTTGTCTCTTTAAGGCCCCCCCTCCTGATTGGTCAGCTCACACACGTCTGAGCCAGCATCGCTAACAACAACAGAGCAGCTGTGCTAAATCAATTCTCACGTGTCAAACTAGCTGCTGGGCATTAATTATGCATATATGTGACGCGGTGATATCACAAAGTCACAGAATTAAAGGCGGGGCTGTTGGCGAGGCATTTCAGGAGCAGTGTTTTCTGTGGGAGAGAGGAGCTCCCATTGGTGCAGACTTTGGGCCTTTCAAGACCTTTTACATGCACAAGATCAAACGAAAAAGCATAACATGTCTCTTTTAAAACTCCTCTGGTGGCGACTGTACGCAGGCAGACTCACAGTGGAGGGAATCCCTCATAGTGCAGGATGAGCCTCAGCGATGTGGACAGGGGTGACGCTGCTGTGTTTATTCTGCCGTCTGAACACGACTCCCCGGAGGCTCGATTTGGGCGGCAAGGCGACATATGTCTAACTGTACTATGAGTGCGTCTGCGTGGCTCCCAGCCAGAGTTATCTGGCAAATTGTTTTGTCTGTTTCCCACAGATGTGACTGAAATGGAATGCAGACAAAATTAGCTCAGAGCGAAGCCGGCGTGGAGGGAGATATTTTATGAGAGTGAAAGTCAGAGAAGAAAGGGTCTTATTACGTTACAAACGAGAATGTGTAAGACAGCAAGTGTTAGAGAGGGAAGGATAAAGGAAGCAACTCATGGTCGAACAGGTGGTCTAATCTGACGCCCCACCCATGGCACCCCGAAGCCCCCTGCCCTCGGCTCTCCAATCCTCGGACTCTGAGGAATTTCTCCTTCTATTGTCCTGAGCGGCAGAGACTGAAAGAAGCCTCTGAAAGAATGAACTTTGTATTTGCATCTAAATTGAAATTAAACACACATATATAAGCATGTATCGATCTCTTCACCCATGCTGAGAGCTGCTGCAGCTTCTCAGAGCTGTTTGTGCAGGAAAAAGGGGAATTAGATGAAAATGAACCAAGCTATAGGAGGAAAGTAGTGTTTAAAGGCTGGCGAAAGACTTTAGTAGGACATGTGGCTGTGGGATTTCTTGTGTAGATTTATTTTTTCATAGATTGTATCCACTCATCTGCCATCTTTATGAGCTTTTCCTGTCCATAACAAGATTAGCGGCTCTGCGAGGCTGCACTGAGCTATGTAGATGCTGAAGGGAGCGTGCTGACATGCTGAAATCAAGATATGGTGATCTTGATATCGTTGAAATCAGTCTTGTGATGTTGGGAAGTCAGTGTACAATGATGCAAAATAAAAATAATCGATAATGATACCCCTCAAATGCATTAAAACTGAAGAAACCAGCCTGTTTTGGAAGTCCAGATATTTGTGTGAAAATGTAGGGAGGCTGACTGACCCTTCGATGCTGACAAAAGAAGAGCGTTTTGCTCCTTTTTCTTCTACTACTTTATATGATCAAGAGAAAGAAATTTCGAGGTCAACGTTTTGGTGCTACTTATGGTGATTTCTCCCTTGAGTACAGGAGGATACGCAGCACATCATGTCAAGTGCAAAATGAGGATTTTAAACTGTGCGTCTCTGCGTGCAAAGGATGTCAGCCCAGGGTTCGTGTTCTTAATTCAGGCTCTTTGGGATTGTCAGACGGGCGATAACCATTTGGTAGATGCCTGCAGGGGCAGACAATGGGCAGATTGTCCTGTGAAAGAAACTAGGACACACATCTCCAGGAAGTAAACAGCTCCCGTTCAGCTCAGGACGACTACTTTGGACCAAGACCTCAGTGCACTTGAGTGGCGAGCAATGAATGAATGAATGCAGATGGCGGTGGTGGGGCGGGGCGTTCTCCTGCAGGGGTCAAAGGTCAGCCTGTGTGGTTAAAGCCCTTCCTGTCAGCAGCACTTTGCATTAGTCCAGCTCCAGCTCATGTCATGATGACACAGGACGAGCAGCTGAGCAGGGGTTAACAGAACAAAACAGAGGGATGAGGTTTATCAGCAGCGTGAGGAGGACGTCCAATTAGGAGGCTGTTTACTACTGGGTTGGTTTGAATTTAATCTAATAGGCTTGTTTGGCGTGTTTTTTACTTCAACCCATGACCCCGCCAGTCTGTTTCTATCTCCTGCAGGCCCACCCTCGGAAAAGGTCCAGTGAAGGGGCCCTCCCATAATCTGCCTTACTCATATCAGCACATGTGCCTGCTCTCGCTCCTACATACACAAATGCACAGTGTCTTTGTTGTGGTCGACATCATTCTGTGTCTCAGAGGCGACGCTGGCTCCTCCGTGCATTTTTGTAATGGCACAGTTTTACAATTTAGGAGAAAGCTATCTCTTCCAAAGTATTTTTGTTTTGTAAACCAGAAAACTGAACAGAAATGGGAAATAATAAGTGACTTTAATGTAAAAATAATAAGTGAATGGTATAATATAGATTCAGCCACAACAATTTGTCGCTTTTTTCTGATATTGTGGGAAAAACACCAATATGGCAATATCAGACGTTAGCCTCCTGACTGCACATACTTGGTCATGACATTATTATTATTTATGTCTGCTAGCTCCCTCGTTTCTTCTCCTTTCTTTGCTGGCAGCCTGATTTATGTGCAGGTCCAGCAATACGAGGGAGTTCACTCCCTCATTAGCTCTCAGGTCATGTGGTGGCTCGCTCCCGGTGCACTTTTGACATTTTGACATTGCATACATAAAATAAAACATGATCAGAATCACGGTTTGCATTTTACTGAGGCAACAACATATAAAGTAGTTTTATGAAGTAATTGTGAGTCGAAATAAATGAGTTTTTGGGATGAACTTGATCATTGCTGACTCTCCATCAGCTGACGCCCCTGAAAGCTTTCCCCTTCTCCCTCTTATGTCCGCTGTCTCTTCTCCCGCTCCTTCTCTTTACGTCTTCGAGTCTTGACGTCAGCGTCCAGGTTTTGTGTTGGGATGTCAGTGTGGAATGAACAGCTGTGCAGCTGCTGTTTCATTACTTTGATCATTAAACAGGCCACAGAGCTGCCCTACTGTCAGTGGGCACACAGCTGCATATCAATAATGAACTGTACGCTTAACGAGCCACTGACCTCTTGGCCTATTTTCCAAACTGCTGAAGATAAAAGAAGTCAGCGAGGCGATGTTGTCTATTTAAACATCGCTCCTCTCTGTACCATCTCCCTCTTTTTTACCATATTGATCCTTGTAATGCACCTTCTTATGTCCAGAACAAACTGTTCCTTTACATTTTGCTCAGTCAGCCACATTGTTCCCATATTTTGGCCTCACTTTTTATCAGTATCAATGTATGTAAATCTTGTTAAATCCCACTGATGGGAAAACATGCACAACTCACCACAAGACTGTATCTGAGCGAGGACAACTTCAGTTTTTCACCCGCATCAAGTCTTGTCCTGTCAGCACTGTCCTGCACTAAGCCCCCTTGTGGCCTCCACGTGCAACTGTGGCTCAATTTTTATCTTTTTTAGGAGGATTGAGGATTATCTATTTAGGGAAAATCTCCACAAAGGAACAGATGGTGGTCTTTTTACAGAATCCAGCCTAGAATAAGATGTTTTGCTGTTGATGACAGTGCACATTTATGTTAATTCCTTACAATCGTCCCCGTTTTCGAGGCCTCTCACCCTCATTGAGGGAATCTTAAAGGAAACATTTTGCTGTCTATTAATGTTTGTCTTCTCATAAACATCCTCACCCACAGATTCATATTTTATACTTTCCTGAACTTTATATGAACCTGTGGTGATTAAAATCGAGTGCTGACATTCCTTTTGAATGTCTACAGTAAGTGTGTCCGCAGTGTATATTTAAGGTTTAAAGGAAGAAAAATGTCTGTTCTTATCTCCGTCTGTCATTTAGACTCAAGCATTGAGTCTAACACCAGAATTACAGTTCAAGAGCAGAAACTGACAACAGCATTTAGGACGTGTGAACCAGAAGACGTTCCTGAAGGTTAGAAATCTGTTGGCCTCTCGTCCTCCACAAGGAGAACACCCTGCTTTAAGGCCATGTCTAGACAAACTTATCTCCGAGTTTTAAGGCCGAGGAAACACTCGGATTAGGATATGATCCCCTCGCACATACAGGATTACTCAGTTTACTGTATATATGCTGTCAGAGGTGTGGCTTAAAGCTTTTGTTGTACCACAGATGCTCAGGGGGTCTGAGGTGAGCTGTAGGGTCTTTAATTCATGTGATTGGAGGATAATGTTCCTGTTTTTGATGCTTGAATGTTCAAATGAGGTATGTTGTAGAAACTTTTGTATTATTATTATTATTATTTTTTACAACTGTAATTTGTTAATTTGTTTAGACTGCAGTTTAGTTTTTATTAAACCTCTATTCAAAGACATAAAACCTCTTTTCCTTAAAGGAGAGACTCGGCCAAGAAGTCAAGAAGACCAAAACTGCAAAAATTTTAAATTAAAGACATAGATAAATTACTAAATAAATAAATTAATATGCCATAAAATGCACATTAATTGATTATGCGAATGAGGGGAGTGTCATGAGCTCAACTTTTTGCCTGTTGGTTGATTGACATCGACTCGACATGCCACATTTTATAAGTTAATTAATACTAGATTAACTTAGTGGACCAAGTTTCCGTTCTGCTGTTTGGTATAATAGTGAAGTTCCTTTCCAGCCGAAAAGTTGTTGAAGCTTTTGAAAGCAAAATTGTCTATTTCATGGATTTTAAAGCACATTATGTAGAAATTTCGTACCTTGAAGTCAACATGTTTGAAACGCTGTGATCCTGCCCTCTCACTGAAGTCACAGAAACAAGTGATAGGGGGGCGGAGTGGCTGAGACAGAGACACCATTCACCTTGTTACAAGACACTGTGCCATCAACATGACTATGAAGCTGCTATTTTAAGGTAGAAGTTACATAATGGTGCTTTAAAAGGAAGCAGCAGCAATAATGAAGTTATAGGACGTGTGATCAAATCAAACTGGGGGTTTCCAAGAGTAAAAACAGCAACAAAACATTCAATTGTCCATTTCTCATTGTGTATTCAGGTGCTATATTCGGGGTTGAGTTCCCATCTACTCCAATAATACATCATTCTAATTGTATGTGAGTTATTCCAGGACGTTCCTGACTCATCAGTGACCAGCAGAAAAACATATGAAACACTTTGCTGATACATGATAAACCGATTCCCGAATGTGGCCTGAAGACAAAGTTTATCCTCACAGCTCATTTCCATTGTCTCCCCCGTCGTGCCGCAGGAAGTGATGCTAGAGGCAGGAAGTGGAGCTGTGAAAGGTGACAGAGGCCGCAAACACATTCAGGCTTTATTAAGTGACGGGCAGCGGGAAGGAAACTCGCGGCGGTGCTACTGGAACTATGAGAGTATGTTTATTTACCTCTCTGTCTCTCAGAAGAGGGTTCAGGGGAAAAGAAAAAGTGGAGGGGGGCGCTGCAGGGATGTCCTTTACAAGAATGTGTGCCAAACATTTATAGTAACAGTGAACATTTATAGCAGCAGTGGAATACCCTGGATGTGATTCAGTCGTTGTTGTTGTCTGGAGCTTTGAGGAATAGGTTAATGCAGACAGGCTGGAGACTTTTAGGAGCAAACTGTGACACCTGAACATCCATTCCTCCGCGTTAGACTTGGGGTATTTCCTTCTCTTTGTTCCTTTATCTCAAACACTCCCACATGGCCGCTGTAATCAGCTCTCGCCATGTTAAGGCCAAAAAGAAAACTTCATGAAGTGGAGGCTCTGCGGTTCATGTTTGGGAAGTGAGATAGTGTATCAGCTTGTACAGGAAGATTGGACTTAAACTGCCTCGGAGCAGTTTTGACAAGCATACAACCCAGTAAAAGTTTAACAATGAGTAGATGTTGATAGAAGTGCCAGTATCGTAGGTGGAAACCAGAAGCGCCAGGGCTAAAAATGAAACTGAGAATGTTCTGCCTTCAAAACTTCAGCTCATCTCTGCAGCCGGTCGTGTCCACGTGCTCGCTGTTGTGTTCTGCTGGCCTGCAGGAGAATGAACGAGGCAGCTGCAAGAGAGGAGAGGGATTACAGTGAAATGCAGTGTGAGATGAGGCGTGGAGAGAAGACGGGTCAGCAGGTCAGCGGAGGAAAAGGGATGACAGACAAGACAAAGTGCAGAGACGAGACTGAATATTAAAAACTTTAGGATCCTTCTTGATCATAAAAAGAACAGAAATCTGGTGATGTCAATTGGCTTCTGCTTTTTTTTTTGGGCCTGGCATGCCTCTCCTGAAGGTGCGCCTCTGCCTTGAGAACTTTATGGATGTAAAATTTCCATCATAAAAGTAAAGTATGGTGTAGTACATCCTTGGCTTCCAGTGTAACTGAATAACTGGTGTCAAGATAGTCTTCTTTTCTCTTGAATCCTTATGTGCGCTGACATTCATAAAACAGATGTTCAGTTGTTAAAATTAAGCTACATCATCATTCAGTGACAGTGTCACGGCCAAATTAATGCAGACTGTGATGGATTGCACAACTCGAACTCGTCTCCAGAGTCTGCTCATTAATTTTCTGTGGGGAAATAACCCACTTGAAATTGTGTGTAATTCTCCGCAGTAAATCAAGGTCATAAGGATCAAGTCACAATCAGTGAAAAAAGATGCTTTAAAATGATTCTGCTGAAGGAAACGCCCCAAATCTCATCTTTTATTGGCTCAAGGAGCCAAGCGATTAAAGTCAGTCGCTGCGTTTCAGATTCAATTCTTCACGTTTTTGTGAAAATGTAAACATTTCCATTCAATTTCCAACATGCCTGTGCAGCACCGTTACAAAGCCTGTCTGTGGTGACCAGTCAGCTGTTTCCTCCCCTCGTGCCAGTTGTCCGGCCAGACAAAGAAGCCCCCTCCTGTCACAAAGAGAGGGGGGAATTTACAGCTCCATGCAGGCCGGGGTCGCCGCACCCCCCCCGCCTCCCTCCCTCAACCTTCCCGCAACCCCCTTCAAAGGAGTGCCACAGGAGCCTCTGTGTCAACAGGCAGCCAAGTACATAAATATCCGAACCCCTCCTCACTCATTGCCGACGTCCATGTCTCAATCACACGCTTACAGTCATGTATGTGTTCATACATGCTTAGCAATAAGCAGCTGAACATTACCTCTTAAGCTTGAGCATATGTGAACATACTTGCAAGATATTCCTACAAGCTCACAGTCCACATTTCTCCGGCTGCAGACAGCGCTCGGTGGACACATTTCACTTTATCAGGCTCTGACAGCGATAATGGGCTTCTTATTACATTTGAGACGAGGACAGAAAGAAAGTTGCTCTTTGTATTAAATCAACAGAGAGAGAGAGGGGGAGAGGGAGGGGAGTGGATAGCATGGCAGGACATTTATATTGTGTCTTTTTGGCTCTTAGCAGTAGGTATCCTTTGTTAAATGCAACAGTATCAAGTAGAGGGATATCTACTCTGTACACTCTGTAGAGGCTTAAAGTAAATGAAGCAGAAAAGAGCTGGCAACTGAACCCTCAACCCAATCGGCGGAATAAATGTTGGCAATGTATGTTTGTGCACACCACGGATAGGTTACAGCTTTTTGTTTCTTTAGGTTTTATCTTGTGACAAGGCTGTGCTCATGCTCTGGTGAGGTTTAGCACAAAAACACTTGGATAGGGTTAGGAAATGATAGGAAATCATCAGGTTTTGGCTTAAAATACAAAAAAAAGAAAACATTTAATTCTGCAACTCCTCAGATGGAAAGTGTGTGTGAGTGCAGCCACTGAAAGGACAGACCCAATAACTTGAGCGGAGTGGAGTGAAATAGAGGCGATATGAAAGAATGAGGGGGAATAAGCCTGGGAGGGGCGTAAAAGTTGGAATAAATGGAGTGACTACGATTAATTGTAGCGTACCAGTGCACACGCTCTGTGAAGTGGCCTAGAAGGGGATGAGAGATGGCAGGGGATGCCCACCCACCGCTCCCTCTGCCCTCCCTCGCCTCCACCGTCTCAGCAGCAGAGTGGAAATCTCAGGACCGCTCGCCGAGCCGAGCCAGCAGAGGGAGGTGGGAGTGGGCGCCGCCCGGTCAAGCGAGTAAATAGGATGATGGTTGTTTATGGGTTTGTCCTACAAGGCGCCAGGCTGCGTGTGTGATTATGTAATGACCGAGGGGAGGCATCTCGCAGTCTCGGGATGCTCCCTGCTTGTCCCCATCCGGCCCCGGAGGGAAAGGGATCGGGGCGTGTCACCTCGCATCACCATCAGATTGGGGCTTACTCAGTCAATCACAGGGGCATACCCAACGCCTGAGGCTGTGTGTCAGTGACTCAAGCTGACCCAGAGTCGAGGTAGTCCTAAGACATCATGTGTGTGGAGGAAAAGCCTCTTCTTCTGAAAAGATATGGACACAATTACAGCTACAAATCCGCATTTTAAAATACCCACCTGCTCAGATATGTTACATGATACCTCAAACACACAAACCTTCCTCCTCTCTGCACCCAGCAGCCATCAATAATAGAAAGCCCATTTTGCTCGCCTGACAAGCAAATTGATGCGTGTATCTGCATGCAATCTGGGAAAAGATGTGGACAAACCTCAACACGGGAGGGGTTCACTAACATCGGCTCACTCTTCCCACAGAAGAGTGCCGGGCCGCAGACTGATTTATCTCCTCGTCTGCTGGAATAGAAAACACATGCAGGACCACAGAGAGGCTGCAGAGATAGGTCCTGAGTCCAGCTGTGGCGGCCCTCACGCCCCTTGACACCCCAAAAAGAAAGCTCCCTTGTCACCCTCATTTTTCTCAGAGACCATCTGCCCTACTCTCCCACCTTAAGACCTGGATACTTCTCCTAAGCCTCTCTGGGCTCTCACTCTGCCACGCTGGATTTCCCAGCTCACAGAAACTGCTCTGAGTAACCTGGAAGGGGGGGATTTGGGTCATATATGGTAATTATCCGTCTCAAATGGGAGATGAGTGAAGGTCATGGCTAGGACTTTCAGAGTGTGTCCTGTGTAAGCCTTTTGCTGGGGTATTGTGTGTCTCGGAGCAGGCCAGAGGCTGAAAGTTGGAGAGTGAGCAGACAGAGGAGACACGTTGAGATGAAGGCTGAGTTGGCAGCTGCAGCTCTTGGCGTGGGAAGCCTCCCGTAAGCTGCTTTTTCCCCCCTATGACTGCAGTCTGTTTCCCCATAGGCAGGCAGGCTTTTGAAGTGGCTCTCTGATACTCACACCCCTCAGAGTAATAGTAGCCACATGGGCTTCAGCTTGGAGCCAGCACCACGTCGTTTTATCTCCTGTATCACTTATTTTGTCCTTCATCAGAGTAACACCTAATGTTTACACCTCCTATACATGATGCCATAGCTACCGTGGAGCACATGCTGTAGTGTGATTGTTGGCAGCAGTCTGAGGTTCCTGTTTCTGTTGATGCGTAAGCTTCCTCTGACTTTACTGTACGTCTATTGATTCACACAGACTGTATTCATCCACAGCCAAAGTGGCTAAAAATACAAGTCTGTCAACACTTTTTTTTTTCCGAGAATATGTGAGCTATAGTCTATTCTGATATCTCTCAATGAGTTTCACTCTTTTTATAGCCCATTTCAAATGTCTCCATGTGTTTATCATGAGTCACACACACAACTTGTGTGCACTTTAATACTGGCAGTGATTTATGATTTGTGTATTTGATAGGCTACTTTTACACTACATCATAATTATGAGGCAGAAATTGATAGACCCATTTTGCTGATTCATCTTGTAAATCATTTTTTAAGCAAAAATGTCAGAATTTAACTAGTTTTTTGTTTTATTATGACAGTGAAGTGAAGATTTTTGGTTTTTGGACTGTTTTCTGAGACTTTATAGACAATTATGCAACGAGCGGAGAAAATAATCATGAGTTGCAGCCTGCAGCTGCACTTTCATTTCCCCTTTTTACATTAATAATACAACTTGATGATTTGAGATCATATAACATACTCAAATTTATGTACACTTTTGAGGTACTTCCCCTTCATTTTATGCTTCTTCATTACTACATTATGTAGTAGAAGAATTATACTCACTATATCAATCTCAGTTACCAGTTACTATTTTAGGTTAAAATTTCAAAAACTTAATATAATTTATACTGCACTGTTATACAGTAAACAGAATTACCCAAAAGTAGATCATATTTCATAAGTCAGCTCCAATTCTAACAGATATAACATTAAAATGGGTAACACTGGGACACTACTCATTTTCAACTCACTTGCAACTACTTTGAAAATGGTTGCTAATTACTGTGTAGTTCATCTATAAACTTAATTTTTATGGCCATTTTAAAACTGCAACTTTGTATGATACTTTACAACTGCTTAATGAATGGTTTATAGAGCATTTAATTGTTTGTTAACAGTAAAATAACTGATAGTGGTTATTACTTTCGCTTTAAAAACACTACAATAGTTGTTTTACTTTAAAAAATGTGTAAAAAACTACTTATTTTGTCCTTCATACTTTGATAAATTGATCATGACTACACATTTATATCCAGAATGTGCCTAATGTATTTTTAACAACCTTTACTTTTACTTGCTGCCCTGCTGGTATCCGCCCCCCTCCTCCCCGCCTCCCAGCGTGCACACAAATGTTGTGGCACAGCCAGAGGGAGCCCGAACGCTGTGGGTTTGCAGGGCGGAGCGCACAGATTTACCCAACGCACCCTCTCATCTAACTTGACTCCCTTCGATTCCCACATGTCAAGTTAACCACCATACACATGGAGTACTTCCGGTCAAAATAAAAGCCTGGGTTAGAGCTGCAACAGATGAGGAACACTTCATACAGGAGTACTTTAGCCAAAGCCAAAGTTTTTACTGCATTTGAATAGTACTTGAGTAAAAGTCTTAAAGTATCTGACATGAAATGTACTTAAGTATCAAATGTGCAAGTAAAAGTAAATTATACATATATACATGTGTGTATATATTGAAAACTGTTGGTCAAGTTATTATTGGCCCGACTGATTATCAAATCGAATATTCAGCCATCAGTTTTTTTTAATCAGTAAAATCAGAATGCCAATGAAATAAATGTATTAAAAACGTGTTGCTTTGGCTCTGATGTGGCATGCAATCTGCAAAGTACCCGGTAAATAAGTAATTAATTACTTAGTGTAAGTGAGTAATTAAATGTAATGGAGTAAAAACCACAACAATATCTAATATAATATCCAAAATGTTGTGGCATGGAAGTATAAGGATCTAGAAAATGGAAATGCTCAAGCAAAGTAACCTACAAGTACTTCAAAAGCAGTGATGGAATGTAACTAAGTACATTTACTCAATAACTGAACTTAAGTACAAATATGAGGTACTTGTACTTACTTAAGTATTTTAATTGTCTGCTACTCCGTTTTGGAGTTAAATATTGCACTTTTTACTCCACTATGTTTATCTGATAACTTAAGTTACTAGTTACTTTACAGATTACATGCTGCATCAGAGCCAAAGGCACAATCATCGAATCTGATAATTGGCCATGCCTATAATGGATCCACCTATAGTATACAGTATATACATGTAAATATATGTAAAATATAGATTATAAAATATTACCTTTACTTGTACTTTTAATACTTTAGTACATTTAATATCAAATACTCAACAAGGCTACTATCTGTTTGGGTGACTTCCACCTTTACCAAACTAATATAATAACAAAATATCTTTACTTTTGCTCAAGTATGACTTTTGGGTACTTTTTTATTTTATTTTTATTTTTTTTACAACTGCTCAAAAATGAAGTTCAGGACAGCACTTGTGTAAATGTACTTAGTTACATTCCACGCTGCCTATGAGAGGCGACATATCCAGTAATTGTTTATCCACAGTTTCCAGAAATATTACAGCTTCACCCACACTGACTCATGAGTTTAGATCCCCCCTTTTCCTTCTGTTGACTTTTACTTTGAAGGCGGCGTGACTTCCTGTGTCGCCCCGCGCGTGTTCTCCAGGCAGAGAGGCTCGCGCACAGAGGGACTTAGTTATGTCCAACTGATGCGGTCTGGCGGACGGAGAAGAAGAAGAAGAAGAAGAAGAAGAAGAGGAAGAAGAAGAAGAAGAAGAAGAGGAAGAAGAAGAAAAAGAGGGGGAGGAGGTGGAGGAGGAGGGAGCGCACTGAACGGCCCCGAAACAACGGGAACAGAGTGCGGGATATTTTTTTTTAAGGGGAGGAAGGAAATAAGTGTTGAACATTTAAGTTTGAGCGGACTGTTGTTGTTGTTACTCTCCGGGCTCAACGTCTGCCGCCGCCGTTGCCGCTCCTGCAGCAACAAATCTGCCTCCCGTTGTCGCAGCCGAACAGTTTCTGCTGTCCAATGAATGGAGTTGCTTTTTGCCTTGTTGGAATACCACCCTACTCTGATAACCACGTAAGTACTCATCGATAATCATCATATCGATACCTGCCGGGACCTTATTGGTGTTTGCTGTACACGGGGGCTGGTCAGAGAGCGTGATTTCCTAAGAGGATTAACACTAGTTTACATAGCCACTGTGTACACACACATACTGTACCGACCGGTGTTTTCTCTGCTGCTTTTGTTCACTATTGTTGACGACAAATGGTCCGCGGACGAGTGAATTTCGCCCCGAATCAAACCTGATCCAGGGTCGTGTTTAACGGCCGGGCTTGCCGCAGCCTTTTGTCCGCCTCTCGCTGCATCAGGAGGCTGCCAAGAGACGGGACGTCCCGAGCAGGGATGGAGCTCGAAGAGTGTCTTCACCAGGGCTGCTTTTCTGTTATTAATCACTCAGATTAGTCAGACATTTGGCTTTAATGGAGATCCACGTGTTTCTGTCTTGTCTCTCAGCACTGTCTTTTAGTATGAAACTCGATATCGATATGGCAATGTATGGTATGGCTTCCTCTTGCTAGGCTATGATTGTTGATACACTCCCCATAACAGCTTTCCTTGACTACTTCATGACTCCTTGTTGTGTAAACGTCTGTAAACCTGACCTATCTATCTTTTCAAATTCAGTCACAGTCCTTTTAAGAACTTCTTGTGGTTCAAAATTAAATGAAAGATACATTTTACTCCATGGAGCAAAAGCTACAGGGAGGATTTGAACCCCGAGCCTCAACCTCAGTAGTCTGAATGAGGCATGCTCTTCACCAAGAGAGATATTTATAAGCTTTAATTAGTGCCATGATTTGGTCATCCAACCTTCATCAAGTAGACTAATGTTCCAAGGTTGGATGACTAAATGTTGAATGTAATAAAGCTCATAACTAGCTCTCCTGGTAAAGTGCACGCCTCATTCAGACTACTGAGGTTGACGCTGGGTTCAAATCCTCACTGTAGCTTTTGCTACTTACTTCTAGCGATTTAATTTACGCTTTGAAAATTACAAAGGTGGTGTTCATCTGTGAAGACCGAATTTGTCTTCGACAATAATCCAATTCAAGAATCCCATGGGGTTTTTGACAAGGGAACCAGGGCGATGCTAACTTCTGGGTTAGCCTACCCATCCCTCATCCCTACACCTTTTTATTGTTCGCTGTATAGTCATACCATCATTAAGAAGCAACTGATCATGAATCGTATAGTGAGTTACTCTCTGATTCCCACCCTGAGTGGCCCACAGATCATCAGATAATATGAGGCTGCTGCTAAAGGTGAGGTTTCTTAAGTGGTGATATAACAGTAAATTCAAAGATGAGAAAAGTGTGATCTTAAGTCAAAGAGCATCACAAGACTTCAAGACTGTCATATTTGGCTTTGCGAAACACTTTTCAACCATTATCTGACTTTTTATAGACCAAAAAACAAATCAATTAATCAGAAAAACTAGAATGGCACGTCCTCTTTATCAATCATACATCCAAATCCTCCTGCTCTGTCACCAGGAATGTGCTTATTGAAGCATGGATGTGTCATAGTGAAGTCATGAGGGAAGATATGTCACTCTGGGCGGTGGTCTGCTTGCTGAAGGAGGCATATGGTTTAGTATCCTGGCTCGGTATGCTGTGTGTGCGTGCCTGTGTGTGTGGATCTGCTTTGATTTAACCTCAGAGGGTCTTTGGCTCCGTGTGTGATGTGGTTGTGTCAGAGAGCTGCTGAGATATTTCCTTTGGTCCTTTGAATCTGGTGTAGTGAAGTTTTTCCACCTACCTTTGCTCCCTTTTCCTTCTCACAGCATCGCTTTTTATCTGTCGTTTACCCCCTCTGGCAAAGAATAACGTTTCCTCCTCTGTGGTCGCGCTTTAATTGAACCTCTTTTGCTGTAATAGAACTGCGAGCGCCTCTTGTTGAATCCACTTTTATCTTTTTAATTTGACGCTCGTTACGTTTGGTGTTGTAGTAAAAGACTTTATAGTAAATGTGTAACGACTGCTGTGTGTGTGCCCAAAGAACTGTTGCCTTAATGAACAAGACTGCACTCCTCTCTTAAATATTTCTATGCTTGACTATAACCCTGACCTGTTTCATACCTGACCTTTGATCCTGTGCGTCGCAGCCAACACCCAGTTCTGATTTAGCCGGGGCCTCTCTCCACATGTTATCTCACTTGTCTTTGGAGAGGAATTCATCTTCATGATGCAGAGCGGTAATGATTAGGTGCACTTTGTAGTTTTGGGGAAGAAATTTTAATCAGAAGAGAAAGATCTTCATTGACTGATTTTTTCATGCCTAAACAACCTAGATAAACAAACTATCTTCATTTTCATGACTGACCTTGGAGGACAACACAATTTCCTACTGTTTTACTTTGTTTACATTTGGCGGACCCTGCCACCTCTCTAGCTTCAGAGAGTGCTCTGAGAACAGCTTGTTTATTCAGTTAAAAAATAAATATATCTGGGTTTGTATTATTACCTAATTACTATATTAACATTCTGAGTTTGGATTTCTTCTCCAAAACGACCATCCAATTTTCATGAAATGAATTATTATTATTATGATAGTAGATTAAGAGTCTTGAGGTTTTGGACTGTTAAATAATTTTTCTATGTTTTTTTGACATTTCATAGACTAAAAGATGAATCGATAATGAAACTAACTCGTTAGTTGCAGCCCTGTCATGCTGGCAGTTTCATTATACTTTTCCTCTCTTCTCTTCCCTCTGACTGAGCTCTAATCTGTTTAGATAAAGCTGATAAAGAGCAACACTGAGCTGCAAAATCACGCTGTAACCCGATTAAATGTTTAATTTGTCAAAATGGGAGTAAATCAGCCTTTGTGTGTTTGTTCAGAGCATGGAGAGGAAGGGATGAAAGTGGCTGTTTGATGAGAGCAGTTATGATGACGTCCAGTGGGACTAGTTTAATGTTGTTAGCAGGGCTGCTGCGATGTAGCAGTGGAGGGTTTGTGGGTGAGATCAATAAGAGGCAGCTGAAGGCAGGGCGGGGCAGAGGGCAGGACGAACTGCGGCCCTGATGTTCTAATGCTGCATTGTGCCACGTGACGGCGGAGTGTATTGATGATGGGAAACATGAGAGCGCTTTTATGAAAATCTTGAGCCGAGCCGGTCGATGTTAAAGCCCCTGTGGCACGTGTAGCGCTTTACCTCTGTTTGTTCTCTGCAGCATTATCCCGCAGCCTCCTGAGTGATTGTGTCCAGACTTGACTTGCTGACAGAGCATTTTATTTTTCGCAGATCCATGACCTTTTTAGCTGCTCTTTCTCCGTAAACCAGAGGCCTGCTAAAGCATCCTCTGAATCGTTTGTAACAATCAAGCTCAGACAGAGGCTTCTTCGGCTGATCCACAAGCATTCCTCTCTGAACGCCCTCTGGTCCAGCTGATCACAGGACAAACACCTCAGAGAGGTTGCAAACCTCAGACCAGTCAGCAGGTCCAGGATCAGCTCCCGGTCATAGCAACGTTAACTGAAGACAGCTGTATGATGCTGCAGAGGAAGGCATTTTTGTGATCGTTAGCAGATGGTTTCAGCACGTACAGTAGAAGGCACATAGCACAGACAATACTGCAATGCTGGGAATTTATGTGATTTTAGGAAGTTGTCACTTTACATGTCTATACTGGTGACTTCTAACTTGTGATGGTTTTGAGGACAAAAAAGTAAAAGAAAACATTTCTGGACCAAAACATGCCTTTTCTTAAAATAATACATTGGATAAAGTTTTGTCAGGAAGAATTAATAGTAGTTAATCATACCACATTGATAACGTAGGTGGGTGTACGTGAAGCATTGAAAGTTGTGCAGCATACAACATGAAACTTTTGACTAAACAGTATATGTCTTCATGCTGGGATAAGAAAGCAGTGTAAGAATCCTGTTTGTTAAATTTGACTTTGCACGTATGCTGCTCTTCTGATATGATCTGGTTTGTTGTTTAGTTTAAAAAAAAGAAAAGAAAGTAGGGGAAAAACACATATCGTCATATCGCCCAGCCTTAGAAAAAAGCAATTTGATTGTGATTTCGTAAATAAGACATAATTATAACTGACCCTTTTGCAACACCTACTCATGCTGCAACTATGAAGCACACTTGCCACATTTGAAGATAGGAAACTTCACAAAAAAGCCAGTAACACTCTCACAAAAGCTTTCCCCCCACTTACTGCAATTTTTCCACTTTATTTCAGTTATTATTCTCAGTGTCAGTTCTTTCTCCACCTCTGTTCTGCATTGCATTCTGGGACACCACCCAAACAGTAATAGTACACACAATTGTTTTCATTTCTCCAGGCTGAATGTGCTACATATCCAAACATGATTGGTATTTGGACCGCATACAGTGCTGTCTTACACTGTGTCAATTCAGTGGGTGGAGCTACACAGAGAGTATGACAGTAAAGCGTGTGTGTTACAGAGTGTCCTGCATCAGTCCGTTAACGCCATTAAAACGTCTCTCACACCTTAACACCTACGCCCTCCCGCCCCGACACCATCACCCCCTGCTGCATTCCTCAACCTCGGGCCTGGAGACGACAGCTGCACCGCCGCTCACACCTCACGTCCACAATCATTAACCTGGAGAGTGTGTGTGTTGACACAATTTAATCACACAAACACACACAGCCGAGCACAGGTGTTCACAAATATAGGCACTCCAGCATGTTTGCATCACACTTGAAGGGTCAGAGTGGCACACACAAAACTCATAACCTGTGCGCAGGTGCATGAAACATGGTCACACACACTCACACACACACACACACACACACACACACACACACACTGTATTCAGATGCCTTTCTGTTTGCAGGCTCAAACCAGTCCAATGGAGCTTGCTGACTTGGCCTTCTCCCCTCATGTTTACACGAGGAAGTCCTTGATGCTGTTCAAATATCGTGCGTATAGGTGGGCGAAGGACATCAGTCATCATTGACCTTGTTTACTGTGGTGAGAGGGGAGCGGCTGCTGGAGTGCAGCTCTGCAAAGCAGGCTTGTTTCTGTTGCTAATGGCTCTTTATTGATCCCCTGTTAGTTAGTCAGTTGGTCTTTCTCTCTGGAAGAATCAAAACTGACTGTGGATGGTTGAATTCACTCTGTTTTTTACATGTAAATGTTTTGTATTTTGTACTTTGCCCTTTAAAACCCAGTTTCCCCTTTTTATTACTTCTTCAGTAGCTTTAAGGTTGGAAACATCTTATTTCACAGACCTGCAGATTTATATTCTGTATCAGCTTGTTTCAGCTACTTATTGAAGATATAAAAACCACAAGAAAACTCCAAGGCGCTCTTCAGAACTATCATAATGCCTTTATTGTTACAGCAGGGTTGTGTCATCCTCTTATCATCCTTTTATTGCTTTTTGTTCTTCTTTTTTTTGCTCCTCTGTGATTTCGCCTTCTTTTGTCGCTTTTATGCCTTTTTACTTGTATGTATTCACATCAAAATGTTGTGCTGTCATGCTCAGCACTCCCTTCTCCTCCAACAGAAGCTTTGAATATTTGCTGTTGATTACAACCGAAGCTACGGAGCCCAAAAATGGCATTCGGGACAGCTCTAATATAAATAAAGTTATCATAATTATTATGTTAGACCTTAGAAAACAAACTCTGACATGCTTTGGTATCAAGCCTTTGTCCCTGAGTTTGTTTTTAAGGTCTAACACGGCCATGCTGAGACATTAAAGATTGCCTTGGAGTTTTCTTGTTTTCAAAGAGCACCTCTAACAATATGAGTCCAGGAAACACTCCTACCCTTATATTTTTGTGGTTTTCCTTATTGAAGCACACTGATGTTTACAAGACACCTATGAAGTCTGGTGGGTTTGAGAAAATGAGTTTGTCATGACTGACCCAGTGTTTCTTTAAACAGTTGAAGAGGTAAATAAGTTTTGTTTAGTTGTCTTGGAATGTACTCATGATTAGATTAGTGTGTTTCTAGAAGTGCACAAAAATGTGGTTGATTGACGAAGAGTGCTGCCAGCTAAGTTAAGAAGTTGACGGTCCCTTTTTTATGTAAAGTAAGATGAGCCTGGAGATTGGTGTGGCACAAGAAAACACCCTGATGGCGAACATGACTCTGGATTTGTTATTATTTCTCTGTTTACCTCTTTTCAACATTTTACCTGTCAGGAAAGTGTCGTCTCCTCCTCTTGCAGGGAGCACCCGTCCTCTTGTGTCCCAGCTGGATGCGTTTCATGTGGCGTCTGACTCGCAGGCTCTGGGAGGTTTGGTGTGAAACAAAGCCTCTCTCAGAAACAGATGAGAGCTAATTAGATTCAGCCTGTTGATGGTCTGGCCTGCGTCAGTGCCTCTTTGTATGTGGGCCTGCAGCAGAGTCTCAGCGTGTTGTTTCTGTGGAGGAAAATATGTCATACAGTGCTGTACGTGAGGGGCTTTGGGTTAATAAGAGGAATGGGGAACAGGTCGGGTCTTGTTCTGAAATGCAGACTTGACTCGGTCTGTATCTGTCTGCAGGATCGGCCTGAAGGCTGCGAGGCTGGGTTTGAATCAGGGTCAAGGTTCAGAGGTGAGGGGCCCCCCTCGTCACACACTTGGCCCCCCGTATAGAGCTTAAAGAGGCAGGAGGGAACCCCTGTCACCGTGTGCAACAGAGGCCACAGAGGTTAAGCAGGGGCTGCTGTTTAGCTGATCTCCATTCAGATGATCCTATCCCGCTCATGTTTTGTCTTTCTCACGTCTCTATATCTAACGAGAACATTTCGGCGTTGCGCTCCCATAGTGTTTACATTTTTCGGTTTCTGCACAGATGATAAGAGTGTTTGCAGAAAGTTGAATGTCGCTCTGTGTCTTGCTCCAGTCAGCTGTGGGGGCTTTTTTTTTTTTTTTTTTACGAACAGCAGGGTTTGCACTGGAATGTGAGAGAGACAGAGAAGGAGGTGCCGAGGAGGGAAAAGCAGGGCAGAAGATAACAAACTCGACTGAATCCTGATGAGTCACAGGGGGGAGAATGATGCCAGTGTGACAGCCAAAACACAATGAAGCAACGGAGAGTGAAGGCGAGCAGACTGGTTCTCCCTTCATAACACGCAAGCTGCGAAAAGCTGCCAAATATTTCACTTCATCCATAAACTACAAGTACTAGGGAGCGTGTTTACTACTTTACATGCTGTTCTTGGATGTTCTCGGTTGTACCAGTGGTAGGTGATACGAGTTAAGTCACGGTGTAGTAATTCTTTAGGGCTGCACAGTTAAATGTAAGAGCTGCAATTTTTTTTTAGGTAAAATGGGTCTCAACATAGGGTACTCCAGATGTAAGGGAACATGTTTGTTTGGTACAGAACTCAGCAAAAATCTTTAATATTTTTTCATTTAAAAATGACCACTCCCACTAAAATCGTGACCCATATCCCATATCTCTCGTTATATCCGTCAAAATAATAGCAATATGATTGTTTTTGCATATCATTCAGTGCTACGATGAATTTAGTGAAAATGCAACTGAGAAACTCTTTCCAAATAAAGTAACCAGGTGGCTGTTAATGATGTACCTGACAAATCAATATACTTTTTTTTAAACCGATGTAAAAATAACTGTATAAATAATAAATGTAAATGACTACCCATCAGTTTTATGATGGACTTATTGATGGAGCCTGAGGTGCATCTTCAGTTTCTGCAAATCAGAATCAGAAATCAGAGAGGGGATCGCATTCTTGCTTGACAGTTGAACGGCACTATTAGTCTTTTATCATTTCAGTTTGATGTCACGCTCTCAGAATGTGCCGACATGGAAGTATGAGCGCTACTTTTTCTGTGATGTTAGCTGTTAAAATATTTATAGCTGCGCAGTGTAGTTATTGATTAGGGAACATTAAAGTATGTAATGAACAAGTTCTAGTAGAATCACAACACGTTCTGGTTTTGTGTCTCGGCCAGAAGAAGAAGAGTTCCAGCTGGTCGACTGTGTGCTGATGTTTGCTCTCTGCACATAACTGTCTTGGTTCCTCCGGGGATGTTTAGACTGTTGGTGGCAGCTGGCCAGCTAGGAGTTAATGAACTGTGAGTTGTACAGTGAGTTACAGTTGTTTCATTGGGGTTAGTGAGCTGACTCACTGACCTCTATCTCTACTTCTCAAACATCCTGGGCAACAGCGCTGCAGTGTGAATGCACAGCAATCAAACATGCAGACAAATCGCCGTACCAGTCTTACTATTTGTAAAAGGGGAGGAGGAAGGTTGTTTTGACAGTCTGGTAAAATCACGGGACAGAGATTATCGGGAAGCTAATGAGGAGCTGTAGATGCTGGGAAGAGATAGTGTTGTGGTTTTCCTGATGCCTGCTGGTCCGGCACAACACCGCCTCTGTTTCCATGCCCACTGAAATCCTCTCTGAGGATAATACTGGTGTGGTTTTGGGAGGGGGGGTTTGTGTTTACCAATCGTGCAGAATGTAATCTCTCTTCAGTACTGTACAGATGTTGTAAAGGAGTAGTTTGACATTTCGAGAAATATTTGCTTTCTTGTCAGGAGTTAGATATACATACATGTCTACACGCTACATGTGGAGCTCGAGCCAGAACCAGATTAGCTTAGCTTACTATAAAGACTTGAAGCACAGGGGAAACAGCTAGCCTTTCATACAAAAAACAGAAACGTGAAAATGACAAGATGTTGTTCTGGTTTCTTTTCCTTTTTTTCGTTTACCAGCCGAAAATACTCTTTTGACATTTGCCAACTTTCTGCTGTTCACAAAACCTCATCCACAGAGCAACTTCAACCATAATAGCAGACATGAGGACTTATTTTGTTTTTTGTTGAACTTGGAGTTCAACTTTTGTGAAAGAATCAATAAATAATAGTTTGTGCTTGAAAAACTTGCTTTGTGTTTGTTTCCCGGGACAGTTAAGCTGTTATTTTCTTATTAAAATTAGTATTAAATAGTTCCAACAGAAATCACTGCCTCGAAAAAAAGAAAGGAGTTGTGCAAGTGTGGTGACGTAGAGAGGAGGGAGGGCATTGCTAACTGCAAAACGGAGAGGAAGTTAGCTAATACAACAGAAATGCTTTGTCTTTTATATACTACAGTAATTTTAAAGCCCAGTTCAGACCAAAGATTTGCTACGAGATGAAACTGTTTTTGCACGTGGCAGACTGGCACATTGCAAGTACTTTCTACTCCTCCCGTGTTAGGTTTTCTTCTCTCAGCTGTGCATGAAAATACTGCATCCAGGTTAATGATTTGACCTGGATAGGGTACCAGATCAGATCAATTTGCAGCGTACAGCATCAATGGTTCCTCTGTTTGTTCAAAAACATAGCGGTAAACCTCATTTCACTCCAAATTATACCAAATTAATGTGTTGGTGTGTCTTGCATACTTGCTAATGTGGCTGAACATGGAACAGTTCTGTTTATTTTGTGGGTTTGCTTGTTCAAAAGTGAGCTATCAAAAAGCAAAACTCACCACTTATCCCCCAAAGAACACCTCAGGCAAAATATTGGAGTTACTCTGCCCACGTCGAGCGATGTTCTCACTCGTATCTCTTACAGCCTCCTGTTGTGTGTGTCATCGTCCCTTTCTTTTTTTACAACCTTGACCAAATTCCAGTGACTTTGAGAAATAGCTGTCTGCTCTCTGTTACCTTCTTTGGTCATCTGCTGTCAGGATACTCCTGTTTTGAACTGCTGTTGTTGCTTTCATTTTACAAACTGTGTCTGAATGTGCAGCCGTTTTTGACTCATCTTCACTCTTTTAAAATGCTTCTCTGAGCTAAATGTCATCCTGAAATTTATTCGTATGTAAGCTTGTTCCTTAAAAGGTTTGTTTCAGTAAGATTCTCGTATATCCACCCCCTTCTTCTCCTCCCGCTCAGTTTACAGAAAGCAAAACTAACAGTACGGTATGTTTCTATAAGCGTTCCTCTTTACTGTAAGCAGTGCCAGTGTGTCTTTCATCCGAATATCTGAGTGAGAGCATATGTGTGTGTGTCACATCCCCATGACAGCCGAAACAGGGAGACAAGTGAGACCCACCACGATCCCTTGAGGTCTGACATTTTACATCTGGGGTGAAACAAGTCATGAAGACCACAGAGGACAGTTTATGTCTGCAGGGTCAACAATCTCAGAGTCCAAGTTCCTGCTTTTAAAGGCTGCTAATAGAGAGCGACAGAGGGTAAAGATGCAGAAAAGGCATCAGCGTCAACCTGGCATATGGATCTCATCTTCTCATTGAACACAGAAAGGGCAGAAAGCAGCGAGCACACCAGCAGCATCCCTGTCCTCTAGAGACGTCGCTCTAGTCTGCAGTGTGTCAACAGGAAGGAGCAGGCAGATGAAACGATACCCTGGGCTGATCCTCCTGTATTCAAAACATGCCAGGCGGTATCTGTAGACCATCTTTGTGCCACTGGGTAATGACAAAGAGAGGAGGAGGAGGCGGGGTGCAAAGGTCAGAAACATCCTGGATGTAATCTCTGGATCGCCAGGTTTTATCAGTCCACACAATGTGCATCAATTTTGCATCGCATGTGACCGGCTTTGCTTTGAGCTTCCAGATTGGAGAAAATGTTGATAACACAGGAGAGAAGATTTGATTTGTCAGGCCCAAAATTCATGCGGTAATTGATTAATGTTGTGTGAATATGTTTTGCCCATTGGCACCGCTTGTGCAGCACTGAAAGAGGTCAGTGTGAGCCTGCAGGGAGTCATGAGGGCTGGAACACAGAATCGAATTTGGGACCATCTCAGTTGTTTAAATGTTGGAAAATCTTTGTGAATCCTTGAACTTTTAGAAGAATTTATCCAAGATTATTTTTATTGTTGGTTATTTTCTCGATTAGTTGTTTGGTCTATAAAATGTTGTTGACTCTGACGGAGCTCATGATTTAAAATACTAGGATGCACCTACATAGGGGGGGTTACAACACTCTTTCACTCTGTTTTAATTACCAAAGAGGCTGCTTTCAGTCATTTTAAACGTTTCCATGCGCACAGTACTGTCACACTGTTGTAATAAACTTGACAGTACAGAGGAATCAGAATTAAACTATTTTCTCATCAAATTTTAATTGACTCTGATGGAGCTCAGGATTTATTAGGAGGACAGCTGCTTTACCCTGAACAATTTCAATGTATGAATGTGTAGGAGAGCACAGATCATTAATTGACATTAGCTCCCGACCGATCCTGTTGTGACATAATCAGATCACAGATTCCCAGGTGATCGCGTTCTGTCCGTGTGAGACCCTAATTCTGTGAAGGGTCCCTAAATGGCCAGCCCACGCCCCCGGACTCCACTTTGAGAATCGCTGGCCTGTGCGAACAGACCGACGGACGACTTCCTCAGCGTGGTGTGAGCGGTGGTGCATGGCAGGAATGTAAAAACCAGATGACCTCAAATGGAAACTCCTGTTGGAGGCAGGCAGGCCATCTCGTTTGCTCTAATAAACACTCTGACTCCATTCTCGAGTCCTGCTCTCTCTTTTTTTTTCTCCCCTCAACCTGGCTCAGCATCGCCTCCACCACGCCCCAAATGTTGGAGCGCTGCCTGGTTTCGGGCCTATAGGCCGAGACGCACAATTGGGCCCTGCTCCGGCTTTATCCAAGGAGAACAATGACGTCATCTTCCAGCCCCAAAGTTATAATTTTCATCTGTTAATTACACAGAGGCAGAGATGAGCTAAATATAGACATCTGGGCTTGTAGAGGGGGAGGGAAGCAGCCAAAAAAGAGGGGGCTCCAAGTATGGCCGTCCTTCGCCCAGACGAGGAGGGGGGTGGAGAGGCCTGCTGGAGCCCTGTGGTTTTCTGCTGCTCCTGAAAACAACCAGGAACGAGAGAGAAGAGAGAAGAAGACGCAGAAAAAAGAGGAATGAGGGGGGTTGGCTCTTATTGCAGCGGAGCTCAGACGTGACGCTCTGATTGCTCCCAGCGGTTGTGGTCAGTACAGAGGAGAGGAGGGGAGGCGGGGGAGTACAGTGCAAGATGAGCAGCTCTTTGCCAGATGTCGTCATTGGGCCTTATGTTGGTATATTTGATATACATCAGGAGACAGATGTGCTTGAGAGGAAGCACAGCTGGGAGTTTACCTGACGAAACCCGGCTGCCGCCTCATGGTGGCACTCAGAAACAGCAGTTGGAAAGCTGTTGTGCGTCCATGTTTGAGGACAGGCCTCCATGACTGAACGCACGATGAAAAGATATCACACCTTTAACGAATTTGTTTTGAGTTCTTGGTGATCAGCTGGATCTACAAGCTCTCACGCAGCGTGCTGGTTGTTGCTGTTCTGAATTAAATTCATGACACAGTTTTACTGACTGGCTACTCGTTTCCAGACTGAAGTCGTAAAAATCAATCATGTATCAAATGATCCCAAAGGCACCAATGTAGGAGGTTTAAGTCCTCAACCTTCACACTCTGAAAAATCAGCTGTGAAAGCCAATTTGGGACCCATAATGAGCGTAAACATCTCTGCCGTCAAACTTGTCTCCCTGCAGGGTTTTTTTCTCATGCTCGAACAGAGGCACCTTGTTGGTTCTCATGGCAACTGTCAGCATGGAGGTGATGCGTGATGGGTGACTGCGATTAGGTTGAAGACGGGTGTCAAAGTGAAGCCTGACGGCAGAATGGCTGCATTTGTTGTAGGGAGCCTGAGTGACTGGAGAAGATGGCTTTAACTGAAAAAAAGCATATTTTCTCACTCACCTCTAGTGAGGCTGTCCATGCAAATAGTGTTAGAGCTGTTATTAGTGATGGATGTAAGCTTCTCCTCCACGAGCATTGACAAGTTTATTTTTCCGTGGTCAGATTTTTGTCAGTGCGATAGTGTCACAGCCGTGCAAGATAAGGCTCGGGAAAGTTTACAGGTGTGCAGTTGAGAGCGACATGAAGGCCGAGTTTGAAGATGGATGTGGTCTCATGTAGAAATGTAGTAATCACGGGACAAGACGTGAGCATGATAGTCTCTAGTTTAAGTATCAGCCTCAAAAGTCCAGTATCAGGCATTTATTTGTGTTTAATCTGCTGAGGTTTTGAAATATATTTAACTGTTTCGCATCGTTTCTAAGAATGACAACAGACCTCGCTGTGAGCGCGTTGCCTTGGAACTACCAAAGAAATAGCAGCATTCAGAAATGCACGTTGCTGTTTTGGTTTTTTAGGTGTTGTTTTGATACTTTGAGCCACACATTGACATTGTCATGACCTCCACCAGTATTCAGGCGGTGGCAGACGTTTCAGAGGCAGATACCTGAAAGAGAAAAAAAACTATCAATAGTTACGATTGCGGAAAAAGAAGAAAACTTGAGTGCAACGTGCAGCTTTCTCTTCTTTTGTAACTCTGGAGGAGACACTCCCTGTTAATCAGGTTAAAGTGGAGCATCATCTCTCCACTTAACTGTGCAGGGGAAACATAACGGCTGTGTGTTCAGCTCTGTCTGTATCACTGCCTCTCACACGCAGGCTCATACTTACAGGTTTGATACGACCCATGAGTCTCTCGTGACTATGAAATGTTGCTCAGCTGAGGATATGAAACAAGGTCAAAGCCTCAGATGCAACATATACATCTGATAGTGTTTAATAATTCAACATACCAAGATTCAACTGAATGTGACCGACACGCATGGTAGCAAATGTGTGTTAATGCGCTCTCATTCAGCCTTCGGTCATGCAGTCTAGCCCAAGAATGTCTGTCGATGAGGAGGAGATGTATGGGAGGTAATTAGAGTGTATGTGTGAGTACATATGTGTACTCTTCCCCATCTGCTCCATCCAACGTCCTCACTCTTGCGTCTGCTTTGGATCACTCTCTGCCCTCATTTTTTTATTTGCAGTAAGTTTTATCCTCCTGGCGTTCACTTTCCAACATCTGTTAACCCCCCTATTGTGCTCTCCTTCCCTCTCCTCACTCTATCTGGCGTTTTTTTTTTTTGCCCACGTAGATGCTTGGCTGGCTGGCTGGCTGACTCATGTATCCCACGTTCCCTTGTTGCAGATGTAGCGTGATGGAGACGCTCCTGAGTCAGCCGATCACTTGGTGTAATAAATCCCAAACGAAATTTTTTGTCCTTTGGCTGGTTTGCAGTTAGCTTGAGCCAACATATACTGTGTATGTGGTCTTGTAAAGATTAGGGCTGATTATTTTCAGCATCAATATGTCTTGAAACAGATCGGACAATTAGCCTAAAGCTGTGCCGAGGGTTACGCCCTGAAGAAAGCTGTTTGTGCCATTAAGCGTGGGTTGCTACTCAGCTCATTTTTAACATGCATCGTCAATGTTAATAACTATTTCAGTATTAAACAATCTCTCAATAAAGGCTTTTTTTAAAACCCTTTTGTCAGAAGAGTGCCTTGGATTTATTTATTTTTCAACTCTCTGAGCACTTTTTCTTTCTAAAACTAACTTGGCAACGATTTTGAAAATCTGTATATTGTTTATACCATTTATCATCTTCGTTGTTCTGGTTTCAACTTCTCAAAAGAGAGGATATTCACTGAATATTTATAATAAATGTGATGTGTTATGTCGAACAATACAAAATATGTGAAGATGCTAGCATCAACTCTGTGGTAGACCATTTTCTAACATTACAGACCAGACCACTAAACCATTGTTTGAAAAAACAAGATAAAAATACTTCATCATTGTCTACAAATGTCGTAAAAAATTTAAATTGAAAATGTTTTCAGAGACATGACACATGTTTTGAGTCCAAAACCAGCAGAAAACCCAGTAAATCATCACATTTGTGAAGCATGAAACGGCAAATGTTTGTCATTTTTGCTTAATAAACCGCTTAAGCAGTCAAGTAATTATTAAATGAGAGTCTGACCATTTATTAAACACTCGTGACAAAGATATATAATACAGTCAGGATATTTTACAGTTCAATGATAAACCTTTTTGAAAACAGTAAACTGCACTGGGAATTTAATACTCTTAAATTACCTCAAGCATCTTTTTCTTTTTATACATACAGATTTTAATGATCCTTATTTTAGACATGGCTTTATTAGACAGTAGTGAGAAGACAGGAAATGGGATGAGAGAGATGGGGAAAATAATATTCAGGAGTGACGTAGTCCCACAGTAAGAACATTACCGACACTGCTGGATAAAATGGGAAATTGAACTTATAATTTGGATAACAAAACAATAAACACCTACAAGCATACGGCCAGGTGCATAGAGGCGGCCCTTTAATCATGATCAGTTAACCAGAACAAACAGTATAAGTGCTGCAAACCACTTAAAGCGTGAGAACCGCTGCCACCACTTCTACAGAGAACTTATAGAGGAAACACTGATTTGTCGTCAATCCCTCAATTTGTAGTCGAAGCAAGGAAAAAGCAAAAATATTCACATATTTGACTTTTGATGGACATGCTTTGCTGTTTTCTATCATTTTACAGATGGAAAGAATAATGACTTAGTGTCATTTGTATCACTAAGTAAAAACATGTTTATCTTCATGTAGTGTTTGGGCGAGTGAGGCTGTGACGTGAAGCTGAATGAAGAGTGATTACTGTTTCCAGTGTGTCCAGGTTGACGAGACTCACATGGCCTGCCCTTATGTGGTTTTACTATAACACACACAAACACACACATACACACACACACACGCACACACAGCGGGCACATGTAGAGAATGCATGTATAATGCGTTAGCTTCCTGAGGAGGAACACAGGGCCAGGTGGGCTGCTTTAACTGCTTTAATCCTGCGGTCAGGAGTAATCTGTGCATTGTTTTTGTTGTTGTATCAGTCCTGGTCAGTCAGTCAGTCAGTCAGTCAGGGAGGGAGGGAGGGAGGACCACCCAGCTCCCCTCAGCTGTGGGTTGATGGGAAATCTGACCTTCGCACATTACGTCTCCGAGTCCACCTGCTCTCGTCTCCGGACTTCCCGAGACTGTTTCCACCTCAAAGCCCACAACAGGTGTGACCTCCCTGATCTCCGGCCCCAGACTCTCATGTTATCCATTAGTACGTGACATAAGAGCACAGATAACTGCTCATAGGTCGACTTATTGCCCTTAATCACCTTGAAAAACACATCCCTTTGCCAGCCAGTGCAGCATAAACAGTGTAGTTGAATGTCCCCACCCTCTGCTCTCTCCTGTGTCCCAGTACCCAATGGGGCTGCTCCCCACCCATCTGCTGTCAGACTCTGGGTTGTAGCTGCCCTCTAGTGGCTGCTGGGTGGTAACTCCACTCTGACTCCAGCCAAGTAGGACTATAGGTTCAGTGACATGGGGATTTGCAGGAGATTAAAGTTAAAATTAACCTGCTTTAAACAGCTGCGTCTTTTTTTTTTCACTTTTTTTTTGCTTGTTTAGCAGATTACTGATAGTGTCTGTCTAGACAGAGACATCGACTCCATCACCGTACATCAGTGGGAATCAAACATCAATACTTTTCACAGACCTTAAAGTGATAATGTAATGTCTAGTTTCTTAGGCTTGATCACTTAGATTTTAACCTTTTAAAACCCTAAAAATTATCCTTAAATTTTTGAAATAAGACATTTTTTTCCACAGTGTGAGAGCTGCATACAGGATTATATTCTGTATCTTCTCATTCCAGTGTTTCAATAAAATCAAATGTTTCTCACTTAATGTGAGAGAAATATAGAATTTTGCCATTTTTATTAAGGCTGTGCTAAAATAAGCAGGCAGCTATTTTGATAAGAGATCTGTTTGAGCGATATTCTATGAAAAAAGCTTCATACACGTGCATATTTTCTGGTTTCTTTAGTCTTCTATCTTTAGGTTGTGGATGAAACAAGACATTCATGGAAATCATGTTTATTTTTGGGGAACACTGATTAACATTTTTTCACCATTTTCTGAATGACTAACTAAACAACTAGTCAACTAATAGAGAAAATGATGGACACATTAATCATCAACCACAGTAATGGTTAGTTGCAGCTGTAATTCTCTGACTCACATCATGACCCCTCTGATTGATCTTGTGAACCTTTGGGAGGATTGAAACCACCGCTGTGCATCATGCATATCCTGCTCTCGTTTGCATAACTCATCATATTTATAGCAGCAGTGTGATGACACAGATAAGTCATGTGGATGCCGCTCCAACACATGAAACCTCTCATGCCACATGTTGAGTCAGTACAGTGTTTCTCTCGCCAGTAGGGGACAGGATTCACACTCTGAGCTGAGGACGCTTCTCTTAACTCCTCTTTGAAAGCTTCAGATTCTGGTATTAACGGAGTCCTTCGTTTCTAGGCTTTTCTTGTTTGAGTTTTTAGGAGCCTCATCCTCCGCCTGTCCTTCTCTGACCCTTTCTGTACTTTTTCTGAATCGCCACAGCCTGTGTTTAGAGAAAACACCCCATAGTTGTGTCTGCAGCCTGGTTTGTTTGTGACACGCCAACTTAAACGCTCACTCAGCGACCTGAAACTCTTCAATCTTCTCTTTCCTGTGTATTTCCCATCAAACCTCAGCTTATTCCTCCTTCTCACACCTCTGTGTTTTAATGTGCGGGCGCAGCAGAGAGGAGAAAAACTTTGTTTTGGAAAAAAACAGAGGGGTTTAGGACTCTGTGTGTTAATCTTTTGGCCCATGGTACATGTTATGAGTGTTAAGGGGATTAAAACGTATCACCAAACTAATCTGTCCGTTACACCGTCAACCGTGCTGCGTGCTCCCTCCCTCCTCACCCTTTTCACTTTTCCACTGTTTGTTATCAGAGAGCGGAGGGGGCAACGAGCCATCGCTCCTCAGAGACTCGCAGCGCGTGTCGGCCTTTGATTTCTCGACTTCTGGAGCTTTGTACTGCCAAATCACGATGAAAAAAATCTCTATTATGAAGTCTGTGTCGTCTCCGGTTTGCGGTGTGTTTACTCAGCAATCAAATGGTTACAAGTATGATAAAGGAGGTATGCTCCTGTGATGTACATTCAGCCCACATGCAGGTGATGGATGTGTGGCCTGCTCAGGCATGCTTCAGCCGAACAGTAGACAGAGTGGGTCAATGGTGGGAGGTGTGCTATTGTCACAACTCTTCATGTGTGTCCCCGGTGTAAACTGTAACTCAACGCCTTTTTGTTCCTTTCTATTCACGCTCGTCCTCCTCTTTTCTGTAAATGCGTCCATGGTTCATGAAAAGGAGAAAGAGAGAAGAGAGAAGGAGAGAGCTGGACAGACAGAGACCTTTTGTTTCCAAATTAGGCACTGCTTGCTCCTCGCCAACACTAACTGTTATTGTGAAAAATGTGATATGAAATCCCCACTCAGCGGTGCCACTGTGAAATGGAGCGCTTGTGTATTTTCAGATATTAAACCCTTGTCTGGCAGCCGTCTGTGATTTTCCTCGGGTGTGGTCTTTTCTCACATTTTCTCCCTCCTGCACGGAGAAGAACCGGACCTCCTCCTGCTGCCCGTCCGTGATCCACTCTCCTCTCTGCAGGGCGGTTCCGCCTGGCGGTGCATCGAACCCAGAGCCCTGGTCTGAACCGCAGAGAGAGAAGAGAGAGAAACCCCCCACAGCCACAGCCTCCTGACTTTATGAGGAACCCTAATTACATAGGCTGGTGTATTTATACTCAGCTGTGACTCAGTGCGACATGTGGCGGGTGTTTGAGTGTGTGTGTGCGTGCACGGGAGAGGCAGCCTTTGTGTTCACACATAAACAGCGTGTGCATGTGTGTATCAGTGAAAGTGTGTGCTGACTCTATAAACTATTTAAACCAGGGATGAAGTAAAGTGTAGATCCACGTTAACCGAGTCTGTTATTTAGCAGAAAAGTTACTTTAAAGTGACTCTGTGTTGCTTTTGAAAAGAGAAACAACACAATGTTCTTCACGCAGATGAAAAGAGCAGTCAAGCACAGCCGTACTTACTCGGTCTGGTATGATCAGTAGCATTTTAATGGCTAGCTGATGTTCGCAAACCTTTGGTGATATCGTAACTGTGCCAAAGAAGAAGAAGTAAACACTTCACACCAGTTCACATGTGTGCCTCTTCCTGTTTGTGTTTGGCTCAGTCACATCCGCTAACAATAATGTCATTAAAGGGGTACTTCAAAACCTCAAATAATGTCAATTGAGTTGTTTTGCGTTGGAAAGAGCTGTGTTGGAAAGTCTGGCGGCATGGGTTTTTAATGGCATGGGCGCACATTCAAAATAACGAAATATATTATCGAGTTGCATTATGGGAAGTGTAGGATCCTGGGTTTTGGCGCTTTAATGATACAGAGAACATATAGTGTGGTCATGCGAGGTCGGGAATAATTGGAAAAACGTATGCCGACTGGGAAAAGAGAAAGAGAAAGTTTTCAAATGACATTTGTCAATGTCAAATCATGTTGGCCGGATTTGAAATCTGAAAGCAGACAATCTTGTCTGGTGTTCATCCAATCAGGTGCAGCCAGGAAGTGCTTGTGTTGTTGTTGGAGGGTGTTTTCTTTTTACTGGGAAGCAGCATCGCCACAGCATCCAAAAACGCCCTTGTGGACACATACAGTAGCAAAATGCTGCATTCGTGGGAGCAACATGGACGATAAAAAAGAAGCTGTTTGGCATTTTAATGCACAGATGTTAACATGTTTCCGGTATTTCAGGGAAGAGGAAGAGGAAGAAAGGAAACGATGTAATGACTTTGGTCAAATTCATACCATCAACCCAATGTTTTCTTTTTCTGCCATGTTTCATTGTCACATGATGTCAACTCGGCAATCTGCGTACCAACATTTTTTCAGACTTTCCAAGCTGTTGATTGGACATGTGAGATCAAGGCTAAGGTTATTTTTTGTAGTTTGTTGGGTGTCTCTAGTGGCTGTGTTGCATAAAGTAGTGTAGACCTCAACTTCCAGCAAATGAGGAGCTACCAACGTGATGCCTTGTCTTTTGAAATGCAACCCAGCGCTGCCAGAATGCAGTGCACGGCTATCTACCTAGAAAATGAATGGGAAGCGTGGAAATGACAGATCCTGTGGATGTGGACACATACCTTTGAGGTGCCGGTGTACTTTCTGTAACTGTCAGAAACAACGTGACATTCACACCAGTTTTACACCATAATTGGTCAGCTGTGCGAAGGTGCGGCAGGGTTCGAACTTCCCAACTGTTTCTGTCACTTTTGACATGTGTGACTGAGCACAACACTGTGAATGCCTTCCAGGGGAAACTGTGAAAATGTGCGCTGGTGTTCCGATTTAAAAGCAATTATCAAGTCTCCCTCCTCTCTGTGACAACAAGTGTGGCTTTTCAATTGTAAACTCTTTTGCTTTTTCGATCGATTTTTCCTCTGTTTAATCTGTATCTTGTGACTCCCGGTATTAATAAATATCAGGTGCAGGAGTAGCCCTTTAAATAACGATACATTAGGAAATTAAGCAAGAAAGATATAAGATTAGATCCTCAAATCGTCCTTAACAGTGGATATTTCGAGCATGATGCCTCAGATTACATTTTTTTATTGTGATTTTTATCACACCCTCATTCTGTACAAGCCGTATCCCAGCCTGCAGTGTTTGTTCTAATAGGCAAAGCGCAGCATATCCAGAGGGTACAGTCTGTGTATATGGCGGCTGATCGAGTTGATACTTGCCCCGCTGTGCGGCAGGTGAAACCTGTATAACCTCATTGGTAACGGATGTGTGGCGTGTTAACAGCGTCGGAAGGTGAAAGTCAGTCATCTGCAACAACATGGTCACCTGTCTGCCGCTCCTGTCCGGATCCTGGACGCCTGGCTGTTTGGTGAGAACTGTGCTGGGAGTGGAGGGGAGGTCACCTTTCTGACTGATTTAGCGTCGTGGTGTTTAGGTGTCACTGTGCTGAATGGGAGGATCCTGTGAAGAGGAGTGTGTGTGTGTGTTAGTGTGTGAGGGAGTTGGATAAAGAGGTCATGTTGACATCCAGGAGTTTTATTTTGAGAGCGCTCTCCTCTTTATCCTTTTTCCATTTCTCTCCTCTGATTATCATCTTCCCTCCGCTGTGTTTTTCCCTCTTAAAGAGAAAGGGAGTGAAACAGTGAGCACAGCAGCAAGCTAAATGTTTTCTTTTCTCTTTGTGCTGGAAATTGGCCCCTTTCTCTCTCTCTCTGTTTTTTTTTTTTTTTTGTTTGTCTCCCCTCTGGCTGGAGGGGAGGTGGCGGAGGCAGGGCCGGCTTTTGTGGAGTTTAGCGCCGGGATCACAGCTTTGTCGCTGTGTTTGTGTCGCTCGCGCACACATGCGGCACACGTGCAGTCACCAGGCTCACCAAGAGAGACCTACAGAGGATTTAACCTATCAGCAGCAGCCCACAGGTGATATCTCCATCCGGACTGTTAACTGCTGGAGCAGGACCCCCCCCATGGCCTCAGAGATGCCCAATGGATTAAACTGCAGTTTACTGTACAGCAGCACAGTTGTTTGCTGAAGACTGTTGAACCGGTTGGTGTAGAGGGAGTGAGTTATTGTTAGGATTGGGTAAAAAAAACAAGGAAGAGAAAGCAAAAGAGGAAAGAAGAGACAGAGTGAGGGATGAGGTAGAGAGAGTCACAGTTTGGGACTGAGAGATGAGAGTGAGATGAAGGGATTCGTTTGGCAGTGGAGATAAAGAGGGAGAAAATAGAAAGAGAGGAGAGAGAGAGAGAGAGAGAGAGAGAGAGAGAGGGCAGTGGGAGGGAGGAGAGACAGAGGATCCAGCCCTCTGGGACAGCAGTATGTGTTTTGGGGGTGGACAGAGTGGCTTTGTATGCAGAACATCACCGGACACCAACGGGAGGGACGCTGTCAGTTGTTCTCTGTGTGTGTCTGTAGTGAAACCAGACCTACCTCTGATCCCTGTGCCACACACACTCCTCCATCTGCTGGCCAGGAGTCTGCCTTCTGCTTCCTCTGGACTCTCAGAGTGTTTGAATGTGTGTGAGAGAGGCTGATTCGCGGAGGACAGGAGCGAGAGGCTGTGATGTGGAACTTGTGGGATTAAACTTTCTGACAGCGATGGATTGGAGCCCGGAGACGAGGACTGAGAAGCTCCACTAAAACCACCCCATCTTCTCTTGGCGTGATTATCCGTATTTCTTCATCTGGACTTTGTCCACGACCGTCGTGTGTGTGAGTGTGTGTGCAGCCCATGTGGGCAGTGAGGGATGCGGATCTGAGCAAACTCCACGCCCCGATGCCCGCTGCTATGCTGCCATGCCCTGCGCCGGCCGGGTCTGACTGGAGCTTCCAGAACCCGGTGGGGGTGGACTGCAGCTCCCCCGAACCTCGCTGCATCTGGCTGGCGGTGCTCCGCGGTAACACTGGTTCAGTGTCGTCGCCCACGCCGACCACCATGCCCGTTGGGCACAGCCAGAGCTCTCGCCAGCCCAGGGTAAGGAGAGGTCAAAGGATTTCCGTTAGTGGCAGGAGTCATTGATTCATCGGCTGCAGTGAAATGATTGGATGATTAATTCTCATTGATACCAAATTAAATGTTTTAGTTGGAGGCAGTTAATATAGTTAGGTAAGTAGGTAATGATCGTTATTTTTCAGATCAATTGATAACTTGTTTAGCCTGTAGTGTGAGAAAATAAGGACCAAGGCTGCAACTAGCAATTATTTTCATTGTTGAGTAATTTGTTGATTATTTTGTCAATTAATCAATTACTAGTGTAGTCCATAAAATGTTAGAAGATGGTGAAATTGACGATCAACCGACGATTATGTCCTCAAAAGTCTTGCATTGTACTCAACTCTAAGATGAAGTAAAGAAACCAGAAAGTAATCAGATTCAAGAGACTGGAATCAGTGAAACTGGACATTTTGTCCTTAATAAAAAAAATCTCAAACTGATTAATTAAAAAGCAATAACTGATCATTAAAATTTGACACGCTAACATGATGATGCAAACATATCATTGGCTGCCCACAGGGGTTTCTGTGCCTGTACAAGACCACACACACACACACACACACACACACACACACACACACACACACACACACACACACACAGTGATATCAGCAGAATCATGTCCAGAAACCGCTGTGTGGGATTGTTTCAGTCACACATGTCAACAGAGTATCTGTGTAACTGTCGGCCCATTGTTTGAAATTTGTTAACTACTCAGCTGCTGACAGCTCTCAGTGTCTCCAGGCAGGTAGTCGTGGTGCCTTCAGGCTGCTTCTGTTGGACTCACTGTTTTATGACCTTGGTATGTGTCGAGGGATTTTAGATGCACAGTTAGATTATATCTGTTTGGGCTCAAAATGAAGAATAATGTCACCTCTGAACATCTCCATCAGCTTTTTCTTACCTTGTGTCTTGTTTATTTTGTCTGTAGTGATGTCATGTGTGGCTTTTTTAATTTAGATTATTCAAATTATTTGATGTTTGCGGTCTTTGTGATAGTCTGATAAACATCTCTGGATGTGACGTAATGGTAAACAAAGTAGTGCAAACAAGGCAAACAGCCAGCAGTGCAAGAAGAAACATGTTATTAAATTCAAGCGTTGGATTATTTACCTCTTTCTTTCTTTGAAGACCCTTTCCTTGTCTATCTGACATTATTTTTAAGGATATAATCCACAAATTATACAAGATAGAATGAAACTGAGGTTGATTTCTGTGCCACTCTTTTATTCCACAGCTGATGTGTGTTTTCTCCCATGTGATTCTGTACGTGTGGCATATTGACCCCTTCCCATCTCGGAGGGGCTTTCTAATTAGTGGCTAAAGACAGATGAAGGGGGCAGCTAAGTGCCACTTTTAGCGAGGTGTTGTGGAAAAGCTGCGCGATTGTGCATCCCCACCCCCCACAATGCCCTCAGAATTCAGGGCATCACTTCCCCGCATGATCTCATTGCGGTGTGGGCATTTATGTGGAATATCGCATCCCCCCTTTTTACCCCTTTTTCCAGGTTGTTACCATCCCCCCTCTTGACTCGTTGACACAGTTAAGAAATGCCACAATCAGGAATGTGGGTGTTGGGGGAGGAGAGAGAGACACTGTACGGACACAGCTGGGACAAACACACTGTACACAGTTGTGTTTAAGGAGAGAGGTGTCGGTTACAGTGAGAGAGTTTCATTGGTAAAGAGGAGGAGACGCAGCAAAGTCCTTGTCGGTCGGCAGCCATCTTGGCAAAACTGATCAAAACTGCTTAAAAAGTTTGATGACTGTGCCCCAAAATATGATTTTCTCACTGGTACTACTACTGCGCAAGCCTACGGTTTCAAGACAACAATTTGACGCAACGATACTCAACATAATGGCGTCAGCTCATCCGACCATTAACTTTTAACTATTTTCACCTTTCTCTGTAATCCTGTGCAAAAGCGTGATATCCTCTTCTTGCCTGTCTATTAGGAGTTCTTCTGCAGCCACACCAAATCTGTTGAAACTGTCGTGAATCTGAATTATGTGCTTGTGTCAGTGCGACGACATGATTGGCTGATGTGTTTCCTGGTTCGGCTGTGATAACGCAGACGATTGGCTATCAGGGGAAATGTGTCTCATAGCTTCAATCTCTGGTGTTTCGCACTTTTCTATTCAAAATGCCTTAAGCAGTTTGTCTCCTCTCTCTCTTTGTCTCTGGCAGTCACCATCTCATACTGATGATGTCAAGTTGCTCTGAGTCATTGATGCTTATCCAGATGCTAACATCATACATTTCTTTTATCTCTACATCAAGTAAAGTCATTGTTTTTTTTTTTTTGTATAGCGCCAATTCAAAACAAAAGTTATCTCATGAGCAGTTGGATCATGTCTAGACCATTCTCATCATTTAATATATTCACAGAGACCCAACATTTCCCCCATGAGCAAGCACTTGGTGAGAGTTGCGAGTGTCTTTGATTTTTATTGTTGTTGTGATTTTGTCTTTTCCAGTGTTGCATCTCTTAACTTAAAGCAAGAAGATTCTATCATTGACGCTACCCACATAAATACGACATTTTTCATCAAGATCCATGCAGTATTCCATGAGAAGTTAACGGAAATCGCGAAAAATCTCACTTTGTTAACGAGAGTAAAAGAAAGTTCCTGGATCTGTCCCTTTATCCGGATCTGCACCAAAAGTTAATGAGGTCTATTCTAGGCGGAGACCTATCCTCCATCTAATTTTAATGGAAATCCGTTTGGTAGTTTTTGTGTAATCCTGCTTACAAACCAACCAAAAAATGCAGAAAAGCAAAAATAAACCATTGTCAGGATAACTTTATGTCTATATTATGTAACAAACTTGATTCTCCTTCCTGATTGAGAGCATAGAAAAGTTCCTCATTGTTAATAGGATGTAAATCTTAACTTAACAAACTTTCTTTGGTACTTTCCCTTCCTTCAAATGCGTCACAGTGAAAAGTCCCTGGCCACACATTTAAACACATGTCAAACATGAACTACAAGTGTCTCTGCCCACTCAGAGCCACCGAGTCATCCTGTAAAAGTTATTCTAAAACTTCCAGCTCCTCCTGGGCTTTTTTTTAAAAAACAAGCATCACAGGCATCACCTGCAGCGAGCCGGGTGTCGTCACACAAAAGAACAGTACAATATGTTTTGCTGCTCGAGTAGAAAACCCTGTTTAACCGACGTTGCATCATCACCTGTTGGCCTTGTTAGACTAACAGTGGGGTTGAACTGGTTTTTGAGCACACATACTGATGTTGCATGCAAACACACTCACACGCACACATTCATGGCTCATAAAACGCTGTGTTATGCAAATCAAACAGGGATGTACAGTTTTTGAACTTGTGTTTTGGATCCTCAGTCGTCGGGAAGGTTGTGTTCTTCGGTCGGATATTCATACACTCGTCATGGGTCTCCTTCATGGGACATAGGATGCATTTAGACCTGCAGAGGTGGTGCAGCGCGCCCTCCGTGTGGCCGGTGAGTCCAGGAACCATCAGGACGAGTTTGACTTTCGCCTGGCTCCCCCTTGGCAGCCCGGCTCAGGGCCGCGGCTGCAGACAGCCATCGGGATTAAAGGCTCGTCAGCATTTGTAACGTCCGTAAAGCTCCACTTTTCAAACAGGTTGCAGCTCTCAGCTGTTTAAAAGAGCATTATTGTTCTGCCCTGCTGGGGTGTTAGCAGGAGCCCGGCTCCCCGACAGTCGCTGCATTCCTACGTGCTGCTTTACCTCTGGATGGAGCGAGGAGAGGAGTGTGTGTGTGTGTGTGTCTCTGTGTGTGTTAACCAACATGTACGCTGGTACCGACGATTATAGCTGCAGCATGACTGTATCATCATGTCCTAGAAAAGCCTCTTACAAACAGAAAATCCACTTTTATCAGATTTTGTGAAAGATTATCACCTATTTTTGACATTTGTTTTTATTTGAACAAAGCTGATGGAGCGCTAAATGTTGGCACTGCCAGTTAACTCTTTTAAATCTTGGCAAATTTTACTCCATTTTATGGTATCGGCACTACTAGCTTAGCTATACATAGCCTCGTATTGTTATTTCACTCTGGCTGTCATTTATCACTACAAATTTATTTATATGAAAGGATAGAACAGAGTCCGTGTCACAAGGTTACAACTTAGTGATGTTGAAAAGCCTCCAAAAAGCTAATTTTCCTGGATTTATATTATGTCACTTTGCTTTGAGTGATGATATCAGCTCCTAACTGTAGAGGACTGAAACTGCCCAAATGAAAAATAACTAAATACATAATAATAATAATGATATAACAAACTTTATTTATATGGCACTTTTCTTAACAAAGTTACAAAGTGCTTTACAAAAATAAAATAAAACCAGACATGGCAGATAAAATGAAAGTAAAGGACAAGAGCAAGTACGAAAAACAATAAAAGGCATAAGATCAAATACAACTATAAGAAAAAAGAGCAGGTAATAAAATACAAATTGCTCAATAAATAAAATATAGTAGAGATAATATTAAAAATAGATATAGGCATACATTGATTTATAAAATCTGACAAATTGATATTTCTGTATTAATTCTGTTTCTGTATTTTTTTTTTTCATTTATTTACCTTTCATTACCATTCATACATGTATTCATTTATATCTGTATTTTCTTTTTACATTTCTTTATCCACTTAGAAATATCACTGTTAATTTGTTTATTGAGCCATTTATTTATTTTTGATCTTGGCAGTTTCAGTCCTCCGTACCCATCATTGGGTGATGGAAACCAAAAGTGTAATGCTGATATACAGATATCAGTCAGGTGGATTACCTTTGATACCAAATAAAACATCTTAATTTGATCAAAAGTAACAAGGAACACCTTCTTTCTATAACATTTCTAAGCAGATTTCTGGACATTCACCTACAGTGGACAGTCTTTACTTCTATCTTTTCTGAAATCACTGGAAAGAGCAAGTTTCCCTGGTTTCTGTATTATGCGTATGCCGTCTGTGCGCTCCTGTTTGACTGAGTTATGACTCCAAACTAACAACTCTTGAACCGAAGTGCATGAATTGAGTTCAAAGGGTTAAAATCTGCTACATCCTCTGCTCTCCTTCCACCACATACATTCTGTCTTTTCAGTCATGCATCTTAATGATCCGCCTTCTAATTGAAATCAGGCGGGTAAATATCCACAGGGAAGCGCTCGCTGCTGTGTTTGTTGTCACCACTAAACACCTCCTCAAAGCAGGAAGCTGTCGTGTGGCACGATAAGCTGCCTGACACATTCAAAAACAGTTGTTTCCAGTGCGGCTTTTCTCATGTGTGCTTTAATAACATCATCCTCGGGTGGTAATGAGATCCCTCAAGGCAATGTATTATCTGACGGGCGCTCAGAGTTTATTTATTACCGTAATTGGCTTCAACAGGTGAGAACATGTTTAGATATCAGTGCTAACAGGATAGATTTCCAGTAGGAGAGGAGGAAATGTCTTCTTTTCGAGCGAGGTTTCCCTTGTCTGTGCCCTCAGCCTGCATAGGAAGTCAAGTTTAGACTGAAACCGCAGAAAAAAATTTCCAAGTGCCTTGTTGGTTAAGTGTCCGACTGCCTGGAGAGTCCAGAGCATGTCAGCAAGTTTGGATTTTGGGTGAAAACTGAGCTGTGGAAGACAAACTGGTGGTGTCAAGGCGACGAGGGTACGCAATAGGATTTATTTAAGGCTTCAGGGGGGAAAGGTCGACTGTACACTTTGGCAGAATAGACGCACATCCCACAGAGTCCAGAGCAGCCGAGTGGGAAACAGTGCTGGCTCAGAGACCCAGTCAGACCCTGTGTGTTTTGGGTAATCACAGGGTTTGGTATTCCCAGCGCCGGGAGGGGCCATGTGGTCGAAACCGGCGTGCTGGAGCCTGTCCCTTGCTGGGGCCCGATACTCCTCCTCCTTCTCTTCTTCTACGTCCTCCTCATCCTTCTCCTCTCTGTGCTCCCTCACCTCCTCTGCCAGTTCCAGTGTGTGTTTCAACATGTCCAAGCCAAAACCGCTCCCTCTGAGGAATTCACTCCATCTCTTCCTCCTTTCATTTCCTCGTTTTTGTCTCCTCGCGAGTGTCTCCTTTCCTTTATGATTTTTTATTTGACACCCCAAACACGCCTCCGTCGTCACGCACTTCTTAATGTTGCTCTCATGTCACACAAAGGGCCTCACTGCTCGCCTTTTTGAGAAAATAGCAGGTGTTACTTTACTTTGTTTAGACTGCCAGACTAAAGATCTGCAAAATATACACTTCATACTTCGGAAGAGGCTTTGTGGTGCTTTGGAGTGGAAGAGAACATCCACGTTTTCCAAAAATAGGGTTGCAACAAACGATCGTTTTCAGTTTGGATTCATTCGATGATTATTTTCTTGATTAATTGTGTGGTTGTCTTGTTAAAAAATGCCAGATCAATTGTAGATTTATGTAATAGATGACAAATAATCAATGAATCGCTATCCAAATATGTATCTGCCAACTTGAAAGACATTTCATAAAGATATCTAAATGCCCGAACGTATTTTTTGTCTCCTGGTCCTCGGATGTAACATAAAAGCAGAGGGACAAAATATGTTTTAATTTCTGGATTTCCATGACACGAAAGCCTGCTTTGAAAGAGGAAGAAAATGTGGAAGGGGAGGCGAGGCGAGTGAAGGAAACTGGAAGGAAGGAAAAAGAGGAGTGAACGAGTGGGAAGTACCTCCATGATGGAGCGAGAGAGAGAGATCTCTGAGCGGGTTTTTATTTATAGGAGCGTCTACCACACTACCACACTTCCTGCCTCCGGCCTGCCGCTTCCTGTTGTTGTGTGGCCTGCCAGGTCAAAGTGTGTGTGTATGTCTGTGTGTGTTTGTTATGTATCAGTGTGTGTTTGTGTGCAGAAGGGGGACAGGAAGTGAAACATGGGGTGCCCATTTTGGGGGGGGGGGGTTGCAGCTCGTTGTCTAGACATGTTCACCTCTGGGCCACTGACATTAAAACACACAAACATTCTCACACTTCAGACAGTCAACAGGACCCTGTGGTCAGCTAACCCGCTGAAATGTTTAAAAAATCCATGAATCAGCTGGACTGGTATCTTTTAAGGGCATGTTTACACCAATTGTGTGCACCCGGTTTGATTTATTGAATCTTAACCCTGGTGCATTCAGTTTTATCTGGTCTGAAAAATGCCAGAGTGACGCCGAACTACACCTACAACACTGTAAACATAGTTGTCTCTCAGTGTACTGAGCTCTTGCTGCTGGTGTTGATTTGTAGCTTGCATGAAATCACAGACTAGAAATTTACCAGATTTATCTTCTGATTATCATCCAGTGACTGTATTGACTCATACTGAACCTTTTCCTTGCGGGCTGTTGGCATATTGAGCCATAAGAGACGGTACTATGTGGGAGCAGAGATGAGTGCACCATGATTTAAGAACCTTGATTTAAGTTTGCAGCTGCTGGTTTTGTTTGTGAGCCTGAAACTTACAGTACTGAAAGTGTCACAGTTGGGAAGCTGTTAGTGCACACTGAGATGACTTATGATTTATCTTTGAAGTAGGGCTGCAACCATAGGTGTCATTTACACGGGGGACGCTGTCCCCACCATTTATTTCACTTTTTAAAGCATATCAGGTTAACAATGTTCCGAGAAACAGCTTGAAACGCCAAGAAATGTTGTCTATCAAATGAAAATGGCTGACTGACATGCACTTCTACAGTAGATGTAATATTGGCATTGTTCGACTGACATGGTGTTAAAGTGGTGGATGAGATGCATTTTATGCCCAGTATATTCCTGTTCTTCCACTGTAATTATCTACTCTGACCTCACACTGATCCTCCAATTACATTGCCTGAAATCACATATGTTGAGGAGAGTTTTAAAAATGGCATTCGTTTAATTGTAGATTAATCGTAATCATTTTCTCGATTAATTGATTGGTTATTTGGTCTTTAAATTGTCAGAAAATGGTGAAAAACTGCACTGATCTTCAGTCGTTAGTGTTCAGTTCTGGTAGTCAGTATGCTTGAAATGTCAGTTTGTACTAAACTGACGTCAGTTGGCAGCTTATTTGTATTTTTAATATTGATTTATCTCTTAATCATATGATTAAAATGCTTCCTTTGTCCAAACAGCAGTCCAACACTCAAAGATATTCTGTTTATTAGTACAGAAAACAAAGACCAACAACAAATATTTACAATTAAGAAGCTAAAACAAGATTTCTTTTGACCTTTTTGCTTAGAAGATATGTTGAACAATTAATGGATTTTCAGAATTGCTGCAGATTGACTTTTTGTCAGTTGACTAACAGCATAATTGACCACTTTTTCAGCTCTACATTAAAAAAAACATAATTAGAAAAGATTTTCCAAAGCTTTCATGCTTTATTTTTTGTTTTCAAGATGTGTTAGTTTACAGAATTTCAGTAGTCCATTCCTGTCATGCATTGCACTGTGCAACAGTAGTGTCTATGTCAGCACATTTAAAGATTAATTGAGTTTAAGTGACATGCTGACAAGTGTATTTAATCTATCTAAACTAAAACATACTGTATGTGTAGTGCATGCTAAAGCGTTAACACAGCAAGTGATTGATCGTCTGGGTTGGGACAACACATTGATGATTACAGTGTTCAAGCTGTCTCCCAAATGTATGATTCGCTCCTTGAGGAGTTCAGTGGGTTCAGTTTAACTGAGAAACGTTTGATAGTGAACATGCAGAGCAAGATAACCAAACCTCAGCAGACTTGATCTCTGAGCTGAGGATCTCCCTCCTCCTCGCTCCCGCCTGTTTGGTCAGGTGATGGTGTTTGACTGACAGATGTGGGTCGTCGGGGCAGCATGAGGGTGATAGTTCTCACGTGTGTCTGTCAGCTGAGCTGGCTGGGCTTATTTACTCGACCTCAGGAATGAGATATTTAGAGAGCGGGTGAAAATCTGCCTTTATTCTCCACTCAGAGTCCAGATTCCCTCTGGACATTCTCTCCCTGTGATAAGACCAAGGTCAGTGTGTTCAGAACTGGGTGAAGTCCCACGTTCCCCCCTCAGTGCTGTCTAGACGGGGCCCTTCCTGATAGTGGACCCCCCAGGTGTGTTTATGGGCTATTGTTCTGAGGGTGGTGGCATTCAGGATTTAGCAGCCTCTGAGCTGCATTCAGGACTTCACGAGAAAGCTGCTAATGTAATACCCAGCAGCAGAGTCGCCTTGTGCATCTCCAGGGAATCATAAAGTGTGTTGCATCTGGAAAACTGGACCATTTCTCCAGTTCTGGTGCTAATTTTGAGAAAATCCAGCAGATTCTCATCAAGAAAAAGATGGAAAAAATATGCATAATCCTTCCTGAATCTCACCAAAACTCTGTCTGTGTCCACAGGCTAAGGGGCGGAGGGATGGTCTCTCCTCAGCCGGTGACAACCCTCGGCCGCCGATGGCGACCCGGCCGGGAAGGGAGGGGGTCGGCGTGGGCTGGAAGGGTCCCCGGACGCTGGTTCTCCATAAGAACTCCCAGGGTTTCGGCTTCACGCTACGCCACTTCATCGTCTACCCTCCAGAGTCCGCCCTGCACACAAACCTCAAGGTGAGAATTGAGTCCTTTTTCAGCTTCCATGTTTTTACACCACACACACATCCTCTCCGTTTCACACTAGCTGGCATTAAGGCTTTTCAAAAGCCTTACGTTTAACTTGCTGATCCCAGGACAGAGCCAATTTGTGCTCGGAGATAAAGCCAATCATACTGAAGTCGAGGGTCAGCGAGGTTGGGCTGAGCGAAATGAACTCACAAGACAACAGGAGAAAACAAGCCTGGCTGATTTGAGAATGAACAAACCAAGCCTATTAAAGCAGGGATCAATGAGATTTAAAAAGATGAAGAAAACTTTTAATTGTTTTTCAGCGTCACGTCACAGGCCTTGTGTGTGTGAGTGGTTATTTAGCTCTTTGAGGTGTGGGGGCAAACGGCTCCAGATGTGAAATTGAGGGATATGGAGGCAGGGGTGGGGTGAGCCAGCTGAAACAAGGCCTCTATTATTATTCCACCACCCCACCATCCAGCAGCTGCAGATAGGAGCGCAGATTGAATGAGATCTGTTGTCTTAGCCTGGTACCACTCTCTGGCAGTCAGGCCGTACCAGCCCGGCTCCGAACAATAGGCCCACTGCTGGCCTTTGGCCCCGGTTCTGTCCTTGTCTCCTCTGCCTCGAGGGTCACATGGTGTTTTTGGGACAATCGAACCCACAGAATGAAGAGCCTGCGTGAAAGTCTCCCAAATTACCCTCATAGTGTCCAATTATCAGAGGCCTACTGGGTGCATGACCCAATTGAGCGCTCATTTCATGGTGTCTGCAGGTCCTGAAAGTCTTCAAGAGTCTTCGATTATATTATGTAAAACATTAATTCATCCATGCCACCTTAATTTGTACTCATTAAGGGGTAACCCTCATTTACAATGACATCGCGTTAATTACAAAAACAGCAACAAAGACATATACTAACAAAGAAAAGGCAATACTACAAATAGCTAATAAAAAGCCATTAAAACTTTGCGATTAGGGAAGATAATTTGATTGAAATGAAATTGAAATGTCAGAATGATACAGTTATGTTAAAGCCCTAAAAGCGGGTTTTTACGATTAAACAAATTATTGTTTGATATGTGTGTTGTTGGAGTCTGTATCAAACAAGCTTGTTTTCTTACATCTGGAGAACTTACACTGTTATTGTCTTTATAATCATATGAAGAACTGTGGGGGTGGGTAGTTTTAAAGATGCAACATCTTCTGCAGGTGTTGACCCACTGTCTCGCCTGCCCTCTTCTCACTGCCTCCTCCTCAGTCCTGGATATTTTCAGACTGGAGGCTGGTCACTTGCTGAGTGTCCCCAGCTCGGAGCTCTATTCTGGGGGGCGGCAGCTCTCCTTTCTCTGCCTCTAAACCCCCCACCATTGTCTGCACAGCCAGGAATGAGCCCACTCAGCGCAGCATAAAGCCAGGCAGCAGTCAGCCCACCGTGCCCCTAAACCCAAACTGTCCACTCAGCTTAGTATATGTGTGTGTGTGTGTGTGTGTGTGTGTGTGTGTGTGTGTGTGTGTGTGTGTGTGTGTGTGTGTGTGTGTGTGCGTGCGTGCGTGCGTGCGTGCGTGCGTGCGTGCGTGCGTGCGTGCGTGCGTGCGTGCGTGCGTGCGTGCGTGCGTGTGTGGACATGATCAAACAACCTGCAGCTATCGAATCTCACCACCACCATCCTCACTGCTGATAGCTGTGTGTGTGTGTTTGCTTCACATGACATCATGAGTATCTGACAGACTGTCTAACCTGAAAGTCATCATCTCTGCTGGAACCGCACTTCAACATTTTTATACAAGAAAAGCTCATTAAAACCCAAACAGGTCTGTCTTGGTTTGGCTCGAGTCACCTGTAAACACTCACTGCAGGATGAAATGACAGAAGGGATACTTATAACTTCTCCTGTGGTCTGGAGTTGGTGGAGATGAAGAGATTAACCAGAGTAAATTTACAACTCCTGTCATGTCAGGGTTGAAACTTGACCCAAACTCTGTTTTTTTTTTGGCAAAAAAAGTTCAGAGTTTAACCTGTATTATGTTAAAGCTTCAGATCTTAAAATCTGGAGCATGAACATTTCTGCCTGTGACAAAAAGTACCCAAAAAGTGAAAGTCACCCATATGAAGAAGAAGTATTTTGCTATTAAATGTACTTATGGGTCAGGAGTACAAGTATGACACGTGTATGAAGAACTAGGATCCACATCAAATTGTACTCACTCATAGATGCCAGCCACCTAAATACACCTGATTTTGTTTTTTCTTCATGATCCATGTATTGACAAAATGAGGAAAATGCCCTCTCTCGCAATATTAAAGAAAGTGTGAAAAAAATCCCAGAGCTGTCCCTTTATCCAGATCCGCACCAAAAGTTAATGGGGTCTTTTCTTGGCCGAGACCCATCCTCCATCCAAGTTTCGTGGAAATTTGTTCTGTAGTCAGGTGCACCGAACCCCTGCTCAGGGGACTCGCTCTGACACCTCTTCATACATGAATGCATGTGTATAGGTCCTCTTTGTGCATATGTGTGTATTTCGGGCCCGTGAAGGATTGAATTTCCTTGAAAATAAAGTATGTGTTCATCTCCTTCTATCACTGCTGTGAAGTAAAAACCCTCAGTGCAGCATCATGTGTGAGGAGTTGTGTCCTACAAGATGTACGTAAACCCTGAATCAGCATTGGGTGATACTCTATAAATAGATCCTCTGTTTTTCCAGTTGCTGAATGGCCAAAACTGTTTTCCAGTTAAATGAGAAAATTAGTAAGACAGAGCATCTGATTATCAGTCCCGAAACCTTTTCAGGTAGTGCAGCAAATATTCTCTGTCCTCTTTCGTCAAAATCGACAAACAATAAATTCAATTAGTTGTTTTGCTTTTTTTCAATGGGAAAGAAAGGTTGGAAAGGACTCAAATTAAAGTTGTTGTAGGTGCTTTTCTGGATAGGGACAGTGACACGAAGACACGAAAAATCCCAAGAAAACTTCAAGGCGCTCTCTTTTTATACAATTAAAATGCCTTTGTTGTCGTGGCATTGTCATGTGAGACCTGCAAACAAAGTCAGACATGTTTTTGTCATCAGAGTTTCGTCAGTGAGTGAAAAAATAAAACCTTTTATTTCTTTTGTAGTTTGGAGATCATCTTCTAGGTTGTTTTGCTGCTGCTGTAAAATTGTTTGCGTCTCACTGTCAGCTCTCTATCATCTAAAGACCCACTGCTTTACAGTTCCCTTAATTATTAATATGACAATGAAAGTTGCTGCAGTTATTGTCTAGTGTTTTTTTTATTTCTGTCTTCTAAACTGGTTGTTTTCTATAAATATTTGTTTCTTTTCTTTGCAGGATGAGGAGAACGGTAACGGAAAGGGTGAGTGTTCTCCATCTCTGCTCCGCCTTCTCATCAGGCGACAAATTTAAACCTTTATGGTGGGATAACTGATGATGTAATGAGCTGGGACCTCCTGTACTCCCTCCTGTTGCCTCTGCAGCCTTTCTGCGCCCCCTACAGGACACTATGCTGCACTGCATCTTGAGCAGTCTAGTGCACTCAAACTATAATAAACAGTGAATGTTGAGTATTAATTTATCTCACAGGTCGGGAAAGTCATAAACACAAGTCTTTAAAAATTTTGAAACACCTGTGTTAACCTAAAGCTTTACTTGATTTATTTTAAATATGAAGCGTTTTTTACATTCAATCCTAAATCATTGCATTTCTTCTTCCTCTTCGTCTTTTGTCACTCAGGGTATCAGAAAGGTCGAATGGAGCCGATGGACACCATATTTGTGAAGAGCGTCAGAGAAAAGGGTCCGGCCCACCAGGCGGGCTTGTGCACAGGTAAAGGGAACATATGGTGCCGGAGCATGAATGTCCTGATTTGCATTGGAAATCTGTTGGGGAGCGCTCCGGTCACATGACACTGCCGACTGAAGCGGATGCACAATGCAATGATGCAAAGATTCAGAGATGGGCGAACAGCCAGGAGTAAAAACTCTTTCTCATTAGCACAAAACTAGATCATATGGAGGATATATTTTAGCCTTACTGGAGACAAGTTGTTGTTTTTGAACTTCTTTGGATGATTTAACACCAATACCAGTGTGGCAACTCAAATCCTCAAGTGCATTTGAACGTGACAGAGCTGTTGAAGTGTTCCTGTTGTGTCTCGTTGCCCTAGAGAGGCAGCAGATCGAACCAGTGTGCATGCTTTAACATAAGCTGTCACATCCAGAAAGTCACATGCATGAACGTATGCAAACACTCACTGTGAGCGCTTTGTATGTGTTTCAGCTTGCATGAGTACATAAGAACTTTCTTTCCTGGAGCCTCAGTTCACAAAATGCAAAACTGTGATGGCAAAAATTCACTGTGGAGAAAATACTCATGATTTCGAAGAGACTTTAATTTGATCAATGTTAACATTTTCTTACATTTACCTTTGATAAATGAGATAAGATCATGGTGTACTTTTCGCTAAAAAGTACGCTTTTAATGATAAAAAGGATTGCATTTTCAGTTGTCTCGGACTGAGGCACACCTCACTGTCCTTTCATGCCTAATATGAAGAATAAGCTTAATGTTTTGCCTGCATGTTTTTGCATTGTTGAAATTAGACACACCTTAGCTATCAGAACATTAATAAAGAGAATATACACTGCGAAAACTCAAAGGCAAAAGGTCCAAATAAATCTAAATATATCTCATTACACTCTATATATAAGACAAACCCAGAAAGTAGTATTTCAGTAAGATAAATTGGAAATGTTTTTATAGAATTAAAAGATTTTTTTTTACTTATTACAAGAAAAAAAGGTCAGCTTTTTTGGAAATGGGTCCCTGCTCAGTGTCTCCCAGGTGTTACAAGAGATTTGCACCTGCTTGACGGTCCAGATGTCAACATACAGACCTGAATATAATATAATAATATGTCCGTGTTTTGCAGGGGATCGGCTGGTGAAAGTGAACGGAGAAAGCGTTTTAGGAAAGACGTACTCGCAGGTGATTGCCCTCATCCAGAACAGGTAAGACACAGTGCCTGCCTGTCAGCGCTTTGAGCCTTCGGTGTGTTGATTTAGTGAAACATCTATTTGCTTTTTCTTTGCAGGCTTGCCATGTAGATGACATACAGCTAGTCAGTAGTGTTAGTTTTCTCTGGTTTTGAAAAAGATTAGCCTGAAGCGGTGTCCTCTACACACTCACATGCTCTACACGGCCCCTTAGTCGTATAATATGGCTCTACAGAGGGGAAAAAGTGATACTGGACTGGATCTCACGAAAGAAACTATTGTTTTTCCATCCAGATGCTTGGGTTAGACTCTGAAACCTCAGACTCTGACCTCCTGCTAGACCCCAATATCCACAGGGAGGTCAGAGCTCAGGGAGGTTAGAGGTGTGACTGATTTTTTCTCTCGCGATGGAAATTCAGATACCTTAACTTGAGGCTGGGCAATATATGGATATTATATCATTATCATGATCCGATGGGATGTGTCTCACACCTTGTATCGAGCACCAGGTCAGGATATTGAATGAGAACTCAGTAGAAGAAGCCATTTTCTCCTCGCCCAGTTTGTTTTTTACCTCTAACTCTTTATTCTTCCTCCCCTCTTCCTCCCCCTCGTACATGTCCTGCAGTGAGAGTGTGCTGGAGCTCTCCATTATGCCAAAAGATGAAGACGTGCTACAGTTGGTAAGTGTGAGCATTTCATGCGTTAAACATTTTATTCAGGGTTTGTACAGCTAAACCAAACACTTCTTTATGCCTTTATTATATCTAAATTGTTACTATAAAGGTATATTGTCACTTTTTAAAATATTTCCAGCTGTTATATTTAACTCTGATCTTGTGTTTTGAGCATGATTATTGAATGCTTGCTAATTTCGAGGCCAGGAAACAAGAAACAAACATTAATATTAGAAGATTTTTGGTTTACATGAGTGTCATCTTGAAGTCGATATTTGAAGTAGAGAATATTCGTAACCTTGAGAACATAATGGTTAAAATAAAAAATGTTCCCATACTTGGAAAGAATCTGAATATTCTGCAGTCCTTGTTTGCAGAGTTGAACCTCGATTCACCCTGTCATTGTCCAAGAATGTCGAGATTTTCTTAGAATGGCTGCAGAGTGACTCAGAGGCTCACTGCTCCGTGTTTAGATTACAACACGCATTCATTAAAAGCTGCTGGTATCCTGACTGTCGAAGCTTACGTTTTGAAAAAAACAGCTCCGTGCTCGTTCACACGCCCATGTACTGTACGGCACATTTTTTTCGCTCCACAGGTTGCTCCATGCTCGCTCACATGATCAGACATGCATCATAACTCGTCCCTCCCATTAACCTGGAGCAACATGGCAACACAGAAAACCATGTCGCCAGATTTAAGCGATCCTTCACGCAGAAACATCAGCGTTTCAGCCCAAATGAATGGGTTCTAATTTTAAATACACTGCCATGTTTTAACATTTTAAACCCACTCCTCTGTCCTCACACTCCTCCCCTCGCTGCCATGCCTGTATCTGCTGCATTCCTCGCATGACATCACCAGTGCTGCGCCTCCCTCCACACTCCCACAGGGTGGAGTAATAGGCAGAGAATGAGAGGGAGGAGAGAGGGAGTTTGGAAGGAGCCGAGAGAGGAGACAACAAGGAGATCAACCGATAGAAAACTCACGAAAAAAGTGTTAGAAATAAAGACAAAGGTTGATTGTTTCTGTGAGAAGGAGGGTGTAAAATCTGAAGAACGGCAGGAGAGGACAGTCGGTGAGGATAAGTCTTGTGTTCTTCCTCTCTGTGTCTTGTTTGTGGTGACTACAAGCTTAACATGCTGGCAGAGCAAAGGTCTGGACTGGAAACCCTGAAAAACTTGTCTAACTGTGCAACTTAATCATTAGAGTGGAAAAAACAGTTTGCTAGCAGGTGTGTTTTTGTTCCTCTGGTACTATGAAGTCGAGTTGAAGCTGTGAGTGTTGCTTTGAATGTGACTAATTGTTAAAGAAATCGGTTAATTGTGTACAAATCCAACAACATTAGTGAGGACATATGTGCAGCTGGTGTATGTGCAGCGAGTGTTGTGGCTTTAGCTCAATCCAGTTCATGCTAGCTAGCGTGTGTTTGTGCTGCGAGTCGAGGCCCTGGGGACAAACTGTGGCAAAGTGGTTGAGCTTAGAGATTGTTCCACTTTAAGGCTTGTTGTGTAATGTACAGAGGCATGAAGTTGTCTTATAGAGTTATGGTTGTAGTCTTTGTTGCTGTCAAAGATGTTTACAGGGAGAGCACATTTTGATTTAAAGTCATCACACACCTTCTCCCTGTCATGTCTTATCTCTCTTCTCCTCCATCCCCTAGGCATACTCCCAGGATGCCTACCTGACAGGCAACGAACCCTACTCAGGGGGAGCTGAGCACCTCCCGCCACCGCCTCCTGTCTGCTACCCACGCTCCAAGACCACCCCCCCTGCTGGAGCCCCTCCGTCTGCCCCTATGGGCCAGAACCAGCTGGATAACTGGAGTCGCTGGCCAGGCTCTTCCAGCCCATCTTCACCTCTGGATAACCGCTCGGCTGTGGGCAGCCCAGCCAGCTGGCAGGAAGGGCGATCAGGGGAGCCAGGCGGTGTGGGTCACAGCAGCCCAGCCCACCGCACAGAGGAGATCCAGTACGGTATGACCAGCCAGCAGCCTCAGGGGCAGACCAGGGGGCGCTCCTACTCTTCATCTTCCTCATCAGGAGGCCTTCTTTCCAGCCCACTGCAAGTCCACTACCCTAATCACCACGGAGCCGGATCCTCGCAGGCTCAGCCGCGCAAGTCCAGCTCAGCCTGGACCAGCCCCCCTCCCCCCCAGCTCAGCCAAGGCCGCAATGAGCGCTGCCAGCAGGCCCTGTCTGACTGGTACTACAACCAGATGCCTGAGCGCCCAGAACGCAGCATGCAGACTCGCCACCGCAGCTATTCTCAGGACCGGCTCAGTGAAAGCAGAAGGCAGCAGCAGCGGACAGGTGCCTGGCCGCACAGCGCCTCCCAGGACACTCTGCTGTTACTACAGCAGTCAGGACCAGGACCTCATGGAGAGCCCTACTGGTCCTACGCAGACTGGGAAGGGGGTCCAGGTAGGGGCCAACCAGCCTCTAATTATACCCGAACACGCTCTGAAAACCTGCTGGCCCAGTATGATCGCCACGGCCGCTCATTAGAGATGCTGGACCGAGCAGCAGCTGGACTTGTCTCACCTCGGTTTGAGAGGCCTTCGTGGCACCAGCAGGCTCCCCAACCGCCCCCCAGGACTGACGCCTACCCGAGGCAGGGGAGCCATTACGGTGCAGCACAAGCTCCTCCAATGTCCCGACCGTCACATTCTAAACACCACCCGCAGACACACACCCAGGCCCACTCCCAGCCTCAGCCCCAACAGCCTGCCCCCCAGAGCAGGCGGCTTCCCCCCGGGCAGAGCATGGACGACCAGCCGGTCGGCTACCGCAGCTACAGCCCCTCTTTTTACCGCAAGACGGGCCGCATCATGCAGCAAGCCCACTCTTTCAGGGACCCTTCGTACTCTGGCCCCCACTTGAACTGGAACCCAACACCTAAAAGCCCCCCAGAGGGCACATCAGCACCCCTAACTGCCTCTACTTCATCCCCTCTTGCCTCTGCCTCTCCCGAATCCCAGGACAGAGCGTACAGGCCGACAAACCACGAGAGGGAACGAGGGTCAGTGGAGGGGCAAGCAGAGGTGGTGGCACAGACGCAGGAAGTGGTGATGCGGCAAAAACCTCCCACTGGGCGGAGGAACGCCTACGGTATGCGTCACCCCCACTACGCGCTGCCCATGGACGGGCTAGAACCCTCTTTGTTTTCACCAGATCCCCCAGACTCAGCTCCTGCCCCCGGTTCCACAGGAGATGTAGCCCCACGCAAACCAAACGGCAACCTCGCCCCCCTCCCCATCGAGGATGACTCCCTGGCCTCCATCCCCTTCATAGGTAAGCGAGGGATGTTTTGAGCTTCATCCCGATGCCTTAATCCCCCACAAAACCTCCTTCTGACCTTGAGATTTCATCGCTTTCGTTCTAATTCTAATCCTCATCGAATGTTTATTGAATGTTAGTGAAAGCTTAACTGAGAGGAAATGCAAAGCTGAAATTCAGACAAAATTATGAGTTTGGGGGAGTGTGTGTGTTTTCTTAATTTCCTTCTTGTCTGTCTGTTCAGGCTCCAGGCTCTATTCAGTTTCCATTTTCTCATTGTGATGCTGCTGTTATGTGTGCACGTGTTTGTGTGTCTGTGTGTGTGGGGTAATACTGGCACTTCCCACTGTCTTACAGACAGTATGAGTACATTCATTGAATCATATGTGATGGGAATTCACAAGTCCTGCCCCTGGTCTCTAAGGTCACCTCAACATGCTGAGGAAATGAGGCGGTGTCTTGACTTCAGGAGTGTTTGTGTGTGTGTAGTAGTGCTAGATAATTCATGTAGCAGGTCATTACTAAGATTTTTGAGGGTCTTTGACTCCCTGCACCACAAAAAGAGATAAAGCAAGTGGTGTCTGTGTTGCCTTTGACACAACAAAACTGATAACATCTCCATCCGCCTCAGATGATACCAATAAGCAAATGTTAGCATGCTATCATGCTAAACTAAAGCTGGTAAACACTGTGAACATTATACCTGCTATAAACCAGCATGTTAGCATTGTCATTGTGAATATTTTGGCACGCTAGCATTAGCATTTAACTTAAATTACCTGTGTGCAGTGTAGTGTAGCTTGGCTGTAACCTCTGAGCCTTGTTTCATCTTAACCATTGGGAAATTTGGCTTTACAAAATATGAAAAGGTGTAGTTATGTCAATTTTATTTATTTATTTTAAAAGCTTCCTTTCCTGAAACACGGACTGAAGTTTTTTAAAACCATCCAGCAGAAACAAATCTGGAGGACACACGAGGTTGTTTACACCAGTATGTACAGTTATGGCCTACATATGTTGGTGTCAGTGTGAGGCTACTGTGGTCGTGTCCCGGCTTGTTCCCTGCTCAGAAAAGACTCGCAGAGAAAGGGCTCTGCAGGCTTCATATTGGCTTGTACTTGAGCAGCCATTAAGTCAAACCATACGCAAATGAAGCGAGTCGGTCCGACGAGCCATCAGCCTGTCACAGCCTGAAGAAAACCGCCGCTGCTTACCCTAATGCTGAATAGATTCAAATCAGCTGACTTGGAAGCTTTTGACCCAACATGGAATGGCCGCCGATATTTGAGCCAAGCCACGCTCGGCCAGAGAAAGTCATTTAAAGGGAGAAAATCCAGCGGATCAGCAAAACCATGAGGCATCTCTGTGCCTCTGCCTCAGTCTGTTGGAGCACATTCTTGCCTCGTACCTTCAGAAAGCAGGCAGGCAGAGCTGCAGGCTGGGACACGTTTAAAGGCCATAAACAGAAACTGGGCTAGTTTCTCCCCATAGACAAGAACTAGCTTCTCTCTTCTCCCTCTGTCTCCATCTCTTCATCTCTCTGACGGTGATGCTGATATGATCTGGGCCCCGTTTGGGAACATGCGTTTTAATTGGCTGTTATCATTGTTGTCTGCAAAGCACAGATGTCTGTGAGGTAGAGTAGAGAGCACAAAAGCAGGCTGTGTCTGACGGCAAATATGTTTTCGTGACGTCTTGTACGGAGAAGATTTCCAAACTTTGATCAAGTATTTAGCAGCTCGTACAGTGTGAATGAAACAGGAAGAGGCATGTCAACAGATGCAGTGTTTTACTCTGTACCCACTCGGAGTCTTTCACCATGAATCTGAGCTGTAAATTACCAGGAGGTTTTTGTGGCGCTCCTTGTGGGGAACAGTAGGGGCCCATACACTCAGCTCCCGCCCGCCCTCAATGCTGCTATTGTGCTGCTCTGGAAGATGAAGGGGTTTGTGTGTCTGTGTGGGTGTGTGGGGGGTTCAGTCTATGACTATCTTAGCTGGGCCCTGAACACAACAGACCAGCACCAAGACCTTCTGTACTCTGTCCTCTTATTCCCTCTGTCTTGTCTTACAGGCTTTTTTCTCTCCTCCTTTCTAGATTCCTGTTTTTGTTTCTCCATCTGACCTAAAAATCTAGAATACTGTCGAGTACCAAAAGTTGCCATCTAATACTTGGTCAGATGAAAGTTGAAACAAGTAGTTGATTCACAAAATAATTCACAATGTTATCTACTGACACTGCAGGTAGAGTCTTACCCTCTACTGTCATCTCCTCTGACACGATTTTGTACAGTTATGGCGTCTTGTTCTTCTTCGTCTTAGCGTTAAGGTGCTTTACCGCCACCTAATATGAAAATGCCAATAAATCGGTCTGGCTCTAATTTTATTGATCAAACAGTGAATTGCTTTATAGAGACAATAATAGGCAGAATAAATGTTGATGCACATAATTGTTAGTTGCAGCCCAGTTCTCATTTATCTTATCTTTAATCTGACTTTTGCTGATTTAAACCATTTTGCCAATCACAGGCAGTTTCATTTGGACAGAGTTCTTGTACAGCTGTACACCATCTAACATTTGTAACAAGTTTGGTTTGTTTTGTTTAATAGAAAAAAACTGTTTTTGCAGAAAAAAACATGTTTGTATTTCTCAGATTAAAGGGGCTCTGTGGAACTTCTGTGTTGTGTTGGGAGCCGGTCGTTAGTTTATGTTAGCGGACTCGATTTCTAAACTTACATTAGCTACTGTTGCTCTCTGTTAGCAGAGCAGAGAGAGGCACTGAGACAAGGCACTCGAGAACGTACATAAAGTCACATCCTTTGAACTGTAGGAGAACATCCGAGTCCTTCACAAAGAAATCCACAGTCCAGCAGCATTAAACAACTTCAACAAATCGTCCACAGGCTTGTATAGATAAACCAGAGAGATGGGAAAGGTTTAATTTTTCACGTCACGTAACAATCTGCTCACATATGGTCAATAAAACGGTGATTAATACATGTAAATTGTTACATAGAGCCACTTTAAGGTGTAGAAAAGGGCATAACTTTGGTGCTGGTTCTGTCAAATATCAGTTTTCAGCAAAGTAAGTAAAGATATCCTTGCTGTACACTTAGTAACACTGCATTTTTCAAAGTAATCCAATGAGTCACTTATTCACCTCTCTTTTTAATGAAATCTCTGAGTGCTGAGCTCCTGATTTGTTGTAGGACACGCTGTAGAGTCGGGACAGAGCGGTATGTTGCTCCCCTCTGCTGGTCCGTCTCCGTGCCTCTGAGCTCACTCTCTGGCTGCCCCTTAATGACGGCCTTTGTTAAACCCACAGCCCGGCTATTTCTGGGCAGCGCTGTAAACAGGCAGATTCCTCATCCCAGATTGGAAATGTTTTCCGCCTTGAGTCGGGCTCTAGTATGCACAGGAGGGAGGAATAGAACTCAGAGGGGTGGTAGATGGAAGACGGAAAGGAAAAAGAGAGGAAGGTGAAAGATGGGGAAGGTGAGGGATGTTTGCAGGAAGAAAGAGGGAAATCAGAGCTGAAAAGAGCAAGAATTTACAAAAACATTATGCAGTGGTCTGTTGGGGTGAACCTCTGACTGAATCCTTCCAGTCTGCAGGGCTGTGTGAGGCTGTGCTGCCCCCTGTTGTCCCCACAGAGAAACACACAGCGAAGCCTCGCAGCGATTCAGCCCTGACAGTTTATAATGCCACAGACAAATCCAGCTTCTCCTCACTTTATGCAAATATCAGGCCGGCCTCTAATCCTCTCTGTCAGTCCGGAAGTGTGAGCGTCTGTGAGAGTGTGTATATGTTCACGCATGTGTGTGTGTGTGTGTGTGTGTGTTGCAGTTTCATATCCCTTTGCATCAGCCTGCAGTAGCCTGTGTGACCTATAAAGCTGCTTTATGCCTTTGTCTCCTTGAACGCTGCGGCGTTCATTCATGGCTTAAAAAATACCACTTAATATCTGCGTCCGGTCATCAACCATATTCTGTTATGTCCCCACTGGATTGTGACACATTTTCTCACATGTGTGCTCACCTGTATCAGATCACACACTGTGCTGTCGATCTCATAAAGAACTGAAACCTGGAGCCAGTAGATTTCTGTTAAAACCCCCCTCTGTTAGCAGCAGAAAAGCTCTTCTTATGGCAACAGGAGGCACAGGTACTGCGTCGTCCGTCATATATTTGCTTATTTGTGTAACTTTCTGTCTCTGAGGTTGCATTTGTTGTTGTTCTTTAAGCTTCTTCTGTGGATTTCTAAATGAATGAATTGTGTTTGTGGTCTTTTGTTTCTCACTTTCGAGTACAATTGTTGAAAATGTAAATGAAGAATCTCTTCCTCGCCGTTCCTCTCCCTTTTAAAAACCTCTCCTCCTCCACGCTTTCTCCTTATCTAACCCCTTTTTTTACTTTCCTTCCTTTTCCCCTTTCTAACACCTAACCTCATCCCCTTCTTCTCCTCTCCTCCTCCTGCCTCCTCCTCCTTCCCTCCACCCCTCCAACAGATGAGCCGACCAGCCCCGGCGCTGATTTGCGCGCCCGCCACGTGCCGGCGTCCTCCGTGGTGTCCAGCGGCATGAATTCGGCGCCCGCCGTGGTCACCAGCCCCGCCTCCCCCACCTTCACCTTCCCCCTCACTAGGCTCTTCTCACACGACTGCAGTGAGTGCCCCCCTCCTCCCCCTTCCTCCCTCCCTCCCTTCCTCCCCACTGCATGCAGCTGTTTTTACCTGCGATGATGAGCCCTATTTTTACTCCAGAGAGGGGTTGATGATTTTAAGACCCTGTGTTTGGTCAGCTAAGATTTCCATCTTATCAAGTATTTTGAGTTATTGAGTCCTAAAAGTCTTGTTTTCTCAGATTAAGTGGCAAAATCTGACAGTTTCAGACAGTTACTAATTAAAATAAAATTGTTTAAAGAAGTTATGTTTAATTTTTTTGTGATTTTTGTCCAGAAGTTGGTCTAATAATTCTACAATATTAGATTTTTATTAGGACCAGGCAACAATAATCTGACTTTACTTGAGAACAAGACTTTATGGGCTGAATAACAAGACAAAAATCCTTGCAAAGGATGCAATTCTTGGCAGTGTTGTACCATTTTTGCATGTTGGATTTGTATATTGCATGTTCTGCACGACAAATACTGTACAAGCATGTTTGTTCAGAATGTGTTGGGTTGTTTTTTAGGGCTGTGATTTACGATTGTAAATATCTTGTGTTGTCCACAACCAAAAGATATTTAATTTACTGTCGTAGAGGAGAAAAGAAACAGCTGAAATCAGAGAATTTTGACTCAAACCGATTAATCGAATTTCAAAATAGTTGTTGATTAATTGACTTTAATAGTTGACAACGAATCGATTAATCAGTTTTTCTACATGTGCATGAAGCCTAAAAGTCAGTGTGTTTCAGACTCACTTTAGTTAAATTGGACAACTTGCATGAAGTTTCTTTGATATAAATGGCTCAAATGCATGTCAGTCTGTGTTCACAGATGCTACATCTGCATGCCAGTGGTGAGAAAATGTAATCTAACCCACAGTTCCAGCTCCCCATCCTCACCACACCATCCCTTCACTTCACTCAAATCCCCGACCTCCACCACCTCCTGCTCCCCCCTCACTGTCCCCATCTCCTAATCCAACACCGTCCAAGCTGGTGATTGGCATTACATCACATTCTGTCTTTCTCTCTGTCTCTGTGTTTCTCTTTCCTTCTCTCTCTCTCTCTCTGTGCTCATTCATCCTCTCATCGAGCAGGCAGTATTAAATCCAGTCGCCGTTCCTCCTATCTTCTAGCCATCACCACTGAGCGCTCCAAGTCATGCGACGAAGGACTCAACTCGTTCAGGGAGGAAGGACGGGTCTTCTCGTGAGTAATGTTGAGACAGCGACAGCTTGCTGTTTGTTGCGTTAAAATGATGTTTATTAAATGAGATGTGCGGACAGACAATTTGACAGTTCACTCTGTTGTGCTTCACAGGAGGCTACCAAAGAGAGTGAAGAGTTTCTTCACAGACGGGGTGAGCTCTTTATCTTTGATTAACACACATAAAGCTACACATTCTTCTCACTTTTCATCATCTAAACCTTGTTTTTTTATACATCCTGCCCTTCTTTCTCATATACTTTGCTTGTGCAAGGTCCTTTAGCCAGATCTGATTGACTGCTGCAGCATTCACATGTTTTTATAGTTGCTCTTCTTGGCACCATTGTCAGTATTTACGTCTCTCTCACCACCACCGACCGAATGATTCTCAAGCTTTTGACCTTAAAAATGAACATATTGATAAAAATCGATATTATTTATATTAATATTTCAGTATGAGCACACAGGGTCGCATAGAGATTTACTTATTGGGGGTTTTCATGTTTAAATCATCTCAAAGTCATATTTTAATGGCACAACAGATGTTTTGAACATTTCCCCGTCTGTGTTTCAGTCTCTGGACAACCTGGGAACAGCAGAGGAGGTTCGATCCAAACGGCACTCCACCTCAGAGCTTGGTAACATCACTTACAGCGACGTACGGCGAGAAGGATGGCTGCACTACAAACAGATCCTCACAGAGAAGGGCAAGGTGGGTGCACCAGACTGGTTAGAAAATAATCGCAGGCATTAAAAGATTTAAAGGCTCACATATCTTCTCATCTGTCCTTCACAGAAGGTGGGCAGCGGCATGCGTCCGTGGAAGCGAGTCTTTTCGGTGCTTCGCTCCCATTCGCTCTTCCTCTACAAGGACAAGAGGGAGGCGGTGCTCCGGGGGGCCACGATTGGCGGTTCGGCCGATGACGATCAGCCAATCAGCATCCGGGGCTGCCTGGTGGACATCGCGTACAGTGAGACCAAGCGGAAGCACGCCCTGCGGCTGACCACACAGGACTTCTGTGAGTACCTGCTGCAGGCGGAGGACCGGGAGGACATGCTGGACTGGATAAAGGTCATCAGGGAGAACAGCAAGACGGACAACGAGGTCAGAGGACACACCTTTACCTGTCAGATGTTAACATCGCCTGTGACTGCACCTGTAGCATGTCAGTTTTATCAAAAGTCATAACTCAGATGTGTTTGTCTGTTGCAGGAGCTCGGCTTCTCCAGACAGGCCCTCATCAATAAGAAGCTGAATGATTACAGAAAACAGAGGTGAGTCACCTGGTGATAGACTGCAGCTGAACATCATGAAGCTGCTCTCAGCTGACAGCCAGGATTAAACCCGTCTCTCTGTCTCCCCCTGCAGTCCAACAGGCAGCAAGCCCGACTCCTCTCCCAGGCTGCCCCGCATGAAGCCTCCCTTCCTGCTCGCCAAGACAGAAAACGCTGCGGGGGCGCCACGCTCGCCGAAACCAGACGGCAAAGGTCAGTGTCAGAGACAGAAAACGCACTGGCAAAAAGAGATTACTGGAAACCACACTGCTATTCAGATTTCCTGGAATGTGTAAAAAATCTGCCAGAGGTAGAAATGTGGTTGTTGAGATGTCTAATAACAAGTCCCTGTATCTCACAGTGTCACAGTGAGGTGAATGTGTCCTATATATAGTAAAATTAGATATTTTGACTCAAAATTAAGTAAATATGCTTGATTAGATTTTGTGTTTTTGCAGTAATAGGTGAAATTCGAAAAAGTAATTCAATGCCACAGTCACAACTTTCAGATTTTAACCAGCACTTATGAAGTCATGGACACCAAATCAGACATCAGACCTCCAAACTGCATAATTTGTTTATGAATAAATATCTGAAGTTTTTGGTAACTATGGTGGTCGAGTTCATGGTCATTATGTTAATACAGAAATGATAGGGTGATAAGTAGACGTAGAAGTAATATATTTCTTTATTTATTAATACAACACAAGAGCTAAACATCAGACTTAAAGCCAAAGTACAACTTATTCCTTTTTAGTGCACTCTTCATGCTTTGACCAGTGCATTTAAAGAAAGATGTCAACATCTATTTTAAATTAAAAGTTGTGTGATAAAATATCCTTTTGCATGTTATTTAAGGGCAGCAGATGTGAGAATATTTGAGGTCAGATGCTACAGGCAAAAAAGATACAAAGGTTTTGGGTTTTTTTTCAGTCATGTGTTAGTTTCATGGAGAATATGTCGCTTTTCAAAGAGGAAATAGCACATTTTTCATTCAATTTCGATATTGGGCTAATTTGCTTCCATAAATGTGTCTCCTTTCAGACTAGTTGAAAGAAAACATCCAAAAATCCACAGTTGGATGTCCATTTTAATTCAATAATATATCATGGTGATGCCTATTTGTTAAAACTTCTACCCTGTTCACCTGTAGTGTCAGGCCTTAACTTAATTTTCTGACAAGAGCAGAGAATGAACCGTGAAGCAGATACTGAAGCTTTGTGTCAAGCCCAAGTTTCTGTTCAATCTGTCTTTAGATGAGAGCGGCCCTCCGAAGTCTCCGTGGGGAATCAACATCATGAAGAAGACAAAGAAGTCCGGCCCCAAAGCTTTCGGCGTGAGATTGGAGGACTGTCAGCCGGGTGTGAATAACAAGGTTAGTCTCCATTTTCTCTGTCTGACCCGAATCCAATGAAACCGAATTTTTCACTGGTGATGTAACTTTGTTTGTGTCCTTCTCAGTTCATCCCGCTGATCGTGGAGATCTGCTGCGGCCTGGTGGAGGACATGGGTCTGGAGTACACCGGGATCTACAGAGTCCCCGGGAACAACGCCATGGTGTCGATGCTTCAGGATCAGCTCAACAAGGGCGTCGACATCAACCCTGCAGAGGAGGTGAGGAGATACAAATACACCTGTACACGTTATATATCCAGACCGATGGGGAATAAACCACTGAACTGACAGGTTTCTATCAACTTTACTCAACAAAATCAGATATCATTAGATGAGGAGGGTAAAATAAGGGTTTCTACAGGTGTCAGACACTAAGGGCAAATTTTCAAAGTTTTTAATGTTTTTCCTAACTCAACAACTTATAAAATGGTGAAATCAGTTGAAACAGTGTTCAAACAGCTGCTAAATGTTGGCAGGTAAGATGCACTTTAGACACAGAAGCAGTAAGGCTGGAAAGAAACAACTTAATATATTGCTTTTAATGCCAAATTTGCAAGAAGGCTCGATTGATTTAGAATTTCGCATTTGGGGTTCTGCCCCTTTAATGACTTTTAAGGCCTAATATTTAAAAATATAATTTAAGGACTTATTAAGGAGCTGCAGTTGCCTTAATAAATAAACTGTGATCGCTGACTCCTCTCTCTGTCCTTTGCTGTCAACAGAAGTGGCAGGACCTCAATGTCGTCAGCAGTTTACTCAAATCCTTCTTCAGGAAACTCCCAGAGCCGCTCTTCACCAACGGTGAGTCCAACATGTCGGGACAAGCCTTTTCACACATGCCATTCATTCATATCAAACCATGTCACCTTACAACTGTTATATAACATGATCTTATATCTTTACAGACAAGTACAACGACTTCATCGACGCCAATCGGATGGAAAGTGCATCAGAGAGACTAAAGACCATGAAGAAACTGGTGTGTTTGCCTTGATGAATTAATTTGAATGAGTGTGTGTGTCTGTGTGTGTGTGTGTGTGTGGGTGCATTAGTGTGTGTGTGTGTGTGTGTGTGTGTGTGTGTGTGTGTGTGTGTACCAGGAGTCAGACTGGTTCAACAGGTTTCTCAGTATTGTCATTCCTCTTGTTTCGTAGATCCGAGACCTCCCTGATCATTATTACCACACTCTGAAGTTCCTTGTTGGCCACCTGAAGACAGTAGCCGACAATTCGGATAAAAACAAGGTGTGTGAAGTTGTGCTTGTAATTAAAATGTAATCATTCATCACTGTGATATCTTCGGTATCAACGTCTTTCTGTCCCGTGTGTAGATGGAGCCTCGTAACCTGGCTCTGGTGTTCGGGCCGACTCTGGTCCGGACGTCTGAGGACAACATGAAAGATATGGTCACACACATGCCTGACCGCTACAAGATAGTAGAGACGCTCATCCAACATGTGAGAGATGACACACACACACGCACACACACATACATGAATTACTGATAATCCTTTTGATGCTAAATATTTCTTTGTCATTCTTGCAGGGCATCTGGTTTTTCACTGAAGAGGCAGACAAGGATGAAAAGGTGTGTTTGTTTACCATCTTCTTGACGATAAAGATTGATTGACCTTATTGTACCACAGGGGCAATAAAGATTCACCTGAGGATGTTGGTCCGACAACTGCAAGTACATTATGTTGTTTGTTCTTATGGGCGGTAGATCAGATGAACGGTTCTTGAGATGTGTGAATAACAGACAGACCAACAGCAGACTCAGGATGTTTGAGTAGCAGGGGAAAAATAAAAAGCTGAATACAGCGGGGCGCCGACACGCTGAAAGCTGTGATACATTTATAGTGAAGAGAACGCACTTGGTCACGTTTTCTCCAGTGGAAGGGCACCCTCGAGGGCACTTTATCAGGTTTTATCTGCCGTAGGGGCATCTAAGAGGGCACTTTGCAGCGTTTTCAGACAGCGATTCTTGTCTTCTTTGTAGTTAAATTTAATATACTCTATAAATGTGATATATTATGTTCTTAAAAAACTAAATCTGCCATTGGGGGATCGATCTTTTCACCTTTTGTCAAACATTAGTAAACTTGTGTCTTAAATTAACAAAAGCACAGAGAAGTGAAGCTGCACTGCTCAGCGCTGAAAGCAGCCATTCATTTTTATAAATGTATATATCTTAGTGCAGCAGACTGCCTCATTTTGTTTTGTTTGCCCCTGAAAAACAACAAAAACTCTGACATTTTTCTCATGTTTGAGGAAGAATACGTCTTGAAGGCTGAGTCGAATGAGATGAATGCAGAGTAATTATCGCTGGCTGTGATTCAGCTATTTACAGTTGAAGTAAAAAGACGTATTGAACGTTTGATGTCTTTTCTTTTGAAGCGATCGTGTTGTTTTATAGAACCAGTGAGTCATTCTGCTGTTTTCTAGGTGACACGTTATCGTAGTGACTTTGATCTTTGTGATTGCGAGCGCAGATAAAACCTTTCTGTAGCGACTATAAAGAAATCAGTTGAACTTTCAAGTCATCAGTTTCCCGGCACTCTTTAGATATCTAATGTTTCATCAGTATGCAACAACAGATCCACTTCATCTGTAGAAATATCAGTAAATTCATGATGCAGTTCAGTTTTCTGAAGGTTTCTAGAGTCAGAGTGAATCAAAGCCTTTTGTTGTGTCATTGAACGTTGCTCTTCTGTCTGATCCGTCCAGACGCCGGTGGACACAGAGGACGTGCAGCCCGCCCCCAACATCGACCACCTGCTGTCCAACATCGGCAGGACCGGTCTGCTCGGAGAGGCCTCAGGTGAGCACGTGCTTTCAGCTCTCAGCCTATCATTGCTAGCTGAATCTGAGTGAGCCGACCAATACCATTTAAAGAAATGTAATGCTGCTTTCCGTTTAAAGCCGGAAGTAGGAAATTCCCCTTTTGTGTGTCACAATACAATCTGTGTTCCAGCCTTAGAGTGAATAACTCGAGATGTTTTATGAAGCTAAATGACTTAAGAAGGAGAGGTTTGAAAAACACGTCACGTCAGATCTCTCGCTTGGAAGTTCGTCCTAGTTTAAAGCCAGAATTCCCTACTTTCCCTACAGAACTGGAACGCAGCATAAGAAATGACTTCCGTTAGCACTTGGAGTGTTTCTGGTTTTGATAGCGTGCCTATACTACTCTCCTCTTCTCTGCTGACCTCTTTTTTCCCTCCACGTTGCTCATCTTTCACTTTCTCTGTACGTTTCTGCATTTCCTTCTCTTAGCTGAGCCTGTGGAGCAGCCACTGCGGTAGGATGGGAACTCCCCTGGCAATATGTGTGTGTGTGTGTGTGTGCAACCGAGTCAGTGCATCATGTTGTGAAAGTGAAATAAATTGTGTGTGTGGGTGAGAGAGAGATTGTGTTGGTGATGGTTTTGTGTCTCCATGGTCTCCATTACCCTCCTGAAAGTGTCCCTCTCAGTGTCAGACGGAGGCCTCTGTAAGAACGTGTCACTTGAGTGTCGTCGCCACAGTCCGACTAATGAATTAATGGATGACTGGTCGCTCTCTGCCTGTTAAAGCTGCTGTATCTGTCACTGAGAGACAACTCCCTCACTTTGTGGCCTGTCTTGTTTTCAAGCACTCATCCTCTGGGCAATTTCAGTCAGTGTAGTCCAAACATCAGGCCCCCTAACACCACTCTTAGCTCCAAAGGGACTCTAGTTGGCGCTGTTTCCGCCAAAGCCCGAGTTACATTATAGAGATACTTCATTTCATCTGATTCATTTGTGTGAGGCTCAGTAGTGGTTCAAACTTTCATTCTTCCTCCTCCTAATCGGTCAACCCCCTAGATTTTAATAAGAATAGTAAATGTGTCATACCATGATATTTTCATAGATGGCTACTGTACCCTGAAAATCTCATACCATTGCAACCGTAATTGTGGTTGTGCAGTAAGTAGTCAATCGACAGAAAATTAATTGAGAATTATTTTGATAATCAAATAATCGTTTAAGTTAAAAAATGTATCTGCTCCAACTTCTTAAAGGTGAGGGGCTGCTGCTTTCGTTTGTCGTTTATGACGCTACATGAAGAGTTTTGGGGTTTCAGACTGTTGCTCGGACAATGTTGGTGCATGTTGGATGTAAAGACCAAAGATGGAGGGTGAAAGTTTGTCTCACCTCAGAGCCACAAAATAAACTGAATCTACTGTTACTGTTGACGACAATCCCGTCTAGAGCCCCTTGAATGTCCACCACCCCGTCCATGCCCCCGAGTTCCTCAAAAGATTTGGGTCCTGCATCATCATTATTTGTGTTTGTGAGGGAATGTGCTTCTTTTCTCTCGATTTCACGCCTCCCAACGCTTCTTTCTTTCGCTGATTGATGTCATCAGTGTTTTTTCGGTGATGTCATCGGTGTGTGCCGTGGGTTTCCTAATGCAGTTTCTCCTCCAAACACCCAAACCCTGCTTCCCCCGATCATTGTTTCTCCTCCTCATGCTCCAGTGTGTAAATCATTGTTGTTGTCCTGGTGTTCGTCACGGTCCGAGGGCACAGAGGAAGACGAGTTCCTTAAAATTTAGTGGAGGAATTTGTCTTGCAATTATTAGTCTTTCAGGACACAAAACTGCTGCCGCATCCTAGTCGTTGATGTCCCGGCAGACGTTTTTCGTCTTGATGGAAAACACCAGCTGTGACTCTAATGGTTAGAGCAGTGCAGAAGCATTTTTCTTCCTTTATTGTGGATTTGTCCTTTAAAAGAGTGACAATCACACCGACTGCCTCTGTGTCCTCCACCGTGACTTGTCCGGCCTTTTGTTAACTTCATTGTGTCTGACCTGCTGATGTTTTTATTCTCTTTTCCCCAGACTCAACCAACAGTGACTCAGCTAAATCAAAGGTAACACCCCCTCACATGGTGCTCTGGTTCTTCATACACTCAGATATTGTCAGAAAAATTTAAATAACTGAACATATAAAGTCACGTCTTCTCCTTCTCCAGGGGTCGTGGGGGTCAAAGAAAGACCTCACAGCCAAGGACTTCCTGACTCTGTCCATCATGTCAGCTGTTACGGGCCGCAAACGCAGGAAGCGCCACAATGGCCGCCGCGTGGGCAGCAGCACCGACGACGACTCGGAGCACGAGCCAATCAAAGCCGGACATCTAGGCGCAGAGGAGGAAGAGGAGGCGGAGTCGCCCGTGGGAGACACGGCTCCTCGAGCGGAGGGAGAGGAGGATGACGATGAAGAAGAGGAGGAAGAGGAGGAGGAAGAGGAAGACGAGGAAGTTGTAGAGAGCGTAGCGAAAGAGGAGGTAGAAGAAGAGGTGGTGGCGGTTATTCCCAGTCGCTGTAAAGAGGAAGAGGAGGCAGGAGGAAGGCAGGCAGCCATGTTGTTGCAGGAGGAGGAGGTGCGGGCGGAGGTGAAAGGGCCACCGTGGAGAGCTCCAGAGGATGCTCGCTCGATTGTTTCAGGTTACTCCACCCTCTCCACGCTAGGGAGGAGTTTGGGGTCAGAGGGGAGGGGGGACGACGCCGATGACGAGCACAGCGAGCTGGTGAGCGAGACGGACAACGAGAGCGGCTTCGCCTCGCGCTCCCTCACTCAGGAGAGACCCGACAAACACCCGAAGACACCCGTGAGCTCGCCGCCGACGGCAGCCCCGCGCAGTTTCCTCTACACGCACTACAAACCCCCTGTTCTCTCACCCACTAACCTTCTCGCCCCGCCCACGGCCCTCACGCACACACCGGACTCTGCGGACAGGAGCGAAGGAGGCGCACGCTCCACCACGCCCTCCTCCTCCTCCTTCTCCTCCTCCTCCACCACTCACAAACTGCATTCGCGGCCTTCATTTAACTCCCACAAGTTGATCCAGTGTGACACTCTGGCCAGGAAGAAGCTCAAGTCGGAGAAGACCAAGGCTCGCTCTCTGGACCTGTTGGAGCTGGCTGCAGCTGTGGGTCAGAGCGACGGCGCTGGATCGGGGTCGGCGAAGAAGGAAACTTCCAGAACCAACCCCTCCTCAGCCAGCAGCCAGGAGAGCCTGCGCCCAGCCCGACCCAAGGCTGCTCTGCCGCCAAGCGAGGCCGCTTCCTTCACCCCGACCGGCCCGGGCGGCAGATCCCTAGCGGATCACGTCCGCGCTCGTCTGCTGGGCTCGGCTGACGACCTACGCAGCGTAGGACTGCGAAAACCACTGTCACCAGAGACACGCAGGAAGAGACGAGCCTGGCGCAGACACACCGTGGTGGCCTCCCCGACTGAGACGTCCGACAAGAGACCCCCAATGAATGTCAACGAGTTCCCCTTGTCTCCTGTCGCTCAGAACCAGGTCAAATCACCAGGGCTGCCTCGGGATGCAGACGGACTCGAGCAAGGAGCGGCTACACGTCAAGCACCCACCTCCAGGTTCCACCAGTACCTGTGAGCCCTGCCAGCTGACCCCCACCCTGCACTCCCAGGCTTCTGAAGGGGGTCCAGGCTGGGCTGCTGACTTCCTGCAGGTCAGTAGACCGGCAGCAGCGTGAACATGGTCGCGGTTGGTTGCCAGGTGCAGCACAGTGTACCAATGAACAGCCCACTCTTTTCTTTTTCGATAAGCTCCATTTGCATGGCGAGGGGCATTCCAGTGTTGCCAAAGCTTTTGTTTTTTTCTTTTCTTATACGTGTGCTTTTATAGAAAGAGGACAGAGACACAAACAGACCTCATCACAATCAATGTTACAGCCAAGAAATCTCATTCGAGTAGCATCCTTCCCGTCTTCTCCACCTTGCAGATGACTTAAATTAAAGGGTTAAATCCCTTCAAGCGACCAGAGGAGGACGCTGAAACGCAGCCTCCGTCTGGTTCTTGAGAAAATGGTGCTTCTTATCGACGTTTAACAATTAGAAAATATTCTCTAAATCGGTCGGTTTCAATTTCAAGAGGGATCTCAGCTGATTTTCCACATCAGTCTTCCAGATCTGTTACTCCTCAGACCACAGACACTGTCACACTCCCATTTATACTCCAACAAACAACCCACCACAAACACACAAACTCCAGTCGTCTCTCTCTGCTTGTTAATAATGTTTATGTGTGTTTGCGCAACGATATTTGTGACCATGTCTGCGTGTGCAGGTGTTTGTGTTGAACAATTTTTGTAACATTTGTACAAAGCCTTGTTAAGTTAACCTTGTAAATATAAATATTATGTTATCATATTTGTTTTTACTTTTTTTAGTTCCTTTTTTTATGGTTTACAAAAGTGCACACAAAGTGCACAGTCATTTCTTTTTCAAGATGTTACTTGAAATGTTTCCCTTAATATATTCTTTTTTTTTTTGTTTTGTTTTATATTCAATATATATATTATATATATTTTGTATTAAAGTTAAAAAAAAAGTACTTTTATTGTGATTTCACCTCTTTGGTGTACCTGTTCAAAGGAGACGAGATACACATGACTAAAACCTGTTACTTATTTCCTCATAAATGGCCTTTCTCTCTGATTCTCAGCACTGTGCAGTGAACCTTTAGTCGTCTTTTCTCTTCCAGCGGTGTACACAAACTATCTGTAGCGAGAGAAGATGTGCAACGTGTTAATTATTACATTTTATTGGACAGTTTGCAGGCAGCTCAGCGCCACACTGTGATGGCTGACCTCATTTGTTTTGTCATTCATGTTTGGGATCACTGAGCATTGCCTCCACAGCTCGGCTCACATTTGCCGAGCTCAAGTTAGAAATATCTTCCCTCTTCGGAGGAGGAGAAGCTCTGACAGTGTTTTACAGACTGTTAAACTGATGTGCATCGAACACAAGCGGCTACATTCTCACCTCTGTTCGGTGGCGATGTATGTGTTTTCCCTCACATCCCCTCCGAGGATTCATCTGTCCACACATTTAATCACCTCGGGGGTTAACATGACGAGGCGTTTTCCATAAGGTCAGGCTCTAATAAGTCCTCTCTGACTGACGGGAAAAATGGTACATTAGAGGAAGCGACCACAGTGTGAATCTATTGTTTTCATCTCTCGTCTCGGCCGCAGAATTTGGCATCACAGAATAACACAAACAGGAGGCGCGACTCCCCAAAGTCATGTTGTTTTCATCTGACCAAATAACCCAGTGAATAATAATAATAGTAATAATAATAATAAATAAGTTATAGTCTTGTCTTACCTCAAGATTTTTTCTACAAGTGCCTGATTTCTGGAATGTGTTTTTGTTCTGCAGTGCCATGGTCGGTTCTTATCTTTCCGTTTCCCTCTGTTGTTTCTGGGTCTCCTCCTTCCTCTCCTGTGGTTGATGGTAAAACTAAAGGCACTGACCCAAAGATGTGTACATTAACTACGAGCGGTCTAACTGAGAGGCTGTAAAAAAAGGAAGAAGAAAGCACACTTCAAGCCAAGGACACGTCTATGCACTCTCTTTGCCTTTAACACAGGCATTAAGAGCTATTACCGACGCTGCTCGGAGGGAAGAGGCGTAGTACTCTCTCAGCTGCTTTTTCTTAACAAACTGAGCTCATCTCTCTCTGCCTAGTGACCCACAGTGTGTGAAAATGGTACACCTAACAAACCCCTACCCCCGAAAAACGACGTTAGGTCATGTCGGACAACATTCGGTCTCCTTCATCAACAGTTGGCGTGTGTGTTGTCTGAAATGTGACTCACCTGATGTCTCATTGTTGTATTTTAAAAACCTTTTTTTGTACATACTATCTTAATATGTAACATATTGTATTGTGTACATTTGGAATTGCTTTTTGAGTATAACTAATATGAAAAAGACTGGACTTGTCCGGCTGAAACAGTTTCCCCTCACGGCTGTGTGCTTTAAAGCAAGGTTATATGATGTAAATAAACAGAACTATGTTTAAAGAAAAACGCTCACGTGTGTGTGTGTGTGTGTGTGTTTGTTTTATGGAGATGTTTGCAAGACACACTTGTAAGAAGAGGATGTGGGACTTATAGTAGGAGGAGAATGGCGCCCTCTGGAGGCTGAAGATGAACATGGTCCCTCCAGGCCAAACAGCAGATTGCAGACATGAAGGAAACTACTGAGACCCTGCATTTATAACTTATATTAAAGGTGCAGTTTGTACTTTTAGAGAACTTTTAATCAGAATAGAAAGATCTTTTTTTAATGCATAAACAAACTCTCTGTTTTCATGACTGAATAAACAAACTGACCTTAAAGAACAACAGTTTCTTACTCTTGTTTGTTTATATGTGGCGGACCCTGCCAGCTTTCTAGCTTCAAACAGCTGTTCTGAGGACCGTATTTTCCCCTGAGAACAGCTTGTTTATTCACTTATGGAAAAAGTAAATGTCTGAGTTTGTGGTATTATCTCATTAATATTGTAAATATTAAAAATCTGAGTTTGGATTTTCAACAAAACTACATAGTGCCCCTTTAACCAGACACAACCCTGCCCTGTTTTATTTTATTTATTTTAACTTACACTGCTCAAAATTAGGGATTTGGGGATATAGGTGCATATATATATATATATATATATATATATATATATAGGCAACAAAAGTCAAATGAAATAAGTTGCATTATTTTTGGGGACCAAAAATATTCATAAAACACAATAAAAATCAGATGTCACACTATAAAGAATCAAGTTAAACACTTAAATATCACAACATCCCTACTCATTTTGACTTGTGTATATCAATGTTTTTTTTTAGAATGAGCTGTTTTATAAGAACCTGTTAAAACTTGATAAATCCACCTTAATATAAAGCCGATTCCTTTAGATTTCACATTTTCAACACTCATTTTTAACCACTTCTTCTGAAACAGTCTTATCAGCTGTAACTCACAGTGGGTTAACCTTCATAAAGAGCATCTCCATCATAATCCCATCCCCCCCTTTCTTCGGCCCTGGCTCCAGTCCGTGTATTCTTCCTATTCAGAGCCCGCTGATGTCGTCTGTCTGGCCCATTTGAGGAGCTTCACAAGCAAAGCTTTGTCATTATTTGTACACTGATCAAAAGCCACATACAGTAGTTTCAGTCTGCAGCTCAGACGAGCAGCTTCCTGTGTTTTTTTTCTCTCTTCTTTTTTTTAGAGAAGGCTTTACGACACATGACATCAGAATTTCAAAATTTTATTTGAACTTATGTTAACACACAACTGTTAAAATGGTCGCTCTGGGGCTGACTTCTGCAAAAACAGTCTCTGCAAGCTGGCCCGATCAGCTGTGATTTGTTATTCAGTTTGTTGAGGGGGAAAATACAACATATGAGTTTTGTTTTTAAATTGAAAAATGGAACATTATGTCGAAGTTGACCCGGAAACAAAATATTCTCGTGTTGTCAGATACATTCTCTTTAGAAAAAGAATCTTATTTTGAAATATTTACATTTTTTCTTGAAAAAAAAAGAAAAGAAAATTAAAACAGGACACCCTTTACAGTCCAAATAGAAAAGAAACGTCAAGTATTGCATTGCAATGCGAGGACTTCATCGCCCAGATGACAAACTGATTACAGAAAACTGATGACAATTACTTTTAAAAATGCAGTAGTCCCATGTTTTTACCTTCTTGAAAGCGTTTTATGTCCTTTAATTGGTGGCGACCTGGCCCCTGTCCTTGCTCGGCTGGTTCTGCAGAAGGAGCTCCGTGTTTTGAGCCCTCAGTCTCTCCAGCTCCTTCTCCAGCTCTCCGAGCCGCACCAGGGAGCTCTCCACGGTCGGACCCCCGGGCTCCACGGCGCGCCTCAGCCGGTTGTTCTCCTCCTCCAGCCGGGACATGCACTTCTCCAGCTCCAGGTACTCCTGCACCAGCTCCTGCTTGGTCATATTCTGCAGGCTCTCGACGTGGTACATCTCGTAGGTCTCGGAAAAGTCTCTCTGGAGAAACTCCCCGCCTGCGTTCCCGGGTCTCCCGATGCCGTCGCTGCCCCCACCGCTGCCATCATCATCGTCTTCCTCCTCATCGAAGAACTCCTCCTCGCTGCCCGTGTCCTCCATGCGGCCTCCCACCCCCGAGGGTCGTCTGACCCCGGTCTCGGTGTTGAGGTCGGGTTCCTCTCGGTCGTGCTCGTCCATCAGGAACTGCGTGGTGTTATAGGGCGCCACTGGGAGCCCTTTGGCGAACATCTCCTCTCTCACCCTGGAAGCCCTGGCTGTCTCCTTCTCCTCCAGGGCTTTCCTCTCCTCCCAGGAAAGTTTGTAGTAAGGCTTCCAGTTGCGCCTCTTCCTGGAGGTCCTGCGCCGGTGTCTCTTCTTACCCAGACGCGCATCCAAGCCGGTGTCAGAGTCGATGAGCGAGCTCTCCTCCTGCCCCTGGTTTAAAGTCTCCTCCAGCTGTCTGTCTTCACCGTTTTTCCCGTGTGAGGTGTGACGACCATCTCCAGTTGCATGAGCATCGGCCTGAGCTGCGTTCGGGTACTTTGGGAGCTCGTTTCCGGCCGCTGAGGCAGGGCACACCCCCCTCTGTCCGCCTTTCATTTGCCATAACTTGTCTGTGTTGATATCCTCGCAGTTCTCCGCCCGCTGCCTCTGCTTCTGGTCTCTCTGCCGCCCCCTGTCGCCGTTCTGTGGTCCGGCACGGCTGCTGGCTGTGAGATGCTCCATAGGTTCTCCGCTGATCCCACCTGATGGGCTGCCTGAAGTTTTCAGGTGATGGGTCCGCTCCGCCGGCTCTGTCATCCTGCTGATCCGCTCTTGGTGGCTCCTCTTCGGCCGCGTTTCAGATCATGCTCGCGCTCTTCAAACGGAGCGTCAAAAAAGTTCGTCAAAAAAAAGACGCTAAACTTAATTTCAACAAAAAATAGACTTATTCCAGAATGAGCCGTTACCACTAAAGAAAGCTTGAGTTAACAATTTCTCGTAAATTAAAAGTAAACTTCCGAGCAGTCCACACTTGTTGCTCCTCCAAGGGTTTGTCAGAGCAACTGTCGCTAACTACCATTAACTGTTTCGATGCTGTCAGAGCTGTCGTTCACCCGGAGACGACGTTCCGCCGTCACAACAGTGTCCAGTGTGCTACTCAAGAAGAGGCTGCTCGTGTTTATATAGCAGCTCCGCCTCTAGCCGTGCGCATGCTGATGCTCGCAACGCCTGGTGTATTGTGGGACGTGTGGTCTTAATCCTAGTTGTAGCGCTGGCGGAGGTTCGCACACCGAACTACGTAGCCCACAAGTCCACCATAACTGACGAGATTTTCAACCAATCAAATGACAGAATCGTTAGGGCGATAGAGCCCACACCTCTCTTTGTTGATTGGACAAGAGGCTAACTTTGCTGTTGCTAAGCTTGAAGTATTTTCTGATTGGACAGTCCGATCGTCAATCATTAGTACGTAATCCACACGAAGAAAGCAGTCCCGGGCATTTTCATGGGCGCTACCATCTGCAAAGAAGGGGTGACGATTAAAAGTTAAGAAATACAAGTTTATTTAAAAACGTTGTAATTGCAGTTTTCTATAAGCAGAACAAGTAAACATATTTTGTATGTAAGACCACATGGTTTATTTGTATTTGCTGACACCATCGTCTAACTCCGAGTTAATAATACAGTGAAGCCCCTCCTGTGTTTAAAGCAAAATGAAGACACCCACTTTTGGAAACTAGTCCGTTCCGATTGTTTATATAAGAAAATAAGTAAATACAGCCTATTTTCAAAATGCAATGATTTTACATGTTTAGTAACGTAAACGGGAGTCGTTTTGTATGCAGTTGGATCATGAAACGTTTCAGTATGAATGCTCTGTGTGTTGTGCGGAGTAATACGTTGTGGGCAGGGGCTCGGGGGGAACTCTGTAATCAGCGTAAACAAACGGCATTCATTGTCAAGCTGCCGCTACGAGCACAGCTCCGAGCCCCTCGTTGTTGAAGGGTGGGTCAGGCGATCTCACACTTGCTCAATAATCATGTTGCCAGTGGACGGAGTGGTGTAGATCAGTTTTGAGTATTTCTGCGCAACCCATGTTCTGATATGCAGTGTTAGTTTTGCACTGTTGTGTCGGGTTAACAGCTAAGGATAAGCTAGCTAGCTAACGTTAGCCAACCGTTAACGTTAGTTAGCAGATGGACGCTACGTGGTGTCGGTCACAAACTAAACACAGCATAAATCTATAAAGTGTGTATCTATACGCACTATTATCAAAATAAACGCTATGATTGAATACGTGGAAATTTAAAAGGAAATGGTATCTACGCGTGGCCAGTATTACTCAACAACGCCATACTGTGTTTCAAGCTAGGCTAGCTAGCGCTAAGGCTAACTAGCTTAACACTTAGACCATAGGCAGTTGATTATATTTAAACAAACATGTCTCCTTGTTTTCTAGACATTTGTCGATACAGCGTCAACGAACACGCAGTCATATAAATAAAAAATACGACACACTATCGAGGCATTTCCAACGGTAGCCATCTGCTAACTAGGCCAGTGTGTTGATACAGGGTCCGCGTAATTGCTGGAATGTAATGTTTCCCGTGAGTGCTTCCCCACTAAAGATTTACGATTCATTTCAACATATACATGATGTCTTTCTGTCAGAACCACACGGACCACAACTTGTAAAAATACCCAGACTGCTAGAAAAACAACCCTTGTTTGTAGTAAATCGCGACATGGAACCCTCGATGAACTATTTTAGTTTCAGGAAGTAGACGGGCCCCTGTTCTTGCAAGGCAGCACTGAAGCTCTCCTTTATTTTACAGATGGTTAGCAAGCTGTAGTTGTCTTTCACACGCTAAACTAACAGTCTGCGTATACATCGTCCATAACTTTTCTTTAAAACTAGTGTAAAATAAACAGCTGAATTATTGTTTGATAAAATTAATAATATGGCAACCTTATTATTGGGTGTATCTTAATATATTGTCCTCTTCTATTGCACATCCTTACATTCAAATAGTATTTTGTAGGAGTGTCTGAGCACTAAACATCCCACTGTTCAGTCAACACTTCATGTTAAACTGTTAATCACCACAAACATACAGTTTCTGGTTTTTGCACAAAGCATTTTACTTCCACTTATGGAAGAAATAGGTTCTCCAGTCTGTGGCCTCTTATGGTGGGTGGCTGGTCTCTCCTCAGGCTGCCTGGAAAGACTGGCTGAATCCAATGGCCACAAACAACACAGGCCTACTGTTTCTACTAATAGAAGCAAGGCAGAGTTTCAGCACTGGCAAAAAGAGCTGAGCTGGGAATCCAGTTAGGAAGAGGTGATATGTTCCAGTTAATGTGAAACCTAATGACCGGGGGGGGGGAGAGAGATTGAGAAATCATACCAAAGGGTGCCCATATTCTCAAATTAAGGAGCGGTGCTGCTACACAACCAGAGCTGCTCCTCCTGCATAGATCACAGCTTGTGAGGATTAGTAGGCATGACTTAATCTCTCACCCTGTCTAACATGGTTGTGGCTGCAATTGAGAGAAGATGAAAGATAGAAATTGTTATAGGCATGGTCTTGGAGGGGTGCATTTGACCATCTCTGCACAGGAGGGCTGTCTTCTTTTTTAGATTTTTATGAAGCCAAGTCCAGTTTTTTTTTTGAGGAGTATGACATCAGCTGCATGAAATGACCGAATGATTGAAGGAAACATATCACTTTAAGTGCCTTCCACCCACCCTGCTTGTTTATGTGAGCTCCTGGATGGCTGTGGATCAGGGAAGATCACATTTTATGCTCTTCCTGACAGCACCAGCTCCAGACCGCCCAGCTGTCCCCCCCCCCTGCTCTCTGTTATAACTCCATTACAAAAGATTTAATGAGGTTTCCAGCCAGTGTTCTGCTGCCGTGGCTCATCTCTCCATCCACCCACCAACACCGATCTAGCTTTTCTCTTTCATAACACACCATCCAGCTCCACATCATATACATCTGGTCGTAGTGGATGAATTTGACTTGAACAGGATTGATTGTTGTTGTTGAGATGTCTGCAGCTCGTGCTCACGACCAACAGGGGGCGCTGCACTCCAACAGATTGGTGTAGGGAATATTTTTGTGTCTTTTTCCCCTGAGAGAAAACATTTTTCATGATATTATAATTTGTCCTTTCCCCCCTCCAGATTTCACAAAACTTGCCCTATAACTTTTAAAGGACACGTGTAGTCCTCATGAAACTCACCTGGTGAGAGGACTCCAGGTGTGGCATACAAAATGTGACAAAATAGTGGTTATCAATACTCAGACAACCATCTATACACATGTAAATACATGTTTTACATTAAATACAAGTTGTTTCCCCTTTAAAGAGAGTATCCAAAGCCCAAATGTTGGAAACTGTCCTTTCATTTAAGTTTGGACAGTTAGGAAAACACTTTATATGTGGATTTATCTTAACAAAGAGGAATATTAAACATTAAGCAGCCATTGTGTGGTCTTTTCTTGTGCTAACTTGGACCTGAACCCTCCTCTGGACTTTCTGGATATTTGTTTTATCATGTTGGAGAGCAGAGACATAAAAATAATTATTAAAAAAAAAAACATTAAAGCTTTATTAAAAGGAAGCATGACATAATCCAATAATAATTTTGTATATATCAAAGATCATTATGTGCTCACAGAGCTTTAAAAAGTTTCAAGGACCATCCCTGGTTCATGTTGCTCCGTGTTGCTTGGGGCAGGAGGAGGAGGTGGAGGTGCGTAAAGTGCGCGCCTTGTTTGGAGTCATATTACGCACAGGCATGGAGAGAGGAGGGGAGCGCAGCGCCGGGGAGGGACTCGTCTACATGTGGGAAAGGAATAACTGTTGCGCTCGGCTCTCTCTCTCTCTCGCTCTCTCTCTGCTCGAGGGGGATTTCTGGGGCAGCACGAAATCTGCAAGACACCTGCACCCCCAGACTTTAGCATTACCCAGAGTCCAGAGCGTTTAGCCTGCAGTCATTGTCGCTGCAGTTGTGATCATGTTAGGAAGCGGGAAGTCAGCGGCCACCGGTCCCACCGAGGAGTGGAGGAAAGTGGCAGAGAAGGCGATGGAGCCCGGCAGGAGACTCGGTGAGGAAACTATCCAAACTTTTCACATCAGCGTGAGGACTGAGATATGTGTCTGTGTCGCTTCATCGTGGGGAAATCACGAGTGGTCACTTGTTTTTCTCTATGAACGTGTCAGAGTCATTCCTGACGTGTTTCTGCAGGAGGTGTGCTGATATCTTTTGTTGCAGAAGTGATAAAGAGGCTCAATCATGACTTTTAAAAACATATGTTGTGTTGTCAACACCCTGACTATCATATTTATTTATGCAGCAGGAATGTGATGTTTGTATCCTTCTAAAAAAAGATGAGAGGATTAGTTACATTCGTCCTGATTACTGACTGACTTACCGGTGAACAGTGCTGGGGAAAGTACTTGAGTAAAAGTAAACATATCATGTAATATTACTAATATTATTAAAAGAGTACTTTAAGTTTCAAAAGTAATTTTCTGGCAATAAATGTACTCGAGTATAAACAATGAAATTATTTTGTAAACATGTATGTTCAGTATAAACTGTCTACAAAGCTTCGATATCCAGTTAAATAAATACATTTAAAACTGGGGCACTTACTGTGGAGTCTGTGACGTAACCAGTGATTGAATGTAATTAAGTACATTTACTCAGGTACTGTACCTAAGTACAATTTCGAGGTACTTGAGCATTTCCATTTTTCTGCTACTTTATACCTGCACTCCACTACTTTTTACTATTTTTACTTCACTGCATTTATTCATTGCATTCGTTACATTGCAGATTACTTGCTGCATCAGCAAAATGTTGAATATTGTAGATCATAGTGTACAAAATATATGTAAATACACGTTTAATTATGTTGTACTTGTACTTCTGAGACTAAAGTACATTTAAATCACTGCTAGTGAATGAACTTTAAGCATTATATTTGGGTAAAGTAATATTTTAATAGGATTACTTTCACTACAGTATGACTTTTGAGTACTTTGTACAACACTGCTAGTAAGTGAAGTTGTCATTAACAAATGTCGTGGTGTAAATGTAGAATATTCTCCTCAACATGCAGTCGAGTGGACGTGTGAAGTAGCAGAAACTGTAAAAGTACTTAAGTACAAGTTACTTCAAGTCAATAAACTCAATCACTGGTAGTTAATGAACATCCAGCACAATATTTGGTCTGGCTGGTTATGTGCTTGTGTCCTGGTTCTTGTCATTTAATTAGAGAAAACAGAGTAAGACAGCTTTTATTGAGAATGACAGAGTTAATGACAGCTCACTGACACATCAAACACAGCTGTAATGGACTGCGTGTGTGTGTGTGTGTGTGTGTGTGTGTGTGTGTGTGTGTGTGTGTGTGTGTGTGTGTCAGTGTCAGTGTGTGTGGGTGTGTGGGTGTTAGCTGAAGAGATCATGTGTTTATGAAGAGCTGAACTGCTCACGATAACCCACTGCTGTGATTCAGGCTCCTCACCACGTCCATCCCGGCCCACTCCCTCTCAGCCCGACACTCCACACGCCCTCTGAGTTAGTTCACTGTCACACCTCGCCCCAAAATAGACACCTGCTGAGCAGCGACAGAGCACCTGTCAGCATCCCTGAAAAGACACCACCATTCATGCTGCGCGACCTATTTATGCCACGCAAATGTAAAATATGCTCGCAGCCAATGATCTGCTGTGAAATTCACTGATTTGTTCATTATATGTGGCAGCTTTAAGTCAAGTCAGGTCAGCAGCATGACAGCTGGAGTCGAAAAGGACCCTTTGATACTTTAGTTAGTAGTTTCTTTGCAGTTTTCACGCTGCATCAGAACCATTAGTGAATTTTATCGGCAATCAGATTTTTAAATGATTCAGATAATCAGAGAAATGCTAAATATCAGATCCAATAACTGGCCAGGCCGATAATCTGCACAGAAGTCTTTTTTTTTTACTTCAGGGCTCCAGGGTGTCACTATTTTAGTCACACATGCATCCAAAAATCTGTCATGTGAGACTAAACATTTTCATTGGCAGATTCATTTTTAAACAATTGAAGTTATCGCAATATCTTGTTACGCGTGCCGTGATTTAAATGAAGCGTAACATGTATTTGCTTCTTTATTTCTGTTAACAATTATTAACATAATGTGTTAAGAAATTAAATGAAAACTTATTATTGGCTGCGACTAAATTATGTGCTGGTGCTCTGAACGAACCTACGAAAACGTTAGGCACACCGGTGCGACAAGTGTGAGAAGTTAGCCTGGAGCCTTGTACTTACTACTACTTCTGATACTTGAGTGCATTTAATATCAGATACTTTAAGACTTTTACTCAGCTACTTTTCCTGTCAGGGACTTTTACCAAGGATATCTTTGCTTTTAATCAAGTTTTGGCCTTTTTGCCCCTAAATTATGTGCTGGTGCACCTAAATGATAAAGTTAGGCGTACCAGTGCGCCCAGAGGGAAAAGTTAATCTGGATCCTTCTACTTGTATTTTTGATAATTAAGTTCAAATTACTTTTGATGCATTTACTTTCAGATAGATTCCACTTTCACCAAAGTAATATTTCAACACAATATCGTCAGTGTTATTCAGGCATGACGTTTGGGTAGTTTTTGCAACACTCCTTCTAACAATGTAGGAGGAGGAGTTTATTTTGGCATTCGGTCAAATAAAATCCTCCTGCAAACATTTAATTCTCGAACACTGAACTCATGTTTTGTCATGTTTTTGGAGCAGTGAGTGAGTGTTCAGGGATCTTTGACACTATGTCGAAACTCTGACACTATGCGGACACTTGTTGAAGCATTACTGATGTTTGAGTTGTGAAACCGTATCTCTGTGCCTGAAAATGTTAGACGCAACTAATGCTATATTTGAGTGTTCCGCTAATACCGACTAATGAGCCAGTTAGGTCACCCTAGCCCCTCCACCCCGACCCCTCGCCACCATGTGTCGTCATAAATCAGTCAGGTGGCCTTCAACCCGCCGTGTCCTAAATGCTCTTTAATCCTGACTCGCATCAAAGGCCAGACAGCACATAGTTCTGTCATTTCCAGCGAGTTGAGAGCGTCATGTGGTGTCGCTAGGACGGCTTGTTTGCTCGATCACTGTAAGCCCTTTCCTGCAGATAAGGCCTGTGAGCCCGAGATTTGTTTGTTTTGAGATAATCTATGTTTGAATCAGACAGGTGCACATATGGATAAATATATTCACCTCCACACTCGTTCCCAGAGGGGCTTGGTTAGTGGGTTTGATTTCAGAGAGACTCCGAGCTTGTCGTCGGTGTTGTTAACTCTAGAGCTCTGTGACGCTGAGAGACAGCGATTAGCTTTGAGTGAGACCAAACAGATTTTCCTGCGTACGCTCAGCGCTTACACAAACAAAGTCCGTGGTTCGACTTTATGGGTTTCGACTAGAGGTATGAGTTCACAGGTTGCACCTATGGGGGTGTATTTGCTGTGCAGACAGTCAGCATCAGCTGTCTTGGTGAAGAATACCTTGAGAATGAATGGATGGATTTTTTTGGGTGTTTTGTCATGAATACAACTATATTCAGACAACACTGAGCTCACAACACAGCTCCCTCGTCTCTCTCAGTCGATACAAGCCCGAGGATGAGTTATTGAAGTGGTTTAATGCTGCAGCAGAGCAACAGTAGCTAACGTTAGTTTAGAAATGGAGTCCGCTAACATAAACTAACGCCCGGCTTCAAGCACGACACAGAAGTCCCACAGATTTCCCGTAAAGCTGTTTATAAACAAAGGTGTGAGGTGATGTGATGTTTGAGAACTTTATCCAGTGATGCATTACTTGTTGGGATTTCAGAGACCGCACGGTAAATACAATCCATTTTCACCTGCTGATCGGTGTAAACATAACGTACCGGGTGCTTTCCATCACTTCACAAAGTGCTCGTCTGAAAAATAGCTCGCACCGAGAAATGTTCACTAACAAATGAGAAACGCTTTGCTCTCAGTCAGCACCTGCAGCTGAAAGTGGCTGCAGTAGACGGACTGATGGCCGGCTGATGATTTTATGTTACATAATATGATTGTGAGTTACAGAACAGCGCCGCTTGCTAAAGACGTTACTTTGCTGAAAGTGGCATATAATCAATACCATTTAAAAATGTGCTTTCACCTGAGCCCCCATCACGATTCAACATAAAGTGACACCGCTGGTCATCATTATCAAACATGCAGCCTGTGCAGGAGCTTGTGGCGAAGAGAAGGGTCACCACTCAAATACCCTGTTTCCAAAGGAGCTCATCTCATTTGCGTCTCCCTTTTTACATATACTTAATTACAAACAGTACAAAGACTATATATTAAGTGTTTAACCTCATCAGCTTCACTGGTTTTTTGTAAATATTGTAAATCTGATCATGTTTCCAGCAAGTTGGGGGTCAACAAAAGCAAATGATTGCACTCAGGGTTTTATTTGTCTACACATTTAGGTTTAACGTGGTCTGAATAAAAGAAAACATTAAGCTTTTGCAGTTATTATTAATATAATTTTAAAAATACTGCAGTGGATCTGTGGGATCCAAAGCACAGAGGATCACAGGCAAGGTCAGATCAGATTTATGGACCTTCATGACTGCATTCATGAATCATTGACAAAACATTTGGCGTGTGATTATAACTCTGTCGTCTGCTTCATGCTTTTTTAGACGTTAACAACTTTAACACACCAAAATTAAACTACCGTTCCAATTTTTGATCATCTTTGCACCAGAATATGTGAATCGTCACACAGGACCGGCTCTGTTTGTCTCCTGAATATCTTTAAAACCTGTCGACCTCGGTAGCCGCAGTAGGATTCCCAAATGATCTTTGGCCTCCAGATAACAGAGCTCGTATCTCTGTTCGTCGTGCATACTGTGCATGTTAGGATCACATACATCACTCCCACACTGTGTTCACAGACTCCTCACCGTGTGGTCATCTCGTGTTTATTAATGAGGCGATGACTGATGTACCCCTCGTTATGAAAGACAAAGAGAATATGAGAATAGACTGCTGTGTGTTTTCAGCTCAATACAAAGAGGATGCTTTGCTTTCATGTTCGACTGTGTGCCGTCCAAAAAGAAACCATCGGCAGTAATTCTGCATTTCAAAATACCAATCATCAGTCTTTCCTTAGCTCATCTTTTAATTTTCATTAAAGACTGGACCTTGCATGACGAGATGCCTGACCCGTCTTGCGGGGACAGAATTGAGAAAATTGAATTGACCCTCCACCCATATCACATCGGCAACACCCCGACTCGTCTATCTTTGTGCGAGTGTACAATCCTGGCTAGCCGACGCTCGAGACAGTTGTTATGCTGAGAGAAACGTGAACCGGGTCCCAGGAGGAGCTGGTATGTGGGCCTGAGTGAAGACGACTCATGCAGACACAATCTATTACTGACCAGCTGATGTGGTTGTTTTCCTTCAGCTCCTCCTTCAAGTTTAGGAGGCCCCCCCGCTGCTCACAGCGCCTATACACCCTGCGGGAAAATATTCCATATGGGATTCATTTGTATGTTTATTGTCATCTCGCTGCTGATCCAGCAGTTGTTTATACAAGAGGCAGCTATTTAACAGTTTTACAGATTTTTAGAGATGCACTTTCACCGCTCTGGTCCATAGTGACATATCCCAACAACTATTGGATGGATTACCATGAAATTGTATCCAAACGTTCATGGTCCCTTGATGAAGAATCCTTGAAATGTTGACGACTACCTGACTTTTCGTTCAGCTCCAAATTCAACAGCAATGAATCCGAACGACCTTTGACTCCTCTGTCTCAACAAGCATTTGATGGATTGTCATTAAAGGGTAACTCTTTGTTCTCAGGTCTTGGGGACGACTACTACAAATGTGAACAGAGTAGTATGAAGTCTTTTGTGGCGCCAGAGGAAGCTGCTTGTAATCTGATGAATTTCCTTAAAGGATGTCATTCAGTTGCATTGTGGGTAATGTGCTCTGAAAACATTGTTGTGAACCGTTAAAAAACAAATGATTAAAATCGTTACAGCAGATCCAGAGATATCACCTTTTTTTTCATTACCCACAATGCAACTTAGCTGCTGAGTGACATAATATTAGCACGCTGTTGTGCTAATCTAACATGGTAAACATGATAAACTGTTGCCATCTTGAGTGTGTTAGCATGGTGATGTTAGCATTTAGCTCAAAACACCACTGTATAAAGACACGGTTAGCGTTGAGGCTAACGTTTTATCTTAATTTGGCAAATACCTGCACAACTAATGACAATCCAGTCAACCTCAGCTGTGTTTAGTGCTAATGTTAGCACGCTGTTGTGCTAATCTAAGATGGAAAACATTGGTAAACATTATACCGTTGCCATCGTGAGCTCAAATCACTGCGTAGCTTTGCAAAGATTGTATACTCTTCTTGTTGTTTCGTACTTTCTTTCCTCTCCAACATCGCTGCATTTCTAGGTTACACTCCTGTGCAGTGTTGACATTCTTGCTTTAGATCACATCACCATGGTTGCTAGCCTAGCATGCAGGGCTGTGACCATGTAAATGTCAACCAGATTTTCAGCAGGAGGCCATGACAACAAAACACGATTCAGCGCTCCAGCTTGAAGAATCATGCCCATCCCTCGATATATAAAACCCTCATGAATAGGCTTTCAGGAGTGTGTAGTGTTGGCTGCACCACAGTTGCAGACTTGTGCGCACTTGTCCGGTTGTGGTTAGATATTAAAAACCAGGCAGGTAGGGAAGCGACGTTGCTCAAGCTGGAGAAGCAGTAATAAAAGGTGAAGCGGTGGGTTGAGACAGAGGCAGTTAATGGCTGTTTGGGCAGCTTATCGTGGTCAATGACCTGCACTTAATCAGGTCCATGTGCTCTGCTTGTGGGAATGCCTTGCATGTGGTAACAGCTTGGACTAACAGGCTTGTTGTGTATGGAGGGTTGGTAGGGGGATTTCTTTGTGTTTGACCATGATGGGGAGGAATCCACGGCTCCAGTTTGCTTCGAGTCAGGAGAGAGGAGGGGGGGGGGAGCAGTTTCTGTTGTGCTGTAGCTTGGGGGGCCCTTTGAGGAACTTCAGCCATTTGGCACCGACAGTATGACGATTTAAAGCAAAGAGAAAAGAGAGAATGCCAACTGGGTCGGGACAAATCTTCAGGGGTGAGCAGAAGAGGCTAAGCCATGAAGAATAATGTGACAAGAGAGAGAGTTTGTTTAGACTTCTCCCTTGAACAGCCCTGGAAGAGAAACGAGCTCTGTGAGAGATCCCATTCATCCACCAACAGAAGCAATGAGGCGCAGCTGAACGTCCTTCACTTCACTGTAAAGCTGTGGCTGCATTATTTTGTCATAAAGAAGTTATTTCTGTCACCAGATTCTTAACTAAACCTGTGATTTGTTTTGCGTTGCACATTTTTTTTAACACCTATTTTGCTAAATACATATTTGCATCATGCAGCTCCTTCAAACCAGTTTTGACCCCGAACGTCTCATTATTTTTACATCACTTATCTGAAAACATTCATCTCTTGTTTCTGGGGGGAAATTTGGCCTTTACATGTCGTCCTCACTCACTGTTTCCACAGATTTCTTGGCACCTCTATACTGTTAAAAAACAAAGTCAGATGTCTGGCAGCAAAAGTTGCCAAGCAGTTCCCCTGAAATTACAGTGAAATGCTACGTAACTCAACAATGAATGACTGTGAAATTCCCTGTATACATTATTTGTAACTTTACGCCCAAATGTTTTAGATTTTCATCGCGTAAAAACAAGTCTGCAATCTGAAGGTTGTTTTTTTAAGTAAAAAAAGAAGAAAATGTATTTAAATTATTGGTCAAATATTCTTAAAACTTTAAAATAAAAACTGAAATTGCATTAAAACATACTGGAATCCCTTTAACCTCACATTTTGTTAGGAATCAGATGTTTTTATGGCATCACAGATCACATCTTATTTTATTGAAACAATCAATCTTAAATCAGTTAATCATAAAAGTCTTCCTGCACATATAAAATGTAGTATATATTGTGTATTCACAAGATCACGCTGTTACAGCGCTGTATATTAGAGTATGCTGTATCAAATAATGTCAAGGCTGCCCCCACAAAAACAAACTGACCGATATATTTTAGTAAATTTGGTGAGTAAATCTTACATCATTTTACATTTGACTCATGCAAAAATGTCCACGTCAGAGTTTTGGATCGCAGCCTGAGTCCTCTGAGTCTGAACTTTTGGAGCGAGAGCGAGGAAACCACTGTTTAAACTCTCTCCTTTTAACTTCAGTCCAAAATCAGCCTGCGCTTTAAACTAGAGCTACAACTAACACTTTTGTATTGTATCTGTATTTTTCCATAAAATACAAATTTCATCTTCAAAATGCCAAAATCTAACAAACAAGTTGTACTTCAGCTCCAGTAAAAGCATTATTTTGTGTGCCAACATTTAGATATACAATAAATCCCAAAACCAAACCAGTGACTTGTTTTCTTCTGTGTTTCAGTGATATTACATAACCGGACTTTACCTGAAGTCGACTTAAAGCTTTATTGTGTGTTCACATTGTCTATAGATCCCACAGGCCTCCTCTCTTTCATCTTTCATTGTCTCCTTAAACACTCCCAGATCCTTTCAGTGCTCAGAACAAATAGTAAATCTGTTCCCTGGCTCTGCATTTGTTTTAGCTTCTTGATTATATTTCCACAGCCGGGCAGAACGCTCTGAAACTTTCCATACTGTAACTGCTTCTCTGCCGTCCGTTGGCCTGCTGCTGCCCCCAGAGAGGAATAAATCTATAAATTATCACGGCCGATTCATTTTCTCTGCATTCGATTTCTCGCAGATTTATTCTGACTTTAAGTATGTTGTTAATTCTTAGAGGAAAGTCTAAACTGGAAAAAAACACACAGAGAAACATCTTTTAAAGACATTTTTAAAGACAGCCTTGACACTGACACCTATAACCAGTATCAACTTCTGGGCATTTCGTCCAAAGTTTGTATATAAAACACAAGCTTTGGTTGAAGGTATAAGCAGAGAAGTGTTGACAACAGTCAGTTCATTGACCTCAGTCTGCTTTCAGAGAAACATACCGAAAAAATCTACATTACTTATATAACTTAGGTTACGAATGTACCTACATTATGTGCGGCTTCCTAGAATAAATAAAAATAATAAAACAGATTAAAAGAAACATACTACATTGTGATAAAAACATGTATAACACAGTTAAATGTCATGAAAGAGCGAAATCCATCATCGGATGATACATATGAATAAAAATAGCATCGGTGTTCACATTTTTGGGTGTGATCAAGACATTTCTTGGCATTACACTTGAACAAATGATATGATGGGGATGATTACACATACTTGTTTGCCTGACTTCCTCCTTTGATGTCGTTATTATCTAGTGTGGCCACTAGAGGTCGCTGTCCAGCAACAAACGTAAATATGGTTCATAATTATCTGCTTTAACATTCGACCTCTATCGTTGTTTTTCTGATGTGGACAGCCTGGTTTCTAAACCATATATGAATATGTGTATCTGACGTGGACTTTTTAGGAAAAATGTACTTCAACTTCCTGTTACTCAGTGCCGACCTGCATCACATTTTTCTGTTTGGTGTGTGTGCTACAGGGCTGGACAACGAGGACATACGCACGATGATGCAGGGCTCCAACATGGTGAAAGTTCGCTCGTCGAGGTGGCAGAAGAGCCGAAACATGCGGCTGCTGGAGGACGGACTCACCGTGTGGTGCGAGTCCACCAAGAGCTCCCGCAAAGCCAAAGCCCAGCAGACATGTGAGTACCGCTGAAGCTCGGCTTCATGATCAGGGAGGGCGTGCGTGCGGGCTGGCTTGATCAGACTAATCATCAGGAGGGAGGATTTGAGGAAGCAAAGGACCAGGAGGAGAAGTTTGGGTTTAGGGAAGGAAGTGGAGCTCTGAAAGTGAGAGCTCTGATGAATAGGAAGTGGTCTTCGAAGATGAAAAGGAGGAAACTCAATATCAGATTAGGAAAGCGATTTGCCTGAAGGGAAGCTTATCTACCGGGGAGTCGTGTAGACGCAGACCAGCAGGCCTTCCAGCAGCCCAGCACAGACTGGGATGTGAGTCAGCCAGCTTATTGTTCAGAGTTGTTGAGCTGTTTTATCTTGGCTCTATCTAATGCCCTCCCCTCCACCTCGCCTTATTAAAGGGGTAGCTTATATCCTCGGTGAGTGAGAAGACTCTGCAATCAACTGTACTTTATGTGACAGATTTATTAAACAATTACCTCGACGGGGTGAAGAGTCGATTAAAGTCCAGATCACAGGGTCACAAACTGGTGTGAGCGCTCTAATGGCACCATTTCCCACAATGCACCAGAAGTGGTTTTCCTGTATTTTTTGGCCTCTAGCCCTGTGAGGATGTAACATTTAATCTTAAGGGCGTAGGTTTGTTTTCAGAAGTTGGGCAGGGGGCCAATTCAATCAAAGGTTCTTCAACAACATCAACAAGAAGTATATTTATAGAAATGTGATGTCTTTAACCATTTCCAGCGTGCACAGTGAAGCTTTAAACTAATTGTTTTAGTTTTGTCTTTAGTGCTCTGCCTTTTTCACTGCATTATCTTTGACCCATGGTCAGTTCTAGCACCTTTTTGTGTTATTATCTTTAACAATCATTTTGATAATGATAATAATAATAATAATAAATTTTATTTATAAGCGCCTTTCAAGTCACCCAAGGACACTTTACAAAGTGAAATGCAAACAGTCGATACATGAAGAAGACAATAATGATACAAGGAGAGCAAACCACATCAAAAATAAATAAAAACAAGCTGAATAAACAAACTGACCTTAAAGGACAACACATTTCATACTGTTTTACTTTGTTTATATTTGGCGGACCCTGCCACTTTTCTAGCTTCAAACAGTGTTAAAAAAAAAGTTATCTGCTAGTTAGACAGAAGTAATTGAATCGTTTTGTAGCTTGGCTGGACTGACCCTGGTGACCTGAGTGAAGTTTCCTCTGAGGGGAAAAATACATCTGGTGATACTATGTTTATTCAAAGAGGCCAAGAGTGGGAGTCGGCAGCGACCTCTGTAACAGAGACGATGCGAAACAACCAAAAAACACGTGAGATTAATGTTTTCTTTCGATCACAGCAGATAACAGGAAACTGAGCCAAAAACCCGGCAGGTGAAGTTTGAAGACTAGCAACCACGACTCTGGACAGGCCTGCAGAAGTATTTAAGTATTTAAAGCATGGGTGAAATAATTAAACTGTAACGGTTCTTCTCAGAGAGGAACTAAAGCAGAATTTTACTTCAGAACTGGACCGTGTCCATGACGCACACATTGATTTAAACTGTCCCGTGTTAACTGTACTGGGACGCTGTGTCCAAACGCGTGGTGATGTCTTTGAAGAAGTTATTCAGAAAAATCAATTTGCAGATGTCAGCATGTAGGACACTCTCGTTACAGCTCCCATTTGCAGCGTCTCAGAGTTACACTGGTGGCCTCAAAAAAAAACAAAAAAAAAACAGGAAAGAGTCAGTAAAACAGGGACTTTACATCTTGTTGTACATCTTGTGTTGATCATAAAAACAATATCTGGCTGAGAAGATTACAAAATGAGCTCTTCAAACTTCAGCAGAGTTGTTTCATCTGCCTCACTTTCCATATTGAAACAGAAATCATGTTTAAACAAAAGCAATTACTCGAGATTAGACTTTGTTATTTCCTTGCAATGATTTATTAACTGCAGGGGAGTTAGAGTAGAGGTGGAGCAGTGTCAGCTGACATGCACAAGACCAATCTGTGTCACACTCCTTTATTTTCACCCTCATTGCTTGACCTTTGTCTCTCCCTCCTCTTCTCTGTTTGTGCTCTCCGTCCTGATGTTGGTATGCAGTTTAATGCTAACCCCTGCTGGCCTTTCAGCGTGGATGGATGGGTGGGTGGGCAGGTTTGTGGGTCAGTGAGTGGTGGTGGTGATGAAGGCCGTCTCGATTGTGCTGCAGTGGCGCCAGAAATAGACTGGGAGTGGAGTCGCAGCTTGTAACACTCCTTACGACGATGACAACAAGCAGTGTGAGAGCAGATACTGATAATGCCACAGCGGCAGCCTACTGAGGAGCATGTCTGTGTGCGTTTAAGTGTGTGTTTGTGCGAATCCAAGATTGAGGCTTGGCTTGGTTCCTCTTTTCCGAGCTCCAGGCGCTTCTCCAGGTCCAGTGTGATCTGACGCCTGCAGCTCAGCGCTCTGTCTTCTGCCTCAAAAGCACTTAGCATTGAATACAACACGTATCACTTCTGCGGTGCCTCTCTACACACACACACACACACACACACACACACACACACACACACACACACACACTTGCATGTCACTTTTGCCATGTCTCTGGGATAAACCACAAAGAAGGAATGTGGAGTAATTTCGAAGAGGTGGATGGCAGAGGCTTTATGACCTCCAGTAAGAGAATGAGGCTATTGTCACTGTCAGACACTGCTTATTACCCAACTGAGTGATGGCCACACTGAAGGCGTCCCGGAGCAGAAATAGACGAGCTCCTGTGCTGAATAAAGTTGTTGTGTTAGGGGGCGGCTAGTAGCCGGAGCGTTGTTTGTGTGTGGCTGTCCTCTCCGGGTGTTGAAATGCAAACACGAGATAAACAGATCACATAAGATTACTCTATTAGAGGTCGGCCGAGGAATGTTTTCTTTAAGTGGTCGTCGTATGATTCTAGCTTATCTTATTCGTGTTATAAAATATATATTTCAAATTTCATGTCAGGTTTCATGTCTGTCAGGACGAGCGTTTGTTCAACAAGAAAACCCTTTTTTTTTCATTTTCATTCCTTGTTACTGATAATGATAATAATCATAATACGAGTTGTTGAAACTCTTCTTTGGTTTATGCATTAAACAACATGCTACACTAGAGATATTTCCATTAGCCTCAGCTGTACTTTGTCTTTAGCATGCTAACATGTTCACTTCACACGGCAAACTTGCTTAACAGCGACATGTTAGCGTTATTTAGAGCTATTAGCATGCTAATGTTAGGATTTAACAGCCTCACAGAGCTGCTAGCATGGCTGTGGACTGTTTCTTCTTGATTTTACTACATATCCCATAAATCAACCCTCAACCATTATAACACGCAGCCACCACGTTGAGACAGAAGCCAGTATAAAACACATTAGACTGTTACGTTTGACCTTTAGCCTCCATGTGTTGTGATCTCCTGCTAAAACTGTGTTTACTCAACAACACAACAACATTTTTAGTCTGAACTCTTCTTCTCTCCTCCCAGTCGCAGTGACAGAAGTGGAATGCGTGCGTGAAGGCTGCCAGTCGGAGGCTCTGAGGCGTCTGTCCGGGTCGGTGAAAGAGAACCAGTGCTTCACGGTCGTCTTCAGAGGAGCCAGGAAGAGCCTGGACCTGCTGTGCCCCTGTGAGGTGGAGGCTCAGCGCTGGGTGAGGGGCCTCCGGGCTCTGAAGGACTACGTGGCCAACATGACTCAGAAGGAGAAACTGGACCAATATCCTGCCCAATTTCCAAGATGCTAAATTAAATATAGTGAGGCTGAGGCAGCACTGCTGTCACATGTGCCATCACATGTTCATAGCATAGCTAAGGTGAGAAGTAATGACAAGATAAAAAGCTCTGTCTAAATATAGTCCAACTATCACTGTTAATTACAGTCTGTTATAGCCAGAGGCTGAGTGTAGTCATCAGGTAGTGTTCTCTGTTTATATATTTTTAGTTTAGCCAAAATATAATCATCACTGTAATTATCTTGTTTATTTTTTTATCTACTGTGTCTTATCATGTGTCATTGTGTAGGCTTTCAGTAGCCTAGGTGATGTTCGTCTTAAAGGCTGTGCTGTGTATGTGTGGGCTTCCTGTGTTACAGGCAGGTGACAGCAAACTAAAATAAGTCTTGTTGCTATCGACACAGATACAGGCAGATACATTACATTTATTTGTGCAGATGCTTTTTTTTGCCCCCAAGGGGTCAGAAGCCTCCAGTTAATGCGTTCTACCTGCATGGAAACAAGAGCCGGATCAAAAAATCGCCTCCGAGCAAACACAGGAGTATTTTCATCAGTGTTTCCCAAAGCCTGAGATGACGTCCACAAATATCTTGTTCCTAAATAATAGAAACACCACTATTATGCAACACAGTTCACCAGCACTACAAACTACATCCTCCAAAATGATCCTAAGAGTGAATCAACAGCTGTCTGAAACAGTTTTAGACTCATTGCTGGACTTTTGTATGAGGCTGCATTAGTTTTAAGACAGGTGGACCTTATAAACTGGCAACTGAGTGTATGTGCGTAAATATTTGCTAGACTAAAACTCAGACCACGTTGTCTTATAAATAATAATAATCATAATTATAGTACTGTTATTTTACCATAAATATCTTTTACAAGAAAGACTTGGCCAAGGTAGCAACTGTAAAAAAAAAAAAAAAAACATCTATCTAAATGCAACATACTGTAAGCAACACGATATACAAAAACACAAAAGTCCATCTGTTCCTGGAAAGAAAAACAACCACATGCCTCCTTCAACACATTCTTCACAGCGAGAGGTTGAATCTCGAGGGGCCCCGAACAAGGACTGTGAATTTTTTACATTAAAGTCACAGTAGGAGAGGATCACCTCACAACTACTATGAAGAGGAGAAATTATTACAGCAGCCAGTAACTCTCTGCGTCTTTGTGGGCAAGTGATCAACAACAACCCCCTCGAGTAGGCAGGCAAGGACAGGGAAAATAAAGAAACCTTGTGTGGCTCCACAGAAAACAGGACCCCCTGCCAGGGTGCACAACAGGTGCCAAGTGAAGTGGTTCACAAACAGAATGGAGCTCAGACTCTGTCCTGGATGAAGGTATCCACATGATGCAGTCGAGTGTAAGATGTATGCTTTTAGATTTGAGTTTGTTTTTTTTGCCCTTAACCCTGCAAACTTGGATCCGAGGCTACCTGAGGAGAGCTGATCAGAACCAGGACGGCAAGATGAGCTACGACGAGGTCAAGCGGCTGCTGCAGATGATCAATATCGACCTGAGCGAGCAGTACGCCCGCTCTCTATTCAAGGTCAGGGTCGTCTTTATGTGAGTTTTGAAGCACCTGTGGAAAACTGAGCACGGTCAGTAGATATTTGTATGGGCTCAGTGTGCTGCGCAGTCGAGAGTCTGTGTTCAATTACCAAGCCAGCGGCAAGCCAACCACTCAGCTCCACAACATCTTTATCCCCTCCCACAACAAATCAAGAGCCAGTTATTTCTTTATTGTGGGGGATTACTGCCTGCTTTGTCCCTCAGCTCTCTATTACAGCTGAATTGTTGGTTTTATGCTCCTTCCTGATGCAATTTCCAATCCTGACCCTCCTCAGAGAAGCATATTTTTAATGTAAGTTTGCACAGCTGGGCTGAATTATTATGAAGATGCTTCCCCTGCAGGTGATACGAAGCACACCCGAAATAAAAGCATGCTTTTGTTTTGATATGTGTCTATATTTCTCAGCGTGCGCTTGATTATTTGTGTTTTTTAACCCATCCCGATCCCCCCGTGTGTCTCAGAGGTGTGACCGCTCCGGCGATGGTCGACTGGATCACATAGAGATCGAGGAGTTCTGCAGGGAGCTGCTGCGGCGGCCCGAGCTGGATGCCGTGTTCAGACACTATTCCAGTAATGGTTGTGTGCTCGCCACCGCAGAGCTGCGAGACTTCCTGGGAGACCAAGGAGAGGACGCCTCGCTGAATCACGCTCAGAGCCTCATACTCACTTATGAGCTCAATGACTGGGGTAGGTCCTGAAGGCACTCATTTAAGGCTTTAAAGGAAGAACCCACAACATTTTCATGTAGACACTGTGAGTGTCCCTTTTTAAGCTGCATCCAGACTGACAAAATAGTGATTTACCACTGAAGCCCGATTGGCTTTTGCGGACTATATGTAAACTGCTACAAAATGTTACATAAAGTCCATTTAATGAAGATAAGATGATAAAAATAAGCATGGTTTCCTCAAATCCAATCGTGTACATATAAGTAAATATCTGTAAAACATTATTAAGTTTCCAAAATACATGAGTGAATAGGGAGCAATGATTTCAACACTATTTGTCTGCCAAGTGAAGCGTTAACATCGCAACAAAGCTTAAAATTAATGATGTCAACATAATTAATAAAAGAAGTGAAGATTTCCTTTTCCCCCAGACTGTTTAGCTTCGAAGGAGGCTGTGATTTAGCGGATCCGTCTCTTGTCCCAGCTGGTCTTCTTTTCTCAGTGCCTAATATATTAATTAAACTCTCACCAGCTTTGCTGATAAACCCACTCAAAGACGACTGCCTCAGTGAAAACACTTTGCCATTTATTGCAGCTCAGAAGAACCTGTTCATGACCCAGAACGGGTTCACCATGTACATGCTGTCCCGGGAGAACGACGTGGTGAACCCTGACCACGGCAGAGTCTACCAGGACATGAGCCGCCCTCTGTCTCACTACTTCATCTCCTCGTCGCACAACACTTACCTGACCAAGGACCAAGTTACCAGTGCCAGCAGCACCGAGCCGTACATCAGGTATTCAGACAGAAGTTAAGATGTTTCTTAATTTGTATGATCGTCCTGTGGTGTAAGACTAAAGGGACAGTTCACCCCAAAATCAAAAATAAATATTTCTCCTCTTACCTGTATTGTTATTCATTCATCTAGATTGTTTTCGGCTGTAGCGATGTCTGCCTTCTCTCAAATATGATGGAAAAACAGTCAAATTTGGAGATTAGCTTATGTTGTACAGATTTCAGGTACAGAAAATGGAAAGTACTGACCCTTTAAGTACGTGTCTTCACTGACAGGGCTCTGATTCAGGGCTGTCGCTGTGTGGAGCTGGACTGCTGGGATGGAGATAAAGGTGAACCTGTCATCTACCACGGCCACACTCTCACCTCCAAGGTGCCTTTCAAGGAGGTCATTGAAACCATCGGCCAGTACGCCTTCAAGGTAAAAAGGGAACTTGATTCGATGGCGATGGTGTAAATCCTCAGCTATGATAGTATGCCTGCTGCTCCTCGTTACTGCTAATGGAATAATTGAGTAGTCGTCAGTAAACAAATCCAGATTCCTGACTTTCACGGCCTGATGCACATCTTGCATACTTGGCTCAGAGGCAACCCTGTGGTATTTTGTTTTGGACATACTATAGTATCACTGTGTTAGCTCCTGCGCTGCTATTATGTTATCTAATTGCATTATAATGGCTTGGCGTACACATTTTCCCGTGTGTCTTCCTGCAGGCGTCCCCGTACCCTCTAATCCTGTCCTTGGAGAACCACTGTTCTGTGGAGCAGCAGGCTGTCATGGCCAAACACCTCCGCACCATCCTGGGCAGCAAACTGCTCACCAAGCCCCTCAGTGCCCAGCCGCTAAAGGATCTGCCTTCTCCTGAGGTACAGCACACACAGCTGGTTCCTCTTTTCGAACGCCTCTGGCTGTCTGGTTTTCTAATGAAGTCATTTGTTCCAATGACCTTCGTTGCAGGAGCTAAAGGGGCGTATTCTTGTAAAAGGGAAGAAGCAGACTCCTCACCTGAGCCAGCTGGGCAAGAATGGCAGCTATGCCAGCTTCTCTTCAAGCTCTGATGACGAACTAGCAAACAGCAATAAGAACACGCCCAAGAAGGATCCTGCAAAGGTCAGTTCAGGAGTCGTCGTCTTGAAGCCCAAATTAAAGTGAACTTTTTCGATAATCTACCAATTTTCTCTTACGTTCGTCCTTCCCAGGTCAGTTGTAAACTGAGCCCAGAGCTATCAGACCTGGTGGTGTACTGCAGAAGCGTGCCCTTCCGTGGGTTTGAAAATGTATCTGAAAAACTACCGAGTGAAATGTCCTCCTTCTCTGAAAACGAGGCTCTCAGGCTCATCAAAGACACAGGTACGACAGTGGAAATAATTGTATTCTTGACGTGGCGGAGAGAGAGTCAGAAAGGTTTTGTGACATTGCAGCTGATTCTACAGAAAACAATAATCAGCCTCCAGTGTATCATGGCATGTGCTTTTCTATCTTTTCATTTGCAGGAAAGCTGTTTGTGAGACACAACAGCAGGCAGCTGAGCCGGATCTACCCCTCCGGCCAGCGCCTCCAATCATCCAACTATGATCCTCAGGAAATGTGGAACGGTGGCTGCCAGATGGGTTAGTACTCCAGGCTAGAAGCTAGGATGCTGCTCTGACTGCAGCAAATCAAGGCAATTCATTTGAAAAGCATTATGTGGTCAGTAAGTGCCAAACAAATGTAACACTGACTCTCATTTCTGCAAATTGCTGCTACACCACACCACAGCACAGTGATGTGATTCACTAAATGCTGAAATGTTTTCCATTGGCACGTGCTGCGTTACTGACTCCACTCTGTGCTGCGCAGTGGCTCTGAACTTCCAGACGCCCGGGGAGCAGATGGACCTGAACCAGGGTCGCTTCCTCCCCAACGGTCGCTGTGGATACGTCCTCAAACCGAGCTTCCTGTGCAGCCCCACATCCAACTTCAACCCAGAGATCACGGGAGGAGGGCCCGGTCACGTCCCCACCCAGCTGACCATACGGGTGAGTGGGCAGCTGTTGAATAACCTCCACCGAGGAAGTTGTGTTTTTGTGCCACTGTATTTTTTGGCTGTTTCTGTCTGTACATACATCTATTGCACGTCTGTCCCTCCACTGTTGCTCTTCCAAAGTTTTCTTCCCGTTGATTTGACTTGAGTATGATCTTGATAGATTTTCCCATCAAGCTTTGATGCGAGAATTGACTGATTACATTTCGCTCTTCAGATAATATCTGCACAGCAGCTGCCGAAAATCAACACAGAGAAGGCGAGCTCCATCGTTGACCCACAAGTGTGGGTGGAGATTCACGGGGTGGCTATCGATAACACCAGAAACAAAACCCAACGGATCGACAACAATGGTAATTCTGAGATTTAACAAAGTATTAACAGAAAAAGCTTCGACCCCGGTCGTTAAGTGTATGAATATTTGAAGCAGAGAGATAACACTGTATTTTATTTCAAGCTATTATAGATGGAAAAGAAGCCTTGTTTTGTAATAATGTAAATGCAGAAGGCAGCACAGATACTTGACATCTTTTTGTCCAGCGCCATGATTAGTTTGTTTAAGCTTCAGTGCTGGATGATGTATTTACAGCTCTCGTGCGCCCTCTACAGGCTTCAACCCTCAATGGAACTGCACTCTGAGCTTCCAGATGCAGGTCCCTGATCTGGCCCTGGTGCGGTTTGTAGTGGAGGACCACGATCACACTGCCAAAAACGACTTTGTGGGGCAGTTCACTGTACCTTTCACGAGCCTGCGGACAGGTGATCACAAAGATCTACTCTGCAAATGTTACAGAAGAGTCATCACTGTGTTGTGTTGTTTGTAATGTGTGTAATCTTTCTTCTCAGGGTATCGACACGTTCATTTATTGAAGGCAGATGGTTCCAGCCTGTCCCCCGCCACACTCTTCATCCACGTCAAAGTGTCCCGCAGAGGAGTTCCCATCAAAACTGTGTCCGAGCGTTTGGCCAAGGCCAAAGGCAAAGCATGACGTGCAGCTGAGCAGGACGGAAAGCTGCATTTTCTGACAACAAAGGGGGCTTTGGAAAAGAAGCTCTGAATGTGAGGAGAAGGAGAGAAAAGACTGCTGCTGCCAGCCAGTCTCACAGTTCAGACCTCAAGTGGTCCAATTTACACTGAGCCACTTCCCAACGCAGGAAGAAGGATGTCGTTTATCAGAGATGAAGAAGCGCGCTGCCTCTTAGCAAATGAATTGCCCCGGGCTGGATAATGAATCCATGATGCACTGTGGGAGTATTTGGTCTAGTCTGTGCTGCGTGCTCCGGAAAAAGAGCACTGGGGATTCATGAAACACACCGATATGGGACTTGTTACAAAATTCATTTTTAGTGTTGCTAACGCTCATTTGTAGATTATCTCTTAATATGTCAGATAGAGTGAAGATGTGTTACTTTATCCTTTTATAATTTTTAATTTGATAAGTATTTTAGCATTTTTACACTTAATTATGTGGCTTAAACTTTGATAGTTTGACAAAAAGCTTACTTAACTGAGGCTCTCACAAGTAGGAATCTAAGCATGACTGACTTTAATTAAAACATTAATATATTATTCTACAAATGATTGTTTCAGCGGATGTGATATGATGTTATACAGATGTAATAGTGTTTGAGAGGTCGTCGCTGGTTGTGTTCGAGAAGGTTGAACTACATGAAAGGTTTCTTCAGTTAGTCTTATCTGATACTTTAGATACTTGGCACTTTTAACTTCACTGTGGAGAAAGAGAAAACTATGCAGTATTTCCACAACTTACGAACAAACTTGAAATATAAACAGTATTAACTTACAGACAGATGTTTACTTATGCTCTTAAAAATGTCACTTGTTGTATGTGCCTCAGTAGATAGTCACATGATGTTTTCATTTTGTATTATTATTCTTGTTGCCAATTCTTGTCCTGATGTTTCAGGTGTGGTTAAACACTAATTTGAGCAAACTAATGCAACCACTAATTACTGTAGGCTACAGTGAATCCGGTGATGCTCTTATAAGGAGGTACCCTGAAAATAAATTGGCGCAGTAATGAAAGGTGCTGCACACGGATTACTGTAATTACAGGATGGGTGATCAGGATGGGGTTTTAGGAGCATGCAACAAATGGTGAGTGAAGTATGACTTTGCAGTTTTCAAAGCTTGTAGTCAGTGTTGTATGAATGGCAGTTGATATTATGTGTGCAAGAGAAAATACCTGTTTTCATAAAAGCATTAATAACATGTCGCTGTGTGAGCCCTTTTTTGTTTATGCAGAAGAAAGAGAGACGGACATAAATATGGGGGAATATGTTCACATCACGCTTGGTTTGCATTCAATTCTTGTTTACCTTCTAAACATTTAAACTCCTCTCAAGCTGATAAGCTGCAGGAGATCCAGGGAGCCAGTAAGCTGCATGTGGGCCAAGGCCAAAATCATTCAGGAGGCTGCTACCATTTTATAATAAATAATTTTTAAAAAAGCAGAATGCAGAACACCATTATTCACCATTTTCTTCAGCTATCATGCCTTCAGCAGTGCTATACTGCTGTTTAATTAGAAAATGAATAGAAGGTCTCTGATGTACTTGCATTGGAGCGCACATTGGTCTGTGTGTTCTCAAAGGGATAAACTACTTTCTGTAGTAGTACCTCCATTAATAATGGCTTTATTAGTGGCATTGCTGTTAAAGTACCCAGAAGTCATACTTGAGTAAAGTTGAGATATTGATAGAATAGAATAAATTAATTTAACTAAAGTTATGTAATGAATGTAGTGAGGAAAAAGTACCATTGCCTCCAGAATGTAGTGGAGTGGCAGTATAAAGTAGCAGAAAATGGAAAGTAGAAGTACCTCAAAATTGTACTTAAGTACAGTACTTGAGTAAAGATACTTAGTTACATTCCATCCCTAAATAACTGTCAATAGGTCATTCACTATTGCTTCAAAGGTGCATTGTGTAAGAACTGGCAACCTGTCAAATTCATACTCCAAAAGGGGTCAGCATATCACTAGCTAACTGCTGCTAACTGTAGCTGCTGTTAGCTAGTTAGCACAGTTAACAGTGCAGCTAGCAGTCGTATTAGTTGACTGAGCCTGGACTTGGAGCTCCGAGCACTGTGGGGCGTTTTGTGTTGTCTTCCATCAAACTGTCGCCCCACAAAGTGGCTAGGTGCTAGCTGGTTAGCATGCTAACAATATATATCTCTGCAACACAATACAGCGAAGTTTTTGACTCAATGTCAAACTGTTACTTCTTCATTCTATTGATAATTTTAGATATTTGTACATATTGCACCTGTAAATATCAGTAACAAACCATTAATTTGAGCTCATTTCTGTCGGCTGACATTTATCATTTCTATTTGATAATAATGCAGTTATAAATGTTATAGGTGACGGTAATCCATCAATAATTGTTGACTGCTTTGTCACTTCCTTATAACCAATAATTCTAAGTATAAGTCTTGATAAATGTAGTTTAGTCCAGACTGTCAGCAGCACATTTCAGGAGGACTGGTGATCAGTCAAAGGGATTTTTCTACAACCTGGCAACCCAAAAGATGTCCTTTTTTAACAAAATGTCATGTTTGTTTCTATATTTTTCTGTAATTTACCAAACAATTAACTGATCCTAACAAGTCTTTATATCCAGGTCATAATGCATCTTATTTTAAATGAATTATTCATTTTCAGAGGTATCAATAATCTGGCCCCAGAGACTCTTTCCAGATACATCCAAAGACGAGGCGGTAACAGAGTAATAAGGGGCACAGTGAATGGCAACTGTAAAATATTGTGTTTATTATATTGTGATTTTATGATACTGACCATTGAAAGCTGTATGTTTTATGCTTTACATGTAAAAACCCAACTAGAGACGAGAGCTGAAAATTATCAATAGCTATAAACTCTGTGCAGCACATCAGTTACATTCTGTGTCGGTACTACTACGTTAAACTGCATCATCCCTATTAAATAAAAATAAAAGACATCCTTTGCTGATTATCTATTCTGTGACATATGTGAATTTTCATTTTGTGAATATTTTTGGTCCCCTATGATAACATTTAATTTGACTATTATTGCATATCCATGCACATGAGGACACATAATAATAAAAAACATTTATTTTCTTTAATAACATTATGTATAGTCTAGATTGTACACCACGCATATCCTCATGTGCTTCCTGTCAAAGGCTCCACTGTGTTGATAACACAGTGTTACGCAGATCACATGGCTCTCATCGTGTATATGTGCATGTGAGACAAGTTACATGACATCCGCCAAATTCAGACTTATTTTTAATATCAGGGTTGTCAGACATTAAACGTAAGTGAAGACTTTAACCCAGACCTCCATCATGAGCATGTGTTTATTGTAAGTTGTTTGAAGCGGCCGCTAGAAGACAACAGTGAAGACGTTTCCATCGGCGCGAGCCAATAGTATCGACAGAGGTTTAAAGCCGTCGATGGCACGCGGTGGCTCCTCACTTCCTGAATGAAGATGGCGGATGAGAATGAGACAGCACCGATGCCGGAGAAAGAAGATGTAGAGGACCACGGACACTGCAGCGACTGTGAAAATGAAGAGCACCAATTCGACGATGGGTAAGAAGGCGAGCTTTAGCAAAGCGCAGCGGTGTGAAATGTGTCAGGTTGCTGTACGCTTTAGCGAAGCTAGTGCGAGCTAAAGCCTCGGCGAAGCAGTCGGGGTAGACAGCCATCGCTGGAGGTCGTCCCGTCCACATGCGTAAAGCTCATTGGTTAGAAGCGGCATTCCGCTCGCCGGTTCCGTGGTGTGATTGGCTGAGAGTGCGTTCTGTTCCTCGTGTGGGCGGGCGTTAGAGCCGATGAGCTCTGTTAGCAAGGCGTAGTATGGGGGCAGAAAAACCAAAGTGCGCTTGAAAGCTAGTCATCTAACAAAACACTATATTTACTGCCGCTTGTACAACCTGCCGAAAAAGACGTGTCTTTTTATTAAACTGACAGCTTGTTATATCACTCGCACGCCGCTGTTGATTGCCTGTAACTGATTCAATTCATGGTAACCCCAGTTGACATTTAGCTAGTTAGCTTGCATGCTAGCATAGCTGTCAAACCCCTATTGTCTGTAAATGGATCTCAGTGCAGACAGTTGGCTAATCAAAAGTGAAACCAGCAAAATCGGCATGTTGTTACACATGCAGCATGCTAATGACATGTGTCTTGGCTCTTGATTACCACCATTAATCGCAGAAATATTAAAGATCCTTAATTAGCTTAGCTCTCTGTGGCTACTCCTTCAAGCAGGCTTTGATGGAAACCCTGCTTTGCGTAGAAATGGCTCCTGTTAATGTTTACCAAGCCGTGACACACATGAAATGAGTCCGAGCCTGCTAATATTAAGGCGTGTCCTGTCTGCTCACTGAGAGTGCGTTTTCTGAATCTGGGTAGCTAATGGACAGAGGAAGTGCTGCTGTAAAGCAGTGGTGCCCATTTTTTTATGGCTTGTGACCTCTTCAGATAAATCAGTGTCTGCATGTAACCCTTCATCACTGTGGTCATGAGCTGTGAGTGAGTTTTTCCTCTCATGTTGATTTAATTGAGGGATTTTTAGAGGCCCGAAGATGTGAGAGCCTCCAGTACTTCACAAGAAAAAAGAAAAAATACTGTGTACCTGAGCCTCCACTGCTGTAAGGGGAAAGTGATGACCATATTTATTAACTGACGTGATGTAAATGCTTTTTTCCAGCAACACATGAAACTCCCCGGCGCCCAGCACACTCACACATACAGAAACAAAGAGTAGTTCTGGCTGTTAGGCGGTCCGCTCGGTTGAAATGGAAGCCTGTGGAACAAACTATTGAATGTTTTGTTGTCCATTGTCCCGGTCCCTCACTGACCTCTTGTACATACATGTGTACACACTCGTAGATACTATACACTCTTCCTACAGAGGTCATGTGATTCACCATCTGTGCTGGTGTTACATATACAGGCCAGTGCTTGGCCTCGCTCCTGTCTCGGACACTAATGAGATTATCCTCTGTAAGTATGCAGTCTCTCTCAGGCCAGAAAATGGGATAGCTTGGTGGGGGTGTGTGGTTCCTCAGGTTTTAATTGATAACACAATGGGGGTTTATGACACACAGGCTGGACCACCTGTGTGTGGTGATTTTACTGTCTTGTAACCCTTTGCTTCTCCTGTATCACTTGATACAGGTGAGTGAAACAGTCCATATGTTTCTAGTACTCTACCTTTATGTGTCCTGCCAGTTTCTTGTGACCTATTCTGTTGTTCTTGTTTGGATGTGGTTGTTTTCTGACATCAGACACTGTTGAGGTAAACAAACATCTATGTTAGTCTGCCACTGAGAAATGGTTCTCAAGATAAGTCTAGGTGAACCTTTTCCAGCTAACAGTGACTTTGTTTCCTGAGTGAAATATGAATTGACGTTGGAAATAAATAGCAGTGAGAATAACTTTGACTTCAGCTGTATGCACATGTAATATTTTAATGCAAAAGTGCTCATAATCCTGCGTTGATCATCCTGGCTCTTATCCCAGGTAGCTATTTAAAATAATACATTTTGACAGGACGTGACTTTCCTCTGGGGTAGTAGACTAATAGGGATGCCTTCTATTTCTGTCCTGTTTCAGTGACAGGGGTCTGGGCGACGACACTGGCGCCAAGAAGAAGAAAAAGAAGCAGAAAAAGAAGAAGAAATCTGGTGCCCCAGAAGCAGCTCAGGACCCCCTTGCCAAGGCAAGGATTTCTTAAATTACCACATTTTAGAGCTATAGTTGTCGAGCTTAAGGATGTAAAAAAAAAAAAAAGTCACGATACAGTAAATAACAGTAATCCACTTTACTCTCCATTTTCTGCTCATGTATGGCTGAGTACCGTACGGCTGAGTTGGCTGTAAATATTATTGTAGACTGCTGCATTTAGAGAGATTTGTACACTGCTAACTCATTGTACAGCACTCTGCTGATTAGACGCTGCATGTTTACAGCTGCATCATTCAAGCTCTTATCTTCCTTGGCTCTTAAAATCACACTAAAACTGTTGCTATAGAAAATAAAGGTTTGTTTGGGGGAATTTAGCCCTTTTCAGATTAAATTTAATGTATTTTTACTGTCTAAACAGGTGAATTCGTTGCCAGCTGATAAACTACAGGAGATCCAGAAGGCCATTGAACTGTTCTCTGTCGGCCAAGGCCCTGCCAAGACCATGGAGGAGGCAACTCGGAGGAGTTACCAGTTCTGGGACACACAGCCTGTGCCCAAGCTAGGTATGACATTTTGTCAGTGCTCTCAGTTCTGCTCCGAGGTTAATTACCTCAAACAATGAATGTCATGTATCGTGGGTGTCTGTGCTTCATGTCAGAAACGGTTTCATTTTCCTTCAGGGGAGACCGTGACATCACACGGCTCCATTGAACCTGACAAAGACAAAATTCGTGAGGAGCCTTACAGCCTCCCACATGGCTTCAGCTGGGACACCCTCGACTTGGGGGACCCTGCTGTGGTAAGAGAGTCTTTAAACACACACAAACACTGACAGCAGGAATGCACATGAGAAAGTTTCATTAGCCGTTTCTCTGAAACTTTCTCTGTTTTCTGGTTAATGTTTCTTTGCCTTTTAAAGAACTTAACATACGTATTCAGTCTGTTTTCTGATCATGCCTTCTTTTTTTCATACATTACTCACCTGTGTCTTTGAAGTTTGTACTTTAATGTATAATGTTGTCCTCTTCTTTGTGGTAAAACCAGCTCAAGGAGCTTTACACACTTCTCAATGAGAACTATGTTGAAGATGACGACAACATGTTCCGATTTGACTACTCCTCCGAGTTCCTGCTCTGGTAATTCTTCTCAGATTTGATATTCTTCCAATTTTAAATGTTTCATTCGATATTAGAAAAGGTGATAGTGATATATTCAAATATTGCATTTAATGACTGAGCTCTCTCTCTCAGGGCCCTGCGGCCCCCTGGCTGGTTGTCCCAGTGGCATTGTGGAGTGAGAGTTAACTCTAACCAGAAGCTGGTTGGCTTCATCAGTGCCATTCCTGCTAACATCCGTATCTACGACATGTAAGTGAACAGTGCAGCGTGAAAGAATATAATGGATTCAGTCAATCCCATCACATGCTACATGGAGAAAGATAATTAACTCTTCTGTTTAATTATCTCACTCATGCAGTGCAATCCAATACAAGTTAAGCTGAGATGAGATGCCTATAAATCATAGAAGTAGTGATGAAATGATAATTTCAGCATTGCGGTCAGAAGTCTTTCTAATATTCAACCCCCTCATGTGTTTAAATGGAGAGTCAACAGTGTGTAAATTGTGTTCCTCTGCTATTAGACTCTTGGGGGTAATTATAAAAGTGCAACAAGTAATAGATTAATAATGTAAACAGTTTGAAATATTATCATATACATTGTCACTATAGACTTTATTGCCATTCACATAATGAATTGTTTTGCTTGATGTTTAGAGAAAAGAAAATGGTTGAGATCAATTTCCTCTGCGTCCACAAGAAGCTTCGCTCCAAACGAGTCGCGCCGGTTCTGATCAGAGAAATCACCAGACGGGTCAACCTGCAGGGTATCTTTCAGGCGGTATACACCGCTGGAGTGGTACTGCCCAAACCTGTGGGCACATGCAGGTGGGTCTGAAAGAGTAAATCTCTACATGCTGTATGCACACACTCTTCTCTGTTCTGCTTTTACCGTTTTCTGTTTCTTTGTACAGGTACTGGCATCGCTCTTTGAACCCACGTAAACTCATCGAGGTGAAGTTCTCCCACCTGAGCAGGAACATGACTATGCAGCGTACCATGAAATTGTACCGCCTACCTGAGGTCAGTGGAAACAAATGAATCATGGAAATAATAAGCAGATTGATCAGTAATGAAAATAATCCATATTTTCAGCACTTCTGCCGTGACTTTATTCTTCTCCTCCTCTGTCTTCTCTCCTTCAGGCTCCTAAGACTTCAGGTCTGCGGCCAATGACCAAGAAGGATGTGCCGGTGGTGCACCGCCTGCTCCGTGAGTACCTGAGCCAGTTCAACCTGGTGCCTGCCATGACCCCGGAGGAGGTAGAACACTGGCTGCTGCCCCAGGAGAATATTATCGACACTTACCTAGTGGAGGTAAAAATTAGAGTTTTTACAAGAGACTGTTTTTGTTCTTTAAATTATTCCATCTTCCTCAAGAGGCTCAATAAAAATGTTTGTTTCCTTGGTAGAACGACGGCAAGGTGACTGATTTCCTGAGTTTCTACACACTGCCCTCCACCATTATGAACCACCCTGTGCACCACAGCCTAAAGGCAGCGTACTCCTTCTACAACGTGCACACCACCACCCCTCTGCTCGACCTGATGTCTGATGCCCTCATCCTTGCCAAATCGGTGTGTGTTGCACTTCAATCCACGTGTGTTTTCTGAAATGTTTCCTCCCAGGGATCTAATGAGTTTTTTTTCTGCTCTTTATACAGAAAGGGTTTGACGTCTTCAATGCACTGGATCTAATGGAAAACAAGACTTTCTTGGAGAAGCTTAAGTTCGGCATTGGTGACGGGAATCTACAGTATTATCTGTACAATTGGAAGTGTCCCAGCATGGGATCAGAAAAGGTAAATTTTCTGCTAAGACTGCTTTTGATAATTGTCACAACCTCAGGCTCTCTGCAGGTCAGCTTTGTATTTGGTTTCCTCAAAAAAAGTTTATAGGTAAAAAGTTGTCTCTGCCCTGCTGCTGGTGGTAATTGTGATTATTAAAAAGTTTTATCAGATTGCGGGTTATCAGGAAATGTTGGACTCAAAAGTGGGATTGTTTTGACAGACTGAGCTGCAGGAGGCCGAAGCAAACACTGTCACTCCTGCCTGCTGCAGCCGCTGAAACTCATTGTATTATAAAGGACAAGTGTCAATTTGCAAAAACTTACAAGAACTTGAATGAATTCATCATTTAAACCCATTCATTTTCTGACTGCTTTCCGGGTCCAAGTTGCATACATTCCATTAGGATCTATTGATGTATGCAGGGTTCTTACGAAGCCTTAAAATTTTGGAAAATGCTTAATTATACCTGTTATGTTTTTAATGCAAAGAATAACGACTAATTTTCCAGAGCGCGAGGACACAGAGCCACAGTGACGATAAAGGGAAACAAGGTTTAACCAACTAGTGTATCTGGTGCCAATCAGCGAGGAGAGCAACGTTTAATCGACTAGTTGACAAATTGCACACAATGTAACTTGAAAGTGCTTGAATTTCACTCTTTGAAAGCTGTGTGAACCCTGTGTATGCTGCTGGGAAACACTGAAAAAATGTGATATTATGATAAATGATTTTAAGCCATGTAGTCTAGACTGATTTTCCATCATGCGGTCATCGTTTGGCTGTTAAACCGTAACAGAAGTTTTAAGTTTCAAAATATGACCGCTCTCCTAAAACCTCCTTTGTCCTCTCTGCCTCAGGTTGGGTTGGTCCTGCAGTGACATCCCCTTTACGCCATAAATGAGTGTCACCAACAGGCCAGGAGAGACCGCACCATCGCACTGACCACCTGACAGATGGATTGATGACTTCCTGCTTCAGGAAAGGAAAAAAAAAAACCCACCGCCCATTTTTACTTTTTGACCTTTTGAACTTTGACCTGCACTACCGCTGCCAGGCGGGGAGGCAGAGAGAGTCTGCCTGCTCTTCCTCCTCCCTCGATCACATGGACCTTAAGCCATTGTAGTTACCATCCCAAACAACACATATTTCATCTGAGAGCTGTCTTGATTGTACCAAACACACATACACACAAGAACAGTTGGCACAGATTACTGGATACCAAACGCTCACTGTTGGCATACCTACAAGCGTACCATACATGTGTAAATAATGTCAAACATTACTGCGGATGATGCCCTAACACATACAGTCTAGAATCTACGGTTTTATTTTATTCATAAGTGCTTTTTGCAATTAAAAGATAAATGTCATCATTCAGTTTTAGAGAAAAAAAGAAAAATCAAAATGATCAAAAAATATTTTAAAGAGGAAAAGGCTCAAAAAGGTGAGGTAATAAATACACCAGATAAGGGCTTCTGTTAAGATTTCTCTTGTCATGCTTGACCCTGTCTTCTTTTTTTTATTTTTTTCATCAAACCCTCTGTTCTGCCAGTCATTAAGGAGTTGTTTTCAGCTCTGCTTGAAGAAGATGTTCATGCTGTTCGTCTTCTGGAGTTCTTCTCATATGTATTAACTTTCATGACCCTCGTCCTCCTCCAGCTTACTGCACTAACAGAAGAAGCCCTGAAACACTGACTGATAATAACAATGGACCAGCTCAGTTGGAGAGAAAAAAAAAAAAAAGAAAAAATCAGAATCATCAGTCGCGGTTGAGTTTGGACTGCCACACAGGAGGTTGAAGGCATTCTGACGGCATCGACACAACACATTTATCAGCAGGGATCAGATTTGTAATGACACCTCTTGATTTAACTGTGCCCCAGTTTCAATGTCCACCCTACTGGAAAGGTCTGCAGGGGCTCAGGTCGAAATCAGATTAAATGTGCTTTGCGGGCATGTTTGAAGACTTTTTGAGCTTATTATGTTGACTTTGCTTGAGGGAATCGCACAGAAAGTCTTAAAATATTCATAAAAAATAAAATGCATAAATGAAACACATGATAAAAGCTGAAAGATCTGCCTTTATGTTTACATGCACATAGCACATATTGTGTTTAGTCTTTGCTGTGTAAAGGGCATGATCAGGGTTTGTGTTTGTGTCATATTATGAAGTAACATCATTATGCTTTTATAAGCTTTATTTAGAAAGAGACAACACACAATAGTATTGGGCAACATAATATGAAATATGAGTGTTGCTGGGAGTATTTCACCTCAATAAAGCGTTTCATTCGGGTGAGGCTGTGAGGATTCAGGGTGGATGTTGCAACTGGGCCCACGAATAGTAGTCTAGATTGTGCAGGGTGAATGGTAATGGTGATGATGTTTCTTATGTACAATGTTGGTTGTTTTTGCAAACAGATGTGGGTCTCATGGTGTATGATGCGGGAAATGACTGTGAAGATGCAGGTGATCTTTTTTTTTTTTTTGAGCAAAAAATAAAATCTAGAAGTTGCTGTGAGGTTTTTCTGCATGTTTTTGTTTCAGAGGGGGACCTTCATGTTCATACCAACTTTTCCAAGTAAAAATATACAGTGGCAATGAAAACGATTATTGTACTGACAAAATATAAAGTGTTTAAAGAGTAAATGCCATAACCACAGCTGAAAAGAATAATAATAGAAGGTACTTTAAAAAAAATAAAAGTAACATTGCATCTGACAATCAACCCAACAATGCACATGATTATATTGTAACTGATAATAATGAAAAGTGGTATTGCACATGTTAAAATGCAAAATGGTGCGAGGATCATATGTTTTCTTAACTGACTGACTTTGTACCTCACAAAAAACAAACAGCATGAACATAACTTTCGAAATATCTGGTGGGCCAAAGTGAACCTTCTTGTGCCAGCTTTGGCCTGCAGGCGCTGATCTACATTATCACATGAAACAGTCCTTCTAATCAAGGGTCACCCTTGCAGGAAAGCAATGGAAAAAGCCAGCAAGTGGACGCCAAGGTTTTTAAAATTTGTATTTGTTACTGTTACCATTGACATAAAGAGTCAATGACTTTGACCACAGTGAAGAATGGTCTTTCATGCTAACTGCAGCAAAATGTTATCTAAAGTCATGGGTCAAGTGATACCTTGTGCCTTTTTTTCCAACTGATACAAGTAATTATCTGCATGTATTTATTCCCAAAGACTTGGTGTTTAACTTGCAATTTTCTTTGTTTTTTATGCATTCGTTAAAGATACAAATACTCTACCAACAGGTATAGCTGGTGTCTTACTGGTACTAAAATGATCAATAAGAACACTAAACTTTATCTGTACACTTATATAACACTTTTCAAAAGAAATAAAATATTGCTATCAAGATTTAGACTACAGAAATGTCTGAAATCAGACGTAAGCAGAAAATGGAATATAATAAAACTTAATTGCATTGTTCAAAGATACAAATACTCAAAAAACAGGTATTGCTGGTTTCCAGCTTGTACAATACTACTACTGTCACTAAAAGTAATAATCATAATAATTATAATAAACTTCATCCATACAACACTTTTCTAAAGAAATAAAGTTACTATTGAGATTAAGACAATGTAGGACTTAATAATAATAATAAAAATAAAATTCTTAAATTAACAAATAAAAGCAAATATATTAGTGAAAAATAAACTAAACCGTTTTTATAATAGATTAAAAGATGATTCTGAATGCCTACAGTAGTAGAAATGATAATTAGCACTATATTAAGGCTACAAAACTTTTTATTTGTATTAATTATAATATTTATTCTTGTTGTTTATGTTAATTTGTCTCCTAGGAACAAGTGTCAGGCAGACTTGTTGTTATGAAACACAGCACAAACGTGATTTTCGTCGAGGTGGTCGCTCGCACTTTGAACTTGACGTTGATTGGTCGAAACTGCCTGACGCGTTCTAAAGAAAGGCTCTGATTGGCTGGTGTCGTCCCCTTTCAGCCATGTAGGCGGTACTAACGGGGAGGTGAAGACGGTGCCCTGAGCGGTTGACTTCCAGCGTCCACCTGCCCGATAAACTGACAAAATGTGGTTCAGTGTAGCGATAATTTGTGTCGGTTTGGTGTTATTTATATTAAAATATGTCTTCACCGGCTCCGGGCCCAATCCCTTTGAGACGGACACTCGTGAACCGTTGAAACCGATGGTTCACAATCGGAAGGAGAAGAATAAAGTTCTGAAGCAAGGTGAGTTGAGCCAACAAGGGCGTTAAATGTGTTGAAAACAATGGCTGCAGAGGAATTTACACTTTGTACAGCATTTGTGTGTCATGTCATGTCTTGTCACATGATTTCTTATGACATGGCGGCGATTTTAACTTTGTTGAGAAGTATTCTTCTGCAAGAAGTGGGCTGCTGTGTGTGTGAAAGTCATGAAGTGAAGTCACTAGGGGCAATATCACCGGACTCCCTTACAAATCACGAGATTTTAAGAGTTGGTGCATCATGAGGAGAAACTTAACAAACTTTGTGAAGCGGCTGCAGCAAATTCTACATCATAGGGGCCTTATTGTAAATTCGGCATTAAATACAGTACCTGAAGGTGTTTCTTTCCCTGTAAAAAGTGTCAGTTTTAGCGCGGCATCGCTGTAAAAGCCTGTTTTTCCTGCTACAAGTGCATCATGTCTGCTTCCGCATCCAAAGTGCGTCTGACCTCCCAGGAGCAGTTTGAACACACTGTTTCAACTGATTTCACTTTTTACGCCAAAAGTGATTGAAGAATATAGCATATTGACAGTAAACATGCCAAATTTTACAAGCCCAGTAAACAGGAACTAACATAGGATACTTGGAGAAAGAAGAAAGTGGAAAAAGTCACCAGATTCCCTTTAAAAAACGCTCAATTTTGAAAATATGTACAAATGAACCCATTAAAATAAGTGAAATGAATGGTGAAATAACTAACTGATTGCATACACTTCTTCATCCAGATATATCTTAAAAGTAAATTAAATCAAATTTCTGTTGCTGCAAAAACTCTCTACAAGCTCACAGTTGTGCTGAATGTGGATGTGATGTTTTGTTTGCAACATAAGGAGACCTAAGTAACTTTGATATTTTAGAGTCCCCTGTGGACAAATTGGTCGTTTTTCCACCGTCAAAACCACAAAATACAATGTCAGAAGTAAAGTTAATCAAAGAGAAATCTCCTCCTGCTTCTTTTGTAGCTGGCTAACGTACTATTCACTGTGACTTTGCCTGGGAAAATGTAAAAACAGGCTCTTCCAGTCTGCACGTGGACAGGCGGTGGCAGGCGTCAGAATAGTTATTCTTCTCCCTGTTAGTCTTGTTGCTTGTGTAGGTCATATAGAGCCATCAGTATTAAATACAGACTATTTCATACAGGTAACAAACTCCTTGTAGTAGCTGCCGTATATGTATCAAAAATGTCAATGTCCATCACAAATTCTCTGAAAGTCACAGTTTCTTTCTGAGATATTCAGTTTGCCAAGACATAAAAAAGGACAAACCAGTAAATTCTCACATTTACAAAGCAAGAACTGAGTAATTTTGAAGTAACCTCCTCAGATGTATTGTTAATTGTTGCCATGCTGTTGTTTGAATGTGCTGTTGCCTTGTCTTTAGGTTTCCTGGCCAGTAAAGTACCCAAAGACCTGGATGCCATCATCATCGGCAGTGGGGTCGGTGGACTCGGGCTTGCAGTGATGCTGGCCAGAGTTGGAAAGAAAGTCTTGGTTCTGGAGCAGCACGATCGGGCTGGTGGATGCTGCCACACGTTCACTGAGAAGGGCTTTGAGTTTGACGTTGGTGAGAAGGATGGCTCTTGTTTCTTTTTATAAATACGTTAAACTATTGTGCTTCAGTTTAGATGAAGTGAACAGGTCATCTTTTTCAACTCTGCTGTGTCCCTCAGGAATCCACTACATCGGTGACCTGCTACCACACAAGCCGTTCCGCTGCATGCTGGACCAGATAACCAACGGACAGCTGCAGTGGGAGCCTCTGGACAATCCTTTCGACCACGTAGTGCTGGGACCTCCGGAAAACCGCCGCCACTATCCCATCTACAGCGGCAGGAACCGCTTCCCCGATGAGCTGAAGAAGTGCTTCCCTGGAGAGGAGAAGGCCATCGATGAATACATGAGGCTGGCCAAGGTAGGGTATTTTTGTGATCGGGTGGTTTAAAGTATCATGATAAAAACTTTTTTTTTTTTTCAGTGATAATTTAGCAACTTATTTTCGTCCTTTGCTCATTTAAATGTGCAAAATTGCAAATTGCCCTCTCCTCCAGTGAACTGTCTGTTTTATAAACTGTACTTTAGCACAAAGAGGCTTCATCATCCAGACGTCTGCTGGTGTTGTCACTGATTCCGTTCAAGGGTCGGTAAACCAAAGGTTGGAGAAACTGGCAAGGCCTCTAATTAGCTGACATATTACACCATCTTATCAAGTTGCAACAGCGTTTTGCTTTGACACACAGATAAAGAAATGTCACTTTGTTTATCTTTAGTTAGGTCAGTTAAGGGCGTCGTTTTCATTTCTTTCAACTTATTATTTGTTTCTTTAAAGCTGCTGTTAGCAAAATCAGCTTACAGATGCAGCTGCAGGAATAAAACAAAAACAAGCAGAGAACAGAATAAGGGAAAATAGCCAAGATACAGATTAAAGGAGAGTGAAGAATAAGAGTAGATGTGTTAAAAGTTTTATGACACATTAACTTTTATGTGACATTGTTTGATATCAATCAGTCAAAGGAGTACCTGTGAGATATGATATCTTCTAATCAGCATCTTGATTTGCCAGGTCAGGCAGGTCAGGCAGTCAGATCAGGTGGATGGATTCTTTTGGCAAAGGAGAAGCGCTCACTTACGTGGATTTCAACAACTTTGTGCTCAAAACTTTGCTCAGCTCAGCCATACTCACTAAAACTCAGGAAGTTGCCTCGTTCAGAATGTAAACCAGATTAACTAATCGGCTGATGATTATTTATTAACATCCCGACTCTTTCTGTGTCTCGTTCCATCTTTAGAAAGCTGGACGAGGTGTTTGGCTCGTCGCTCTGCTGAAGCTCCTGCCCGCCCCAGTGGCCAAGTTCCTGGTCTACACCGGCCTGGCCAAACGTATGTCCTTCTTCTTCCAAATGGCGCCTCGCAGCCTGACAGAAGTGGTCAACGAGCTGACGGAGAACAAGGACCTGAGGGCCGTGCTCACCTACATCTTTGGCACCTACGGTAGGATCAAGCCGCTGCTCTGTTGGTGTGAGTCGGTTTATTTCTTCAGTTTTACGCTCACTGTTTCCGTCTCTGATCTGCAGGTAACGCGCCAAATGATGCCAGTTTTGCCATGCACAGCCTGCTGGTCACTCACTACCTGAACGGTGCTTGGTACCCGAAAGGCGGAGCCACTGAAATTGCCTATCACATGATCCCCATCATTGAGAAGGCAGGCGGTGCCGTTCTAGTCCGAGCCCCAGTCAACCGCATCTTGTTCAATGACGCCAACGAGGCTTATGGTGGGTGTGACTTCCTCCGTTTTTCTCAACAGGTCATGCAGCTCCCATGCAGGGGAGATTCAGTGAGTTTGTTTGATTTTATGTTTCAGGTGTGAGCGTCATGAAAGGGCAAGAGGAAATACAGATCCATGCCCCTATTGTCATCTCTAACGCTGGAATCTTCAACACCTACCAGAAGCTGCTGCCCAAAGACCTCCAGGCCATGCCAGGTGAAGAATAAGCACATTTTTGGTCATTTTTATAAATGTTATTTATTAATTCATTTTAGAAAATGTTGTAATATAGGGGAAAAGGGCCAGGTGACAACTTCAAGTAGCTTTTTTTGGCTCAACTAACATCCCCACAATAACAAAAACAGAGAAAAGTGGCAATTTGTGCAGCATTTTTCCTTGACGAATGAGTTAAGCAATTCAAGTAGTTGCTGATTAATCCTCTTTGAGCTGACACAGTGACTAATCATTTCAGCTCTTGAGGAAATTGTGAAATGTAAGAAATGACGGTTCTCTTTTTAAACCCAGTTTTCACGTTGCTTTTATTTGATGGTGTGACGCTCCTGTCGTGTGCAGCTATCCAGAAGCAGCTGAGTATGATGAAGAACGGCGCAGGTGGCCTGAGCATTTTTGTGGGTCTGAATGGAACGAAGGAGGAGCTGGGCCTGGGAGCGAACAACTACTACATCTTCACTGAGAACAATTTCGATGATCTGTGAGTCGTCTTGCATCTTGTATCTGTTGCTCTGTTACAGTTTACACTTGAGATCAGGCCAAACAAAAACCCTTTTATTTAGTTTATAATGTCGGTCTTTATCTGTTTTCGGACTTCTGGCAGCATAAACCCGACATACAAATCACAAAATGAGTTCAAAAGGTCAAAGTCTGCACCAATAGAAGCTCCTCTCTCCCACAGAAAACACTGCTCCTGAAACACCTCGTCAGTAGTCCCGCTTTTAATTCTGCGACTTTGTGACATCACACTACGTCACAGAGTCACACATCCACATAATTTATGCCTAGCGGCTAGTTTGGCACGCAAGAATTGATTTAGCACAGCTGCTTTGTTGTTATTAGCGGTGTTGTCTCAGGCATGTGAGGGTGACCAATCAGAGCAGACTGGATATTCGGGGGGTCCTTAAAGAGACAGGAGCTAAAACCAAGCTGCAGCACTGGACAGTATGAGAAAATTAATGTAGTTTTTGAGCACTAAAACATGTAAACCTCTTCTAGTAGTAACCCAAAATACAAGTACAACCGGCCATAGGTGCAAATTTTTAATTTTTTTATTTGCTGCAGTTAACTTGGGATAACAAGTTAATTATTTTGTTGTCTCGAGATAACAAAGTTTGTTTTCTTGTGATAACAAACAGCCAATTTCTCAAATAATGACATGGACATTGACCATGACATACAAACACTAGTCTGTTGGATGCGTTTAGTTTCAAACCAAACCCTTTTCTCTTTTGTTGGAACCCTCATGATTTGATATGAGCATTTTGGATTATGGTTAATTAGTTTCAGTGATAGAGGTAACAATAGTGTAATTGATTATCCTGAGACGACAAAGCTTGCTGTTTAAGATGGTGAGATAAACAACCCCATTATGAGAAAAACAACTTTTGTTATCTTAATAACTGCGTCTGAAAAATAATTGTGCCAGCAGCTGCTCTCGACTTCCGAAGCTTCAGCTATTTGATGTGTGTGAATTTTCTTCCACAGGATTGAGAAGTACATGAAGGGAAAGAGGGAAGATTCTGCTAAAACCGTACCTCTCCTGTTCGTCGGCTCTCCGTCAGCTAAAGATCCGACCTGGGAGGAAAGATCACCAGGTACAGAAACGTGTGATGTGACGCAGCGTGTACAGTGCAGCGAGGTTCACGCATGAGTCAGAATAACACATCGTCTTGTTTTTCTTTCCACACTAGGCAAGTCCACCATGAGTCTGGTCAGCTTCGCCAGCTACGAGTGGTTTGAGGAGTGGAAGGATGACAAAGTGAGCAACAGAGGGGCTGAATACAAAGAGCTCAAACAGGCATTCATTGACAACATTCTGGAGGTCGTTATGGATGTCTTCCCAAAAGTGACCAGAGACAAGGTAACGTTTTTTAATCTGTCTGTTGTCTCCTACACAGACTATACATCATGGAGAAGTGGAACTTATCACAAAAAACTGTCAATTAAAGCTTACCTTACCTTACATTATCTTTATCTCAGGTAGACGGTCTCGTTCCTCTTCATTCATATTTTAAATTCCTGAACAGATGTGGGTGATGCTACAGAAGACTGAAACCAAGCTAGTTTCCCTGGTTTGATAAAAATCTGCATGTTCACGTGCCTGTCTTTGTTTGTTTGTGTGTGTGCAGATCGAGTTCATTGACGCTGGAACCCCCATCACGAACACACATTATATCGGAGCCCCTAAAGGTGAAATCTACGGTGCGGATCACGGCATCGCCCGCTTCAACCCTGAGCTCCACGCTTTAGTGAGACCTCAGACTCCACTGAAGAACCTCTATCTGACAGGTCAGTGCGTCTGTAGCTGTCGCCTATAATTCCTGACGGGACTTTACTGTATCTAAACTCAGTGTTTTTCTGTTGCAGGTCAGGACGTGTTCCTGTGCGGCTTCGCCGGCGCTCTCGCCGGAGCTCTCACCTGCGGCTCGGTCCTCCTCAACCGCAACCTGCATTTGGATGCCATCGCCCTGGCAAAGAAAACTAACTTTATGAATAAAAAACTGAAGGGAGAGTAAATGCATGGCAACATTCAGCTGAGTGACGGTTATATACTGTAATTAATCACTACTATCATCTCAACAAAGACTCACAGAGTTTATCAAACAAAAGGCTTATTATTGCTGTTTTTTATTTTTTTAAACACATGAAAGTCACAGCATGCATTCACACCGCTCATAGCGCTTACCTGCATCTTTACTTTAAAATATGCATACCTGCGCTAATAATACATGCAGTAATACCTCAGTTTTATGAGTAATGTAAGACGTGTGATGTCCTACCTCCTGAGTTACGATGCTGTTGAGTTTTCAACAGTCAGCCTGCACTAATCAAAGCAAATATGACCTCAACTGTTTGCAGATGCTTTTATAAATCATTCATATGCAGCTTGTGTGCTGTGTCATTCCAGAAATGCCTTTTCGTGTAACTCTGCCTGTGTGGTGTGCAGTTTCTAACAAAGGTTGCTCCCTTTTGGATAATAAAGGGTACTAGCAATGAAGTGGCTGCAGTTTGGTCTTTTGTGTGTTGATTTTTCTCAGTATTTTTATTTATATTTCTCTGTGTTAGCTGATGTTAATGCATGTTTGATCTAAATACCATCTATTCTATTGATGTTGCTTAAAATGTGTAAACAGGCTTCATTATTTACACAAACTCTGCTAATATTTTGTCAAAATGGCAAACATCTGCAGTGTGTTATTGTGTATTGAGGTTGTTTATAAGCGCTGAACTCATCACACCTCCTGCACATGAACGCAGCATGTGTTTGACATGTAAAACGTGAGCTTTCTGATTAGTTGGCGAACAAAAGGGGTGTGATTGTCTCATATTTTTGATGCTAGCTGGCTGCAGTTATGCCTCAGTGTGCTGCGGATGGAGGCATGCTGTCAGCAGTCTGAGGTAAAGTGGAGAGAAACAACAGATATCGCACCAAAAACTGAGAAATTCTGCTTATTAAGTGCTTCAAATGATTGTTAATGGAGGTGGTTGATCTGTTGATCTGATAAATTCATGCTAGCTAACTTGCAAACCTTAATTTACATGTTAAGCTAGCTTAATCTGAGGGACACAAACAGGAGAAACGTCTAATTTAACCGCGGTTGTTATTAAAATAGGAGCTTAGCTGCAACATTTTGTTTATATTATGTTGAACTGTTTCTCGGGAGACCATCATGGACGTCTGCAGCGGACCCTTGCGCTACGAGCTGCTGGCAGAGGTAGGAAAAGGCTCCTACGGTAAAGTGTACAAGGCCAGAGAGGCGGGGGGGACACAGCGCCTCCTGGCGGTGAAGAAATTCAACGTCCACGTCGACACGTCAGAGAGCGGGATCCCTGCCGCCATGATCCGAGAGGTGGCGCTGCTGAGGCGGATGATGTTCTTCAACCATGACAACATCATCAAGTACGTCAAGTAACTAAGTACATTTACTCCTGCATGAATCTATCGTCTTACATCTATTTAAAATATTTTCTTATATATTGTTATAATTTATATTTATGTATTGTCTAATCGTCCTTTATTGTTTTTATTCTTCTATTTATTTCTATTTTCATATACATATATAAGTGTGGTACAATGTACAATATAAGGTAGCATAATATAAAAGTATTAAAGCAAAAAGTGGCACTACCTCAAAACTTTACAGTGTAGGAGGGGGCTCAGTGGGATGGTGTCGCCCCAGGGACCGTTATTTTAAGACTTACATGTCTCGTCTCTACAGTTAAATTAAAAATAGTCACAAAAACAGAGCCGCACATATTTTCTTGTTGGCTCCACGTGTTTTCTCATCCCGTGCTGACTTTCATGTCCAGGCTGTTGGATGCGTCTGCTGTACCGGCGGGCCGGAGCTTGGACCTCACTCTGGTGTTGGAGTACATCGACCAGGACTTGTCCACCTACCTGTCCAAGGTTCCTGCTTCTGGACTGAGTCGTGACTGTATTAAGGTGTGAACTCGTGCAAAGTTTTCTCAAAGGATAAATCATTATTAAAATGGCTCCTGCAGCTTTTGCCAAAATAAAAGCACCTTGTCCAATCATAAATATTCAGCCTGAAAAATTAAAACCTCCATGAAAGCAGGTGTGTATTTGTAGACAGACTCCTAAGTGCTGCGATGCTGCTTTCTCTTGTGTGTGCAGGATGTGATGCAGCAGCTGCTGCGAGGACTGGACTTCCTGCACACAAACATGGTGCTGCACCGTGACCTTAAACCAGAGAACATCCTGGTCAGCAGCCGCGGAGAAGTCAAGATCGCAGACTTTGGACTGGCTCGCATCTACACCTTCAACATCGCTCTCACTCCGGGCGTAAGTGAGGCAGCATGTAGCCTCGTTCGATATATGCAACATTTTGTTCTGTCTGCTTTTTGGCGTGAGGTAAAAAACTATCTTTTGTTCTTCCTCCCCCCCTCTGGCTGTGTGACCTCCCTCTCTGTGTTCAGGTGGTGACGCTGTGGTACAGAGCTCCTGAGGTGCTGCTCAACTCTGTTTACATGTCCTCAGTGGACATGTGGAGCGCCGGCTGCATCTTCGCCGAGCTCTTCCTCTTGAGGTGAGGAGAGCTGAGTCTGTGTCTGGCTGGAAGAGATACGTGACTCTAGAGAGTTTAATATTAGAGGTAAAACACGCTCTGCCGTTGTCAAAATAGCTTTATGGTGTTTTTTTCTCCTGCAGACCGATGTTTCGAGGATACACAGAGGTGCAGCAGCTGCAGAAAATCTTTGAGTGAGTATTATTTTTTTATTTTTTTGTATGTAGCACCAGCACTTTGAAGCCTTTTGTCTTGTTGAATGCAGAAGTCATTATAATGAAGTACAAGCAGCGCTGGAAGAACTCTTACTACCGTAAAAGTGGTCACGTTGAGATCAAGATCTCGTTTACAAGTGAGATTAATATCTTATTTATTTTTTTAATACAGAATAAAAAATTAAATAGAATAAAATAAAAGTAATAATGACAATTGTGGGAAATCATGATGTTATTATAAAGACAACAGCATGGCAAAATGCGTGTTAAAATATCCTTGTTGCAGGTATAAAACGTAATAAAAATACTCCATTGTTGTTTGAATACTGGCAGACGCAGCTGTTATCAGCAGCCTGTAGCTGCTGCTCAGTTCTCTGCTTCACTCGTATGTTTTTTTTTTAGGGTGATCGGTTTGCCCAGTGAGGAGGACTGGCCCGAGGACAGCCCCGTCTCATACTCACTCAGCTGGGGAACAAAAGGCTCCTGCAAAAAACTGCTGCTCAACCTCGGCCCGGACGAGAACAACCTCCTCTCTGTGAGCATATCACACATACTTTGTTCAGTTTTTAATTATTTTACAACAGAATGAATATATTGACCAAGTAAGAGTACGCTCAGAGTAATGCTGATACGATCGGAAAGTTAATTGATGAATTTCACAGAAATTTGACAATTGAACAGTTGTTTCTTTTATTAAATAACATGACTCAGAGTCTACAACCGTGCTAGCAGCTGTTTGTAGCCCCAGTTTGTGCTCAATTAGGCAAAATTAGCAGTTGCGGCAAAAACGCCTGTCCTCTGTGTAATGGAGAAAGCCTCCCTGAAAGAGTTGTTGTCAGGTGTGACATCTCTTCACCCGCAGCAATGTTTGGTGTTCAGACCGAGCAGTCGCATCTCAGCCGCCAAAGCCCTGGTTCATCCTTTCTTCATGAAGCACTGAAGATTTCAGCCGAACGCCGAGTGGAAGAGGAAACGACGTCATCTCCTCCTGCTTCCTTCTTGACGCTCCTCTCAGCCCTGCTAACTAGTCTTTCCCCCCTGCATCATGAGAAACCGTGGTCAGGTTAAACATGACTTGTACAACGTGGCTCGAAATCCTTCACACAGTGACATATTTAATGATACATTTCCAGAATCTGAGACATGTATGAGTTAAATTGGACAATTTGATTTGACCATAGTTCAGATGTCGTACTTCTCTGTTGTTGTTGAGTGTTACTGTTAAAACATTCTGTTTTGTTGTAAACTACTGAAAACACTATTATGAGCACCTTCAGTTGGTTTATGTTTTTTCAACAAAGCATTTATTTTCTTTTGTTCTAAACTTGTGTAAACTGAAGGACCTGATTTATTTTTGTTGCCTGTGCGAAGATATTTATGTTGTGATCACTGGAGCAGATTACACCTGTGTTTGTTTTTGTGTTTGTACGAGATACTACACTGTTCATTCTAAAAGCATTTCTTTAAATAGGAGTCCCTCTGAGTCGTCTCTTTGATTGAATTCAACGCCGTCGATAACATTAATGATTCTCTCAGGTGGATCAGATCTGTTGAGTAAAGTCTGTGTAATGTTTTCTGTGTAAGAGCCACACAATGCATAAACAGCATTTTCCTTTCAACTACATAGTGAGGACAGAAGGGGGCAGTGCTGTACCAGTTAAGGAAGAACCAGCAGTTTAATGGATCCTTTACATCGTCACTGGGACCCCCAAACCTTAGCTGCTAATGTTAAACATCATAAAATAAACATTAACGACGCAACATGTTCGCAACAGTTTAGTACAAAACAGTTTTTTACACAATATGAAACTGTTGAAGCTGAAACAATTGATGAAACATCAATTAAAGGGTGACTGTGTGAAGCCTTCTGTGTCTCCAGAGGAAGCTGCATGTAATCTGATAAACTGCCTCCAGTGATGTCACTCAGTGGCTAAGTTGCATTGTGGGTAATGGAGGCGGCAGGTTTTGAAAAGCATGGAAAATGTGTGGAATAAAAAGGTGATGTTTCTGGTTCTGGGACTGGTGGACCGCTTCAAACCCTGCTGCCTACATTACCCACAATGCAACCTACCCACAGAGTGACATCACTGGAAGCAATTTATCATTTTACATGCAGCTTCGTCTGGATGTGTAAAACTGGTGGAGTTGAGTGACTTTCTTTGTTAATGGTGAGCAGCAGGACTTCATGTTACATCTTAACATTCAATCACAAGTGAATCATTAAAGTGTCACCTGGTGGTTTAATTCAACTCTTTCAGGAATAAAAACCACCTGACCACCATGTAAAATAAACTACATTCTGACACGAGGCCACAACTTTAGGTCTCATGTGATGTTGTACTTCAGTGGTGCAGGAGAAACAAGTGGCGTTGAGTGAACCTGGTACTCTTGAAGCTCTTGTTCTCCGGCAGCAGCGTCTCTCTGCCGCTTCCTGGACGGAACAAGGGGCGCCCCACGGTTCGGCCATCTATTAATACTCCGGCCCCTTAATACGGAGAGCGCTCCGCAGCTGCGGCTGTGACTACATTTGGAGCGACAGTCCGTGGGGAGGGACCGCCGGTCTGTGGAGGAGCAGCGGCACCACACATGCCCACATCACACGGCGCGCACTGCATGTAAGTACACTTCATTCTACAGTCACCGTCTTTTATAACGGATTATAAATGTAACGACAGGTTCTGAATGTCTGATCCAGTCAGTACCGCTGCTGTTTGTTCTGTCGGTCAAGCTGAAGTTCGGGCTGTGCGTTGAACATGAACATGACCAGTTGCTCTGTGAGGCTTTTTTGTGAAAGGTTTTGTGTAGTTTTGTCTAATAATCAGCTAAAGACAGTGACGATTGGCAGTTTCCGTGCGCCAGCTCATGTTTTACGCACATTTTACGCACGAATTACGCACGAATGAAACTCCACTAACCTTTATTTTTAATATCTTACGTTTGAGAAAGTGGTACTCTTAGTGTTTCCAGGCGTGTGTGTGTGTGGACACTAAGAAAGAGATTGTGATATAATTGGAAAGGGTCGCACCATCTCCATCTTTGCTCAATCCGTTTGAAATATTAGATGTTGGACGTTCTGGATGTATATTTTAGCTGCAATGATTAATCTATTTGTCGATTGAAAGAAAAGTAACTGCCAACTATTTCAATAACTGATCACTTCCCAAGATAAAATGTCAAACATTTCCCGGTTCCAGCCTCTAAAATGTGAAGGTTTACTCATTTCCTTTGTCATTTATGACAGTAAATGAAGAGTCTTTGGGTTTTGCACCGTTGGTTGGACAAAAGCAACAATTTGTGGACCTCACTTTGGGTTTTGGGAAGCTGTGATCAGCATTTTTCCACCGTATTTTTGGACATTTTACATTACTGAATTATAATATTATATAAACAGCCCTAAATGGACTTACATTTTCCTGATTGTGTAATGTAAGAGTGTTAATGTGCTACATCCTACTGGGAGCTAACAAGTGGATTATGGTTGCATGAGGAGAAAGCTGTTCTTCCTCTCGGCCCTGCAGCCCTTTAATGTAGAGATCAAGCAGACATAACGCTGACAGCAGCTGCTGATGTCAGTTTCACACATCTCTGTCTTAGTCCTCGATGGTGCATGTGAGTGAATCCATATTCATGATGTATACTGCCACGTGTGCTCTTTTGCTCTCATATTCAGTAGAAGGATGAAGGAAAGACCTCTGAGAATTTGCCCTTGAATAGTGGTGCTCCATGGGGGGGCTGTAGTACAGGTAGCCTGGTCAGGACAGGTGTAATTGGTCGGAGGCTTATTCTTGGCCAGTCTTCTAATCTGGTTTACTGTGCTGCTCCAGCAGGACACCGAGGTCCTCCTGTTATCTAACATGTCTGCACTAGACAATGAACATTTGGACTTAAATACCCGACACAGATCTTTAAGTGAGTTTTTGAAGAATGAATCTGGAAGATTTGAATCTTTAACTCAACACTCGTGGCTTTTTGTTTAAAGGATAAGTTGACCCAAGAATGAAACTTCAGTCGTTATCTACAGACCCTCAAGTCAGGTGAAGTTTCATAGTCCACAAAACATTGCTGGGTGAGCATTAGTGTGCACCCCGTTAGAAGTGAAGACTTAATTCTTGACCTCAAGGCTGTAAATAATGTCTTTTCAAATCAATCTGGGCTGCTGGAGACTCTGATTAAGGCTATTTTACAAGTCCCCCATCTACTTCCCATCGGCATAAGGGTGAGTAGATAATGACTGAATTAAAATTTTTGGGTGATCTTCTCCTTCCCTTAACCCTCTGGACAGTATTATGTCCCTGTCTGAGTAGACTGGCTCCTGTGTGCTCATCCACTGGCATTATTTCAGAGCTAGTGTCAACTAGTGTTGCTGGATTAGAAGGCAGTGATCCCTGCTGAGCCTCGATGGCATTCTCTCCCCCAATCGACAATCCCCACGCTCGTCACATGACTTCTGCTCTTTAAACAAGCGTGGCCCACCCTCGACTCGTACTCATGTTCTGCCAGCGAAAACATAAAGGAGCGTGGCGTCAGTGAGACTGGGGATGCTTGTGGCTCGCGCCCTCCGGGTTTGGACAGGGAGGTGAGTTGTCCAGTTCCGGTTGCCTGACTGTTTTTGTTCAAAGCACATGTACACGTGCTGCGAGAACACAGATACACAGAACAGCAAACGTTGAGCCTGTTGTCTCATGTCAGGGATCACTGAATGTTATGGTTCAGCTCGTTAAGGCTCTCTGCAGCACGGTCACTCTGGATCTGCAGCGTGTGTTCCTGCTGACAATGTCAGCAAACCTGACCTTTAGTTTATATGTTGGGTGTGTCTGATAGAGGCAGATCTGAGGACGTGTTGTTAAATCAATTGCCATCAATGTTGATAACTGATGAATCGTTCTGAGTTGTTTCTTAAGAAAAAACACTCTAAATTTTCTGATTTCTTTTTATTTACGTGTGAAACTGGATATTGTTTTTTAGGGAGACCTCCGCAAAATGTCCAGCCGTGTTTGAGTTGACAAAATATGGATATTTTTTTGAGAGAAGTCAGGACAATTTCTGCCTGTGTTCATTGCGAAAAACAAATTATATCTTTGATGAAAAGTCAAAATTTTTTGTATTTTTTAAGAGAAAGTCGGGACAATTCCCTTGTTGCATTTGTGGAAACAAAAGTTATATTTTTGAGAAGGAGGGACATCTCCAGCCGTGTTTGTGGAGACCAGGACATGTATTTTAATCCAAAACATCTTCTTTTTCTTTTTTTTACACAAGCCAAGTGGTTTTTGTGCCTAAATCTAGCCAGAGCATAAGCACAGCGTTGTGATAAGAAAAGTGAAGTTTCAACATATCCTTGTTTTGTGTACAACGTACATAGCCAACATTAATTATGGTTTAATCTGAGAGACTGACTTTGACCTTCCCACTCTGTAATGTGGTTAATCTGCTCTCTCTCTCCAACAGGAGACGCAAACACGATTAAATAAACTTAAAAGTTGCATCTTTTACTTCACGACCTCCGCTGCCACCAGAGGCATTCAGGCCTGCTGCAGATCTATCTGGTGCACTAAGTCCGCGGCTCACGTCTCTTTGTTCTGGCTCCATTGTGCTTCCTGCATCAGGAATGCTGACATCCACAGTTTTGGAAAAGCGCACGGACACGCATCCAAACGCACATTTATGTTTGTACATATTGGTGAGCACACACAGCCGCTCACTTGTTAACCCTGCTGATGATTAGCTGCTATCTTTAAATGCAAATCGTGTCATATGAGGACTATTTATGTGCTTCACAGCCTCAAGCTTTGTCAGTGTTGTTTATTCACCTCCAGGCAACCATGTTTTCCAACCAGGACTTTTTTTTGACTCATGAGAACACGTCATAATTCAAATCAAACCACAGCTTCACATCTGTTAATGACAGGCATCATCCTCTTTATTGACATACAACTGTCAAAGTGGATATTCAGCTTGTTAGATAACATTCAAACAAGAAAACAGTGACTTGTCCGGCTTGAGTTACATCCAGAAAGCCTGCAGACTCAGTGCCATGGAGGCCTGGACCCAGAGCGGAGCTGAGCTGTTGAGGTGTTGAGTTTCAGTGCAAGGGGAGATTCCTGCATGGTACTGCAGGTTGGTACAGGTCATCTTACATGGACTCAACAAGAGGAGAGAGGAGACCTAAATGAAGGATGCACTTTTAGAAAAATGGACCTTTTCAGGAAGACGTGTACAGACTGCTGAGAGGCACATGAGTGCATCTGTCTGGTTTGTTTCTTACCTGCTTTTTCTTTGCTTATTCCTCTTTCAGGAGCAATGCCTCATCCTCAAAGGAACAGATCGTTCTGCAACCCCTGACCGGTGCACCCTCAGCAAAGAAAGGCCTTAGGTCCAATGGAATCTGAATTTCACAGGAGGGAAGTTTGGCTCCTGCATTTTGCCTTAGCTAAAAAGTGGACAAAGAACGACCCATCTGCTTTGCAACTATTCGAGTAGACTCGACTGAAATCCATCTGAGGGACATGGACGCCATGGAGAACCCGGTCCTGGAGCCCCGATCGGAGCGGATCGCTCGTTATAAAGCTGAGAGGAGGCGAGAGCTGGCCGAACGCTATGGCAACATGGAGGAGCTGCCTACCAAGTGGGTGCGGAGGGACAGGAAGGAGGTGCACGACCCGGCGACCCAAACCCACAGGGAGGCGTTGAACTCAGACGGCCTCGGTGAAAGAGTGAACGGCAGGACGCGAGGGGTTACAAACGGATTAGAGGCAGACGCTCCTGCAGAGTCCAACTGCTTGAGAAGGTGAGTCACACGTGGAGAATAGGTTGTTGAAGTGCCATGCAAAAAGTCTGAATCTTGGTTTTGGATTTATCTGGGTCTCTCCTTCAGATGGAAATAGGTCTGCAGCTAACAATTATTTCCATTATTCACTAATCTGTCAGTTATTTTCACAAATAAGGCAACTAAGTGTAACGTTGTGGAGAAAGATAGTTGATTGTTGAGTCTCATCCCGTCAGATATTGAAGCTTTAAGTTGTCAGCTTGGTTCCGGACACCAACCCAAGGCGTCAATATTTGATAAGACTCAACAATGAATTATCTTTCCACAAGAAGTTATATTTCGACTAAACCCTTAGTCAGAAATTGCAATTTTTTTGACAAAATGCTCATCAGAATTTCCCCAGAGCCCAAAGTGACGCCTTCAAATTGCTTGTTTTGTCAAACCAACCGGTCCAAAACCAAAAGAATTATTACTTATTATGACAAATGACAAAGAGAAGCAGCAAATCCTTTCATTCAAGAAGCTGGAACAAGCCAGTGTTTGATATGTTTGCTTGAAAAACAATTAATTGAGCGTCAAGATAGTTGGCAATTCATTTTCTTTCAATCAACCAATCAATTAACTATTCAAGCAACAAAAAAACAAAACATACATGCTGTAAAAACCAGTAAATAAGGAGCTTTATCAGTAACCGCTAATGATGTCTAGTGTTGTCGATGCAGCTCACTGTAGCTGTCTGTGTATATTCTGGGTCCTGAGTCTGGGTGTCGAGGGGAGCAGGTGTTTCAGGCTTAATTTGTCCAAACACCAATAAAGCAACGTGCCCACGTCCTCACCCTGCTGACACCCGTCACCTGCTTCAACCTTTTCCACCTTGACATCACTACACACCGTAGGTGTTGTCCTAAAATAGTGCTGCATTACATCGAGGAGAGCGCAACCAGGGAGAACAAAGGACTTCATTCTGTTGAGCTGTGTCTATCTGGGACATAACAGCATGATGTTTTGTGTGTAAATGATGCGTACGAGTGTGTCTCCCTTCTTGAAAAGCATGAAAACCATCTGATCCACTTTCTTTTGTTCGGTTTAAATACAATTGATTTCTAGATTCACACCAGATCTTATTATCATCGTCATATAAGATGTATTGGCTTTAGGAGCCCAAGAAGCTGGTGCCAAGGGCGTTCAGCTAATGTGGATCCTTTTTATTAAATAAATAAATGAACAAATAAATTAAAAAATGGGCCATTTAATAAACTAGAACTGCAACGATTAATCGATAAGTTGTCAGTTATTAAAAAGAAATTGCCAACTATTGTGAAAATGTATTAATTGGTTTAAGTGGAATTGAATAGAACTGACTTTCTTCATTTTCATTGTACAGCTGCAACCAAACCAGGTAGGCGTCTTTCGTACTAAGTGCTATAAAAAAGGGGGGGGAAACAAGAAAAACATCACAAAAACGGGACAGAAAAAGGAAACAAACGTGAACAATGTCAGCAGAAGAAAATAGTGCTGCAGCTCAGATGACTAAAGCAACAAACCAGGAATGTTTTAAGAAAGAAAGGTCAAAATTCTCTGATTCCAGCTTCTTAAATGTGAATATTTTCTGTTTTCTTTACTCCTGTATGACAGTTAACTAAATACCTTTGGCTTGTGGACTAAACATGACGTTTGTAAAGGTCACCTTGAGCTTTGGGAAACACCACTTGACATTTTAGAGACAAAACACCCGCTCGATTTATCTAGAAAATAATCAAAACATTCGTCGACAATCAGTTGCAGCCCTATTATACACAGTACATGTAAAATATATATAATTTTTGCATTTGACATCAGAAAACTTGACACTTTTCTGAAGTTTACAATGTAAATCTCACACATTCAGTAAAACAAGTCACTCTGCTTCTTACCGGCGACCTCTCGCACCTTCCTGGACTTCACCAGTTGCTCCGTGTTTATTTGTTACTAATTAAAAGTGAGAGGTCTAAATCAGTGGGTCCCAGCAGGGAGTGTTAAAGCCACTTTGACTCTTCTTATGCATTTGTTTGCTACTGTCCCGGCCTGGGAGCTTTTTCTTGGAGCACGCAACATGAAACAGCAAACGGCACTGTTGAACCTTTTTGCGGTCAGAGCTGCACGTTTCTTCGCAGCTCTTGCCGAAAAGGTTCGACATGACACTTTTGTTTCTGAGAGCCTTCCTCTCCCCGCTCCTGCATCCTCACCTCCCCCCCTCCCCACCTCCAGGCAGGGTGACTCTGCCAGCATGCTGAGTGGGGAGGGGTGCCTCGTCCCTGTTGGACTCGATGCCCCGCAGCTCCGCACTCGGGTGTCGGTGGGCCAGTTGAGAAGTGCCCTTCTGCAGCAGGCAGGCAGCGGAGCGCAGCCCGAGAAACTGTATGATCTCCTGCATGTGTGTGATCCAGACTGACACTATCAGCCTGTGTACCTCTGTGACGATATCTGTCTGCGCCTCAACATCTTCTTCCCGCTCTGTTTGTGTGGACACTAGCTGCCCCGATGCCACGTCCTCTCTGGATCTGGCTGTGAAGCCGGGCTCCGAGGGGGGCCGGCGACGCACCCGGCGTTACCTCCCCGGCGGGCCAGGTGCCGGTCGCAAGAACAGCGAGCGCTTCAGGACGCAGCCGATCACAGCCAATGAGATGGAGGAGAGCAGCGGGTAGGGGCTGTGTGCTGTGGTCAGGGTGCAGGCTCTGCAGAGGAGGCACCAGTTTGGTTTTTCCCAAAGAGGACACTGTTTGCTGTGGTCTTTTTGCAGTGTTTTAGATTGGAGTGTTTGGTTCACTTAAAAAAAAAAAGCAGCCACACTTAGACTGAGGTGTTGCAGGTGAAGCACCTTTACATAACTGCCCACAGGTGGTGTAGTTTGCATGTGCTCCTCCTCCTTTATGACCTCGAGAGTGCTGCTTCACCGTGCATGCAAATATGACACAGTATCTTGATTGTTTAAGCCAAATACTGAAACACAAAGACATGCATTGTGAGCTCGAAGCAGGATCTGAAAGACGGCGCACAGGAGCCGCAGATTTCAGCCCACATCACCTGCCTGCTTCATGTTTCACCCGGTGACCTCATGCTTCGCCTCTCTTCACTCTCCTAGGCTGTTGGACACGGAAGAAGAGGAGACCTGTAAAGGTAAAGCTGCTGACATCACACAATCAGAACAGAAGGAACAAATACTTCAGAAAAATATAGACGCTTGTCCCGGACAACGAGTGTGCACCAAACCTGCACAGCTGCCTCGTCAAACTAATTTAATAGCTCATGAAATAAATCAGGTTATATTTTTAGGCTCACAATGGTCGATCTCCTCAGCGATGACAGATTTATGCCTCACAAAAGCCACGTGGAGCACTTTTGACCCCCGCCATGAAAAGATGACGAGCAGGATTGACTCACCGAGAATTTACACCGCAACTACAGAAACAAGAAGCCGACGTAAATCTGTTTTATTATTGCTGTTTGGACTGATGTCAGGTCCCGCGTCGTAACGTTTATTTTTGTGCCTTCTGCTTCTGTATGTCACAAGTACAAGATAAAATAAGGCTTTACTTAAACTCAGCGACCAAATGTGGCACACAGAAACTTGAAGTTTCAGTCCATTTTTTACCAACCGAGGGGTCCGTCCCCTCCAAAAGGTCGGATAAGTGAGACAAATCTGAGTTTTGCGACAACATTCGCTCACATTTTTTTGTACATTTATCTTTTTTTGTGAAATATTGGATCATTTGACCTCAAACAGATATTTTAATTAAACCCTCTGAGAAGTTTGGAGTTGAAATTGCTGACAAAGTCACTCAAGAACTCCAAATTCAGCTCTTGTGTGATCTTTAACAATGTATCGTTGTATTTTTAACAATATTAATTTGTAATGAAGCTCATCACGATGGCTGTCAGATAAATACAGTGTGGGAAAAAAGTGTGTGGAAGTATAAAGTAACAGAATCTTGACCTCGTCTGGTCAGTTATGATCACATGCACCTTCCTGGACTCCTGATCAACTGTCACACATCCTCTGCTGACTCACAATCTGTTTTCATGTTTATCTGCACGTCCTAATGACGATGATGATTTATGTTTTTTTTCCCTCACAGCTGATGTGAAAACAGACGACAGAGCCAAGATGAGTGTTGCAGCCAAGATGTCTTTGTTCAAAGTGAGTCTATGTTTGTCTCAGCAGCTGCTGTTACGTGCTGCTGTCCGTCCCAAAGGCTGCTGCTGATAACACCTTTTAAAGCAACATTATGCAACTATTTCACCTTTAAAACAACAGTTTCAACCTCATTCTGAGGGTTAACCGACTTGTGATAGGAAGAACGGTGCCTCTTTCATTCCCACTCCACACCATAAACACCTGTTCTTGCACTTGTAGCCTAACTTGAGCCAGCTAAGAAGAGCTAGCTTGGTATTCTCAGTAGACTTTGCGCCTATCTTTTTTCCGTTCCTTCTTCACGGTCATGAGTCCTGTGAGTTATGAAAGATAAAGTAGCTTGAAAATAGTGATTTGGCGCCGTGAATCTGATGAATTAACTGTTCATCAGACCACCAATGAGACAAGAATTATGTTACTCGTGGTCGGGCCTCGCTGATTACAGTACAAAAACAGCCTAACACTTTATCTCTGTGTTTTATCTTAGCTCAGTTAGCAGTGCAGTTAGCTGTCCTAATACAGTAGCTTACTCGGCCGGGATTGGGACCTCGGGGGTGAAAGGGGGAGTGTCAGTGAGCTTTGGACTTTTCAGGCCTGGGTGGGTTTGCAAGTTGCACAGCTAACTGTGCTAACTGGCTAACCGCAGCTACAATTAGCAGCAGTTAGTGGTTAGGCCTACTTTAGCAAAAAAATCTAACTGTCCATCAGGAAACTCCGTAAATCACAGAGTAATTGTGTCCATAAAATGTGATCCAGTTTCACCAAAATCAATTAATAACATTATAAATGTGTGTTTTGGTTCAGTAATCAGTGAGGCCCGGCCACCAGTAACACTTTGCTCTGGCATCTATCAGTTTTACGACCTAATTCTTGTCTCATTGGTAAATTAATCAAATTAAGCACCCCTATATCGCTATTTTCCAAGCTACTTTAGCTGTCATCAATTGCAAGAATGAGCAACATGAATGAAAAATAGATGTAAACTGAGAATACGGAGCGAGCTTCTTCTTAGCTTGCTCAACCCGAACAGCTAAGCAGCGGGCTGGTGAGAAATATATTGAACAGTGAGGAGAAAGCTCCTCACCTCAGTTGCTCTCCTTACACTCTGAGACGCGTGGTGCGTCAGTGCTGAGCCTGCAGAACACAACCTGATCACGTTGACTGATATGAATGGTCAAACAGGTGCTTCAATGCTGCAGTCTGCACTTATTAAAAGAAAGACTAAATTTATAGTGTCCGGAAAACGCATCCAAAAACAGTCGGGACGTTTGTCTCGTCTCCGTGGAGAAGATGATGTGGATTTTTCTCTTTTCTCCATTCCTACATTTCACCTCCTGCACAGTTTGAGTTCCTGCAGCACCAGGTGAAAACGTGGCAGACACTGTATTACCATTAACAACCGTAGCAGCCATGTTATAATTAGCCTGCTTCTCTGGTTGAGGCAGGCGGGGAGGTAACTGAAGCCGGCGCAGCTCTGGTTTCACTGTGACCTGTTGGGCCGGCATTCTATCCACCAAGCCAAGACGCTCCACCTTACAGCGAGCTGCTTTATTCACCGGCTATCTGAGCCTCCACCCGCCCGCCCGCCCGCCCCCTCCATCTGTCCATACAAATAGAACAGGAGACATCAGGAGAGGGAGTTTTCACTGCCATTTTTGTGGTCACACTTATTACTTATTTAGAAGTTGGAGGCTGTTGATTGAGGCTGCTATCTGACCTGAGCGTTGGGGTCCACCTGTTGGAAAAAAACGGCCACGGTGAAGCAAATGTGATGTGTTGATATTAAAGGGGCAGTTCTCGATAAAATCCAAAATACGTATTTTCCCTCTTAGCTTTTGTGCCTTTTATCCATCTACACTGTTTTGCTGTGAGGTGCCGAATTTTGGAGATATGAGCTGTAGTGATGCCTCTCTGGAACTTGATGGCGCTCAGGCTTTTGGTGCTCTAAGCGCCAAAAAAATTTACAGCAATGTCTCATTTTCAGAAATTAGACAAAGTTATTCAAGATGATCCACAGACCTCGTCGTGTGCAGTTTCGTGTAGGAACTATTTTCTTTCTACTGAACGACACCACACAGAAGGAAGTGTGCATCTGCTCATGGACAAGAAGCTGGCTAACTAAGCTAACTAACGTTACAGCTCAGTCAATGAGGACAGCATTAATGTTTACATCCTGCCACAAGCATCTCATCCAAGATGCATTTGCATCCAAGTGCCATCTATTTCCATTGTATTCTAAAACTTTGCAGCTCACACCAAAACAATCTAGACGGATAAATAGCATCGGAGGCAAGAGGATAATTATGTATTGCTGATTTGTACGTGAACTGTCCCTTTAACGTGTCCCCTGCCTCCTCTGTAGGAGCTGGAGAAGTCTGCCACCCCCGAAGCCTCGGCCTTCCTGAAGCCGCGCTCAGGCAGCGTCTGCCATGAGCGCAGGGTGCGCCGCGGCAACGACCATCGCTTTCTGACTCAGCCAATCACCTGCGAGGAAATGGTGGCCATCAGGTGGGAGGAAAGCCTAGAAGGAAAGATGATGGTGGATTTTAGCTTTCGGTTGGCTCTTAAACAGTTTTATGTCGACATCGGTTCTACTGTTGTTGTTGTGGGATGACCTTTATGTGTTTAAGACGAGGCAAATAGTCAGAAAAATGTCCAAAAAGACCCGCCCAGTGTCCCTCTGATTGTCGAGTGTTCATGCTTGGTCAGGGTTAGACGGTTGGGAGAAGAATGTCAGGGTCAGAGCCAATCGAAGGCAGAGGAAGGGCGGGTCAAATGTCAGCCAAACAGGAGTGAAGGGTGCATTTGTTGGGGACTATTTTTAGCTGTGGATGAATACACATTTGGGGCTTGGAGGGTGCATGTTGGATAACAGTTTTTCTCCTGTAATCACACGCTTGTTTTATTTCCTTCAGCGCCCCCAAACCAGCACCACCAGTGGAGTCCCAGTCCGAGCAGGCTGAGCCAGTGGAGGACGACGATGAGAGCTGCAAGCTGAGCATGACTGAGAAGCTCGCCCTCTTCAACAAACTGTCCCTACCGGGGAGGCAGGGGGACATCCCCGCTGAGGGACCCCCGGAGAGACGGAGGCAGAAGGGGGCTCGGTACCGCACGCAGCCCATCACTGTGGAGGAGGTCAGCCTGGTGAGATGATTAAACTTTACAGTGTTTTATAGAGATATCACAAAAAGAGCCTGTGTCTGACCCTTGTTCCTCATCTTCAGCTCCAGAAAGGCCCCGTACAGCTTCCCGCCTTCTGTTTGTCCGCTCATCTGTCCGACAGACAGCAGGCCTCGTCTGTCAACCTCAAACCCAGCGAGGTACGACTTTCCCAGCCGAGACCTGACGCCGGCCCCGTGCCTGTGGAGCCTGGCAGCCCGACCCAGCAGGGCCTGAGAGGAATCCTGAAGAAGAGCAGCTCCGGAGGCTCCGAGTGGAGCAGGACGGATGCAGCGTTCAGCCACGAACAGAATGGCGGAGGTTGTGAAGAAGAGGGGACACGAGGGAGGGTGGAGAGCACGGAGCGGCAGGATATTCCCGTACCGCCGAGGAGAGAGAGGCGCGGTGAGGGAGGCTCGCTGACTGGAGCTCCCTGGAGGCAGAGGGCTCGAACCAGGAGGGAAACCATCGCCTGTACACCAACAAGAGCCTTGTCAGAGCAGGACGCTCTTCAGGAGGAGAGGAACAGCTGGACGAAGCCACAGGAACAGCTGGTTTCTGCTGTGGAGAACAGCTCAGATACTGCTGAGAGAGTTCAGTAAGTGTCTGATGGGCTGATACATCAATATCTGGAAGGTCTTGCTCTGATTTATGGGACATTTTGAAGTAGGATGACAAAAATGATCATATTTACATAAGTGAGTGTTTTTGATATTATCACTGGTTTACATTCCCTGTTATCTGTGCAAAAGGCAGCAGAATGAGGAGGAGGGTGTTTGGATGACGAATGAAGAACCCACAGTCACGGGACACGTTCAGGTCACGCTGGTAGACGACACCGACAAACTGCAGGAGGCGAACAACACCGGCAGGAGAAAGGTAGGAAACAAAACGCACGACGAGACTCTCAGTGGCCCTCCAGTGACTTTCCAAATCACAGCTGCAGAATCGGCAGCTGTTCTGCTCATCTATGGCTTGTAGAGGGGTAGCCTCTACATAATCTCTAATCCTCTGAGAGTCCGGTTCAGAGACGGTGGGTTTCAGACTGTCAGCAGACAGGGATGAAGTTTAATGGTCAGCAGAGAGTTGAGAGTACATCTTCAGAGTCAACACAGCCAGGAGAGACTGATTGTTCATCTGAGAGTGGTAAGGGACTTCAAAGTACATCATCGTAGGCTATTCAGAGCTCTTGAACAGCCCATCTAACACCAGAAGTTTGACATAACTGTATCTGTTTAAACATTTTGTTTAAGAGGAAATACTCCAGCTATCCCAGCAAGAAAGCAGTCAAGTTGTTACTCGGACAAGATCAGGAGGTAGACTGATTATCAGCAATGTTCAGCATTTTTCCGATTATAGTATCAGTGATTTTTCTGTCAGTTTGCCGATAAAATAAACAAATTTAAAAATGTGCTACTTTTTGCTCTGATGCAACGTCCTCTCACACAATGTCTGATTGGTAACGCATCACATTTAATAGCCTGTAAACAATCAAATAATCTGAATCTGTTACTAGTAACTACATTTTATAAAATAAATGCAGCGGCGAGGACGAATAAAGTAGCAGAAAAAGGGAAAACTCAAGTAAAGTACCTGAAAATTGTACCTGAGTAAATTGTAGGTTTATTCCATCGATGATTGTTTGAAATTTTGATACAAAGATTTTCATTTTCACTGCAAATAAATCATCAACTCATGATTAATTGATTATTTGGATACTCTATGGGATCAGTCGATGATTATTAAATTGCCTCTCGCCACCACACACAGCGCCGCCTGTCAGGTTGATGTAGAGAATCATTACATCATTAATACTTAAAATAGTCGTTAGTCATCGATTACAGGTCTTAAAACAGATTGAATCGTAATAGAAATCAGAACACAATGTGGATAAAACCGCACGTAGATGTCACTGGGTTCACTCTTCCTGCCGCCCTTAAATCCAGCAGGAGAAGCGGGGCGGCGGCTGCATCGGTGCATTTGTCGTTCCAGTGAAACCAGATATAGCATCTCTTAGCAACAGCTCTCTGGATCTGGGAGGTGCTAAATATCTGGAGATCAGACTAAAGTTACTGGGGAATATACCCAGACCGTTTAGTGTTGATACTGGGATGCAGTTTAGTGTCTCTGAACCGGACGAGGAATGTAAACAGACTGATTATTGTGCTCTTTAAATGTCGACCCTTTAATGACCTCACGAGCTCAGCTGCACCGCGGTGACGGGGTGTGTGTACGTCTACGTGTGTGAGTCTTCGGCTCGGTTGACGTCTGTTTTAATTCTATACTTGCAGAAACATTTTTATTTGTTTCCTGTCTTTTATTTACTCGTCTGTCACTCTGTCTCTGCTGCCCCCTGTAGGAGGAGACGGAGCAGCTTCCTGTGGAGAGTGTGAACCCTCAGTGCTGGGTACGTCTTCAACTAACGCAAAGATCATTCTCAGTCTCCATCGCTTGTTTTACAATAGCTTTAGCCTCCCTCCCTCTTTCTCCTCTGCCAGGAACCCGTCTTTGCCTCTGTCTATTCTAGCACTACGCCCCAGTATATCATGTGTTTCAACCAGGTAACTGTTCGAGCCGCTGCATGGCAGATGGATGGCAGCTTTTCTTTGTGTTTGCAGTGTTTCTGTATGCAGACTTTTTTTTTTTTTTTACAGAAGATGCGTGAAGTTTGGCTCACGCTAACGAGCCGTCACCTGCGAAGTGTTTCTGTGTGTGAGAATGATCCTTTTCCTGAAGTGACACCTCGCAGCTCTCACTTCTTCACTTCAACCGTTTACATCGTGTTACTGTTAATTCTGAGCTCTTACTCTTGTAGTTTTCTTACACTTGTGGCGTCTAAACTTCTTTCTGCCGTGTCTGTTTTTGGAAATAAAAACCCAACTTTCAGAATTAGATTTTTGAGAACATGAAATGAATGTTTCTCTTTAGGCTGTCTTGCTTAAATGAATAGATGTGTCCCCCCTTTATGTACCTTTACCCGTTTGGTTTCACCAGAAACAGCCGCTCTGTTGTTCCAATTCCACCAGACTCCATTTACAAAAACTATAATTTTACGATTGTAAAAACACACTCGACAGAAGAACTATAAAACTCACCAAAACCATCTTGATTTGTCTTTCCATTGTTTCAACAACCACACCTGACATGATGAGTAGGTGATTGTTTGAAAGACTAACAATAATGGTTTGGGTGAGTTTTATTTTGTTTCTGTCGAAGTTTTTTAGACTCCATACGTTTCTCCTGCTAGACTTTTGTCACATTTTGGATTTGACTGATGTGTTTTGTGGTTGAGAGCATCAGAAATCTGTACATCTTGTATCCTGAGTGTCATTTTGCTGCCTGACATTTGTTTGCCTTGCAATCTCCTGTGCGCCCTTTTTTTGTTTATTGCTCCCAAATGAGTCGTGTTAAGTCACCTTTCACTCTGCATCATATTTAATCCTCTGCGATCTGCACTAAAGACGTTGAACCTGTTACCTCTTGATCCAAATTATTCTGCCTTCATGTCCCCCTCAGACGAATCAGTCCTTTGAGGCGCAAGAAGTCTCCTCTCCCACCAGCAACCAGAGTCAGCCTCAGTGGAGACAGAAGGTGATTGTCTTTAAATCTTATAATATTTTCGAAGCTTAAATCTTACATTAATACATCTGTTTTTTTTTTTTGGCTGTATAGGAGAAAGGAGTTGAGAATGAGCTTCAGACGGACGAAGCCGAGGAGATGAACACACAGCAGGAGGAAGAGGCCCAGAGAGGTGAGTTTACTTCTCATAATCTCTGCATCTTTACCTCAGTAGATGTTTGTCTCTGACTCCTGCCCTCTGTGTTCCCCACCTGTTAGCTCTTGGATCTCCAGAATCAGACAGAAATGACGCCTCTCAGATGCAGAGACCATCCACTGAAGCTCCAACATGCACATATGAAGGTTAGAACGGCATTATTTCATATGATAAAAACCTTTTCTTGTTTTTCTAATCTCCGCGCAAGTATTTAAAGTCTACACTTCCTGTCCCGCCCCCCCGGCAGCTCCACAGGGCTCCCCGCTGTCAGCGGATCCACATGACGTGAAGGAGGAGGAGACGCCGCTGGGTGAATCAAACACGTTCGACGGAGGTTTCTACACAGATCAGTCGCCTCCCTCCGCCTGTGCAGCACCACCACCATGTGGAGACGCTGCCGCCACAGAGAGTGAGCAGGACCTGGACGTCCTCTGCCAAACCAACACACCCATGTGAGCCTGTTTTACCTCAGATTGTGAGATTATTAGCCACATTAAAAACATCTTAAATATTCAGGGATGTGGTGGAGAGAAGCTGCAACCACCAGGTATTTTAAAGCTATTAAATAAAATGTACGTCTAAACTAACTGTATTTGCCGTGTGTGTGTGTGTGTGTGTGTGTGTGTGTGTGTGTGTGTGTGTGTGTGTGTGTGTGTGTGTGTGTGTGTGTGTGTGTGTGTGTGTGTGTGTGTGTGTGTGTGTGTGTGTGTGTGTGTGTGTGTGTGTTGCAGGCTGACCTCAGCAGTAGCGGAGCACAGGCGCTCAGTGCGTCCGTCCCGTCGGACTCAGGGCTCCAGAAACCCTCTGAGGGCTCTGGCTGCCCGGGAGGACATCAGGCAGGACTACATGGGCGAGAGAGTGAACACAGCATCAGAGGAGAGGATCCAGGCAGAGAACAGTGAGCGGCAATATTTCTTTTTTTTAAATTCCTTTCATTTTACTTTATCTCATTCAGCTTCCTTTATTTTCCCACAGAGTCCAAGAACTCCTCCGAGTCACACCTCAGCAGATCAGACAGCGTGATCTCTTCCTCTGATGCTGCGACTAACAAGTCTTATCCTCCGTTCAGCAGCCTGATGCTCATTCACATCAAAGGTCAGAGAAGTTGTGGTTATCTGCGCGCCGGGCGTCCTCACCATGACGTCTGTGTGTTCGGGTTTTTATATTAACTAGAGCCTGTGGTGACAGGTAGGCGGCATGTCCAGGTGCGTCTGGTGGAGCCGTCGGCGCGGTCGCTGAACAGCGGAGACTGCTTCCTGCTGGTCGCTGCGGAGCACTGCGTCCTGTGGAGCGGAGAGTTTGCCAACGAGCAGGAGAAAGCCAAGGTACCACGGAGGAATATTAATTTTACAAGACAGTTTGTTGTTAGCATAAATTTAAACATCCAGAAGAAGGGAACTATGAGCCATGAAACGTTAATTTGATTAAAAACGTGTAAAAATATCTCTTCACATGCCCAGATACCGTGAAATATCACTGCATATGTATCTGGATGATGCAAATTAAAATGATATTTTCACCATCTGACGAATTTTCCATGGTCATGCATAAAATGGCACAAAAAAACCACTCATTCTGTGCATAAAAAGCATCTTGAGCAGCGTACAGAGGCAGTAAAATACATTTAAACTGTTCCTGGAGGTGATCCTGACAATACCGATGCTTTCATCTCCCATGTTGCATCATCACACCATCCATGTTCCCTTTTATTATACATTTAAGGTCCTGAGTGATGATGTAGGGGCAGAGATGGAATATAAGTTTTCTGTAATGTCCCAGTTCTGTATGCATGTTCTGCTGCGGTATCAGAAACTGATACTGTTTCTTGTCAGGCCTCCGAGCTGGCGTCGTCCATCCAGAGTCAGAGGGACCTCGGCTGTCGGGCCTCCCAGGTCGTCCACCTGGAGGAGGGGGTGAACTGTGACAGCAGCCTGGCCGCAGACTTCTGGAGCCTTCTGGGAGGACGGACGCAATACAGAGGTGAGAGGACAAAATATCTAACAAGAGGTGACAAATATCTGTTGGATGTGTGTTCGTATTGACTGTACAGCATGTTCCTCTCCCCACAGGAGCCAGTGCAGAAGAGGAGGATGAGCTCTATGAGCGAGGCGTGGTGGAGTCCAACTGTGTGTACAGGCTGGTGGAGAACAGGCTGGTGCCCGAAGAACAGGCCTGGGCCTCCATCCCCAGCGTCTCCCTGCTGGGCTCCACTGAGGTCTGAGGTCTCTTCTGGATTCTCTGGTTGATTATTGTTGTTTATGTGTTGTTTCAAGCTGATCGTGTGTTTCTGTGTGTGTTCGCAGGCCCTGGTGTTTGATTTCGGCAGCGAGGTGTACCTGTGGCACGGACAGGATGTTTCCCTCAGCAGGAGGACCGTTGCTCTCCAGCTGACTCACCAGGTGTGGGCTGGAGCTTATGACTACAGCAACTGTCGAGTCAATCCACTGGATCCCACACAGTGTAACCCCGGCACACCGCTGTGAGTTCACCCTGCGGGGCTGTAAAGCTTTCAGTCAGTACTTCACAATGAAAATAACAGCATATCAATGCGATGAGGACGCGTTAACAGCAACAGTGGAGTAAGTGCCACAGCATTACCTGAGCACCGTGGTGCACACGATGAAGTTTAGCAAGGCGTTAAGATTGCCACGCACGCAGCAACGACCCCAGAAGTCTGCAGTCGGTGTTCAGTGCACGCTTTAAGAACAAATGGCTCGTAATTCAACGCCTCACACAGAGATGCCGCAGCATTGTGTCCACATGACATGCTGTAAAATCCCAGCGTACTGTTCTGAGCCCAGGCTACACGCCGACACGCTGCAGCTGGCGAAAGACAGCTGCTTGGAAATTCAAACAAGCAGACATAAGCCCCGGTTCACTGCCAACCAGCGTCTACTGTATGTCTCCAGTTCAACTCAACGCCCTTTTTAGTCTTTAAAGATATAATGACCAACATCTCTGCCTGGCTGCTTGTGTCCTCAGGAGGGGAGAGGGGCGTCCCAGCTGGGCGTTGTTCGGCTGCGTCTCCGAGCACAACGAGACGTCTCTGTTCAGAGAGAAGTTCCTGGACTGGACGGGTCGGACTGGAGGCAGCGAGGAAGCTGCTCCCGTGAGCGAGGAGACACAGGTTCATCTCACAGTTTGATATTTGAATGTCAACCTGCAGCACACAATACTTTTCTACCCACCATCTGTTGTTCCATCTCTCGACAGCCCGTCCCGGTTCAGTCCTCCCTCTCAGCGTCCCCGTCATCAGACCTCCTGAGCGCCTGCGACGCCAAGGCTCTGGTGTCGGGTCAGTCGCTGGAAGGGGACGGCTTGGTCCACAGCGTGTTGGCCGGGGTCGACGTCCAGAGGGGGCACGGGGTCATCGCGCTGGAGGAGGGACGTCAGATGGAGCTGAAGACGGTTGCCGTGGACACCTGGCACGTCCAGGAGTTCGACGACAGCGAAGTCCCCGTGGAGAGCAGTGGACAGCTTCACGAAGGAGACTCCTACGTCATCCGCTGGACGTACAGCGTCATCACTGTCGGTCCGTGACGTTCACGATGTAATACTTGAACTTGACACTTCTTGTGCTTTAGATGTAGAGTCATTTGTCTCCGTGCAGTTTACTGATGATCCGTGATTTTCTCTGCTGTAGACAGTCCCGATGAGTGCAGCAGAGAACCCAGACAAAAGGAAAACACCGCCTTGTTCCTGTGGAGGGGCCGCCACTCCAGCGTCAGTGGGCGGGACACGGCTGCTTTCCTGTCCATCGGGATGAACAACCAGGAAGAGTCACAGGTACAAGCTTCAGTATAGATCATCGGTGTATTTGGTATCTGTGAGCGAGTTTAGATTTAGACTGATACAGGGCTTTGTGCTTGTTGCTCCTGAAGGTGGTGGTGCCTCAGGGAAAGGAGCCTCCCTGTTTCCTGCAGCTTTTCCAGGGAGGCCTGGTCATTCACAAGGGCAAGCGAGACGAGGCCGTTAACGCAGGTACAGTACGGCCATGTTGTTTTTCTTTGTTAAATCTGTGGTGTGATTTAAAAGACATGTCGTTATCCGCCTGTTTTGGCAGAGTGGCGTCTGTTCTGTGTGCGAGGGGAGCTCCCAGAGGAGGGATCTCTGCTGGAGGTCGACTGCTGCTGTGCAGGTCTGAGGTCCAGAGGCTCTGTTGTTCTCCTCAACAGCCAGCAGGGGGCGCTGTATCTCTGGACCGGCTGTAAAGCTCAGGCCAGCTCCAGAGAGGTCGGCAGGAGGGCGGCGGAGAGGCTCACTCAAACGTAAGTCACATAGACTGAGTGGCCATGAAAAGGAAATTCAGATTGTAATTTGTGCAGAAAAATAAAAGTCTTTTCTCTTTTTCATTTTCTATTTGGACTTTTAATTTGGAAACAGGACGAAAAACATCCACATCATCACATCGAAATGCTGAAATCATTTTCCAGCTTGTGTATTTGATGTGTTCATCAGGTGTCCGTCAGAGTTGGGCCTGAGCCAGAGCAGCCCTGTGAAGGTGCAGGTAGTGGAGGAGGGCTCAGAGCCGGCAGACTTCTGGACCGCACTGGGGCAGATGGACAGGAAGGCCTACGACTGCATGCTGCAAGGTAGAAAACACCTCCACCCAGGACATTTCTCTCCTCTCTCGCTGTAAACTTTAAAATCAAACTTAAAAAACAAAATGTGTGCTGTCAGATCCTGGAAAGTATAACTTCACACCTCGCCTCTTCCACCTGAGCGTCGCCTCGGGGAGTTTCAGAGCCGAAGAGCTGCAAAGTCCAACGCGGCTGCCGGGGCTCGTTATGCCGATGCCCTTCGTCCAGGAGAGTCTGTACTCTGTACCACAGCCGGGTGAGAGCTCCTCACATCCAACACACCGAAGCCCTCGTTAACTTCTCTATCTAATTTCTCATGGATGGTTCAGTAATTATCACCCAATAATTGGAAATAAACATTTGAATGTATAAAAATGAGCTTTATTTCACATTTACTTTGTTTTTTCTTTGTTGAATCCTTTTTTCAAACATCCCACAGGAACATCAAAGTTGACCTTAATCTAACACCAGTCTAATCTAATTCCACTTTATTGTCTCATACATCGTCCCATCCTTCCTGTCTGTCCTCCAGCCTTGTTCCTGCTCGACAACCGTCTGGAGGTCTACCTCTGGCAGCGGGGTCAGCCCGAGCAGACGGAGAGCTCGGCTTCGGCCTGGAGCTGCTGGCACAACGAGAGGCGGTGCGCCATGCAGACGGCGCTGCAGTACTGCAAAGGTACGAAGGGGAAGATGTTTGAGGGGTCGGGAATGAAAGGCGATGCTGGTTGTTGATGATTTTCTTCTCTGTATCTCAGAGATGAACCCAAGACGCCCACCACAGGCCTACCTCATCTTCGAGGGCTCAGAACCTCTCACCTTCACGAATGTGTTCCCCCGCTGGGAGAGGAGCCCGGGGCCCCACACACAGGTACCCAGGATGTGATGGATGCATTTTAAAGTTGTATTCATCCTGAGCCATGTTTGTCTGGGATTTTGTCCAAGTGTAATGTGACAGAAGAGCAATTTCCAGTCCAACCGTTTTCATTATTTATTTATTTTAGCAATCTTTTGCCAATATGGAAAAAACTCAAGGGCAAAGCCCCCAAAACAAGTCATTTTCTTACCACACTGCCTCCAGCATTCATCCTGTCCCGGTCTGAATAAGCCCTTTGAATACATATCAGATTTTAGAGGCACAGAAATGTTGTATCTTTCTCAAGGCCCAGACCCTGACTGCACCAAATATCATCTGCAGATATCTCCAGGCCTGATTCTCTCTCCTGTTTCTGTTTGACACAGGCAGCAAGTGAAGTTTTGTGTCCTACTGTGTATTTGTGACATTAGATTTTTGTTATTTTTAATTTTAAATACATCAATCAGTATATCAGGTTCCTTATCCTCACTACATCAGCTCATTTTAGTGTTTAATTGATTAGAAGAATCACCATCATCACTTTTCAGACTGATTGTTGGTATCTAAGTAAGTATCTTACTGTCCTAAAACGTACTCTTCAAACAAATCTACTATACCCATCGCATTTTTTCCTCGTCAGGGCGATGCGGGGCGGGTGAAGCTGACCTTGGTGCAGGACGCCCTGGCCCAGCTCATGAAGACCCAGTATCCTCTGGAGGAGCTGCTGCGGAGCCCCTTGCCTGAAGGAGTTGACCCCCAGCACCTGGAGGTCTACCTGTCAGATCAAGACTTCCAGGTAAACCGATGCGGCAGCATGCAGTGATGTCTTTCAACCAGCAGGCGGCAGTGTTCACTGAGTATAAGTCACCGCACGCTCACGCTTAGACTCCGATGATTAATCCTGAGAGCAAGTTTCAACTTTAACATTTATATTTCATGACGTGAATTGATTTTTGCATCGTTGTCCTCCCTAAACAAATAACTGCAATTATGTTTCAGACTATTTTGGAAATGAAGAGAGATGAGTACGCCTCGCTCCCAAGCTGGAAGCAGATTGATCTGAAGAAAAGCAAAGGGCTGCTTTGCTAGACGGCGATAACAAGCTGCAGCAGACTTCCTCTTCCTCACCGAGAAGGACAGAAGACAGGGGGGATATTTGCACCATGTTGCTGCACAAAGGACGGCTCACAGCGTAATAAAAAGAGGAAATTCACTTTTATTTATGTCAAATTAGTATGAGTGTGTGGACTTTTTATCAGACATGGATTTCTCCGTAGCTATCGTTCAGAGCAAAAACAAAAACACATTTTTTCCTATGAAACTTAATTTTATCTGTACAAATCAATGAAAGATAAAAACAAAACAAAAAAAGAGAAGGTGTGTGACAGTGAGGGAAAGACTTCAGTAACAAACTGTGGGAAAACAAAAGAGTGCTTACAAAAAAAGATCAATGCTAATAAACAATGTAAACAAGAAAAATAAAAGGCTAAACACTTTCTAAATGTTTCCTTCTCGATCGATCCGTCGAAACACCTCCGCATGTTCAGAGCTTTTACAGCTTTTGGATTTAAAAAACTGCTTTCTTCTTCCTGATTGTCACCAAAATCTTAAAAAAAACACATGTGCTTGACTCCATAATCCATGATTTGTGTGTCATTTGATGTACCGATGTGTTCATTTGTCTGCCAGCCTTGTGTGTGTACAAAATGTTTGTGCCATGTGTATTGTAGCCTAAGCCCATGTGTTCATTGTGGCTGTGGGTAATGCCTTATTATTCACCATTAGCTATGCATGGAGAAGCATGATAGATATGCTCCAATAACATCCCTCCGGCCCAAAACGGCACGCTAATTCTGCTTCACCTCAACCGACACTGTTCAAAAAAACTCCCCACAACATGGCAACAGACTGTATCTCTCAGTAGTGTGTGACAGCTCACCACTTACAATAACACTTCTAACAGCTACCGGTGATGTACTTAAAATGTCTACTTTGATATTTGTGTACTATCTTTCTTCTTGTAGATAGAAACAGCTGCTGCAGTTGAATTTGATAGCAAACGTTTAGCTTTTTTAAGCATTTTGTTGTCAGAATTAAAAGTGTTTCTTGACTCACCGTCTACTGACTTTGTACAAGGGAAAAATAAGATACCTACAGCCATGCTAGCTGCTCTGTGACGCTCTCTTATAACATCTCTGGCTGTACTTAGGTATAAAAGTGGTTTGATGCTACATCAGTATGCCAACATACTAACTATTACAATGCTAACATTCTGGTGTTAAGCAGGTATAATGTTTAGCATCTAAAACATGCTAACACACTTAACAAAGATGCTAAACATTATTCCTGGTAAACATCAGCATGCTAACATGCTCACATTGACAAGGCTAAGATGCTGATGTTTAGCAGGTATGTTTAGCATCTAAGACATGCTAACACACTAGCCTAAACAAAATATCATAGCCTATCATAGCATGCTAACACTCAAAGTGATAATGCCAACATGGTGATGATTGGCAGGTGTAAAGTTTAGCGCTACAAATGCTAACATACTAAACACAAATTCATTCATTCATTCATTCAACAGTTGGCTAAACATCAGCATGTTAGCATTGTTTTTGTGAGCATTAGCATACTGATGTTTAGCAGGTATAATGTTAAACATCTAACACATGCTAAAACACAAAGATTCTGAACATTATACCTGCTTAACATCAACATGCTAATGCTCACATTGACAATGCTAACATGCTGATGTTTAGCATGTATGATGTTTAGCATCTTTGTTTAGTGTGCTAGCATGCCAAGACATGCTATTTAGTACTAAACTATAAAGGCTGATTGGAATGTGATATAGCCCAAGTCATAATTTTGGAAAAATAAAACTTTGGCTAAAAAAACCTTTAAGTAAAACAGATACCAGCTCCTATATTGATAAGAGTCTGCATTAATCATAACACAATGCAGTAACTGCTCAACAGGGCATCATTTAACTGGAAAAACTTCTCTGCTGCTGCTGCTGAAACTACAGCTGTTGCTCTCTCCGAAAACTCAAACAACAAATTTCAAACAGCGCTCGAGCATCTGAGGGATGCTCCACAAGTCACGCTGACCCCACAAATTGTAAATACATCTGGCCGGGGTTCCACTGGTCCACTGAGTCGGAGCCCTTTTGGGTTCACTGGCTAACTGGGTGTTATTTTCCTCAGAATGGATTAGCTGACTAAGCCTCCATGTGACTGTGCAGTGCTGGTGAGATTGGATTTAGGCCCACTGCTGGGTGATGGTGCACTCGGGAAAAAATTTCCAAAGGCCTTTCACTTGCAGGCAGCTTATACTTTAAATAGAGCAATGCTGAAAAGATCTGTTGCAGGGTTACATACAAAAAAAACCCTACCTATATCTGTACTTGTCAGCTATTACTATGAGGCTGTAGCACGTTTAGGTGCAAATATGATAAGAAAAATACGTCTTCACCCGACAGTGCTGCCTGTTTACTGCGAAGTGTCCTTTTAGATTGGATGATGAGTTTGGGAAGTGTGCCTTTTCATAACTGCCTGGCAGAACATGTGCCTGTTAAGTACCGATTGAGTGCAGAAGTAAAAAAAAAAAGGCAGCTCAAGGATAAAATGGACATATTTGCATGTCTTGCCGCTGCTGTTCGCTCTAGATGGCCTGTTCTCTCTGTACGTCGGCTCCGGGTATGAATCGTTCTGGTTCAGAGGCCAGCGCCGCCTCGCGCAGAACCACCATGTGATCTTCGGCCGCGTGGAGCGACTGGTCGATCCAGTCCATACTGCCGGACATGTGACAGGCGTTGCGGGTGACCAACACCAGGTGGCTGACTGACAGCAGGAGAGCGGTGGCCCTGAGGAGGAAGAACAGGACGAATTGATCTTTTTACTTCCTTTTGTGGCTGCTGCTGGATCAAAAGCATTTATTTCTTAAAAGACAGACTCAGACGATCATCTTACTCTGATCAGGCATTAGATTCAATCTGATTACATGATGAAAAACACAAAAGTTTGAGTTATAATATTTCCCCGGTGGCATCAATTTGCTGCGACACTGCGACTATCTCTGCATACATCAATGGTTATTACATTACGGATAAATCAAGTCAAATGGTCGCTCCTCTCCAGCGCTCACAGATACCTAATCAATCAGACTGGGCATCTGGAAAAAAAGCTCCCAAAAAGCCTCTTTAAAATGATTACCTGGCATCCAGGAGGATCGGATCCAGAGGAGGGTACATGGATCTGACCACGTCGTCCACCCTGTGAGACGGGACAGCGAGGACGTTAGCCCGAGTCTGTGATGAGTCAATACTGATGAAGCAAATGTGTCGTGTGTGTTACCTGGGGCTGATGCGTTTGGCCACAGTGATGATGTCACTCAAGCTGGCTGGTGCCTTGACCTTTGCCCCTGAACCCATCGTCATGGCAACCAGCTTTTCAGTCAAAGTGTGGCAGATCTGTACGTGAAAGTTTAATGTGTCAGCGAGTAAAAATATAGATGAAAATGGACGAAAGGAGGAAGTCAGAAACTCTGTTACCTTGAGGATGGAGATGCAGTGAGAGACCAGACCACTGTTGGAGGAAAGTTCACAGAATTAGTTGCTTATATGAAGATTATTTCAATATGCAAACGAGACATTGTCTAATTAAAGATGCATACGTTTCCAGAACAGAAATTTAGAAACGCTGAACAAAGCCGGTCTCAGTGTTCTTCAGCATTCTGCTTTTACAGAGGGAATAATGGATATCTTTTTTTTATGACTCCATAAATCTGAAAAAACTGTCAACAGCAATGAAATATACATTTGTTTTGCAATGTTTTGGTGAATAAAATGTTGGATAAATCAGGCTATGAATGATAAATGAGTGAACCCCTCAGAGCAGACCGTCAGATTACAGATAGAGTAGATGTAGATAGGAGCGAAACTGGGAAAGTTTGGTGTTAGTGCAGATTTGTGGCTCAGAGGATGAGAAATGAGTCCAGTGAAATAAGATATCACCATGAAACTTCCCCAGTTAATTACTTATAAAGATAAAGATCTCATGTTGTGCTCGTTTATTTTGAGCGTCTAGTGTCCACTGCAGCACCTCTATTCACTCTGTCCGAGTGCTCAGTGAGCAGGCACCGCCCATCGTGTTTCTGCATCAGTCATCGAAGCAAAACAACCCAAACAACAAGTTTCTGCCTGTCGCGCCCGGCCTGAAACATCTTAAACTCTAATGTCACGCCACAATGCCACCGGTAAGACAGTAAGACATACGAGGCGTCCTCTATCCAGTCCTCGTTCTCCAAGATGGCCTCAATGTGAGGGTTGGTGATGACCACGTCGTCCAGCTCCAGCTCTGACGGCTCACTCTGGGTCTCCATGGCTCCAATCAGATCCACTGTGGGTCTGTGAAAGAGAGCACACGGTGTTAATAACTTGAAACGCCGGCGAAGTGTTGACCTCTCACCACTGTTGCTAATCAATGGTGAAAGGTGGAGTATTATGACACAGTATCAGGTAACAGGTGAACTCAAACCGTATATTTAAACGTGACTTCACTGACTTGGAGTCGAAGTGGTGCAGCAGGTCGTGAGGGTGGCAGTAGCGGTGTCTGCACACCACCACCAGGGCAACGAAGGAGGCCAGGAAAATGGTGGCCAACACCCCGATCGCCACGATCACCACCGTCTCCATGGTGACTCCGGCTTCCACGGCGGCTGCAGGCGGCGACTTGTTTCGAGAGGAAAGAGAGTCCAATCAGGATCGGCTGATTGTCCGAGCTCGATTACGGGCGCTCATCTGTCGAGGGGAGAATAATGGCAGGGTTCAGTCTGATTGGGTGACATCAAACCAGAGAAGATGACATTATCGTCACACTTGAGGAGGCTTCTGTGAGAAATTTCCATTTTGTTGAAACACAGAGCGCCTCTGAGCCAACGGGAGACGAGAACACAATCAGCAGTGTTTTGTCCGTTTCCAAATGTGGCACACCTACAACGCACACATGGCTGATCTTTATCTGAGCACACAAGGAGCTGAAGTGCACTCGCCCTTTGTTTGCGCTTCATACAGCGTCATAATGAGAACTGAGTGTTTGCTACACAGAGACCACAACCGACAACAAACACTAAATTAAACTAAGGAAAGGAAAGTTAAAAACAGCCTGGAGATTTTCTGTTTCAGCTCCACACACGTCTACACCTGCAGGAAGAAAACTCTCAATAACTTTGACCTCTTACCTTCTGATGTTTTCAGTCCAGGCTGTACTTTTGGATTATCTGCAGTTTAATTTAGGCAACATGTTCCCACATTCAGCGTCTCTCTGAGAGTGTAAAGTGTACCTGTCCCTCTGCCCGAGTCTAGTCACTCATTAACCCGTCCTGCCCCGCTTGATTACTCGCGTGAACGAGTGTAAACTCTCCGGAGAGAAGTCCCCGGCTCCCCTGACGGCTCTCTAGGTGCGGCGTAATTGATTAGTGATTAGGCGTGACATTTACAAAGCAGAGGTACAGTTTTATACGCTGTTACAAGCACAAATTACCAAGAGGGCAGCTGAACTTTCAGCATTACAACATCGTAAACCTGCATTTTTGCCCGGATGATTGTGTGAGACTCGGCAGTGGAATGCTGTAATTCTTTAATCAGATTAATTTGTGTTACACTCGTATCACACAGAGCTTTCTCCTGTCTCTCTGCTGCCACACAGCTTTTCACAAAAAGGTAACCTGAGTGATTGGAGGGATTTTAAAAAGGTGAAGAATACTTTCTTTTAAATCACTCAAAATGTCTCACATTCCCCAGTGTCGTCTGTGATGATTAAAAGCATCAGCCGTCTGAAATGTTATTCCTTTCAGTCAGTTTTTGCTCTTTGGCCTTTAGAGCCGACTTCTGTTTTTAAAGAGTTTGTTTCTAATCAAGGGCGGATGTTTTCTTTAGAGCCTAACCAAGAACATTTTACCACAAATATATATTTATAGTTAACAGAGACGTGACATAACTCACCAAAGAGCCGCATCATCAGTATTTGTACTGGAGTATGTATTTTTTTGTAATTCTGGACTGGTACATTATACTTTCCCTCCACGTTTACTCAAGTATGACTCTTGGGTACTTCCTACAACATGATCTGCTACATGCTACTTCTACTCAGTGATGGAATGTAACTAAGTACTTGGACTTTACTTGAGTATTTCCATTTTCTGCAAATGTATACTTCCACTCCACTACAATTGAGTCAAATGTTGTACTTTTTACTCTACTACAAGTGATATATTGTAGGCAACTGGACTTGTTTCAGTTTCTTGAAGACGTTTCACCTCTCATCCAAGAGGCTTAGAATAAACATGAGCTGGATGACTGAGAGCCATCACCAACTTCTGATACTTGCATACATTTAAAATCAGATACTTTTACTTGACTTTAAGACTTTCACTTTTACTAAAGTAACATTCTAACATCATATCTTTAGTATGACTTGTGGGTACTTTTTACAACACTGATGATCTGCTACATGATCCATTGCTCTAGAAAGAATAAGCAACATTATAGTAAAGTAGTAAAAAACAGATTGTACTTTTACTTAACATACAGAAAATGTGTGAGTGCAGCACTTGTAATAGAGTATTTCGATGCAAAACATCCAAACATACCGTAGGCTACACAATGTTTTGTAAAATAGAATAAACAACAACAACAAAACTTAAAAAAAGAGAAAATAAAAAAAGTGAAGTGACACTGAAATAATCCATTTAATGGCGTGTGTGGTGCGTAGGCTGTAACTGTGTGTGTGGTCTCTAGTGGGGGAAAAGAGCATTCAAAGTAAAGTCACAATAATGTGGCGGAGATAAACAAAACATACAACTTAAACGACTCATTTTAATAGCTCCTGCAATGGATTAATAGAAACGCACGTACAGAAACAAGTTTTTTAACATCACAATCAAAAGGTTTCAATTTCACTTAAGCTTTTGTTTAAAAGTTGAACACTTTCCTACACGAGTGAAGCAAACAAACAAACAACGGCTTTGCGGTTTACTCACCTAAACATTTTGTCCTTTTTTTTACTCGGATTTCTTTGAGGAGACAAAACACTTTCCTCTCCGCTTCCAGGAGCGCGGAGACGGCACCGACATCTCCAAATCTGTGCTCGTGACCGCGCGCAGAGCTGCTGCCGCTGACTGATGATCACACCTTCATCCGCGCGTGCCCAGGCTCGGGGCCGCGCCGCCCCCCCTCAACGGTCGCAGGAATGAGCTGCGCGCGCGCCCGCCGCCATGTTTTAGAAAGCCGTTGAACGGGACACAGTGCGGCACCTTTGACGCTAGGTGGCGGACTGCACCTGCTTTAATGCGCTGCTGGCATCACACATGACAGCAGGTAAGGTCACGTCTGACAGTATTGAACGCTTCTGCGGGGTAATGAGGTCCACCGTGTAGTCATTTGTAAAGGCTGAGACTAAATTAGCACGTTTATGCTAATGCTAAATGTGTCATGGTTACCTGTTTGTCACCATTTTCACCTTGTTAAATGTGCTCTCCGAGGTAAACTTCGACGTCTGTCTCTACCAGGGTAACGTCACGGGTGTGTGTGTTTTTTTAAATTATTATTAATTGCAGACATCTTGACTTCAAATTAAGAAAAGCACAGGTGTATAAATAAATAGCGTTAGCCTAATTAGCTAATTAACGATGGCGACATTGAATAAGAGTGCTGAAGTCACGCCCCCTTCCGGTTTCCCTCATGGGACCTTACCGCAGAACAACTTGAAATAGTGAATGGATGTTTGTAAATTTAAAAGATGATTTCTCATCTTGAGAAAGAAGCAGTTCGTCAGAAAAGTGAAATGAAATATAAGACTGTATTCTAAATTTGGTGTCAAAATCATAATAAAACCATTATTTGTAGTTTTAGTCTTAAAAATGGTCAGTTTGTAACCAATTACTGAGTAGCAAAATGCATTCCTGACCTTTGGAAACAGAATTAATTATTATTACTGACATTTAACATCTCACTCTCACAGGAGACTGTTCCCATCTGCTTCAAGACAGCCACCATGTCCCTGTATCTAAAATGTCTGCAGTGTCTGCTTTAAAGAAGTACTGCCCTGTGGCACTCACCGGGCACTCAGGAAAGACAAAGACACACATCCCTGTCTGCATCGGTGGAGCTGAGGTGGAGCAGGTGAGCAGTTTTAGGTTCCTGGGAATCAACATCACAGAGAACATATCATGGTCATCGCTCATCACCACCGTGAATTAAAAAAGAGGAAGAGAAAAGCACAGAAAAGAGTACTTTTATAGAAGAGCCATAGAAATCATCCTGAATGGAAACATCACAAACATGGTATGGTTTGTGCACTGCTCAGGACAGGAAGGCTCTGCAGCGGGTCATTAAAACTGCCCAGAGCATCATTGGCTCCCATCTACAGAGCATCAGAAGATGCAGAAGTATCCACTGCTGTTCCACCAGACTACAGAGCAGCTTCTCTCCTCAGGATGTGAGACTCCTTAACTCATCTTCCACACACTTTATAAAACATTAAGGGAGTACAACTTAAATTTCAGTCTACAACCCTGGTGTTGTAAGATGACTATTAAATGAACCTTTTAGATTCAGAGTTTCTCGAAGCTGTTGTGGAGCTTTTAATCATATCGCATGTTCCTCAACAGCAGATGGAGTTTGCTCAGTTGTGATGAAATAGTTAAAATGATCAAATTTCCAGTTTTTCTGTGCACTTTATGAAACCTTTAATAGATTCAAAGTTCGTTATAGACCTTTGAAAGAATTGTTGACTAAACAATCTCACCTCAAGGTCCATTTAGTAGGCTGTTATTGAGCTCAGTCATCAATTGATGAAGATCCTGTGACATTTTCAAAGCTCGAGAACAACTGCTAATCTGACCTTTTGTTATGTGTGGCAAAACTGGGAACCAAGTGCTGAACACGCAGAGGCAGGCAGGTAACAGAACAGAAGGTGAGCTTCAAAGCCCAACATGAAAGCAACAAAACTGACAAAAACAGGTTGTTTGTACCAAAAGAGCTACAAACCAGAAGCTCTGGGAACACAAGGAGCAACACAGAGACGGTAACAAAACAGACTAACTGACAGAGAGAGAGGGAAAGAATTAAATACACAGGAGGCTCATCCGGGACATGTGAAACTAATCAGGACAATCACAAGGAGAAAGCTCCAAAACAGATACAAAATGGGCCGTGCAGTACACCCAATTGGATGTATTTGTCCAACAAATTATATTAAGAATGCAATCCTGAACTAAAAAATTACTTTATAGACACTAGAATGGGATAAATTAGAACATAATCAAATGTCATTTGGTTGGCATGCAAGTGGTGTTTCAATATATCCTATTGGACTGGTGTTAATATGATGTTCCTTTATCTTTGCAGAGCACACCGCTCACCCTGCAGATGGATAAAGTGCTGAGAGCTGCTTCCCTTCACAAACATACAGGACCATTTACAGAATACAACTTTAAAGAGGTATGACCAGCTGCTTTTTCTCCCTGCATACACCACGTCAACTCTTCAAACACTAAACCACGGCAGAGTGTAAAACTGTTAATCCATCTCTGTTACACACCACAAGTCTGGCGCTTTCTCTCATACATTAATGCCCTACATCCACTTTTTCCTGCGTGTTCCACTTTCCCGGAGCTGATCCGTACCACCAGCAGAGATAATTATCCCCTCTTCAACTGAATCCAGAATTTAGCATAAAAGCAGAGTACCTCAGCCCAGAGACGGCGAAGGCTGGTTTGTGTTGGAGTCATCCTGTCAATCACAGCTATGCATCATTAGGTGTGTGTCTGTGCAGCGTTCTAGTACAGGCGGATGTCTTTGAAGTTTTACTAAGCACAAGAATGGAGGAGCAGACTGGGCCGACGCAAAAATATATATATTTTTTCAAAAACATCAGTTTGGATAAAGAATAGAAATGTAGATTCTCATAGTTTGACTTGAACAACTTTTCTTCTCAGCATCATGACCACTATGATAAATTAGATAAGAAATAACAACCCACACCTCACTTTACTACGTCTGTATCTTAAGGGGAACTTTACTGAGTCCCCTCCACTGGTTTCTGCTCAAACTGTAGCACTTATTGTTCAGCATCGGCCCACAAGCTTCACAGTGGCGCCAGCCAACAAACAGGTGAGTGTTATCCAGTAGCGGTATTGAGCAGCAGCAGAACTAATCAGGTGGTAACAACCGATTCCCCCTGAGAGTGAACCTGCCAAGCTGTAATTGAACTATTAACTGTCCTCGATGCTGGCGAGGTGGCTGTCAGGAGTCCAGGAGCTGCATAGAAATGACTCAGAAACACTGAGTTTACAGGAAAGACAAACAGTTTATTTTTGGTAGATTGGTTAAGCTGCTGTTGTATTTCATAATTTCCTTCAAAATATAAGCTCATTTTCTTTCATAGCAGAGGTTGTAGCATCGCCTCTTGGGGGTTGGCCAGCCTTTTATTTTATATTTAAACAAAATATAAAATTTATGTTAGATTGTAAATTCAAACTTTTATGTTCAAATTTTATTTTGATATTCCAAATTTGTTTCTGCTTCCTTCTCTTTCCGCTCAACGGTGTTTCTGCTACTGTATAGCAGAAGTCACTGACGATGTTAAATGTAATATTATACTGCGTCGAGGTTCATGTAGAAAAGAAAATATTTAATTGTAAATGAGGAAGAAGCAGTTTCCTCGTCAGTTGAGTTTTCTGAAGTCACCCCCAGAGTCGGTGATGTTTCCCCGTCACGTAGATGTACACTGCAGGTTTACAAAAACAGCCATCATTCTGCCATTAGTATTTGTCACACTCAATAATTACAGCAAATGGATTGTATCGTAACAGACATCTCCCCCTGTTGTCTCCTCCAGATCTTGTGATAGACAAACTGGTTTGCCAGCTGCTGAGTTCAGCAGTTGACAGGAAGTAGTAAATGATGCATGATCTCCCTACAACTTTATTTCACTTCTCATTATCTCAGGCATGCTCCTCACAGCACTGATGGATTCATGACAAAGTAGTCAGACTGAGTTAGTCCCTGTCGCTCTCCTTTTGTTTATAAACAGTGAACAGAAATGCTCCTTAATCCTGGTTGATGATTTTACTTAGAGTCATTGGAGTAGATGCTCAGCACTGGTGCTTTGGACTGTCTGCCTTTACCTGATCGATGTGGTGGGTTTGTTTACAGCCCCTGTGGCCTTTTCATGACATCTATAGCCCCGTGCAGCTCTGCAAGCAACAGGGGAGGGGCATTAAGTTTGTGTTTGTGTGAAGGGGGTTCTTTCTTAAACAGATGGCTGAGGGTGGCCTTTGAGGAGCTGTGGATCTGGAGCAGCACTCTCATGATTTATCTATTGCTTTCAGTGTCTTAATCAGAAACAGTGGGAAACAGTCTTCACTGTCACTGCTTGACAGCAGGCTTTGTGTTGTTGACAGAGTGGCAGGCATCTCAAATATATTTTCTTCAGCCTCCTTTGCAGGTGTGGTCGTTTAAGCGGAAAATCAATCAACTTTGGCAATTTTTTTCTGTGTGATTTCACATTACTTTGATGGCTTGGATTCTGATTAAATTCAAGACTTCATAAACAGTTATATATTAAAGCAATGTTTTCAGACCTCAGATGTAATCAAGATTTTTCCTATTTTTTCTTCACCTCAGCTGACTTCATTATCTTCCTCACATTTTCATGCATGAGTCGAGGCTTTACTCCATCAGAGACTGAAAGATGAGAATATGTTTGCCTGAAAATAAAGAGGAAAAAATTGTTGCCGTCTCCTCCAACAATATATTGGAAAATATTACTGGCCAGTCTGCAGGGAGAATTGTTGTTGAAGCCCATATACCCCCTGTTGTATTTTGCTATGCCCATCTTATGTGTTTTGCGGAGGTGGTAATGCTTCCCAGATTTAAAAAAAAAAAAAAAAAAGATGTTTTGTTTTCTCTGTTTTATCAGCACTCTGAAGCTGGAGGCAAACCATGACAACACCATCTGTATTAGACCATCTGACTCAGAAACGTTGGTAAAGAGGCTTCACTTCTAAAGAATGAAAATAGTTATAAAAGATAATTTTTAATGTGTGTCTATGTTTGGGTTTGCATTTGTTTAAGACCTAAACTCAGACACCATCACCACGACCTGAAGTGGTCAGAGAGTGGTTGGTTTGTGGCTTGTTACACTAGATTGATTTTCCTATAGTGCATGTGAAGCAACTCTTTTTTGCTTGTTTTGCATGTACTGTTGACAACTTGAGGTTTGTACATCGATTTGCTGCTGCTGCGTTGAGCTTGAATGAGCACACATGGTGAGGAACTAACATCAGCATGGCTGCCACAGATGATTGCACTCTTATGAATCAATTTCTTAATAGTCCAAAATGAAATGATTCAAGTGTAATGTAGGTTGAGTCGTGTGTGGTGTAAGCAATACGTGGTTGCATCAGTGCTAAAGTTGGCCAGCTAGATAGCTTTTAGTTGTCCAGCTCCATTTTTAATACAAAGAGGATTTGACTGCTTTTGCAACTGGTTCATTTTTTAAAACTGAAAGCACTGTGACAATATGATTATCCATCAGAATTGTGTTCAGTTGCAAGAGGTGGTCTGTTTAATTCAGTTGGAATTTCTGTGCCTTATCCTCTCCAATAAGGCTGTTTTATGTTTCTCTGGGTTAGGCAGAGAGGAGAGGCCTAGTGGCCACAGTGGGGGCTGCCCATGTTACTTGGTTTCGGCTAGGCAGCGTTTGCCAGGCTGTGGAGGGCAGCCTATCTGCCTATCTGCTTTCTGTAGCCCAGAGTCACACTTGCAGCAAAGAGCAGAGGACGAGTTTAAGCCGAGGAGGGATTGTTAAAGCTGGAGAGGTTGATGTGTTTACTGGGGAAACTATAGGTCACAATCCCCTGTATTAGCACTGCTGCTTAGCTATAGCTGTATTTATCAACTCTGAGTCAAGTCAACTCAGTTCTATTTATCGGGATGTTCAAAATGACTGAATTCCCTAGCGCTTAAACTGAAGTTTAAACTAGGACTAGTTAGCTAGTCTAACAGAAAGAAAACACTCAACATAACATGACATGACAACCAATCAATAAATTAAAATTAACCAACCCCCCCACCCTGGAAAAAACCTTTAATGGTATAAAAAAAAAACAAGGAGCCAGAAAGGATGAGCACCACTGCTTCTACACATTAAGAAGAGCCATTCAGGGTGGTTTAGGCATCTGATCACGTTGCTTCCTTGACCTCTTCCTGTGGAGGTATTCTGGGTTTATCCAACTAGGAGGGGACCCTGTGACTGACCCAGAGCAGACTGGAGGGGTTGTGTATGTATTATGTATGGCCTGGTTACACTTTAGGATCCCCCGCAAAGAACCAAAGAATGTGTTTCAGCCTGCTGCCAATGTGACCATGTTGCCATCAGAAATGGCAGAAATGGATGAGTGGATAAAACGCACAATGGCTTGCAGAAAAATGGAAGAACCCTTTTTTTTTAACTCACGTTAACGGTGCGTTTAATTTGGTCGCTTTTTGCTTTTATTTAGGAGAAAACAAGAGGAGATACTTTAGAGGGTGAGGAAGAAAGTCAGCAAAGGTGACTTGCTGCACTTGGTAAACTGTAGTCTTTTTGAGACCATAAAGATTGTTAGATTCAGTATGATTGAAATTATGTGTTCTAAATAAAAAACAATTAAAATGTAATAGTGCCTTCCAAATTCAAGTTTAATTTATTTTTTTTACAGTGAGTCAAACTGTGTATGTTTAAAACTCCATAGTTGGCATAGCATCCATATTTGGACAGTTTTCATAATCCCCAAATTTGTTAAAGGGCTACTAAGGGACCCAAAAACTCTGACATGTTGTGTGCTTTTTGTCACAACAACAAAATAAATCTGTCTTCAAACATAAATTATGACAAAAATGGAAGCTTAGGGCCTGGACCACCAGGGAACTTGTGATCCTGTTGTGTTCACAAGGGATTTGCAGCTTTTGATAGAAAATGAATGAGGCAGCGGTTCTGCCTCACTCACCACATTTAGTCTGGGTATAACCCGAGACTATTTGGCACTAAAAGGATTGGGGAACAGAGGCAAAGAGGACAAGGAAGAAGACTGCTGTAACAATCTGAGGATCCATCCAATGACTATTATTCCCATGACACAACAATGCATTATAAAGCTTGTCCTGGGTGGAGACGAGAGGTGAATGCTCTCAATGCACTATATATCTAATGGCCATGAAACATGAATAGATTAAATGGTCTGTTCAACAATACAGCAAGCAGGACTGTTTTATATGATAATATCTTTAAGAACATTGCAGCTCATTACGTAAACTGACTGAAAATGAATCACCAGCATATTTCATAAATGGATGCATCTGAATAGATCAGCCAATGAATAGACTATATGACACCCTCTGTTCATGCAGAATATTTCCAGTTTTAAGTGCCACTTATCATATAGTTTGCTTTTAATAGCCCTGTGCTGGTTTTCTGGCCTTTCAACTTGTTAAAAAGACAATTTTCTGTGAAGAGCAACTTCAAAATCTCTTGACTTTCAGAATAAGGCAGAGAGAAAAAAAACAAAAACGTCCAAAAGCGAAACGAGAGAGTTTTTCTAAATGTTCCCAGCTTTTACCCCAGGGAGCTCCAATCCCTGCAGCTCCAACGGCTTACATGGCTTCCTATTTTATAAGCAGCTGAGTTGGAATTGCGGGAAGCTCTCTGCAACTGAGAGTGATACAATGGGGATGGGTGCGGTGGGCTCAGATAAAGGGTGGGGGATTCAGTGGAGTATAGGACATAGAAATGTCCTTGAGAATCAAAGAATCCAGCAGGCTTTTAGCCAAACGGCTCTGCTTCTTTATTTTGCTCTGCCGAGTCTCTTCGGTGAAATCCCTTTCTTGGCAGGCAAACTGAGAAAAACAGCAAACATTTTTCTTTTGTTGCCTTTGCTGCAGATTACAGGATGGTGCAGACAAGTACAGTATACCAATATGTGTGCTAGTATTTGCGAATTATGTATACAGCTCATTTAGCAATATGATCGTAGATACTTTCATGCTTTTATCTTTAATAAGATATTGGAGATCGTGAGATGGCAGCCATTTGATTGACATCTAATTCGTGTAGATATGAGTTTATATGCCCGCCCTGGAGCCTACAACTGCCAATGAGTGGCCATGTAGAAAAGAGACCCACTCTCTCCATTCTCCTCTCTCCTGAGCTGCTTACATGCCAGCCTCTAGATGGTTAATACATCATTTAGGCAATGACATTTCAAATCCAGCATGTATAGTTTATATCAGTTTTGAAAGCCCTAAAGTTGGAAATTGCATTTGAAGACTAGATTACAAATGCTTGCTTATCAAATATGCCTAAATAAATTACAAAATACTACAATGAGAACATGTATTTAAATAAAAGACAAGTAACTTGTCTTTTATTTTTAAAAATACATTTAAAAATTACATTCTATACAAACTGATATCATTGCATTTTAGACATTTAGTAGCCTCAATATGAGTTGGATTTTGTTGGGCCAGTTATTCAACTGGAGAATTGTTTTATTTAGTTTTTCCTAACCCTGACCCTAAGTAATTTAGTGTTTACTTTATCTGTTCTTTTCACTCCTAATGTAGCTTACTCTGATTTTGCATTGAATGTAGATCATGTCAGTGGTTAAAACAGTTTTATAATGGAAAAACGTCCAACATATTTCATATATTCAGTCACAAAACAGCATGCATAGAGTGCTGCTCGGGTGTGGAAAATGGTGTCCCTCTGGTGCTCTTCTGTTAGGGGATCCTGTTAGTTCAGAACTGTTGAAGAAATCTGAGGCACTCAAGAGGGTGATGAGATAGAAAGCCTTTAATCTTTCATAACAACAGTAAAAACATGCCAACAGGCAGCCATAAAATATGAAAGAGCTTTTTAACTCATCACCCTTGTGAGTGCCTCAGACTTCTTCAACAGTTCTGAACTAATATTTCATACGCTGTTAATGATTTACCGATAATTTATTGTTAAAGCAGGCGACTATCAATTTAAACTTTCTTCCCTAATACCAACAGAGTGATGTAGCCAACTAGATGACTATGCTGATTGGATGAATTACTTCACATGGCTCTTCCATGGGTGATGTATAAATACACAAGATGGTTAAGTGTGAGTAAACCTCTTCTTTACATCTCTTCTATGCTTTGATGGTACTTTATGTTTGATCACCAGCAGTAATGTTACTTAAAAACAAACTACAGCTACATGAAGAGTCCTTAGGCCTCATTTCCTGTACAAAAGTGTAGTTGATTTCTATTTTTAAAGACCCACTTAAATTTGATCCCACATGGGGCTTTAGATATCCTTATACATTTTTGGAAACATTAATGCATTTAAGCACCTGTGTCATTACAGTCGTCAGCTCTCCAGTGGAAAAGTATACTTTAAAGCTGCATTACCTGAAGTTGAAAACACTAAAGTGACATTATCAACTTACAGTTCCCTAATTACCAGCTAAACACTCCACTGTGTTCACAAGGTAGTTGCTTACTGTGTCCGTCTGCGGTTTGGTGCTGAGCAGGTAGTGTACTGTACAGTGTGCAGGTTTACTATTGTCTGTAGATGTTAACTTACCCGTATTACACAAACTCGTTTCACAGCGCTGTGCTGGGTCCAAAAACTGAAGACACTGAAGACAAAAGCTCACAGTCTTCTTGTGCCTGTGACTCATACAACCCTAGGTGTTACGTGCACTGCAGGTACAGCCATTAAAAAATATATATTCCTGCTGCAGATCAGAAGTTTTGGTTCAACAACTTTTAAGCGATAAAATGTAACTTCCATGTAGAAAGACAGTTGATTGTTGAGTCCCATTCCCAAATCGGCAAATATTGATGCTTTTGGTTGGCAGCTCGCAATGGGATGCCAACCTGGGAATGAGACTCGGCAATCAACTATCTTTCCCCAGGATGTTACATTTTGTTGCTTTAATGAATAAACTTGTAGACAGAGAGATGCCTTTTGGTGTTACATCCCTACTGTAAACACAGATTGTGATGTGACCTCTCCTATTTAATGTAGGCCTTACGCCATTGTTTTGTACAAACTTGTAAGCGCTCCTGGTTGTTGCAGTGTTCATTGCGCCTTGGTTTCGATCGGCTACATAATAAACAACAAGCTTCTTCCACATGCAGCTCACCTGCTGTTGTGACACCCGAGGTGTGTTTTTTGGTCATCATAGAGAGAAAACAGAAAAGCGAGAGAAACAGAAAGGAGAGGCAGCCAGTGTTCTTGCCCTAAGGTGGACAATTAAAGCAACACTATGTAATGTAGGCAAACTCTTGAAGCGATTCTGAAGGAAGATAGTTGATTTTTGAGTCTCATTTTCAGGTTGTCAAATACCGCCCCCCGCCCCTGCCACAAGTATACAGCGATTCTATGGAAAACACTGCCGCTACCCAATGAAGATTTTCCTTCATCGTAAGTGCAGACATTGACATATTTTACTCTGATGATACTCTTACTTGGAAAAAGTACATTATCTGTACTGGATACTTGTTTCAGACGAGTAACCCAAATAATTTCCCTTCAGATCCTGTTTCTTTGGGTCTTGGAGGGACTCACTGATGCTTCTCTTCAACATTGTTATGGGGACGCGCTGTTTCTGTGAGCAAGACTGTCAACACTTGGTCTTGAGATTGGTGTCCAGATTCAGAGACCTCATCCCTAGAACATCCTACTTTTCTATTTTTTGAATAATTTTTTATTTAGGGCAGGAAAATTATAGCATGAAGTCAGCCTGAAAATCAACTTGTGTTCACACGGAGCCGAGCCTCTGGCTGTTTTTAGCTATCCATGTGCTCCACCCCTGCACTTTGTTCCTGCTGACTTCATATGAGCATGCACTCACAATTTTTTTAATTTCCTCAAACAGCTATGAAATCCCTCTACTGTTTTCACCATTTAGTGTGATTATTTTTATGATTCCCTTCCATTTAGCATGTTTCAGGTTTTCTTTTACCTTTTTTGAGATAATATATCTCACCTGGAATCTGACACAGGTGACAAATGAATACTGTCCCCTTCCATCTGTGTACGAGAGTCTTTTCTCTTTGCCTTCTAACTGTATTTCTCCATCCACTTATCATTGCGGATAATATTGCTTCTATTTTGTATTCCACCCAACATTTCTAATTTAATGTAATTGAATAAAATCTGATTTAAGGGATTACTCCCCTCTCGATTTCTTATCACTGCACCGTGGAGCTGAGAAATTGCTTCCTCCTTAGATTCTGTGCCTAATCTTTAAGCAATTTCTTGCTTCCCAAAAGCTGAAGGGAGAGTTAGAAGATGTGAGGGAGCCGACTGTTTTATTTTTGTTGCAGGTAAATTGATAGATCCATTGCTACTGTGAAGTTATTCATATAGCAGGCTTTGGAGTGGATGGTCCTCTCACACACACGGCTGAAATAGACTGAATTAACTTGAGCCTGCTGCCCTCCTTTTGTAAAAGAGATCTTCAGACCAGAGTTTTAATAGTACAGATATCTGGTGACGGCGCAGTGGCGAGTAATAATAACCACCATTTTTCTCACTAAGTAATAAAGCGTTGTGAAAGGTCTAGGGCTGAGAAGAGAGAAGACTAAGTGGAAAATGCGAAAGGAGTTATAATAAGAAAGTTAAGCATGCCAGTGTGCTTCTTCCGAAGTGCTTATTGATGGTTGAATAGCTTTGAAACTCCCTCCTCCCACACTTTGCACACATTGGATTAATGTGTCTGACCATTTCTGTAACTCACTGAAAATAATAATCCCACCCAAAGAGCCTGAAAATGTGTGTCATTATGCCCACATTTGAACTGTATTTTGTCTGTATTGCCAATACCTCTACATGGCATTTCACATTTAGTTTAACAACATTACTCCCTGTTCGATATTTATGCAGGTAAGGTAGTTACAGAGCCTTTTGACATTTTGGGATGTCATATGGGATTATGGAATCAGCTAAGTCACTGACTTTTATGTTTTTGTTTGTGTTTTGACCAGCCCAGTCATCAGGAAATAATGTTAGCAGTTAATGTTTCTGCAAATCACAGACGCATCCAAACATGGCATATCACGTTCACATTACATGATTATTACTTGCTGACTCTCACATCCACGAGGTGGAGGGGGAGGTGGTGGTGTTATTACAGCTACAAGGCTGCCAAACAGGCGACTGTAGTCTGTGTGGACATGTCCAGACGTTTTTGTGGAGACCAAAAACAAGCATTTAAAGCCAAGCCATGATTTTTTCCCAAACTCTAACCAAGTGTTTTTTGTGCCTAAAGCTAAGCAGAGCATGAACACAGCATGACAAGAGAAAAATAGAAAATTGAACCTAGTTTAAAGTTTGAGCTTATCAGTGGTTTTGCTGAAACATACTTAGCTAATATTTATATTGTGATTGGGTTGGTTTTGGGCCATAGTTCCTTCTTTGCCATTCAAATTCCAAAGTAAAAAAAAAGTTTCTGTGGTTCTGTCCTTTGAGATTAACCTCAAACTGCATTTCATTTCCACCTCAAGAGTAATTCTGTCTGTTTGTAAATGTTTGTATGTTACTAAAACTACAATCGGCCATCTGCTTGCTGATAATGTGTCGACGTGTGTCCTGGTGGCTCAGTTGGCATTGTGTACCCAAACTGGCTTGGAGCCTTTGTCGCATGGCAACTCCTCCCTCCCCCGTCCATTGTATCGTTCTACCATCAATGGCTGCATAAAGCCAAATGTGTGTGTGTGTTCCCTTGTGGCTTTCTTGGAAAAACTAGCATTAGATTGTTATATAATGGCTCTGGTGGAGAGTTGCATTCAGCTGTGTTTCTGATGGAGATTAATGCAAACAATGACCTCAGTGTTGCTGGAAAATGAAGTGATGGTCCATCACTACTGTATAGAAGCTCTGATTGACTGACCATCAGACGTCCTAATCATCCGTGTAGGTCCTGTGAAGAGGACATGCTGCCATCATCAACACTCCCTACTCTTTTTAATCAGATTCTATTACTGGACAGACCTGCCTCAATATTTTATTGCTCGGCTCTTGGTCGACTGCCTTGGCTTTAACCAAAGCCAACGTGAAGCTTGACAAGACACCTGGGTGGAAGCGATGTCTGTACCAAAACCTCGCTCTGCAGCGCTGATGAAATCCACTCTGTGGTCTATTGATCTGGCCTGCGGTTTGATTGATGCCGTCTTTAAAAATTCATTAGTTTGAGGCATGGGGGAGCTGCAGGGCGGCAGGCGCTCCTGTAGGGCACATTTGTCTATGTTTACAGAACCAGGAGCATTCAGTCAGCAGCAAGAAAAGAGGCCTGACGGGGGCCACCCAGGACCCAATGAGTCACACTGTCACTCTGTACCAAATGTGCGCACAAACACTGGTATACAGAGTTCACCAAGGTGAGAAAAAAAAAAAAATATTCTGCACGTTCTTACATATCTATGTGTAGTTGTATTGATTGCCTGGTGTGAAGCACCCCATCCTTTTCCGTGGGCTTATTGCAGGCTAGCTGGCCCTGTGCAGGCTGTAACAAGACCTCTTGTTCTGCACAAATCCTTCATCTTAACAGATGTAACATACATACACTTCATTTAGAGGCTATGGTTGTTCAATTATCTCCCTCAGTCCTGGGTCATAAATCAGCTGTAGGGGTATTTTGCTATTAATAATGTATTGTGGACCAAATGTCACTGTTTATATTGACATTTTTCATATTTTCAAATAATCCAAAGATATTTTCAAAAAGGTGAAAATCCAACATAGTGAAAGATATTTTATTGTTCAGCTTTTTCTTTCATCTTAACTTCATTGTAAAACTTTTCTAATTAGCTGTGGGAAGTGACAGAGCGGAAGCGCTTTCTTCATCTTTTCAAACGTGTTTATAAGGCACAAAGAAACAACATTTAGAGACTGTGGTGTGTGCTGCCAGGGCATTATTATGCCTTTCTTTGTCCTCATGTTTCCTTGCATTGTCTCTCTGCCTTTACTTTCATGAATTAGACAATGAATTTGTACTCCCTTTAAAAACAAAGGGGGATGGGCGAATCAAGGTCTGCTTGATCTTTGAAATTAAAAGGAATCACAGACTTGGCTTGTTACGTCACAGCCTTGATAAGCAATATTTGGCAACAATGATTCCTGATTAATTTCTTGTTTTTTGTTTCCTCAAACTGTTCTAATTAATGGATTTCCATTGTTTATGTTAATTAACTTATTATTATTTTAATCACGTTTAATTTTAGATCTTCTCTATTCAGCTACTTTTCTGCGCCGTTTGCAGCCAACATAACAAACGCAGTGGACGCACAGCAGCAATGCTTAACAAGCATCTATGCTTGGTTTCCTGTCCTCAACTACAGTTTCAACAGGGCTGCTTAAAATATTCTCCTGTTTAAATGTAGGGCTCCAACTAAAGATTATTTGTCATTATTGATGAATCTGCCGATTGTTTTATGAATCGTTGAGTCAAAAAATTGTTGAAAAATGCTCATCGCAATTTCCCAAAACCAAAGTGACATCTTTAAATTGCTTTGTTTGTCCAACCAACAGTCCAAAACTCAACGACTCTTTATTTACTTTCTAGAATAATGAAGAAAAGCAGCACATCCTTACATGAAATAAGCTGGAACATTGTAAACATTGACATTTTTCTTGAAAAATGACTTTGTTTGACTTTGAAAAAGTTTGTTTTTCACTCAACATTTCTTTATAAAAGCCCGATGAGAGCAGTTAAGTACACAGACAATAAAAACAAACCAAAATACATACTTATAGCCTGTCTGCACAACAAATTTACCAGCTGGTATTAATAAAGAAACCTTGAACCTTGAACCTTATAGTACATAAATAAAACATGTACAATATTAACAGAACTCAGCACAAACAGTCAATGAGAACACATACACTCACACTGCTCCAAGCTAGCTTCAGCAGTCAGGTCAGTTGCAGTGAGGTATGAATGTGAATTGACAATATGTCAGGAGCGTTTTCCTTCTTCATGCCGGGAGAAGCTTCACACTTAATGACCCTGAATAGAAGGAGACAATGAATTTAAACGAGCACAGACCGTATTGAGCAGATGTAGAGAAAACAAAGTAAGTAAGCTCAGGACTTATATTTTATATTTGCTTCAGTTTGGAGCAGCATGAATTACACTCTCTTATTTTACATAGTTTTGACTCATTATACAAATGATTGTTGTTATCTGCATCAGTTGCTAATCTGTGCCACATCAAATGAAGAAGGTAAGTCAATCAAAGTTGACCTTTTTGACTTTCTATGTCAAAACTGTGATAAACTAAATCACAGCCCCAACCGTCCCCTTTAATTCAGTCGAGCCTAATCTAATATCAAACACGATAGAGCTAAGTTACTAGCTTACTCTAAATTTTAAACCACCCATAACTGCTTAACCAACCAGATCACCAGATTTAGGATCCACATCAAATTGTACTCACTCATAGGTACGCAGAATTCTTTTCTTTAAAATCCATGCATTATTCCCCAAGAAATAACGAAAATTTAACTGGGCTTCCAATTCTTTCTCTTTAGTTACCATTTCTACTCATGTTCATATTCTTAGTCTTCCTTTTTTAAATTAAATGTTCTGTACTTTCTTCTCTTTAAAAAAAGGAGAAGAAAAGAAAGGTCAGATATACTGCGTATTGCAAACATTAATCTCTGATACTGTATGTCCCAAACGTCTCTAATGTGATTAATGAGCATGTGGGATATCAATCACCTGTGTCCTTTCTGACTGCTCAGCTCATAAATGCAGCCAGCTACTACCGGGGATTTACCCGAATCAACGCATCACCTTGAGTGTGTGGGGGGTGACAGCAGTGGTGAAAAGGCAAATGAAGAGTTAATCACATAAAGAACATCGCATGCTTTGGAAAATACCCTGACTTGATAAGCAGGGTCATTAAGACATGCCAATTAGAGCTTGTGGTTAATTATAGCTGTGTTCTTCAATTAGTGCTGATTGGAGACAGGTCCAGTCAGTACTTAATGGTGAGCAATGGGTCAGCAGTATACAAAGCTCTTGTATTAATGACAAGTGAGATGAGAAGGGTGAATGAGTTTAAATAGCTGTGAGGAAAAATAAAATTAATGTCAACAGGGAGAATAAAAGGGATTGAAAGAGGCAAAGAGAAGGGAAATGGGAAGGAAAAGGCTTTCGTCAGCCTAATCATCCTGCTGCTGTAATTGTACTTGTAGCGAGTATCGCATTGAAACCCTACACCCACTCAGCTGCAGCTACAGACAAATGCCCACAACGCTCTCAATTCCACATGAAAGCAGAGACTGAACAGAAGGCGATCCCCGCAGTCTGCGCTCGCAGCTCCCCCGCAGTGGATTCTGGGTCAGGTTGTATTCACCAGCAGAGCAGAGGGAAAGCCTCGGCTGCCAGGACATCAAACATTGCAGTGCTGCCGGCTTTTTGAAGCAGGGAAATGAGAATTTGCCTCTGCCTGAGCTTGCATCACCCATGCTCCTCGCCCACTCCGACGATGGAGTGGGGGAAAAGTTCAGACACACCGGTCCACTCGGGCTTTGTCAGCGCAGACCAGAGCCCACGCTTTGTTCAGCATTTGTGTGTGGATGTATGAGTGATAGAGTTACGCCATGGAGGATGTGCCGTTTATTTCTTTGTATGTTGCTCTGCTGACATACTATAGTGCAGCACGTGTGCTTGTTTAAGTGATGAATATGCCTGCATGTGCATACACGATGTGTGAGAAGCCACTGAAGTCTAACATAATCACCGCACTGTTTTCATCCGCATGACTCAGTTGAATAAAATAGCACCTCTGGCTTCAACTTGTTACACAAGAGGCTTGTGTGAGAACATAGGATGGTAATGACTTCTCTCTTCTGCAAATAGAAACATGCATATCATGCACTCAAAGGTAACACGGGTGTCCTCAGGGGGAATGTATCTGTATGCTGTACATGTATTAACACTGATTAGTTGTTTGCGAAGGCTCAGGATCTGTGGCGGTGTCATCTCACACCAGTCTTGGGTGGAATAATGAGATGTGAGAACGACCGCAGTCTTGACTTTAATCTATCTTAATGCTACTGTGAGCACTGGTTCATTTTCCTCTCATAGTAAATAAATATTCGACTGGACATTCGCAGGCTTTAGAATTGTTTTCATAGTCATAGCAGATATATCTCCTTCAAGCCCTTTGGTTATACTGATACTACTACTCAGTTCTTTACTTTTCTGATTTTCAACCAGCTTTCTGTTTGTTGGTAGTTTACGCTAATGAACGATATTAAATTTGTTACAACACGGTCAATTTCCCACCTAATATGTGTTCATTCAAATGTGTATTTTAGTGTACTGTTTATCTAATGAACAATATTATTTGTTACCAGCTGGTCACCTCACTGTTTATCCTGTCTCAAAATGGTTTACAAGCCAAAACAAAGCACAACCCAACTCGCTGTTTGTCAGCCATCAGTGGGGGGGTGATTGGCTGCAGTGCATCACAGTGCATTCAGGTTGTTGTAGGTTTTCTACCTTTTGAGCAAAAAGGCGTACCACAGTTTTTTCCATTTTATGCAAAGGCTGTCTTTCAAGTGGTGAAATACATCTTTGACATTGAACTGAAATTATTGCTGAAGAAACCGGGATATACAGTATCTATTGTTGGTATTTTATTCGACTTATTTGTGCTTATATGGTTCAAATCACCAAAAAGACTAAATGTAAGTGATAGTTACCCCATACATGGTGATCTTCAGAGGGGGTTGAGTGTTTTTGTTCTTACCGGCTCTGTTGGTACTGTTGTACTGGTAGTTCAGTAGGTGGCGGACATCTTAAAGTGCTTTGAGTACCAACACTACATCAGCTTCGTGCTAGTGAGAAGCCAAAGAAGTGTCTCTTGGCAATACTGTGGGAAATGTTTACCCAGAGGCTCAATGTTTTGACAAACATGTCCAAAAAGTTTGTTTTGTCTTTTGAAAAATGGTAAATTATTCAAAATAGCTACTAGGGGTGTACAGGTACACAGAAGTCATGTTTTTTGTTTACAAGTCACAGTTCAGTGTGAGTTCAGTTCAGCAAGGAAAAAAATGCGCAGGACACATTTTTTTTCATGTATTTTGAACAGACAGTAGTGCAAGTGTCAAAGACATGATCCTCTTCCTGGGAACTGATGCTGTTGTAGTGGTGTAGCAATGCGCCAACAACAGGAGTGAAGAAGACTGCAAGCTTGTAAATGTGCTTGTTAGACCTCACAGATTCACACGTGGATTTTGATGAGAAACATTGAAACACTGAGCACCTTTTCAGTAAAGTACAATATCACAATGCAAAAATATGACTTCAAAACTATAAGTACATATATTTCATGTATCAAAATTAAGCAGTCTCTTTTCTGAATGGTATATTTTATAATTTATGGGAATACTTGTATTCATTCACAAATACTGTTAGTCTAAAGTGTTATCTTTTAATTATAAGTGTATTTTAAGTGTTTCTTCCTCCTATAAATCTGTTGGGGTCGTTAAATGTGCATGAAGCATTCATCCGAGTGACCTCTCTCGAACTGAACCTTCATTATTTCTTTAGTTGTATAAAACCAGTGACGCAAAAGCATTTACATCTTTGATCTCTGTTCTCTCACCTTGAGGCTTTGTGTTCTCTAGAAGACACATTCTCTGCTTAAGTAGTTCAGTGACGCACGTAAAAAAAGAGGCAGTGTTTCATTTGGCTGGAGCTTTTTTGCTTATTGATTCCCAGAGAAACTAATGAAGGCTGGAACACAAGGACGATTAGCTCTGAGCATCACAGGAGTGAGGTGTTTATTATAAAGAGCAGAGTTAAATGACGAAATCACTCTGAGTAGCTTTGTCCAGCTTTTAAATTTGATCTTTATTCACATATCTATTTGCTAACAGTACACAATCTTTCTGTCTTTTACTCAATCATTTTCTTTTCTTTCCTTACTTACTTACCAAATTGACCAAACTCCTGAGAGGCTGGACCGTTGAGAACACAGACATTAAAATTAATGATGTTTCCCCTCCAGATCCTCAGGTGACTCACACTAACTCTTCATTATTCAATACATGGAGTGATAGCAGGCGTCAAGCAATATCTGAAGAGAGCAGAAACCTTTTGGTAATAATTCTCTTTAATTGCATGAACAGTTGTTTGTGGTAATTATGCAGATGTAGATGTAGACGCTATTGAGACCTTTTACTTAAATAACCGAATCAATACAGCAGTAAAGGAATTAGGCATGAGCATGTACACCATCATCTGCATCTGTAAGTGTTTGAATGACTAAATTATCAGTATCTGTACACATCTGTATAGGAACAGGTGGGGTATAAACAGTAAGTGAGTGGGGCTCATAGGAAGCTGTTAATTTAAGCCTGAAATGGGTTAATCAGAAGTTGCTACACTATGTTTATTATTTACTCTGAACTTTTTGCAGAACAGCCAATAAGTACACTATCTGTACTTGTTTCAGCAAATGTAATGGAAAAACGGCCCTACGTCTGGGTCGGAGCAAATCAGAGGCAGAGTAGGGGCAGAACTTGGTGGAATAATGGGCCAACAATAGCATGGCAGCGGAAAAATTGTTGGATACATATTGATTTTTTTAACATTTGAGAATTCACAAACTTCAAACTTCAACCAAGACGAGAATTGAATTTAGTTACCACAGTGGCAACTTAATGCCGCACTGGTTACATAACAAAAACAAAATGAGAGAAAATACAACGTTGAGAGTCTCCATCTATCTGTACATGTTTCTGGGCGTAGTTGTGTAGATGCTTTTAGTTTTTGTATTGACGTGGTTCGAGGTTGGTTGTGGTTGTGCATTTCAAAGCCCAGCAGTGCGGCTCAGACAGAGGTGCTGCGGTGGGAGGCAGGACAGAGGTGGGTGGGCTGCTGGAGAGACGTGGCCTGATAAATCACATCTGTTCTGGAGACGTGAGCCTGATGCCTGAACTGAAGCGTGACCAAGAGGTGAGGGAAGAAGAGCTGATAAAGGAGAAGAGAAGAGGGGCGGAAAATTGAGACTTTGACTCGTAGCTCTTCTTCTTCTTCCTCTTCTCTCTCTGTCTCTTTGTCTTCTGTTGCCTCTTTACAGACAGAAAAGCTACTGTAGCTTCCTTTAAGGTGTACCCATGAGTAAAGTCATCTCTTTTACACAGCGGTGAACAGATGGAGCATCAGAGAGAGTTACATAACTGCTGCTCTAATATTGACAATCACCAAAATGTGCAGAAAAGTGAAAGTAACTCTGATACTGTGAGGGTGTTTTTCACCTCTTTCGACATGTAATCAGCGGGCTAAATATAGAGATGGTGTGAACTTTATGTGATTCACAGTGTTGGCATTGTACAGCTCACCAAGTCATTCACAGCAGAGACTGGTTCAATTTAACACCTGTTCAATGATGCTTAATGCCATCTCTGAAGGTGCCACCAGGGGTTCAGGTGAGGTTTCTTGGGATGTCGTCGTTCTTCCTTCCCTTTTGTCTCTTCTCTGGATGTTGCACTGGCTGGTGTTAAAGCCATGGCTTAATTACCATTCTGCAGGGCTCCCTGGGCCAGAACGCCTCAATTACCAGAATTACCCGCCTGTGGTGTCACATTAATTGTAAAGCAAACGCTTGTCACTATAAAAAATAATTTTAAAAAATAATTTTTTATGAAAGATAAAGAGAGTGGGAGGATGGCTATGGATGCAAGAGGGGGCACTGTGCTCGAGGCTTTTGCAGACCCATGAGAGTTAAATGTGCCTGAACTCTCTAATGGTGCCGCCGTGCATCGAATTTCTAAACAGGCTGCCAACAAAGAGTATGGGCTGTTTGTGCTAACAGGTGAGCAATACTGTGCACATTCATGTGGACAGTTTCAAACTGTTGACAATTGTTCAGATGTTAAATTATCCGTTAAAATAACAACACGGTAGACTCACTGTATCAGCACAGAGAAGGCAGCTAAACATCAGATGAAAACCTAAAAAGAGAGAGACAAGCATTTAGCATTGCAATTAATTCATGATTGTTTGTAAGTAATAGATTAATCGTTTGGTCTATTAAATGCCAGAAAACTGACAGAAAGTTTCTGATATCCTGATTGAGGTCATTTCATATCCAGATAACAACACATATTGCAAACTTTCTGTAAAATTTAGTGAATAAATAGGTTATGTAAAATGCCCATATGGAAAGGCCTATTTATATTACATGTTTGGTCAATAAATTAAAGATACTCACTCATATTTGATTTCTTTTTTTCACGGCTTTCAGGTCCATGGCAGCCTTTTCATTCACAGACCATGTCCTCGCAGCAGAAGTAGCGCCTCTTTTAGGTAAGAGCTCCTTGATTCGTCTTTGTTCTCTTGTTCTGAATTACCCAGCTCTGAGTCACGTTGACTCTCTTCCATGTTTATTCGTGTTGCCTTCATTCATATTTCCTGGAAAGCGTCATCCAAAAATGTAAGATTACTATTATCAAAAGTGTAATTTGTGACACAACGAGCGAAAAACTAGAGCAGCCATTCCCACAAATATAACAACTCCGATCTTGTTATTGGCGCAATATAAGATACTGCTGATGCTGTGTCGAAGTCTGTTCCCTTGTCAAATAACCTTGCCCTTCTCTTCAAATTGTGTTTCCTGTACTGCCATCTTATGTTTTTAAGGTCGCAGACTTCACAACAGTGGATAAAAATAGGTCAGACAAAGGAAGAAAAACATGTTATTTAACTACCTCGTTTTATCACTTCTGAGTATTCTTTTAATCTAAAATAATTCATGGCAACTTCAAACTTATTTACAAAATAGAACATCATAAACTTTTATTTGTTTATTGCAACTTACCCCTCCCATCTGCTGTATCTTCATGGCCCATTGGGCTGCCGTGACCCAGAAAGAGATAAAGGAAATGATAAATGTTTTCACAATAATAGTAAAAACACTAATTACTGTTTTGCAAAGTCCAAGATTACGTGATCTCTTGTTTTGTCCAACCCTTTTCTGCTTGAAAAATGTTTTTGATAAATGACTTAAACGATGAATCAATTATCAAAATGGTTGCAGATTAATTTTCTTATGATTAGCTATTCGATTAATTGATTGTTTCAGGAATCTATGCAGTGCAAGCAAGTTTGAGTGACAAGGACAAAACAAGGGAAGCCAAGCAATCAAGAACAGACGAGGCAAGCATGCAGTGACGAGGCACGATGACAAATCCTGTTGCTTTCTAATCAGTTTTAAGATTTTACACACACACACACAAAATTGTGTTTCAGCTCCGTGATGCTCATTCTGTAATGACTGTGTAGCGTGAAAACAGAATATGTAGACGGCAGCAAAGATGTTCAGTATAAGGAGGAGAGCATCCTTCATGGTGACTGTGTAGTGCTGTTTTTGTTTGTGCTGCGCGCTCAGCCATGATAATTAAAAGACTCCCTCCATTCGTCCCCCAGAGTGCCCACTGTTTCCTGCTCAGCTGAAGGAACAACTTCTCTGCATTACCGAACATCCAGAGTCAGACATGGAGGAGTTGAACAATGTAAAATGCAATTGCAAACAGCGAAATCCAATTTAATTAAAAACTGAATTATTATTGTCATCATTATACAGCCACGTCTGCTGTAGGGGCTCTCCTCTGGTCACTGAGTGTTTTGTAATTTCACAAGTGCTGGTTAAGAGACACGTGACTGAAATGTATGACCAGAAGGAACATCTCACCTTGCTATTATTAAACTGTTCATATCGAAGTTTGTTTATTTATTATTAGGAAACATTTCGTGCATAATGAGCATTTTAGGAGACTCTCCTTCCTTCTAAAGTTACAGATAACAAGCTTGTTATGTACTTATCTTGGGAAGAAGTGAAAATAATGATAATCTCAGTGGAAATTGGAGTTCTCCCTGGCTCAAAGTTTGAAAGGTTGTTCCCACTCAGATGCAGCACATATTATCCATCTGTTGCAGTTGCATAAATACGGTCTCGAGCTGCATATTTTTTATCTGCTGTTTTATCATTTTTGGGCCACAGACAGCTAATGAAACTCCAAAAACCTGCTCATGTTTGTTAATTTCGAAGATTAAGCTAATAATGTCAACTCGAAAGATTTAACTTTTTTTAATGTTAAAGTCGAACAACAAAAGCTCATGTCCCTCTACATGACTTCTGTACATCAGTAAAAGTCTTATGTGACAATTATTATATCTTAATAATTTCAGAACAAGCACACTGTTTGTTGTAACGTTTTCTAAGGGCACACAGGGCTACATGATGTGATCCAGGAGGTTGTTTCCCTTGTGTATTCAGCTTGACTCTAACGGATGTCCTTGTGTATTTTCCACATCCTGGGCCTCGGCTGGGGCTGTTTTTGAATAAGAATTCATTTATTCATAGTTCCTGGAAACACAGATGATATTGGAAGAAATCTGACCCTGTGCTGCAACAGGGTGGAAGCTGAGTATTATTTACCAGAGGTATCGTGCTTATCGCGATGAGCTTCTCATACAATGCACTGAATTAGTTAGGCAACCGTATGGCATTCAGTCAGTGAATCTATATCCTGTTATGCAAATGTGGTCACTGCTCGTTTAAGTGTAAACCCGAAGTGTCTTTGGGGAAATCAAACCTGGTAGATTTCATATTAATCTTAGCATAAATAAACATATATGAGGATGAGGATGATTCTGAGTGAGGGAAACAGTCAGTGACAGAAAGGCAGGCGAGGAAAAACGTCAAGCTGCAGCGTTTCTTCTGAAGGAGAGCGCTAATCCGGACGTTTATCTCCATGCGGCTTAAACCCATTTGATGTCATTTGCATGTCAACATTTTCTCATGTCAGTGAGACCTCTGACAGCGCTGCGCACATGTTCAGTGTAGTTAACATCTGCTACTATGTGCGGAAAAGAGACAGGAGAGCAAGACGTGTTTACAGAAACAGTGTACGGTATGTACAAACACGTGATTACATTGAAAATGCATTGCTGTTTAGTCTGTTCCATTTATCTGCCTCTCAAAGTCTCCTGTTGGACCCAGTACACATTTTCTTTTTCAGAATAAACATGGCTACTTAAAAAAGACGAAACATTTGATGCAAAGAGTTGCTTTCATCACATGTGATGAATTACATGCATGTCAGATTTGGTGGTTTATAAATTTCTTACAGTGTGAGATTTAGTTTGACAGCTCACTACAGAACACTAATGCTGTTACTTTAAAGTGAAACCTGTAGCGTTTTTGGTGAAACTAACAGCAACTATGCAACAGCAAAGTAACCAATAAGCAAATATCAGAGGCAAACAAATAATGAATAGCAAATAAAATTAAACCGGTTTAGCATTTCCTATAACATCGTCGAACTCTGGATGGGCGGTGGACTCTATTTTTAACACTTGCTGCTTCTCACCCGTTGTGTGTATCCTTCAGGCCCAACAAACTTTTTTTTTTCCGCATAAAACATTCAGAGCCAATTATTCGAAGAATAAGAAACCCATATTGTTTATGTCCATATCTTGTCTTCTCCCTTTCCTTTGCTGGTGCTTTTCTCACCTCCAACAGCTGTCGATCAGTCACACAGTGTGAAATCAATATCAGGACTGTTTATTGGTGTGCACCAATTGGTTCACGTGTAGGCCTCATTTAAAGAAGGTGAGAAATGCTGATTTTCTGCTAGCTGGTAGCAAAACCCGTTCTCCCATTATAACAAGCAGTTGCTATGTGTTATTATTTCTCCAGGTCTCAGGGGTGGCTGGCATGGAGAAGCAAACACACATATTGATGAATACGAAATGATTTTTTCCCGTAATGTCTTTCCTAGTTTATTCTTCCACTATGATTCAGGTCCAAAACAAAATCAATATACACCAGCAGGCTTCCTCTATTCATATTATTATAATTTATCTTGACAAAATACATCCACACATACTTAATAGACAAACACATAATGCAGCTTTTATTCCCACAGTGATTTGAGTTTTTCATGGTGACTCACGCTCGCCACATTAATGAATGAGACGCCACATAAACAAGAAGAGAAAAGCATGCAGGCCTCTCAGCCGTCCTCGGGCTCATCCTCTGCTCCACATTCTGCTCCGCACGGATATTTCAGCCCTCCAACTTAATGCTTTTGTTGGTGGGAGCTAAGTGGTTGTGACACACACCTGAAGATACAGACTCGCAGTCATATCAAATGTCAGGACATGAGAAATTGCTTAAACACAAACTGCTGTGCTGTTCCTTTAAGCTGCATCTTCTTTTGAGATCACAAGTGATGTCTCTCGGTTAGATTTTGCATCAAAAACAGCTTGTTGGTCGCTGATCTGACTGTAATGCATGGCTGAGAGGGAGCCTGGGGGAAAAAAGCGTTTCCTTTGTTTGAGTTTTGGATGAGAGCCTGCGCGACAGGGTCGCTGTGTCTTGTGTGTTCATGTCCATAGGTGGGCAGTGTTAGAGAGGTAATAAAAGGAGATCAGGCCTACTTCCCCCCTCAGAGGGATGAGCGATCTGATTTTGTTGCAGCCTTTTCCTGGAAGATCCATCTCTCCACCGAAGCATCCAGGCGAGAGACTAGAGACTCAGGTGCACAGCAGCCAGTGAAGCAGAGAGCAGCTCTGCCTGTATGTCACTTTGACAGGAGTTTTCTGTTTCTGCTTGTGTGTTTGAGTGGATGTGTGGCTTTATGCGTGCAGCGTCGAGCCGTATTGCTTGCTGCTGAGCAGTGCTTCTTTAAACCGTGTAAACAACAGCACCAACACCATTTACTGTCAATCAGCAATGTGTTTTTTGTTACAGTGCTGTATACTGCTCATACATGTTTGGCAATGCAGAGTCCACTCGGAGCAAACTGTCCCAGTGAGTAGGATGTTTCTCAGGGGATTCCTGCTCTAACAGGGGGTTGCTCTTGCAAGCTGAGCCCAGGGACTCATGGGATATGGAGAGGGTTTTTTGAAGTCTCCCAAGGGTCCATCACATGAAGGAGTGTTGAGAACAGATCCTAAAGAAAGGGGTCAGGGATGACATAAAAAGGAGGGTTTCCAGTATACATTATCTGCAGAAAGGGTTAGTAAAAAAAAAAAAAAAAATCTCCTCTCACTTTTAGCCACGCAGGTAGTTTGGATTTGGTTTCTGCTGTTCCTCCAGTACAATAGAGGTGAATGAAAGTCAGTGTGAACAGTTTTTATAGGGACAATTTTCTCAGAAGAAAGGATCATTTCAGTGAGAGTTGTACTCAGGGAGGACTGCAGAAGAGGATTGGATTGCGATTTGTTAGATTTCAACGCTTATTAAACATTTTATCACTCCTCTCTCTTTTTTATTAGCAACAAAAGGCGATTCAATGTCTGTCAGTTTAAGTTATTTCAGCTATTAGTGACTTACAAATGTTGAGAGATAAGGGAATAAGGTTTGATAAAGATAAGCGTTTTATCACCCCTCACCCTTTTTTATTAGCAGTGATCAATAGAAAACATTTACCAGACATTTACAATACTGTAATATATTCTGCTGCTCATCTTCTCATCCAAACGGCATCCTTAAACCAGAGAAACCAGGGCATTTGGTCTGGGAGGGCGTCATGTTGCTGAATCTCAAACCTGGGAAAACAAAGCCTAAAGCATCTGTTTGGCTTCTAATCGTGAGAGATAAGTGAGAAAATATGGTTCAGTAATTCTGTGAAGAACCGACCCTTTAATGAGAACAGGAACTCATTTGAATGAAGAGTGATGTTTTGTTGCTGAGGAGTAAAGAGACAGAACTGAGAGTGAGGAAAAGCCAAAGATGACCATCAGGACAAAAAGTGCCAACTAAACAAGTATCGGGGGGTTTGATGGAGAAATACAAATGTATTTCCTCAGCTGTGCTCCCTCTGGCTTTGTGGGAGATTACAAGTAGCCATTACATTTTTGGCTCAGTCTTTCCTTTGTGCCCTGTAGTCATATTGACACACTGACACCCAAACTGTCTGCTCATCACAGCTTCAAGCTCCAAGTGAAATTTTCAGATCTGTGTGCCGTATTAATCCTTGGATGATCGCACATTTGGATGTTTGCTGCACAAACACCGTCCGCTCTGCCAAGCCTGCCACTCTATTTAAATTTGGATGCAGTTTAGGAGATAATTCACCACACTCAGGGCTAATTGGGCTTGGGCATGTGCGTTCTGGTGTACAGCTTTGCCGACTGGTGAACTCTACAATGAGCTCAGACCTTCCAAATGGCGAGTGCCTGTGTTTGCTGTCATGGACTGCCTCACAAATGACTCTCTGTGGGATGCTCATGTAGTGAGCTCATAATAAGATTTGCAAATGATTCTTAGAAAATGACAGTATGAGAACACTAACTCAGTTGGTGGCACAGACAAGCCTCAGCTTTCTGTTTCAATTTTTACAGCAATTTTTTGATTTTGTTCCATGAGTCTGAGCCAGACGTTTAACAACAGTGAATAGTCACAGGCAGAAGATTCACTCGTGTCTGAATAAACACAGACACACAGCTCAGTATTCAGCTCCACTTAGATACATTTAAAGTAGCTTTTCTTAATGGTATTTAAGAGTTTGTCACTTCATGAAAAAGGATTAAAAAAATAATGATGACTCATCCTGCACTCCAGGGCATGTACTAATTTTTCATCTTATAATTGTTTTCTTAATTTTCACGACGCTGCCATCGATCGCTAGAGATAGTGAGTCTCTTCTATACAGTTGTCTCTGTGTTTTCAGTTAGTCCATGGAGATTTACAACAATCAAATATATTATATATATATATTTATAAAATGTGATGCTTTCTTGTATATTAAACCAGGAAACGGTATATAAACTGGTCATTGTTTGAGCTTTGAAGTCTATTTCTGACCTTGATAACAACAGAAAACAGAAAATCTTCTCTCAAGGTACATTTGCACCTCACAACCTTTGTTTTTGCTCGACCTAACTCATGAAGAGCTGGTTAAAAGCATCAGTAATCATAATAATAATAATTCAAAAACATAATGCACGTTAACTGAACATTGAACAGGACCATTCTGTTTACGCACTTTTAAAACACATTTTACTGGTGATACTTTTAATCACGTTGGCTGTTAAGTCTTTTCACAGTGTTTTGCTTCTTCCTTTGCTTCTCTACATCTCAGCATCTCAATACTTCCTTCATTTGAATAAACAGTTTCAAAATTGAAGCTGTTTATTGTTTTGCTGGCTCACTCTAAGCTTTTCAAATTAAAATTAATCATTGCCAAATCGGCAGTAAACATGCTCGCCCACTATCTTATCTCAGAGTCTTGAATTGTAATTCGTTATCTTGTGTAATTGATGGGTGAGGATTTAATCCATCCATGATTTAACATTTAAATGGTATTCATGTTTTCTTAAAATTATTTGCATGAGAATGGAGGCCATCTTCAGAGTTTCATCTGGCCGCTGCCTCAAGACAAAGCTCTCTCCGAGGATGTCACAGTGTGACGGGTCTGAATGTCTCCTCGAGATGAACTGTGGCTTTGCTCGGTGGTGAGACGGAGAAAAATGGAGGAGGCGTGTGTCTGTGGCAGATGCTGGGCTGCCTCATAATGTCTCCCATGGGACTTAACACATTTAGGACCCAGCGGGACTCGACAAACAAACAACACCTTCTCTACAAACACAAGCACATCCCTCAGCTGCCTGATAGGCAGTGTTTTTATTTTCGCTTTCTGTGTTTGGGATATTTTAAGATGGACCCCTGTCATGCCCTCTCTATGCCACCTGAGGCTGACTGTGCACCGCCAAGCGCATCCTGCTGGCTCTCTGGACACTGCGAGCCTGCTGGAGCCTGTGAGCAGTGCCTGTTCCGGTCTTTTCCATCCTGCCGTCTCTGCTACCGCTCCACGGTGAAGCTGCCCCGACCAGCTGGTGGAGCTGGGTAGCTGCAGGCTGCCTTGGACCCTGATCAAGTATTGATGTCTGGCTCTTCGTGCTGGCTGACTCACCAAAGAAGAGCTCTACGAGACAGAGAGAGAGAGAGAGAGAGAGGGGGAGAGGAGCCCCAGAGAGGATGGTGGTTTCAAAAGAAGCTTGCATAAAAATTGAAGAGCTAGTTGTGCTGTCTTGAGCCGAGATGCGTTCTTACATGCATAATTAAAGAGAAACTATATCTAACTTTCTAAACCAAATACAAATCCCTGTAAGCCCCTTAACATCCATTAGCTTCACATTTCATGTTCAGCGCATTTGCTGCAAACAAGGGGTCAGTTCTGTGTGCTTGTGGAAGATCTACCAGTAGATGAGAAACAGCATGACTCTGTGAAGGCCACTTTGGCATCCGATAAATACAAATTTATTGGGTCATCCTGGACAAAATGTAGGGCACCAAGGCCAAAACCAGTAGTGACAATACAAACTCACATTATTAGAGTCTAAGACATTAAGTGTTTTGAGTGAAGATTTATTGCCATGTGTACAAAAAAAAAAAGAGAAAGTTTGGCAGTTAGTCTCCATCGTGTAGTAACATTTGGGGAGGTGATGAAGCTGTGCGTAGAAAAGGAAACCCTCCCCATGGAGTGTAGACACTGGTGGTGTTGATGGAGGAAGAAAGATCCTGGAGATATGACGACAGGGGGGTTGATTCTGGTGAGCAGAACCTGCCGCTGGATATGACAGGCTGAAAGAGGATGGGGTGGAGGAGGGTAGCACAAATGCCTGAAATGACAGCTGAGAGCTGAGAGGAGAGCGATTTTAAGTTTGACAGCAGAGGCATGATTGGCTGATAGTGTTGGCAGAATCTGGTCGGTTAAATGGAGAGGGAGTACATGAAACGCCCATGTCAGATGAACGGAGGGAGCAGCGAGAGAGGTGAATGAAAAGATAGTCTTCCTGAGTGAACTTACGCTGAGCTTCATTTCCGGACAGGCTTTACAGTTTGGGGATTTTTTTGGGGCCTGAACTCTCTACCAGCCTCCTTTGGTTAGGAGGACACCATGAAAATGAGAGGCTACAATTTAAGCTCTCTCACTAAAATAAGTGCTGGTTGGTGGATCACATACACCCTGAATTAAACACCAGCTCATAACACTGTTAGTTTGCTGTGAAGTATCAGGGAAAAAATAGGTTACAGAAATCTGCAACTTTCTTTCCAGTGCAAAACAAGGCATCCACAGCACTGGCTGCTGGTCTAATTCCTACCCTGCTGTATGCGTCTGTGTGCGGGCTAATATGTCCGGCCTCATCAGTGGCAGGTGCTTTGGCCAAGAAGTGTGAGAAACTAATCATAGTTGCTGACCTTTTCCAGCCGCGTCATGCTGTGCATGGATAATCTCCATGCAGGCTGTTGTCAGTATGCATGGGTGAGATGAGGCAGCCAAAGGTCCACACTTCCTCTGATGGGGTTGGGTCAGCTTGTTTTTCTGCCCTTCTGCTTTCGTCTGTGCGAAGTAAAGCAGTGCTGCTGACTTCTGCTGTTAGGTCCGCTGCCTCCACAGACTCAATACAGTTTACCAGTTCTGTGGTATAATCACTTCATGCTCACTGGTTTATACAGCTGGCTGAACGCATGAAGCCGAATCTTCTACCTAATTATTGTTCGAATTCAATGTATGTACTGTTCCCTCTCCTCTTTGTTTGTGTGCGAGTGAGTAAAGGCACAGAAGTCAGAGAAAACAGCAAATTCTCAGCGGTGCCATGAAATGAGAGCGGTTATTTGTCTTTGATGCTATTTGTGCTTTTAGCCTCCAGAACTTTAGAATCTGACAGATATTTAAGAACAAGACTATGAGCCGACCACAGTGCATTAACTAATAGATTTCCTGCTTTAAAGAGGTGTCAGGTGGAGGAGGTTCTGTATGAAAAATCTAATGCTAACAATCGTGAATTTGTTCAACATGTTTTAGCTAGTAATGTTTTACAAAAAAAACGAGGTACAAGGTGCTGTACAATGCAAACATTGTGGAAAAATAAAGAGTTAAAACACGCAAAATATGTAAAAGGCAACAGGACAAAGTGCTCCTGAAAATATCAACAGACTGAGGGTGGGAGCCACAACGGCAAAGCATGTTATTAGATTCCCGTCTTTAATGAGACGTGGGACATGACTGTGCAAAATATCATGGCAACCCACCCAACAGTTGTTGACATTTCAGTTTGGACCAAAGTGGTGGACAGACTGACCAACATTGTTGTCCATAGAGTCATACAGCTCATGTGGCGAAAAAGTGTGCATTACATAAATTATCTGCACAAAATTAGGCATTTCAGGAAACATTTTACCTATAATATCAAGCATATTTTCATCCTGTTTTGTGTCTCATCACATCGATTGCTGTTATTTTTGTGCATGCTGTGATTGAAATTACATTTTATTTTCATCCCATCCACACAGTTCTTATTTACACCATATATGTTCCTCCCTGCAATCATTTGCTGCAGCAACAGCCCAGTTTCCTGAAGGGAATCATTAAATTTTCATCTAAGTGTGCCACATAAAAAAAAAAAAAAAAATCAATTTATACACGTCTCAGGTCTTTCCCAATCTTCTAAACTAAATAAATAAATTATTTGGTACTAATGTTTGGCTAGTCATACAAAGGACCCTCTCAAACTGTTTGCAACTAATTAAAATAAGTGCAGTTCAATTATTCACGGTTTATTACTTCAGTGGTATTCTGTTAACAGTCAGCAGACAGGGCAGATGATTGTTCTGCTTTAGATATATTGACTTAGATTAACTGTCAGATTAGATTTACTCCGTCTGAAATTGTGCTTGGTGTTGGCCGCCAGTTATTTTGTCCGGTGTACCCTGTCTCTCACCCGATGCATGCTGGGATATCCACCAGCCCTTAAGCAGACGCATTTCCTGGTGACTCATTTCATCAGGTTTCATCAAATACTTGAAGGTTTTGGTGCCAGTGGTGCTTACCAGGAAACATATATTCAGAAGACAAAGAGTGTTGACTGCTACAATGAATAATAGTTTCCTAATGAAAATGACAACTTGAATGCAAAAGGCAGCTTTTGACAGAGCCGAGTCAGGTGAAAAAAATATGATCTGAACAGAGCATGAAGACAGATAAATGCAACAACAAACAGACAGAGAGAGAGAGAGAGAGAGAGAGAGATGGATGCGACGTGCGAGGAATGAGTGATTGGATCTTGTTCTCAGTTAAGAGACGATGTTGACAAATGAAGATGAGGCTTAAACGCTTAACCGCAGCTTCATTGTTCTCAGCTCCATTCAGATGGTTGCATACATTAAATGTTCTTGTTTTCAGTCGCTGGCAAGTAGGAGAGAGAGAGAGAGAGAGAGTGTGTGTGTGTGTTTGAGTGCTAATGCTCCAGGTGATAGTAGACAGGCACTAAGAGGCATGATTAGGCAATGCTAATATATGCACAATCACCATTTAGCGTCAGTGCACCCTTCACCTCCTGAAGTGCTGGTGACAGACACACACGCAGAAAACAGGGGTTGCCACAGTGAATCTGGAGTCGAGCTTCAAATTGCAGTCAGTGACTTCACTTCTCTGTGTGCTGTTTACTCAAAGTGTTTTTCATTGTCAGAGTTGAAAATCCAATTTTTCTAATGTTTGTTATGTACTGCATGTTGATTCTGTGAAGGCTGTAAAAAGATAATGGTTGCACGATATGGATTTTTTTCAGCCAACTTTATTGGCTGAAAGTTTCTCATAGCCGATACCAATAAGATGACCGATAAAAGCTTTTCAACTCCACTCCTAGTGGAACATTTATTGCAAAATGCAGTTGAATTGTCTTCCTCGGAAACTGTAAAAAAGGTCCATACAGGCAACAGCATGGCTCTACCAAGGTGCAGCAGTTTGACCTAATGAGTGTGACAACCACGTGCTGTGCTTGTTGTTGTCTTGTTGTTTTGTTGTTGTTGTTGTCTTCTTCTGTTTATTGTCAGGTGTTTATCGGCAGATTGGAAACTAACTTTAAAGATGCAGACCACCTATGTATATATTCATCGGCTAAGAATAACCAGCAATAACATAGATTACCCATCATAATATATAATCTTTTCTGGCAATGCAATATATATTATTGGCCAATGTTGGCTATCCCCAGAAAAGATATATATTATATACATATAAATTCTCAAATAGTGGATCCAAATTTTTCTTGTTTTAACCCAAATGATGACATCCAGGATTTTATTTTCCACCTTTGAAGTGAGGAGTTTTAATTTACTGTTTACTGTACTGTGCTGTTTGCTGGTTTTACTAACATAACACATTTAAACCCTTCCTCTGGTTCAGGGGATGGACTTCCTTGCACATTTTACTGTAAACATTTTTATTAGCAGAAGCGTACTGAACTGTGTTTCTGTTCATTTACAGAAGTACAGAATGATGAGGGTGACATAACTGGACTGATAATTCTTTAAAAACATTTTAATATTTAAAAAAACAAAAAAAAAAACAACAACCCAACATTACAGAAAATCTGCTTGTTTGTTTTTTCCCCCTGCCTTTTTATGATTGTTGTTCAGTTTCAGATATAATTTTGTTTTTATTGTCAGCAAGCCAGCCGAGGTTCGGTGCCAGTTTTCAGATTTTATAAACTTCGAGCAATGGTTTGGGAAAGTATACTTTCTTGGCAGGAATTAGATGAAAAGTTCAATACCACCCAGGTTTGCACAGTGCTTTTGTAGTTGGAGCCAGCAGCCATCTTGGCTTGGATTAAACAACTAAAATATAACATATAGGAATAGAGCTGAAGAGGTTCTGGTAGCTGGAGGTAGTGACAGAGCCAGGCCAGCCTCTCTCCTGTTTATAGTTTATGCTAAGCTAAACAAACTTGATGCGGTCTATAGCTTCATGTTTACCATACAGACATGAGAATGGTATCCACTGTCTCCTATAATTCTTTGCAAGACGGCAAGTAAACAATTTCCCAAAATGTTGAACTTTTGAACTCTTTGAAACATTTTAGATCGCAGAAGCGAATTAAAAACTTGTATTCTGTCTTAATGCACATTTTACTGAACGCACCACCTCACTTAAAAAAGTCCCTATGAATTCCTTAATCTTCAAAGATGCTGGTCTCACGTTTTCGTGGATGTGCTGAGTACCATCTCATTGACATCAGCGGATGAATCGCCTTGGGTGATATTTATGCTAATACATGAGGAGCTGTGACGGCATGAAGCGCTGAGTGTCTTAAAGTCAATATTAGAATCTCTTTGATGTGGCCTGGTGGCAGAAGATGAATGTGCTTTAATGGGCATCACACGTGGAGTTTTCTCCTCTGCTGAGGATTTCACGTGTATGCAGCCTGGTTAGAAAATCTGCGTTGATTCGTCTGACGTTTGACATGTCATTTATTGAAAGTGGACACTTATCATTTCCTCTATACTTTGGGGTGAGTCACGCTTTGCAGAGTAATCAGAAAAGTTCATTACATCGCATCCAGGGTGACTGATTTTAGAGAACTCTGTCAGGGGTTTAATCTTGTTCAAACTCCCTGCTGAGTTTAAATTTTTCCACTACCACAGACATAATCCTCTGGGTTGCAATAATTAAACCAGCAGGATAGAGAGAGAAAATCAGTGAGACTGCATCCATTGTGGATAAGTGTTACCTGTTAGTGCTACCTACGTGGCAGCAGAAGTATCCCCTCTCATCTCCAACTGGCTGAGCACAGCAGTCAGGAGCTTAATGGCTACATTGATAGACGTTAATAGAGTCCCTTTGCGTTATACTGGCTTTACACTGTTGTGTCACGTGTAATTACAAGAGATGCTGAAGTGTTCTGTGCATCTAATCTACAGAATTTTATTTTATATGCAAGTGAAAACCTTCCAAAGATACCAAATGTATTGAGAAATATGTCTAAATAATAGAAAAGACATCTCATATTTCCATATGAAGATAAGGTGCAGCCTTGCATATAAACTTGGGTTTAATTTTTTATTCAGTGTGAATATCATATAGCTTTAACAAGCGAATACCTGGATCTGAGCGACATAGGCATGAAGGCAAGCCTGGCCTTCATGTCGATGTTACTTTGACACATACAACCTCCCTAAACATTGTTACAGACCAAGTACATCCCTCTATGGCAACGTTAGTCACCTTTCAGCAGGATAAAGCGCCCTGCCACACTGAAAAAGTGGTTTGAGGAACATGACAAAGATCAGGGTGTTGACTTGGCCTCCTTCCATATGAGCAAAAAAGGATCTGTTGCTAAAATCTTGGTGCTACATACCACAATGCACCCTCAGAGGTCTTGTGGAGACCGTGCCTCAATGGGTAAGACCCACACGATGTTCAGCAGGGGGTTAACTGAGGGACATATTTGTCTCCTTAGCTGCTACATGCTCAACTATGCTCACCAGCGAGTTGTTTGCTGTTTTGGTGCTGAGCAGGTAGTGGATTTATCAAAGCTTTTACACTAAAACAGCTGTCTGCTGCTCATCTACAAGCAACATCTTTCCCATTAGAAGCACTCATCAGATTCATTGAAAATGTAAGAATTTTCATGAATGTAGTTTAAAGCTCCTTAGTGGAAACAAAAGGGCAAAATTGTTACTATTAGCTTCAAAGAAGTCGTCTCATTGGGGATTCCCTCTCACTCAAATTAGGATTATTAGCGTGTGTGATCCGAGAGTGCCGAGACATTATGTAAAGGGATATTGCTTTAATTCCTTCTCCTTTGCATGGCTTACAAAACAGTCAATTATTCTCATTTCTTCTGGGAATTACAGAGCTCGTGAAAAAGACTTCACCTCACACACAACAAAGAGCAGATATCTTGTGGCTTAAAGAAGGAGTTGAACTTGAACTCTGATAGCACTAAGCTTTAGAGAGCATTTTATAATGGTTCCTTCAATTATAGGCTCAAAAGTTATCCTACAGTGTCCTTTGTGTGCGTGTGTGTGTGTGTGTTACTGTAATCATAAATACACATTTCATACACATACACACTCAGATTCGTCACAGGTTTCAACAGTCAGACATGAGAGTGTGCTCTCAGTGCTGCATGCAAATGAGCTGTTTAAATGCACTGCACATGCTGCAATATCTGTGAGCTCTTTCTGGTTAATCTGGTCGTTTTTTATTGACATTTGGAACAAACAGCTCGATGAATAATTTAAAGGTCGGCTCTACATATTTGACTCCTTTACTTCCTTTATATCCTTTTATTTTAGTGCACTTCACTAAAATGGTCTTTCTCAGCCTGGTAATCGCACTGAATTAACATTTTGCTTTATTATTCAGTCCATCATTATGTTAATGATCACTTGCAGTCTCAGGGAGTTATTTTCTTCCTTAATCAATCAATAGAGAGTGATGTGTCCTTCCTGCTGATTTCATTTTCAGTTTACACAGAGGACGTGCTAGCGGCTTCATTTTTCATATTTATCAAAGAAACACGCTGTGTAAACCTCAGGCACACTGTAAAATCACCTAATTCAAACTTTAATATCGAAAAGGTTTATTTATTTCAACTTCAAATTAAAATTTCTCATTTTTATTTTTAGTCTGCCTCAGAGCTTATAAACATGAGTTCTTGAGTCTTTTGACTTGAAATGATGAATACTGTGAGTAACGGTCTTTACAGCCTCACACTTTTACACTTTTCTTAAATTCTTGGAGCAGTTTAACATATTTCCAATTCTACATGCTGCTACAAAAAGCCGGGGACAAGGGCCAACTAGTGCCAACGGAATGGGACGCTAAATTAAGGGCCACAGATGTTTACCGACATTGTGTCAAGGGTCAAAACACCCCTGCACTGGAAAAAAATAATTCACTTGGCATTTATGTTTCCTCTTAAACAGAATCGCTAAAACCTTTAAGTTGAAATGAAAAATTAGGGAGAAAGGGGTGAAATGAGCACCATGCCAGACCTGTTTGAAACACGAAAATAATTTGAGATGATCTTTTTCCCATGTTGATGATATTGTGTATATTGTGTGTATTTATTTAAAAGATCCACTTAATAATATGTTGGTAGTTGCTTCTGCTGGACAAAGAAGCTGTACATCATGTTGAAGTCGAATTTACGTTTCCATCGATGGCAGACAAGCAGGACACTAGTATGACAGACAGACAAAACAAGAAGCAGAGAGAAGGACATAGAAAGGCAGCCGTATCTGGCAGTCACGTTGATGTCACTTTTAGTAGAATTTAAGAGCTGCCACAGGTATTTGTCATCCTGTTTTTCATCTGTCTGAAGGGTTATCAAGCTGACAACCACAAATTAACTCTACCATAAATGGCATGAAGTCACTAACTTTGGTTAATTCCTCTACTAAAACAAACCCTCTTCACGTAAGACAATACAATTACAGTATATTTCTTTGAGTCAAATCTTATGTCATTTCAGCTGTGACTCTGGTTTGAGTCATAGGACCTCAGATGTCAGAGTGAAACCTTGTCAAACAGAGAGGAGAGACAGAGTAAAGGGTTTAATCACACTGCCTGTAGTTATAACCATGTAAACTACACACACATAAACACACACTGCACACTTTACTTCAGCCTCAGAAGGTGTTATGATGACGGCGCTGCAGGATCAGGCGGTGAATGAGGGACTCTGTGTGATTTATGAAAGTCAGCAGGCTCCAGCGGGGAGGTGACTGAGCACTCCTGCTAAATCTGGACCTCTGTTAACCTGTTCGCCCGCAACTTCATGTCTCCTCATCAGCCCGTCGCCACCATCCTGGTGTGCTGTGCGACTTCAAGGCCAGTGGGAAGCCCGGGAAGGGCTCTGGATGAGTGACAGATGGCCATTCCCTGCATGTACCCGACATCCGGCTTGTCTTCCCCCACTCCTTTCTTCTTAACCCCCCTGGTTCCACATCCAGCTGTTAAATCACACATGAGCAGCCACTGATGGGAGTTGACAGCCTGTCTGACTGCCTGCCTGCCCGACCGCCTGTGGACATGCTAAATGTACTGACTTTCACATACTAATGTAAAGGTCAGGGGTCATATGCAAGCATGCAACACGTGACTGCTGAAGTAGGCAGGCAAGCAAGAAAGGAGTATCTGCAAATGTGCATGAATATATTCTCCTTGTATACAACATATGCATAATTCATCGTCCCCTGAAAATGTTGTTGTTTTGTTATTGGATGTATTTGGGTGGTGAAAGGGTGTTTTTTAGGGTCAGAAATGAAATATAATATTCATAATAATTATGAGGAATCGAATTTCCCCGCTCTATATGCAAATAAACACGTACATCACTGGGTCAGCACACACAATGTTTTTTCACGAAAGAAGAAATATCTTCATGTATAACATTTCCCGAATTTACATAAATGCCCAAATAGTTCAGAATTTGTTGTAAACAGCATTTCACAAAGTTTATAAAGTGCCTCCTAACTCAGCAACTTACAAAATTGAGCAATTTTTTAAAGGGAGTCTGGGGACTTTCTCCTCGGGCGACAAAGAAGTAGCCCATTTTGGGTCACTATTTCCTGTGCTAAATGTATCAAATAAATGTAGTGGAGAGGAAGTAAAAAGTAGCCGAAAATAGAAAATACTCAAGTAAATTACCTGAAAATTATACTTAAGAACAGTACTTGAGTAAATGAGCAGGTCTGTTGCACCTCAGCCACCGAGGGGTCGTATTTAGATGTTAATCCCAGACACACGAAGGATCTTGTGGCAGTGATAATTTTATCCCAAATCTTGATCTTTCCTGAAAATGAAACGCGTTTTTTTGTGTCTAAAACCTAATCAGATCTTAACCTCAGCATTGTCACAAAAATACATTTATTTAACTGATAATAATTTAAAAAGTCCACTATTAAAGTATGATAAGGATAAGGCTCATAATATTTCATTGTCTGTCTTCAATGCCAGAGTACAGCAGCAGGTGATTCTTAAACTACGGGTGAGTCCTGAGCTGATACACTGAAATGCAAATCTATATTTATAGTTGTTCAGAATGCTCCCTCGAATCCTCTTATACTGTTTGTGACTAGGACACTGTTTTCCACATATTCTTTTCCCCTTCATGTTCATTGTGTGCAAACCTCCTTGAGGTCAGACTGACGTTTCTGACGACCCCTCCTTGACATGACCGAGAAGTGAGTGATGTTGGTGCGCTGTCATTTTGAGTCAGATTCAGGCCCTCTGCAACCAACAGTCATCGCTACTCCCAAACCTATATTGTAAATATATAAATGAATGTTTTCTCTCTTGTTTTGTCAAAACAGTGAGGAGTGCCTGCAGTGTGTTTTGGATGGAAGCTTTTAAAGCAATACATTGATATGACACCTGAATACAAAGCCCTGTGAAGGAGAGCTGGCTAGTTCTTCAAGAATAGAGCTGAAAAAGACATAAGGTGCTGTTGCCAACAGCATGCTTTTTTATCTTGTTGGTACCTCTAATGGGTAATGTTCATTCAGAAATGCAAGACAAGGTTTCTGACGTGAGTTGATTTAAAAAGATTTAAAGGGCTTTACTAATTGGACAAATTCAATCAAAATTGATGGTAGACTTAAGATCCTAGACAGGAAGAAACATACAGAAAAATAACAATAATGATAGTAAAATATTATAACAAAGAGACAAATCAATTTAAATATTAAACAGATGAATACTAAAACAAGAACAGCTGGAAGTGAAATAAGATGGGATGAAAAATTTAAATCGGCCTGAGGATAAAAACGAGGTAAGCTTTAGATTGTTCTGCGTGTTATTCCAGGTTGCAGGAACACAATAAGAAACACTTATAAATTAATAAAACCAAATATCTATTACGCCTTACAGGGCATGAGGGATCACCCAGCCTTAACACACAGCTCACAATGAAGAGTATTATGATAATATAGCGTCACCAGGACAAACTAAACTTCAAAAGTTCAAGGACCCGTCTCTGGAGACCCAGGAAGTTGGGATGTAGGAGCTGAATCTTTGCATCCAAGCAAAGAGAGACATTTAATGTTGGCTATTTGTTTAGTTTAGTCTCAATTCCTAAACTCAATCCCATTCCAGTTTTTACCTCTACCCCTCATTTTCTAGTGTCCCATGGCCCCTTACAACAGAGTTACAAGGGGTAGTAGTTGAAATCTCCCTTATGTAACTGGACAACCCTTCAAGACTCTCATACAACACTGAAAATATGTCAAAAATGTGAGACTGTCATGCACAAATCAGCAAAATGGCTACATTCAGACCAAATGTGTTGTTGCAAAACACTGCAGGTTTGTGCGGCAATGTGGGAGTGTCACTCCATGGTCCGTGTGTGTGACGTGCTGGGAACCCCTGATTCTGCCTCTGACAGAGTGAGTTAAGCATGCCGGTCCTACAGTGATCATCGGCATCCACAGCTTATCAGAAAGTGTTTTAAACTGGTGCACAATGCCAAACTGAGTCAATAAACACTACATTACAATCCACTGCGGTTTCAGTCATTCATGCTGCCAGTATGATCACCAGCCTTTCTCTATCCTTACCCATAGTGAGATATAAAAGTCAATAAATGAATAGTTTAATATCAACGCTCTGGGGCTGGAATAGCACACGGTTCCTTTCTCACCGGCAGTCAGGTAGGATATATAACTGGCTAAAACAGTAGTTTGAACTGTGTTAAAACAGTGAAGGAATGATAGGAGTAGACAGAGAAACAGGAGAGGAGGGCTCCATGTGGGGAAGAGGATCTTGTACGTGATGTGGAGTGACACATAGCTGTTATGTGACAGTGCAGGCAGTGGCAGCACCCACCGGTGAGTCTGACACCCTGCTGAACATCAGATGCCTGGTTTAAGGAAGTGAGACTGGGCTGGCAGAGGGAGATATTAAGGGCTTGTCACTGTCATCATCTGTAAATTTGTAGTAAAGCTGTCAAATATGGTACATCCCTCTGACTCTGGATTTCTTATTTGTCTTAACATGTCTTTAACATGTGATTTACTAGGAACCAGCCAGAGAACTGGTTATATATGTAGTGCCTCTTTTCTCTTTCAGTATCTATTTTCAGTGTCTGCTTGTTTAGACTTAAATGAAGCAGTGGTCCTGACAAAAACACGTTATTTATGTGTATTTGCTTTGTTCCACAATGCCCAAAAACTGACAAAATGTAAAAGTGAAGAGGCAAGTCAAAGATTTAACAATACTTAAATAGACCCTGTTGTTAGTAAAATGACTCAAATTGAGTCTATAAAGAAATATCGAGGTTTTTTATTTGTTGATGAAATCATTTATTTTTGTAACTTATATTTCTTTCACTTGCCCACTCACTAATTTTTGTGGGTGGACATTTAATCATTTACCTTTGATCTCTTGACAACAGGCACTTAAAACCTCACATATTAAACATCTTTAGAAACTCATTTTCTAACCAGAGTTTAAAAGATTCAATTTAATTTATGCTCCTATTTTAACATAAAATTATATATCTGAAAATAAAATCTTATCTCACAAGGCATTACCAGTGAAACGCTCACCTCAGAATGTTTGACAGATTCATTAGGTCCTTGATCCCTGATTAATTATTTAATGAACTTTTTAAAAAAGAAAAGCTCTATTCAGACAGCACTAGTATTACCAGGGGGCCTCATGTCATTCAGAAATGACCCCTCTACATCAGTGGTTCATGCGACACACTCACACAGATGCAAACACTTTAAAAGTGAAGTGTCTGTTCTTTAGCAGCCACTTTGTTAATATAGTTTATACTTGATTTGCTGACTTTCTGCATGTGTTAGAAGCATGAATACACATTTGCAGTTCATTTAGATCAGGTACTGTAACAGATGCTTTGTGGCTGCTCTTGAATGTGACAACCTTCTGTTGCTCCTAACCATCTCTGTCATCACGTTTAAACATCGATACAGCCGATCCAACCGCACAGCTGTTGACTGCTGTTCAGCATATTATGAGCCGCGATCAAACTTCATGCTTCAGTCTGACAACAGAAAACAGATGAAAACAGATGGCAAAATATTAATTTTTACATTGAAAATTACAGACTGCTGCAATTATTATAAGTGACTACAAGTCCTCAGGTAACACTAGTCCCATACATATCAATCAACTGCAACTTAAGTGCGGTTTAGTGTATTCCAGCCTAGATGAGTGAATAAAGGTGAGTTTATGTTGTTTAAAACGACTCTTTCTAACTGTACGTCTGCTCTTTCTCACATTAAACACGTAGACAGGCAGTTTCATCCTCATCATCTGATAATTTGTACTGACTTATATTCACCTTGTGTTGTGTTGAGTCAGTTGTGACTTTGACATTCATCCTTTGATTTGTTGTGATAATCAGCGACAGCACACTGTGAAGGAAATTCAGTTCCTCGCAGCCCTTTTCATTTTCTCACATTTGTTTTGTTTTGATGACGACATTCGGGATGATAGCCGGTGTTGGTTGCAATCTAAATTGCATATAAAAGCGTCTGAACTTTGAATGGCAGCAAAAATTGGCAGCCGCTTTCCTAAATGCTCTTTCTGTCGCTTTCGACGGCGGCAGGAAATGTTAAATGTAAAATTTAAATGTCTCTCTAAAACTGTCAGATCGTTTGTCACGTGTTTCTTTGTGGTTCCCAACTGCGAGGCTCTGTTGTCTGAGAGAAACGCTGAAGGTCAGTGTTTCTGTTTGAGTTTGAGTGTGTTTGTGATCTATTTTCAGTAACTCCTGTCCCTTTCCCTAAGTGCACCACCGATGTCTGTCGCTCCTTTTCCACTAAGAGGATCTCCCGCTGCGATTCACTGCTAATCAATTTGTCAAAAACATTTTAGTCGTATGTTAAAAGGTCAGACATGGCAAAAAAGTTTTAAAAACAATGATGCATATCCTCTTTCACCCACTTTAATAGAAATATATTGATCAGAGCAAGTGGATGCATGATGCTTTTCCTGTATTATTAACATTTAACATTAAGTAGTGTGTACGTGCAGCCTACGATGTCCTACTTTCTCCACCCTGCTCATGTCAAAACATACACCCAGGAATAGACTCATTTGTTTTGCCCATGTACGTGAACAGATGCTCACTTTCTGCAGCGTGTCCACTGACTAGAAAAATCACCCGTCAGAGCAATTTATCTCGCTGCCTTTCAGCCCGATGGCTTGTTGCTGTCGTGTCGTAATTAAAAATGACACCTGGCACTGATTTTTTTACACATGCTGGTAATCTGGTTTTAGTTGCATGTCAGCCACCTGTGCTAAATACGTAGACACATTGGGCGTTTAGCCTCGGCCTGGCTGAGACGCTAATTTGCATCGGGCCTGCAGGTCGCTTTTAGCGGCCACATGAGTGAAACTCCCAATGGGGCAAACTGACTGTGTTTTAACAAAGCACAGCAGCGACAACAACCAGCCAAGAACCAATTTAGGTCACTCACCCAGTGATGGTGGAAGTGCTCAGCTCCTTTGCAGAGATAATAGTGTAGTTGAGTAAAAACAGCAATATCTACCTTTGAGCTGAGTATAAGTAGAAAGTACTGTACCTCAAGTTTGCACCAGATTTTAGTAAATGTACCTACTTACATTCCTCCACTGCTCTCACACATGTCCATACTGAAAATTGACGGCCAGAACAGGTTCTGCTTTTAATTATCTCAAGGAGAGGCAGTAAATCAATAAATGATATGTGCAATGATGTCAGTAAAGCTGTGGAGATGAGATGTGACCTCCACAGTAATGGTGGTGGTGATGGTGTAGGTAACCAGGTGGATCAAAGTATCGGTGATTCTGAAGCTGTGATGGAGAGCAGATTGATGGCTCAGCCTCAGGAACGAGGTGTGTGTGTGTGTGTGAGGGGGAGGCTTGATGACCTCAACCCACCGATTCACCATTATCAGAGCATAATTAACAAGCGGCAACCATATGAGCGATGAGTTACATAGGTTAATGTTTCTGTGTGTGATATATCGCTGCTAAAGCCGACTGATAGAATGCGGAGGAAGAAGCTCATTATTTTCCCTTTCTACAGAATAAATCCAGATCTGTGAAGTGTAAAACACTAATTGAAGAAATGTGCTTATTTAAGAATAAATATTTCAGTAAGATGACTCACGATGACTTGTATACCTGCATCAATCTCAATGCACGCATACTTTTTGGGGGATATCTTTCTGTTGGTATTTTTCCAGCTTTGGCTCACAAACCTGACATGCTCACTCTTGATCCAGGCTACAGTACAAAGCTTTAATCAGCTTGGCAGTTTTTTCAGTCGGTCAAGCAAAGTCAAGTGATGCTGGCTGCAGGAGGAGAGAGACGGATCTGAACCGGGATTCTCAACATAACCTCGACTGATTGTGAGATGTCGTGTTTTAAGAGGATTCAGGAAACAGCAACTCGTGGTTGTGTTGGGTCATAAGATTTGAGTCAAAATCAGTTAAAAGCAGCCAATCATCTCATCTAAGAGGTTCTACCCTGTGAAAAAACACTAACGCCCTCTAATGACTTTGTCAAATGACTCTGCAGTTATCATGGATACCTACAGTAAGTTTATATATAAAGAGCTGTTTCCAGCAGTGAAAAGCAACTCCAACGAGAAAGAAAACTCTTGTTTGGCTTCTGTTTCTGTCACTTGTTTCTTTGCTGCAGAACATTGTTTACTGCCCTCGGGGCGTTTCTTTTTCATGTTGGACTGGGAGCCACAGTGACTCACTATCACCTCTTGAGGTACAAAGCAATCTTTGGAGACAGGACAGGCAGAAGCTAGCTGATTAGTATGCTAGCTTAAGTACATATTTGTGCACACAATACGTGGAAAATTGTTTTCGTACATATAGCTCCTTTAAGCTTCACCCCTTTTTTGGTGCAATGCTATGACTCTGAGGCTGAGAAAAACCTTTTTACATGCACTACTTTTGGTGCAAAATAAATGATTAGCCAACAAAAACTTAGTTATTTGCACAGAAGTCTGTTTATTTGTTCCTAAAAGTAAGTATACCTCAAACATTTTACCTCATCCTTTGAAACCACATGGTCAGTAACATTTGCTTTACATCCAGTCTGAACTTGATGTCTTTTAAGTGCTGAACACCTGTTGCTTTCCTTGCACACACATAACCTTTGTCTTGCTCGGTGTGTGTGAGGGCTTGTCGTCAGGCTGTGAACAGAGCTTTGAGAGAGGGGGGATGCATGCGCGCTGCATTGGGTTAGATGTTACTAAACCCCTGCAGCGTACAAAGACAAAACAAAAAAAGACGTGAGCAGACAAACTTTTTTCCTTCCATCAGTGGAACAATCCGGAGTGAAAACTGTGTTCATTCTAATCTGCAGAGACGGTTGAATGACACATCAGGACAATGTAGATCTGATGAGATAAGATGGTGGACACGGAAACTACGAACTGCTGACATCTATAAAGCCATAACATAAACGCTTTGTAGCTACAGTCCTGTTCACAATGTGCTCTGTATCAAAACTTCATTCATTTGAACTTCAATCTACAGTTGACACTTTTTCATTATCTACCATGAGACTTGTGTGACTGGGGAAGTTTCTTATGAGTTTCGGAGTGACTCTCTGGGGTAAGACAGCTGCTCTAATAACACTTTATCAGCACATGCTGATGTGGAATCCCATAAAGCACAATGTGAGATAGGCCTACAGTCACACATCTTCCTGTCAGTGTTTCAGAGAATGATAGTGAAATATCGACTCGCCAGGCACCAGGTCTACACCGCAGGCAACTAGATACAGTAGATAGATAGTGTTACTAATGTATGAGTGTTGGTAGCTCGGTTTGTCTTCAAGCGTTTACAGTTTATAGGTGAATGTAATGGGACAGAGCTGACGGGCCCATTACACTTGTATCAGCACCTTTCCCAACACATTGTTCTGTTTTTTTGTCATTCTCCGCTGCTCTTACTGGTTGCCAGGGAACAGTATCAGATGAACGCTGGGTCTTATCTTGTCACACTCCTAATTTCCTGTGGACCGAATCTCCCCTGTGGCTGCTGTTCCCGTGACAATGGAGATGAAGAAGAAGGGGAGGAGGGAGGGTAACGGCACAGCTCCCGCTAAGACAACAGTGTTGTCACACAGGGTGGAGAGGCCTGTAATGACTGGGTAAACAAATGTGGAACATATGGAGCCCTCCATTGCCAGGGACACCACTTCCTCAACAAATATAACTCACATTTCACATTCAGCAGGACAAAGCATGTGTTTTGATGTTCGCATTCAAAAGGCCTCAGCAAAAATACAGGTTTCACAGAGCCGTGACTACTCATGCACGGCGCTGAATAGTCCCGTTCCTCTCATCAGCGCAGCTAACGCAGCGGGTGTTTTGTTGTTGTCAGGGATTTTGCGATGGGCGGGTGAGGGCCATTTTGCTCTGTCTCACACGGTGAATACTGTGCACGCCCCAGTATAAGATAGATAGCACAGGCAATTTCAAATCTAGCCAGAGATGGATGGATAGCAGAGGCTGTTTTCAGAGCAGGCAGTGAGTGAAGAGGCTGGTGATAAAAGCAGAGTAATGGTGTTCCTGCTGTGGCGCCTCCTCTGGATCAGCAGTGGGGAGTCCACGATTGAATCAAATCCATCTAGTTCAGTCGGATATTCTCCTACTGTCCTGAAAAAACTGAGAGAATTTTTAGGAAAGCTGCTTTTTATTTATTTTTTCATTTCAGAGTAACATATTCTATTTTCTACTCAACTACAATTGTTTTACAGTGACTTAAAAGTAACTTTAGATTGTGCCAACACGTCCTCATAACTTAATGACTGAATAGGTCGACTTCGAGTGACTCCCAGAAAAAAACATGACTACGGCATCGCCAGCAACCAGCTTACCAGACCTTCATTGCAGAGTCGCAGTGAGGTTAGGTTTACATTACATTTGTACTGAAACTTAAGTTATGTCATGTATGTTAGATAAATTCACGACATTAGTTTGTCAAAATGAATCACAGATGACTTTTGGTTTCACACAGGACATGAACAACAGTCTAGAGGGCATTTCCCAAGAAATGTAACTGCACGTCGCAATGACGCAGAGCGCAACGACTGTTATTTCACCACTTGATAGCATCGCATTTCTGGCTTCTCCTTCAGTGCAGGGCATTGTGATCTGACAAACATACTATTTGGCTGTTGCGTTCCCTCTTGACCGGCCAGCTGTTGCTCTTCAGGGGTTATACTCCTTCTCTGGAGCTGATCTATGCTGCTGGAGTGTCTACGGACTAGAGAGTGCAGACAGGCTAGATGTCCGAAGGGCGAGCTGACCCTCCATGACCAGCCTTGTTGAGACCAAGTCCTGCCTCCAAGCTCAGTTTGTATGGAGGGGCAGTGGTCCTTGTAGACACTCAGCCTGTCCACTCTGCCAAGCCTAGAGACTCAGCTGAGAGCCCACGGGGTCTGTGTGTTCATTGGGGCACTGCTATATCACCACCCCCAGCAACGCAGACATGCCAGTGCACATGCACAAACGCTCATGGCGTAGGCTACTTCCATATGTCACATTATAGGCTCTGCGTAGATCCTACATGCATCTATAAATCAGCCTTTTCTTGTTCTTTATTCTAGATCACCTGACTTCCTCCTTTGCTGCTTCAGCATCAGATGACCAACTGAAACAAACTACCTTGAATAAAATCGCAGATTTTTCTGGGTTTGGATATTGTTAAAAACATTTGGAATAATGTAAATATACAACTCATCAAAATACATAACAAAGGTTTCTTTGTTTTTAGACATTTTAATGCGGAAATGTGACATATTATATCTTAAATCACAGGATTTTAATATTTATTCCACCACTGATTTCTGCACAGACACTGAATAGCATCCATTAATATGTTTATACATACATACAAACAAAATTGCGCATGAATGCTCAAGCATTAGCCCTTAGCACGACCACGACCTCGACCTTCCGATCTGACGTTAAATAGCTTTATATGCAGAGCGTATCCCCCTAAAGTGCTCCTGAGTGTCACATAAACGCTGAACACTTGTGTTTCTTAAGGCGCCTCTTCTTGATTGTGGAGGACCTGAATAACCCTTCAAACCCTGATTGCCATATTAAGCTTGCAAATGAGCAGGAAACAAGAAATCTTAAGGGCGAAGAGTGCGTCGATAATCTTTATCACTTTTCACCAACTGAACCGTTGCAGCAGTCCAGTGCATCATTTTATAATTGTTCTTCCAGCGCTCAGATGTCAAGCCTGGAGATGCACGAGCCTGCTGTCTGTGTGCCGACGCTCTCGCCTGATTAAGATCTGTTACAGCACACGACACAGCAATTCAATTAGTCAAGCCCTATTCCTGTGTTAACCAGTGAACCGTACACGAGAGTAGGCCAGCCCATGCGCCGCCGAGCGCCATGTAGCAGCGATTAAAAATGACCAATCAATCCCTTCTTTCAAGAAGACTAATAGCTACTTTTTTTTCTCTTCCTTTCTCATTAAATGAAAAATCAAACAGATGAATGGATATTTAGGAAAACAAGGCATCATCAAGCGTATGTTTGTGTGTGTCGTTTTTATTTGTTTTTGCGTGTCTGTGTTGGCAGAAGCGTTTTAATGGCTCTATCAGTCAAAATGTAAATAACTGCTGGGTAATGTTCCATCCTTTACCCCTCCTCACCACCTCAGTGCTGATGTAACAATTACCTAATGTGTGTCCCATACACGAGGAAACAGCCTCCATCAGTAAACAGGTTTATTAAGTGACAGCAGAGCTTGTGTGGAATTAGCAAATAACCAGTTTGACTTCATGCTCACTTGCTCCTGCTGCTTTCAATTCGCATTTGCATTGTTGGCAGGGTTTCTCTGAGTGTGTGTGTGTGTCTGTGTGTGTGATTATGTGTTGCCCCCTTCATGAACCCTATTGGCTTTTTCCCTTATAGCTCCCATTGGGATATACACCCCCATCAACACCACATGCCTCATAATTGTGTGTGTTAGGAAACATTTGCCCTGGGAAATGTTTTGTAAAGCTGGAGCAAAGGTTCAGCTTCAAGCCAGAAAAACCTCAATTGATTATTACCTCGAGAAAGCCGATCTGTATTCAGAGGCTTCGTCCTGTGATTTCAGTTCAAGTATAATGTAATCTCTATAACTCCAGAGGACAATTCAGATAAGGTATAGCAAAATTTCTGCCTGTATTGTATTACTGTGAATATATGCGCTGTTTCTCTTATTTCTCCAAAGTAAATAAAGACACAAAAAGTGAAACAAGTAACAAACAACAAAAAACAGCATGTACGGAGTTCATTAGTTCATATTCTGACACACATAAGCTTCACTTCTTCATCATAAATTACAGCTTTTGTTATGTAACTCGGTCTCCCAGTAGTGCAAAAAACATCTCCATATTTATGAGTGTCTGCAGGTGACCTTTAGTAGCATACTGTACGTCAGTTTTTCCATGGCCAGGCAGCTTGAGAGGCTCTTCAGCCACTGAGGAGGAACAATGCAATATGTTACCCTTGAACAGTGGTGGAAGAAGTATTCAGTCCTTTGTTTAGGTAAATGCAGTGATACCGTAGAAATACTGGTTACAGTGAAAGTAGAAGGAATGATGCTATTTACACCCACTTCAGACGGGGTTAGCTGTATAGAGACATTTTATGTTGGTTTGTTTTACATTTTAAAACAAGTCCTAGTCTACTTAAGTTGTTTAGGATAATGCTGCAGAGCTGTTTTGCTGTGAAGCTCCGGAAACGTTTTGTGGACTACGAAACTTCACCTGACTTTCGGTCCGCAGGTGAAAGTGAGTAGATAGTGACAGAATTTGTATGTACGGCTGAACTTGTCATTTGATAGTTTGATTATAGGCATCATGGCATATCAGCCCCAAATATTTACATCTCTGAGCCAAGCTAGCCTGTTGTTTCCTCATGATTCATTTGCTTTGTCCGTTATCGGTTGATTTCAAATAAGATATCTGACAGACAGCCCCAGAAACATTGTCATTATCACATTATCAGGCTGACATTATAAAGATGGCAGGTCAGACCTGATTATTATTATCACAAGCTGTGACTGTGAATCTATTATCTTCCATTAAAAAATTCTGGGTATATTAAAGCTGAATTTAAATCATAGGACACCTCTGTCCAGTCGCAGCTCCCTCCCTCTGCCTCTGGAAACAGAAAACCCTCCTCCTCCTCCTCCTGCAGCCGAATTGTGACAGGCCTTTTAATCATCTCATTCAGATAACATGTCATCGCAGGCCTGAGACCGCGTAGTGACATCTGCTAATCATCTGTCCAGCGCTTGTTCACACATCCGTCCATCCAGTCAGGAGGATCTGATTGCCTCTTGGTGCCCTCTGTCTGGCCTCGCTTCATTCGCACCTTCTATCAGTATCCATGTCTCTCATTCGCGCCCACTTTTCACACTCCTGTTCTCCTCTCGCGGCCCTCGCACACACTCCCACCTATTTCAATTTCAATCTCGACATCAGTTTTAATCTCTGCTCCACTTTCTCCATGTCTACCATGAGAGTATCTCTGCAGCCTCTTTTTCCACTTTCCTTTCTCTTGTTTTCATCAACACAGTGTGACTCTATCAGCTCACAATCAAGCTCCTTCAAAGATAAGTGCTGGGGCTTCGTTACAGAAAATCCCTAAGGCTTAAATCCAATCTTGATTCAGTTTAGAATGACATATACGATGTTTTGTATGATTAAAATGCTCCTGAAGCCGTACGTTTTGGAAAAACTGTTGGAGAAACTAACACTGATGTTAGCCTGTGGGGAGAAGCTAACACTGATGTTAGCCTGTTGATAAAAATGAACACTGATACTAGCCTGTTTGGAGAAGCTGACATTGACCTTAGCCTGTTGAAAAAGCTAAAACTTTAAAATTTTAGCCTTTTAGGAGAAGCTAACAATGATGTTAGCCTGTTGGGTGAAGCTAAAACTGATTTCAGCCAGTTGGAGAAGCTACCATTGATGTTAGCCTGTTGGAGAAGCAAACACCAATGTTAGCCTCTAGCAGAAGCTAACAATGATGTTAGCTTGTTGGGAGAGGCGAACATTAACCTGTTAAAAAATGCTATCACTGATGTTATATCTCATTCTGCCTGTAAAAAGTAAAGAACCTCAGTGTCTTCTATCCTAACAATCAAAAAAATTGTGTAAACAAATCTAAAATATAGTGCAGATTTGGGGCACAGCTTTGTTTTTGTTTTATATCTCTCTTAATAAGTTTGTGTTTGTGCTTGTGAGTCCAGAAGTCTGTTGTTTGAGTGTTTTGAACCATTCAAAATGTCCTCATTATCTTTTCTGGTGCTGTTTCAGTTTTTATATTGGATAAAGAAAAAAGGGATGATGGTGGTGGTGGCTGGTGTGAAGCATCCTCCTCCTGAATTAATGCATTACTCTGTATCTGAACTGTATCTGTATGTCTGCCTGTTTGTGTGTGCAGTGATGCATGCAGGTATGTACTGTAAAGGCCATTGGGTGGACGCTGTGATAGTCAGCAGGATGAGCTGCTGGGTTTGTTAGTGCACTGAGCCCAGCAGAGAGATAAAAGGAGAGTCCATGGGAGCTTTACTTGATAACACAGTGAAGTGGTTGGAAAACATTGCACTCTAGGCTCATTTCCCGGAGAGTTGTGCTGCTCTTTCCTCAGGGATGCCCTTCACTCCTCTGCTGTTTATTGCCAAGCTCCATATGGCGCCGTAGCAGAACAGAATGGATTTATTATTTATTTGCCTTGTCACATACACCCCAGATGAGGTCAGACAGTTGGACTGGCAAAGCATGAGAGACCAAACTGTGCATTTCATGGCGGTAGCTTTAGAGCATAGCTCACATATCCCATGAATACAGAGAAGGTGAGTTGGCACGGAGGAGCGGTACGAAACGGTATATTTTCCTGAGGGTCAGGGACACAGAGTGGCTCCTTTCTCTCTCCAGATCTCTAATCTTCATTGTGCTGTTTCCCCTCACCTCCATTTATCAGCAGGGCCTCCTCTGTTCTGCCCACCGACACATCCGGTGATAAATTACACTGCCCACAGTGGATCAGTCTGCATGAATCACTGCTACTCTAACACGGCACTGAACAAGGCCGGGGGGAACAACCAACTTTGCAATGAGTTTTTGTTGCTGCTAAAGACAAAGATCTGTTATCAAGATGTGTGTAATGTTATGTTGCAGTAGCAGAATATATCATGATGTACAGATGAAATTCAATTAAGATGCCTGAATGAATTGTATTTTTTTTAGTCTTTAGTCCATTAAAGATCCTGTGAATCAAATATTTCAATGACACACCTGAGTGATTTGGCTCACCACAGATCGTTTTGGCTTGTGGCCCCTTAAAATGATCTTCTTGAGATCGTCAGTCAACTAAATAAACTGTTTTATTTGAACAGTCTTTAGAACCCTGAATTCACAAGGAATACAAAGTAAAATGAGAGGAACTTCTTGAAAAACAAATGTACCTTTCTGTTCTCCTATCACGTTATTTGTATTGTGGCTTCTCCAATATATGTTCGAATGCTTAGGGGGAACCTTAAGGAACCGCTGGTCTAAACTTAAAAGCAGAGATGCTATACTCCGTCTCACATTTTATGTAATCACATTGTGCAAGCCTAGAAACTGCCTCCAAAATGTAATTTTACATGGCCTTTGGTTGGGGTATTCCACTGAAAACATCTGTGTAGGTTTGCATGCATGTCTTGTCGCTTTTGCCCTCCCAGTTCCCTTCCACTGTGTGTTTATGTGCAAACAGATTCCTGTCTCTCATTACCATTGGTTGGCAGTATATGTTTTATTCATCACGTCCCCGATACAATGCCGCCCAGGCCCTCAAATAATCACAATCCCAGTGGGGAGAGTCTTTTCCATCATTAGCGCCACCTATGGCTTGGCTCTTCTCAGCTACAGATGCTAATGTGGCAGTGAGGAGGTTAGCTACACAACAGCCCCGCCTCGGTCTGCAACTGAAGGTTGAAGGGATGAGACCTAATCACCAAATCGCGTCTCTAGACTTCTCTCTGTTCTTGCTGGAAGCGCGGAAGCATCAGGAGACTCTAATTGCCAATCAGGGATAAGTAGAGTGCTGTGGCAAGGGCTCGCTGAGTGTGAGACTGGGAAGCACTACAAAGCAGACCGGAGCCTGGTTCAGACACATGCAGGAATCCAGGCTTTCGCCGAGGAGAATAAAGTCTCAGAGAGGTGTTTTTGTTCTCTTTGTTTTACTGTGTTAGGCTGCGCTGTGTCCCTTTGAACACTGTCGACTGAGACCCTGACAGGGTTAGTTACGTTTCCCCTCCATAACCTCCAGACTACATCTGATCTATTTTGTGCAGCAGCCTCTGAACTATCATACGTGTGATGCAATCCTTACAAACAGCATTATTGTCTGGGTGTTACATCATTACACTGAGTTACAGTGAAGACTTTTTTTGTTTTGGCCATTATTCCTGACGTTTTTGGTTATATTAGGTGTCATGGTGAGTGTTTCTGTGCTTATTTTCTTCAGTATTGATACACCGGTACCAGCTGCAACTTTTTTTTTCAACTCATTTTGACTGCTATGACTGCTCCCTCCTGACTTCTGGCTCAACATTCAGGCTCTACTGTCAAGCAGGTGTCACTCGTATTTCCTGTGAAGCACGTTGTTAAGTCTGTTTTAGATCGGTGCCATTGTGTTTATTATAATTAAACCCAACACTACAACTGCATCCTGTGGGACGAGCGCCACAGGAGTTTAGACGATCAGATAAGTTGTTAACGAAATTCACACTTCATCTGTATTTTGCAAACCAAATTATTTGGAAGCTGCAGTGTTGGCTGCATCCCCAGATCTCAGCATTTATTTTGGCAGGCAAGCAGTGTCATCAACAGGAATGATGTAAAACCTATAAACAAGACTCATTTGGAATAAAGACCTCAAAGTACAAGGGTCTTGTTACTCAATATTTTCTCACTGTTAAATCTCATGATATGACCAAACCTAACAATTAGTTTTTCCATCCATCAATACTTTGTGCCACTCAGTCCCACGACCACTGTCTTTATAAAATCTATAAAAACAGGTAGTTTTTAGTCGTATTATTTAGTGTTGCTGCATAACAGCGAGAGGATTACCAGACCTGCATCATACGCTCCCAGTTTGGTTAGGTTTAGGCAAGAAAACTACTGGGTTAGGTTTAGGAAAACATTGTGATCAGCTGTTATTATGCTCTGTTTAGGATTAGGTACAAAAACCACTTGGCTAGGGTCAGGAAAAGATGTTTTGGCAAAAGTAAAATACCTGCTTTGGTTGCCACAAACACGGCTGTAGGCGGCCCAACTTCCTGTCAAAATTACCAGTTTTTGGTCACCACTAATATGGCTGGAAATTCATCTGAGAGCTCCTCAAAAAAACGCTGTCCCGTCCACCTCCCGACATTGAAGTCAGCTCATAAACATGTAGTGTGAACATGATATGACATATAATGTGGAAATGGCAATATGGTGCGTAGTCTATGACACATACATTTGAACTTATCTGTGGTTTTTCAGGTTAACTGCTAACATTTAATTCTGGTGACTGTGCAGGGATTGATGCACATCTGAGGCTTTAGTGGATTTCTTAGGCAGCAGGATGGTGTATATTGGATTAAGAAATAAACTACAGTGTGTTTGTTCATCGTATTAAAGGAATTTGGACAACAGTGGCACAGAGGAATAAGATATATCAGGTTTTGGCTACAGAGACATTGTTAGTACGTTTATTGTTTTATGTTTCCCTGGGAAATATAGACTTTCACCTGATTACCACATACATAAAAACTAAAACTTACCAACAGTTGTTCTGCTAAAACACTTTAATCTTGTCGCCATGAATAACAAAGTGGAGCTAAACGAGAGAACAGAAACAACAAAATACAATACAAAAATACAAAATACAACAACCTATCCCCACTTGCCAAAAACTCTGGATTTACTCTACAGTTTGCAATTTTCAGCACAACATCAAGTGACAGACGGAGCACATACTTCAGAAATTAATGAGCACTCGGTCCAGAGAAAGCTGGAGTCACTCACTGTTTGGTTTTATTTACTCTAAACCAGAAAGAGACTAGCATGCTTGTTTGTACAGTTTATTTAAGGGCTTACATATACACGGATAACTTAAAATGAGGTCAACATGATCCACAGTGAAGTATCATACTACCTGGAGAAGGTATGAGGAAAGATTTATAGAAACAAAGGAGATTACACAAAGCGGTGAGTTCAGTTGGCCTTGCTCCTGCGAGCAGACTCCTCTCTGTTAATCACATTGTGTTCTCCTCTAGATGAGGCTAATATCAGTAAGGGATTAATATCCAGGTCTCCTATTAAAGGAGAGATGGTGCTGGTGGTGGCAAGTGGGTGGACGGAGATTGTGGAACAACTGCCATGTGGATGGTTAACTGTATTTAGTCTTATTGGGCTCTGGGATTATGGGACTTATGACTATCCACGTACTGCCCTGAAAATCCTATTAAGTGCTCGTTATCTATTCTATTAGGGAAGAGAGAGAGAGCTTTTTCCTCTCCACGTCTTCCTCTCATCTACATACACAGAAACACTCACTCATACCAATGTTTTATTAGTTCGATACCTGCTTTCAAAAGGAATTATCTTGGTTATTAACCTCACAGTATTGCTGAAATTTTGGGCTAACTGTCTTTTGAATCAAAAGATATCGAAGAAATATTCTTATATTGACAAAAGAGCACAATGTGTCTTTATACATGAGTCATAAAACACACTTAATCAACATGTTGGACAGTGTTTCCCAGATTTACACAAAGAGAAATTGTATTTTTATACCTTTACAACAAACTGTGACATTCTTCCAAATTACCTTTTAATTTGACAAACATATGTGTAATTCATGGCACAATTCAAACCATTGACGACTGTGTACGTGTTTTTTTCTGAAATAAGGTCCTGTGGCTGACTCCGTCTCTTTAATGTCACTTAGACAATACCTCTGTTTCTGTGCAACTGATCTTGATCCTTTTTACAAAACTGTCCATTGTGAGTCAGATAATGTATGTATGTATGTAAAAACAGCACAACTGTCAATCAGTGGAGTCCTATTTTAACATGTCAAAGACACACCTGCACACAGATAAGAAGAGACTGAACCCTGTTATGATTATGTGTACAGGTGCTTAATATCCAGATGTATCTATGTAGTAATGAAATCAAACAAAATTTTTTTTTTGCAGGAAGTTTCTTTCGGTGTTGGAAAATATATTTCTATCAGCTCTCTGGACTGCACTTGGTTAATTATAAATCTCCCTGTTGGTAGTCCTTAAGGCTCAGTATTTCTCGCTCTTCTCGCTGTTGTTGAGAAATGACAGTGTGTTTTTGCAGATTTACAGCTATGTGGACCTCAGAGGCACACTGGGAATGAGTAATCCCCTTCTTGACCTTACACACCTCCCACTGTTTGAACAGCCCCACCTCGCAGCCTCTGGTAAATGTTGGCATTAGCATTTTGGCATTTTCACTGTTTGTGCTTCTTGCATGTGTGATTCGTGTTGTGCTCCAGCTCCAGTGTGCAGCCAGGCTCGGCATTACTGTAGAGCTCCGAGACAATTTTTCACAGTTTTATCCCCCCTTCCCAAAAAAACCCTCTTTCTGTAATGAATTCAGAAAGACCGTGTCCTGAACAGAAGGAGAGGAGCAGGGCAGAAATCTCAGACGTCAAGAACATCCCCAGTAGATATTCTCAACATGCTGCCTGCCCTTTTCAGGAGGTCAAAAGCTCACTTTTCACTGATCTCATTACAGACAGTGGCATTTCATTAGCCAGGATCTATCATAAAGCACCATTATCTCTCCATCTGATGGAGTCTGCTCTTCACAGCCTCCCAGGCCTGCTATAAATGATGGCTAATCTAATCCTGGAGCTCTGAGAGTCCCAAGTGAGGAGAGGAGAGAAAAAGTGGGGAAAGAGGGAGAGTGAAGGCAAATGAAGGAGAAAATTACATGAGAAAGAAAAGTGGGCTTTGACTTCCTTTTCCCGTTCTTGTGTGTTGTTTGTCTTCGCTGCTGTATCATGGGAACTTGTGATAAATCTGCAAGCTTCAAATATTCAATATTCATTGTTTTGATGTGACTTTAAGGTCAATTCTACATAGTCAATCCATTTTTTTTTTGCCTTAATTATGTTACAGTGTCTGTATGATGAATGTGAGGATGGCTGGTTTATTCCCACCCACAAAGACTCCTTCATCCTAAAAGGTATTCAATACATTCAGCCAAAGTGACGCCTAAGCAGCCCTCTCCAGGGAGCGCTCCATGACGGCAGTGTAGGTGGGTTCGACCTCTCAGGCCCTCAGTGTGTGTGGGAGGCATGTGAAAAGTCAAGCTCCTTTCGGTAATTAACTCAATTACAGGGGGCTGTGCCATAGCATTATGTTATAGGCCTCTAATTAACAGCGGAAAAACTGACCCGGCCCTCCTAATTTATTGGTCCTTGAAATAATAGAGGCTTGATGTATTGATATCGCAGCTGTATGTTGTCAGCACGCTGGCGTCACTGCATGCTTTCTGCTTGTAACTCAGTTCAACAGTTCGAGAACCGTGAAGATGAAAAAAAGAAATACAGACGTGCGTTAAATCATCGGCTTTTCAGTGAGGAATTATTTTGTGTGAAATCCTGCCAAAGACGGCGTTGATCCGTTGTCGAATGCGCTGTCACAGACGGATTGAAGTTGGTTCTCAGCTGCCGGCTGTCCTTCAAGTGAAGCTTGATATCAGCCAGTCGACGAAAACAAACAAGATTCATAATCGGCATGCTTAAAGAAAAAAAAACCGAAACTGTTATACCCCTTCCACACTGGACAAAACCCACCGACACCCACTGACATCTGGCCTCTGTCTTTTAATGTGAATGTGTACAATCAACATTCAACCCTTCGTCAAATGACTCTGCACTAGTCACGCGTGTTTACTGGCTCCAGCTCCAGTCAGGTATGATTGAAACATGACACCCAGGGGAACGCGCTATGATGCTATGTGGACATGCTATGACATGTGATGAAGTCATGGATGCTGGCTTCTTAGTGCTTTTCCATTCGTCTCTGTTCAAGCAGCGCAAGATGTCTCACTCCTTAGCAGCCTCCATCATCCTGCATCCAGCTCCCTGTTTTTCCAGTTCATTCATGATGACGAATGTGACACAAGAAAGAAAAAAAACAGAAGGGCAAACTCGTCATCTGGCGATGTGAAAGAACCTGCATATACACACTGATTTTGGTGTAAAAGTGGTGTTGAATAGAAAAATATTCGAGGTTGTTGATCTTTAGCATTAGAAAAGCACCATTTGCTCCTGATGTCACACTCAGGGTGGGGAGATCAAATTCGGTTATTGAAATGATAATGTCGTTCTGCTGTGTTCCAGATTGTAAGACGCAAAAAACAAAGGGACTATGACAGATCAATATCATTTTACCAGCTGATCAGAAACTGAAAATACAATGGATAGTACAAATCTAGAGTGACTTTGGGCCATATTTCAAGGTAAAACATTATATCTGATAATCTATTAGCTGCCGTTAGAGCAGAAAAATGTTGAAACCTTTTATGAGCGAATGTTATCGTCCTTACTTACAGGATTTGTTTGGGAACTAAAAGGGTGTCATGCAGTAAAAAAAAACATCTGTAGTGTCAGTAAAATCAGCTATTAAACATTAGAAATAGCATAACATTAATATGTAGTATGAGCATTATTTGTGTATTTTCTCGTATACAGTTCTCGTTATATTCCAATTTAACAAAACCTAAGTCATATTTTCTCTGCAACATACAAAAATACATATCATGCAAAGCTCATATTTATGCTTTTTAAATGTGTTCACCAATCCCCATCCTCCATTACTGAATGGGTGATCTTTGTCAGCAGTGAGTACCTCACCTCATATGAACCTATGAATAAGAAACATGACGACTATTTTCTTGATTGCCTTCTCTTACCTCTTAAAATATTCCTCCTCTTCACTCTGTTTCCTTCCTTTATTCTTCAGAGGTCGTCAACCTCTTCCGTCCGCTCTTATTTCTGTCCACTTTCAGTCTTGCTCTCAGTAACTCGAGGAGTTTTGTGACAGCAAATCCCGTGTGAGTGCAGCCATCTTCCCCCTCTCATCAACCCGGGGAGCTCAGCAGCATGTTTGAGTCTCTGAAGAGGGGTCAGGGGTCGAGTGAAGTCATCTATAGCTTCAGGAGAATTCAGAAGGGGGCTTATATGTGACTGACAAGTTTTCATTTACACCTCCTCTCTTCTCCACACTCAACTTCATTTTTCATCTCTGCTGTCACTCCCGGGGGAACAGAACGCACTTGCTTCCCCTTGAAAATGTGTGTTTTGTATCTCAGGGGGAGATGGTTAACGAAGAATAAATTGGTCCCATTTTTCTTTCATACATTTTGTTTATTATAGCATAAAAACACTTTTATTATGTATACTTTGCCTGCGGCGATTTAATTATGGCTTTTACAGCAGTTGTTTTGCTGCAGACGGATATTTCAGACTCCACCCGGTTGCCAATAGACAGTCTCATTAAATAGTAATAGCAGGTCTGTAACCACACACACTAAATTAATTTGAAACATCCTTTCAACTTTCACAGTCTGCCCGTCACTGACAAGAAGCTCACCCACTGACAGCAGAGGAAAGACCAAAATGTCCTGAATCGTCTCTGCTCTCTTTTTTAATATCATTTCTATTATTGTCAAGAAGTCATTTCCGTGGCTAATCTCCTTTTGGAAAGGATAGAGAGAAGTCACAGAGAGTAATACTTTTTTTGAGAGAGAGAGAGTTTTTCTTTAATTGAGGAGTCATGGCAGGATTAAATTTTATTTGGTCCAAGGGAGCAGCCGGTCCTAGTGAGGCGACAAAGGAAATTGATTTTGTGCCCCACATCCTTTCCTGCAGCTCCTGGCTTGCGTTCGGATGGCACGGCACAGTGCCATGTTAAGATGAGCTGGGATGCTATATAGTTTCATGCATTTCTTTATCTCTGAGTGTGGAAGGTGGCTTGGCTGTCTTGTTTTTTGGAGACGTGAAACAGCTAATAGAGCATGTGAGAATACTTGGAAGTAAAAGACTTCTCATTTTGAATTGATTTCTTGAGTTTGCAGGCTAACATAGGGTCTGCTGAAGGTCAGTCCATGTGAGGGAAACAAGTACAAATACATTATGTTGATATGAACAGATAGCACAGCATGTCCCAGTATTGCATTTAAATGGCCAAGACAAATTTTCAGATTTTTATTATTAGTTTTTCTCATTTTGTCTTAAATAGACTTGCTGTTTTCAATTAAAGGTTGTATTTGCAGCTGTTGTGTGTAAACACACCATTCAAAGGTGCAGTGAAGAACGGTTTATTGTTGAGTGTCATTCCCAACACAAAGTGCGTGACTCACTAATCAATTTTCTTTCTATAGAATTACTGTTGAAATGTCACGAACACAAAACATTATGAAGAAAATCAGAGGGCAGTTTTTCTGCAGATACACCTTCACACACTTGTACTGGGTCATCAGTGAGATTATATTTGCATGAGTCTATACATTGTTTTTTAAGTAAAACCTTTAAAAATAAAACCACCACGTTTTAAAAACAATATGTAGTATGCCTACCCGATTAAAATGGTTCTATTTCAACTATTATTTTCACCTTGGACCTTTGTTTTCATCAAGATTAAAGATTAAGATTAAAGATCCTTTCAGACATGCTTTAAGATTGAATAAAAACTTGTGTCTGATCTGGTTTGCTAACCTAGTAGAAAAATCTGAAAATGACACCTAATCTCTCATTGATAAATTCCAGATCTATAAATATGCAAGGATGTAGTGACAGTGCCCTTTCAAAATAAGTGTTAAAAGGTAACACCTGCTTCACAGTGAAGCTCAAACATCCAAGTAACACGACGAAAAACACACATCGGTACGAGGTGACATTTAAAGATTTCTGTCACACAACAAAGCTCCATCATCATCACGTCAGCTGCTCTGCAAGTTCTTCCCTGTTCAGATGTCCAGAGGGTTGGTGTTGAATTTCAACCATGTCACCCCTCTGTGGAAACCCTTTTACACCCACTGAGGCTCAGGGGAACACTGGCCTGAGTGGACAGCTCCAGGCAATTTAGCATGTTGGTAATATCATGGCCAACAGTCACCCGAGGTGTTGCTGACAGGCTAAAATGTGCTAAACTGACCTTTTGCTTCTCATTAAAGTACGTTTCATGTGGGCAGATGTGGCAAAGCAGCCTCGCTTCTGTCCAGTGTCCTGAAGCTCTTGTCCCTGTAGCAGCAACTCACATCGGCTCATCTGCCTCACAGTCACCTCCTTCACATGATGTTTCCTACTCCACAAATGTGTGAAGTCTTGACACCCTGCTGAGTGCTGCACAGGCTGCTGCCCGGGAGGAGCATTAAGTGCACCAATAACACCGATCCAACATGTCCTTGAATTCAGACGAGTGGAAAACTGGTTACATGTGCAAACGCACATTCATATACACATGTTGGCACTCTAGGGTCACCGAGGAAATGCTCTGCTTGTCTTTCCATTTACTTTTCTTCACGTTGCTGAAAGCTGTGAATTGGAAAAATGGACCATTTCTCCCTGTAGGCCCCATCATCCTTCGAAGTAGTTCTCTCTGGGGATGATCTGTGAGTTTGGGGGATAAAGCTGCACTCCACGACAGCACTTTGCAATCGATTTGGATGCCATCAGAAGAAGGAAAAGAAAGAAATACAGAAAGAGAAGGCAAAGAAAAGGCAAAAAATGTCTAAACGTGAAACAAAGGAAATAAAGAACCAGTGAGGCAGTAAAACGCCTGTCAAATTGGCTTTGATTCAAACAGGCTTTACAGTTCACTTGAACGTAGATCAAGAGTGGCCTCTTCATTATTTCCCTATAATGAAGAAACACAACAAGGAGCAGGAGAGCTAATGTGAATTGGCTTTTTCGATTAATGGTCAAAGAATCTCATGATGGAGTCGGTATTTGTTAGTGTGAGGAATGGCACAGAAAATGCTCGCGTTAGCTATAATTGACTCTGAATGTAAATCATTTACAGCACTCTGTTCCTCCCCTCTCAAAGATTTTCCTAAAGACAATAAACGTCTGTTTGTATTAAGTATTATGTTGGCAATGTACATTGCTGCAAACCACAGATATGTTGAAACTTTTTCTTCTTTATGTTGCAAATTTAAGTTTCAAAGCTTTGCTTAAACTGGCAACAGAGTTCTTTTGCTTAAACCTATCGTTCTGAAGTAAATACTGAGTGTACAGTGTAATGGCTGTAGAAAGATGACACCATCTGCGTCTAGACTTGTTCCCTATAAACCTTGCTTTCACTGTGCCTTCCAGTACAGTATGCCATTGGGCTGGATTTGTTCTGGAAAATTGAAGGACGACAGCTCAAAGGACGCACGTCTGGCATTGTGCAACCAAAACAGGAAGAAGCGATGCTTTCCCAAGTCACTATCCCAAGGTAATGGTGGAACAACTGGAATAACTGGAAACGAAAGAAGGTGAAGAGGGAAAGCGATAGAGACAGGCAGGCATTCACTCGATGAAGCTCCAATGTTGTGTCAAAGTCTGTTCCCCCCTTGATATTTGTTCCCTCTTACCATCGGTTCTTGAGACAATTCAAAACAAAACCTGCCGGCTTATAACACAACTAGGTGTTTAACTTTGCTTTTTCATAGTACTGAGATCGGGATTGTAAGGTTGCTTGTCAAAGATTGCAGAAAATAGACAACAATAGTCTGAGTTGACTGCTGTTGAGACAAAATTGACAGCATTTTTTCATTTAGTCAGATTTTTAGAAAAACTGCAATCCAACCAGGCTGCACAACACCTGTCTTTACTCTGCACTCACACTGTTGACATGATGCCTTCTTGCCTCTGTATATGTGCATGCGTGTGTGATTAGTGAAACCACCTTATCGTCTTGGTTGCAGAATAGAGCAGAAGGTCTTTGGACAGTGCTGTCTGATAGGGAAACTATCTCATGCTTCTGACGGTAGTCGAGCTATTTGTTGGCTCTCAGAGGCGTCAGGCAAGAGAGATTGCTTTTAAGAGTCCTCACACATATTACAAAGCTGTCACTGGCGGGAGTGTTGACAGCTGATCGCTCTGTGGGAGTTGGACGCCCAGAGAAGCAGAGGGTGCTAAGATAGCAGTTGTCAGGGAGGTTAAGGGTGGACAGACTTTCCCAGCATATGGTTATACTTATTCCTCCGGCTCTCCTCCTGCAGCAGTGTTTGAGATGGACAGTGTGCCGTGACTCCACCTGCCGCTAATATCCACCTCGATGATTGGATTATAATCACCTAAATCCCGCACTGAAGCCAAGAGTTCAGGCATAAAATCAGCCAGAAGCGCCAAAGATGATGTGATAATTCATCATGTCCAGGGTTGGGTCAGGGACGCTGTGTATTGTCTCCAAATCACACATTTGGACTTTGGATAACAAATGTTCTGTCATCAACACTGACCCAGCTCAGGAGTGTGGGATGTTAATGATTGTCTGCTACCTTGAAGGCAACTTCAGAAGTTACATTTTATAGTTTTTGTTCGTGTTTTACTCTAAAGTTTTACTCTAATGTAGACTTCAGTACATCCATCAGCACAGTCAGAATCACATTCATTCTATTTGTGTTAACTCTTATGTCACTATAAAAAGCAAAACATCTACTTTCTAATGCAAATGGATCAGCCCTAATTTTCATGAATTATGTTCATCCAGTGGTTTATTTCACCAGAATATGCCTGATAGGACACTCTATTTTCTGCCCTAATGTCTCTGGAGAGGGTCGATTCAGCAGTCTAAGTGTCCACAATCTGCTCAGCTCAAAAAAAGAAATGTCTGGTTTTACTTTGACTGGTGTTGTACTATTTCTGGTGTGCTATCATCAGGGATTATTAAGATGAAGATCTCTGTGAAATAGAAATGTGGCTCTATTACATTAATCTCATTTTGAACCATGAGTAAATGTCTGACATCTGCCTTCGGTTTAAGTTTCTGGATGTGAACTTTTTGCACCACAAAATAAAGGTTAATCATGATCATGCATGCAGAAGAGGAGGTACTGCAAATGCATTTATTTTCCTTTACCAAAATACATTTTCGAAGCCATTGTTTTCTTCAATGAGTAGACATATCCACCACGTATGTACAGGCCGTAAAATTACCCTATAGGTCGACTGTGAGAGCAGCTTATTACGACCCATATTTACTTTTCTTGTTAGGCGGCGACCTCTAGTGGCTGTAGTACTTATTACAGCTGCAAAGGAGGAAGTCAGGTGCTAAATACAGAGAGCTAAAGGCCAAGGATGGATAGTTTGGTCAAACAAGAACAGTATTTCACCCAGAAGGCCACTGTTTGTGTCCACTGTGAAAGGGAAAGTCAACCAGGTTTTTTTTTAATGAGATGTCGGCTTTCAGTCATGTTTGTGGCAAAACCAAGTAAGCCAAAACATGATCTTCTTCCTATCCCTAGCCAAGTGGTTTTTGTGCTACAACCTAACCAGACCATAAACATAAAGAAATGTGAAGCTTCAACATATCCCTGGTTTGCTGATGGCGATTATGTTGCCACCCCTGCGCGGAACGACGATTATTGTAAATCAGTCATTTCACCCACCTCTGTTGCTTGCGCCTTACATCTCTTTCAGCAAGATTCTCACATCTAGTGGCATTTTCTCAGGGACTTCTATTCTTTGAGGTTTGAAAAGAAAATGCAGCTCAACAAAGAAACAACAATCGCATCGGCACAGTTTACAATCACCTGTAAGATGCAGAAACACACACACACACACACACACACACACACACACACACACACACACACACACACACACACACACAGATGCTACAATTGTTGTGTCAATCAACTTGAAAATGTCAGTTTGCAGTGTTATTCTTCCTTATTGACTGTCCCGTCCTGTCATCTCACCATCATATCGCTCAGCATCACTTCTCCTTCACCAGCAGAGGTTAGAAGGGTGATGGCCTCGCCGTTATTATTAGCAGTTAAGGTCAGACGGTGTCAGTTTGTGGCAGCGAATGCAGGCTGGGACAGTGTGTTCCAGGTTGTCTGCGGGGCTGGAGAGTGTGACAGGAAGAGCCAAGCAGACAGTAAGCAGAGGACAGGGCATCACTGACTCCTACACAGACACATCAAGGATAACTGGCCACATTAACTCTGTCCATTAGTGCCTGTCCCTCGCAGACAGGAAGTGACTGATTGAGGCAGATGTGTGGGATTTATTTATATCCCAGCCTCATTTGCTGCTGTGTTTCCTGTTTGCTCGTCAGGCAATGTTTGGAATAATGTCCAGGGTATCCATGACAGACAGGGATAAGCTGGGACTGTCTGTGAGTGTGTGTGTGCATATGATTAACGCCTGATTGTGTGCCTTTCGTGATTGTGAATGAGCCAGAAAAGACCAGAAAGTGAGAAAAAACGAGATCTGTTTTACTGTTTCCCCTACATAAATTATCTGCTGAGTGCAGAGTCATGATTACATTAACAGGAGAATGTAGAGTCAGAGTGATGAAGAGGAGACATCCATCAGAGCCAGCTCAGAAAAGTGAATTTAACAGCTTCTAACTCACCACTTTGCTATAAGCAGGATTGTGTGAAAACAAACAAAAACAGGCCATTATGTTGAGCTCTTTGTTTGGGATTTAACTGTGCAGTAACTCTCTGACACCAAATTAAAGCCACAATTAAAAAAAAGAAAATACAAAAGATACAGAAATAACCACAACTATCTTTCCTCAAAGTCCAGAGTGTGAAAATGATGCCGCAGATGCATAAAACTTTGTACATTCTCAACTAAAATGCACAAAGATGAACTCATCAGATATTTGTAAAGCATCATCCACGATCACATGATTGACTGTCAGACTTTACAAAGTGCTTCACAATAGAGGATAAAACTAAAAGCATGATGCTTACAATTAAGAAATATAAATCATGAAGAAGTAATTCATCAAAATTAACTTAATAAATGCAACTTCGGTTGACTTTGATACACAGCTTGAAGGCTACAGATCAAGATAAAAGACTGATATGAGATTGCTCATCATCAAATGGATTTATTAGTAATTTAGCTTTTGAAATTGAGCTAAAACCACTGAAGTATTATCAAAAATCTTCTGGCTGCTCCGCTTGCTTTCACATCACAAACGAACTGCACCAGAGCCTCCTTTTCAAGCAGTTTGGGTCTGGTTTGTTGGGTCCACACCTTGGATCAAATGCACACGGGTCTGTTTTAACCAAACAAAGACAGGTCAAGTGAAAGCACCCTTACCCTTCAGTTTAGTCCATATAATTCCCCTTGTGGTGTTATATAACTACACTTTATGTCTCGAGGTTGTACTGTGACAGATACAGCATGCAGTAACCTCTGCTGGAGTGTTTTATTTCTTTCTCATTTTCCAAGTCCAATTTCTTAATAAAAAGTGACAGCCTCACTGTGTTAGACTGCAAAAAATATGAGACAGTGAAGTCGGCTAACAACATTAATAATTATGTTTTATTATTAGATACTATTTCGGACCGCGCCAGAAATATGACCTGTGATTAGAAACTGAAGCAAAAACAAGAAACCGGAGAAGACTCCCCCAAAGAAACCCATCCCAAAATGAAGTAGACATTATGCAACCGAGAAACAGACGTCAAAATGAGCTAAAAATAAATGACAGCAGGGGGTTTTCACCTGACTGCTACTGTAAGTTTTGGGGTGAAATGTCTTTTCAGTATTGGGGACAGAGCCCTGGGGTTTCTCTGAGTGAAGGGCAGCCCACAAGGCGCTGGCCGACTGTGTGTGTGTGTGTGTGATGCTTCCCAGTTGCTCTGCTCCAGTTCAGGAACTGGAGATATGAAAGGACTCCATCGAGCTTCTCCTGGGTACACACAACACAGTGGAGCAGATAAACAGATCAGATCAGACCCATCTCTGCCTCCCACTGACCCACATACGAGCTCGCATCAGTCACTCCTGCTCGACTGAAGTCTGGTGAAATGAGCTCAATGTCTTAAAATGCAAAGATGAAGCGTAAGTGGGAGAAACATGTCGTCGCACCAAGGACGGAGGGTGCTTTCTGACATGTTTAGAAAGGTGGATGGCTGTGAAGTTTTGCCGCCAAATCTTGTGATTCCTGACTCTTTCCAACACAGTTTCTCCTCTGAGTGAGCTTCAGCTACTTCTAAACTTTCTAGAAGTTTAAGATGTATGATTATCACCGAACCCTTCTCTTGAGTGTGCTATAGGCTTGATTACAACCCTCTCACCAGAGCACTTACACTTATGCTAACCACGGATATGTTTCAACTCTACATTTATTTTTACTCAGTGAATGTCAGCTCATATACATGTGATATGAACGTGATATGCCAATCCTGTTATGAAACGTATGTCCTTAAATAAATTAGAGAAGATTTCAAAACCAACGCTTTGAATTTCAGAGACTTCGTTTCCTGCTTTTCGGTGACTTTTAAAGAACAAAAATGACAAAATAATAGGCCTATGATAGGCCTGACACTGCAACAGTCAAGTCAAAGTTTATCACAGCCCAATATCACAAAGCAAATACATTTAGCAAAATGTTTGCCAAACACACAAAATGTATACAAGGTATTTAAAACTGAATATTTGTCTGTGCCAGAAACTGGTTGTGAAAATGTCAGTAATCGGCAGAAATACAGGAGAAGCTGGATCCCGGGAGGAAACTGTGAGAGGGCAATCAAAAACGGGAGTCTCTCGGGAAAAGGGGAGGGTTAGCGAGTATGTACAGATTTTAAAGTATCCATGGTTCGCAGAAATGCCAATTTTATTCAACATTTTATTCCCAGTGGGCTGTTGATTACGTCTTGGTGCCCTCACTCCTTCAACAAAACATATATTTTAGCTGTGCTTCCTTGATTTCCTCTCTGTATTTTCCTGGATTAAATGTGGTTGAAACATTGGTAAAATAGAACAAGAGTGGATGCACTTCTAAATATTTAATTTGTTGATGCATCTGACATCACAGATCAGGTATCATCCTGTCGACAAGTGTGTCCAGATGAGTTTCTTTCTCTGACATGAATCTCCAGTGGGGATGTGCACGGCTGGTCTGCTATGTGATATAAAACAACCAAACAATCCAGAGTCTGGATCAGTTTCTCCTTCTCCATCTTGCTCTCTTTGTTTTTCCAACCATTCATGGGAAAGAACCTGTGCAAATATGACAAGGGTTTGATAACGTTGCAGCGATTTCCCTCCCCTCTGCCTGAGGAGCTCTCTCTGCCTCTCTTCATCTCTCTCTCTCTGAAGCCTGTATTGACAGCCGATATGCAATTTTCTCGCAACTTCTTGTGTAATTTTGTGCTCAGGCTTGAATCACCCGAGGAGACGTATATTGAAAAGATAACATCACACACAGCAGACTTTGCTCTCTGTATCTGTGACTACATATCGTGTGCATCTCTGATTTGTAATAATAAATAAGGTCAGTAGTGCTTACTGGCGATTTGTGACCTATTTCTTAAAGCACACCAGAGCCCCGTTCACTATATATGGATAACCGAGTTATCCAGATTAGAAAGTTGACGATTTGACACGAGTCTGGATTTTGTAGTTCTTCAAAGCTATTCTCAAATTCATGTGAAACATAAGCCTCGAGCTCAAACCTGTAAAAATGCAGCCTATTGACAGTAAGCTGGATCACGACCAAGAGGATTTATAGTGAATCCCACACATGGACTCATTTCCAGAAACAAATGGCTTTTCTTTCCTTTTTTTTATCCCCTTTAAAACAGAAGTGTCAGGGAAACTAAAACAGTAACCACATGCAGACACAGAAGCAGGCACAAAATAATTAGTTTCTAATGAAAGCTGAAACCCAGTCCAGAGATTCAAAATCCAAAATGAGTTAAGACAAAAAATCAGGTAACAAAAAGCTGGCAATGAAGACAATCCAGATAACTGTTATAACAGAGAACAAACCATGATCCCAAGGGGAGCAAATGCAGAACATGGACCGGGAAAAGACGCAGGATGAAGGCAACAGGAGTGACACGAGGACGAGAACTGAACAGACGACCCAGCAAAGAGTGAGGGAAAAACACACGCTTTAATACAAACTAGACTAATGAGGTTTCATACCTTACTACCTACTTTACTTTTCTAAATTCTTTTGGACTGCCAACCCAAATGTTTCCAACTTTCTGTGGTGTCTGTTTTATTTTGTGTTTTATTTTCCGCCGTCTGAATTCCTGCCTGGCTCGATCTGCTCTGTGTAGCTTGACGAGGCTGCTGTACGCTTCCATCAAAAATAGATTTGGCATGATTCTCCGTGGAGCGGAGAGCATTCAGGGCTGATTCTGGTGGAACCACAAACGTTGTCTAGAACGACTGCGATAAGATCCGAAAGCCGTGTCGTGGCGGTAAAGTGATGCAGACATGCCCGGTGGAATCTGGGGATTAGATAATCAGATTTAACGTGTAGGTGTACTGTATCAAAGGCTACAGTCCCTGCCAAAGCTTTCACCTTTGGGTAACCGTTTATATAAAATATTATCAGGTTTATCTAATCCTCACGTAATGCGATTCATTGTGTAACCCACACTGTCAGAAACTTGTACGAGTTCAGGCTGGCTGCTCTTCTCAAGCGTGACATTCATATCCTGCTCTTGTTCTCTACCTTCACATCAATAGTGGGTTTATCACGCCGGGCAGCCCCTTTCACATCACACACAGTAAATAGATCAATTTTCATGCACCAATCATCCTGCACTTTGGAGTGTGTGCACAATTACATGTAATAAAATCTGATCACAGAGTTCGGAGACAGCCCCTTTGATCTTACAATAGCTGCAGACGCACCACGGCGAGGGTAGAGGTGTGTGCTTTTTCCTTTGAGATTGTAACAATCGCCAACATCGTCATATGGAGAGCTTTCACCACTGCATGTGCTGGAGAAGTCCCTCCTCTTCATCCTCCTCCATTTCCTCCATAAGTGGGGGGTGATTGATGAGGTGTGTGATCTTCACTCCTGTTGTTATCTGGTCGCCATGTCTGGTAAAGGTTGGCTATTTTCTGTGGATGCAGCAAGACACACCTTTCCTTTCTGAAATGTGTTTTGTAATTCGACTCTCATTAGTGTCCAATCTGCAGCCTCTGTTCCCACCTCACTTTGAACTGTCAGCAAAACATGATTTAAGAAAAATTTACATTTCTTGTTCTTGAGACTGACTAAGCCAAGTTGAAAAGAAGGCTGGTAACAAATACAGTATACTGAAGACATATGTGAGAGAGAAATAATAAGCTGTGTGGGACTACGCTCAGTAAAAAAAGCAGCTTTTTATGTCTCCCTGCTCCTCCGCCCACTCCCGCAAATTCATGCCTATACTTTGAGTTTCTTCCTTCTTATCACCGTCTCTTAATATGGTCCAAATTGTGAGCGGTGTCGCGACGCCTCATACACCCTCATTTGTATCTGTCAAACTTTTATGAATGCTTTGACCATGAATGTTGTATGACTTTGAGAGTCGCCACATGCATACCTAACTGTGTCCCGAGCACGAGACAGATGATTAATTATTTTTCATTGCAACTCAGAGTATAGCTTCCCTTTGTTCTCTAGTTTATAAAAGGATGCACGACTTTAATCTGCATAACAATGCACTCTGATTTGAATTTTTAGCAAAGGGTATTTGTTCAAGGAAAACTGATGGTATAGTATATATTCGCTTAATTGGTATCAACGCTGTTGTGTGCATGCAGCTTCCACATTTGAAGTGATAAACAAATTATGGTCGATGCAGTTGACACCAGGGGAAGGCGTCTGCCCACAGTCTGCTAACTGTGTTTGACGGGGCTAAATGCAGGAGACCTGTGGTTTCGCCTCCCTCCACACAGACCTGACAGGATCATTTGGACTGCAGCGAGGCGCCTTGTCAGCGACTCAAACGGTGCATTTGGCTTCTGCTCCCTAAGGAAGCATTCTGCCAAATTACATTCCTCGAAAAGAGGCCATAAATGAATAGTTTGTTTACTTTAATCAGACTCTGGCTTGTACAGTGAAACGAACAGAGGCAGAGCTTGTTATCTCAGACAAAGTTGGAGTCCCACTTTGCTAAATAGATTTGATTAAATCTGCCCTCGTTCTGACGCGACAAATCTACCTGTTGGAAACAAATTGGACCGGTGCATATTTCTCTCCCTTGAGACACACATCTATCAGCGTATGAGAGATGGAAAGAAACACTTTACTCACTAATGAGAAATGAGTCTCCTACCTGAGAAAGAAGAAAACATGCATATTTCCAGCCTATATACTGTGAAGACCCATGGACCTTTGGAAATGCGCTCCCCTCAGCACAGGGTATCCTCCAGTGTGCTCTCACCGATCCCAGCAGAGCCGTGCAGGAAACAGAGATAGTGTTTGAAGAGTATATCTGCCACACGTCTGTATTCTTTAGGGAGGAAACAGCGGCTGTTTGTGCTTCTGGAGACACTGTCTTTTATTTTTGTAAAGTTGCTGTAAAACTTTGCTCAGTTCAAACTTAAATGCCCGGTGTATAGAGTTGAAGTGATGTGCAGCATAAGAAAATAACTACTTTCTACTTTCAGACAATGTTCGTGGTTCTTTCTGGAAAAGTTCACCTGGAATTCACAGCCAAGTCGGCAGAATAATAAGTACCACATTAACATTTCTACAATGTGTCATATCACGGTCATACTACATGTTTATGACCTGACTTTCAAGTAAGGAGGACGAGGGGATGGTGATGGAGTTACAGACGACAAGGCTTCCAAGCCAGTGACCACAGTTCAAGACTGTGTTTCAACATTTGTAAGTGTGAAGCGACTCAATATTTTTGAGGTGACGTTGGGACATCTCGAGCCATGTTTGTGACTACCACAACAGGTATTTAAAGCCAAAACACAATGTTTTCCTGACCCTAACCAAGTGGTTCTTGTGCCTAAACCTAACCAGCACATAAAGAAACATAAAGTTGTAACATTAAGAAATGTGCAGTAGTTTCCCCCCCTCTGAAGCCCTGATGCATTAGGTATTACATTTGTACCACCTGTGCTCCTCCAAAATGTGTGTTTCATTTCTTAAAACAATCTTCAAATCCATCATGTTTTTTAACACATGCTACATTCACACACCTGCTCATCAGGAGTGATAATGCGCTTTCTATCCAAAGCAAAACGCCTTTTTTTTGCTCAACCATTCACACACTGATGGAACAGTCATCCGGAGCAATTTAGTATCTTCCCCAAGGACACTTTGACTTGCAACCGCGGCCGGAGAGGACAACCTGTTCCTGCATCACAGCCGCCCCAACAGCACAGAAACTGCAGGACACTGATTGTAAAAACCCATTCACCAGAATAAATTTTGGCAGTGTACGTTTCTGTGTATACTTTTGCTCTGGTTAGGTTTGGGCACAAAAGACACTTGGCTAGGGTTTTGGAAAATATGGTGTTTTTGCTTGTTTTCTGGCCTTGATCACCACAAACACGACTGGAGATGTCCTGACTTCCCTCCTAAATTTTTTTTTTGTCTCTATGAACACAGCTAGAAATTGTTCCGAGGTCTCCTTATACCTAGTGACTTCACACTAATGTTGAAACACAGTCTCGAACTGTTGTCACTGGCTTGGCAGTCTCGCCTGTATCTCCACCACCCCTCCTGTTGACCTATCAGTGGTTACCTGACAACATTTCTTTCATTTCCCACTTGGCTGCATTATAAACTGTCTGGTTTAAAATGGAAGTTCTCAATCTTGAACATTGCTTCTAACTTCGGGCAGTTTCAGGAAGTTGAGCGAGCCCTTCTCAACGTTTATATTTAAGGCCGATGAGCCAAAATGTCTAACTGATCTTCATTTCAGCTTCAGTCTGTTTGCATTTCTGTTCAGCTTTTCACAGAAGCATCCTTTAAGCAACGGCTGACAAAATGCACCAGCAACAATTAACCACTGCAAATGTAAGCTGACAGCAGTCATATTCATTCATTATTAATTACTTATCAGGAATTAGAGTCCGTCTACTCATCAGAGGCAGAAATTAACACTAATATACGTAAATCCTTTCCGACTGCTCTCAAGCTTCCTGCAGAGCGGCGTAATAATCCCGATGGGACACGCTTTCTACACAATGTTTCCATTTACACGATGAAAGCGGTCACTAAAAGGTTTGACGAGCATAAAAGTCAAACTTAAATCCTAACTGTCTTCAGTACTAAACAAATGCAAAGAGCGATCAGGTTAACATAATTGTCCTCTGGCGGGCCGTCACAGAGCTAGAACAGAGCTCCATCACACTTACACCACATTTTTTGTCGCATCACTTTTGGTGCCGTCTCCATTTATTTCAACAGGAACACTCAGTTTTTGTGCGAGAGCGAACAAATCAGCTTTCTCCACACATTCTGCAGCTCTGTGTTCTGCTTCAGTTGGATCAGTTTGCCTATACTTTTCAGTTTCACACTAGTATGAATACCTATTCTTCCAGGGGCTCATTATATACGACGACAGGTGTGTGTGTGTGTGTGTGTGTGTGTGTGTGTGTGTGTGCCTGGGAGTGTGTGTTTGTGTCACCGCTGCTAAACGTCGGCCAGAATGAATCGTCTGGGGAGCCATCTGTCAGTCAGACGGCAAATGTTTTCTTGTCTGTGTAAAACACCAAAAATAATCAAAAGATTACTTTTCTGAGCGAGGTCAAACCCCATCATCATGCCACCAAGGTTTTTGCTTCCTTTTGCCTTCAAACAGCAAGAAATGTCTTTTTCTCTACGTTGATGTGGAACTAACAGGAGTGAAAATTGCTTTAGAAAGATTAAAGCGACTTGGCATTCACTCTCACCCTCTTTTCTTTCTTCCACCGCTTGTTTTGCTCAGGGTAACATGAGGATTTGATCAGGATGGGTGTTTTTTCCACTAACAGCATTTGTTTCTCATTCAACTCAGACAATAAACCATTAATGTCAAAGTGAACCTTCGCATCTTCAAACCTTGTTTGTCCTGCGGCATATATTTTAATTGAAGTATCCTCTGATTAATATGCAGAGATGTCTTATTTTGTGCCTCATGAACTGAACAGGATGTGTCTGAAAGAATGAAGCAACAACTTGCTTTCTTGCAGAGATTTAGATGAAAAGGTCGATGCCACTCACATCTTTATGGTTGCTATAAAGCTACAGCCAGCAGTCACTTAGCTTAGCTTAACATAAACAAGATAGATGGGGGGGGGGCAGCTAGCCAGGCTCAGTCCGAAGGTAGCAAAATCCACTTCACATTGAAAGCTCCCTTATTAATCAGTTAGATTTCTTGTGTTCACATTTTGGCTACAAGTGTACAGGGCTTGGTGTGTATTAACCTGTTAAAGCTAACAACAGGCTAGTTCGCTATGCTTTACAAACACAGCTAAGCAAATAGGCTTAAGTTTAAGTGTTTAGTCACGAAATACATCATAAGAAAGCTTAGATTCTCGCGCTTATATTCTTGCAAACCATTTCAAGATAAAACCACATCAGCAAGGTACGCACAACAAACAAACACGCTAACAAGCTAACAAACTAGCATGTGCAAAGGTTTGCCAACTCACCAACCAAATGGTCCGTGTGTTTTTTCTCAGGCAGAGGTCACAAAATGGCCTTTTTGCCGGCGCCTGGACATCTCCTGATGTCCAGACGTGTTAAGTGTTCATATTCAGTGGTACTGTTTTGTTTTGAACTTGGACCATGTCAAACTATATCATGTGGACAGGTTGTGTTTTCCAGCTAATAGAGGCAGTTAAGCTAAGCAAACCAGCTACCAGTGGTGGAAAAGTATTCAAGTTCTTTACCTAAGTAAAAGAAACAATACCACACTGTGAAAATACTCCACTTCAAGTAGAAGTCCTGCTTTCATTTTCACAAGCCATCTATGCACAGTGTGCCTGCCAGCTACAGATATGTGTGACTCCAGTGAATCAACAAACAATGTGTTTTGGACTCTAAGAGGCTTCCACAGGATGCGTGCCATACGCTGCAGTGTTTGGAATTAGGGACTTCAAAGCATTTTGGAGAAACAAAGGAAGTGTGTCAAGTTTGAAATAAACAAAAAACAAAAAGCTGAAGTAAACACAACAGTATACTCGTGAAAATATACAGACAGGATAATGTTTTTAGCTCCGAGCTAATTCTCTCATGCTTGTTTAGATGATTTAATCACGTCGAAGCAGATGGTATATTGAGCCGTGAGACATGTTAGAATGTGTTTCAGCCAAAATCTGTAAAATCTGCTTCAGCATATTTTAGGTTTCATTGTACTGAGACTCATGACTGCTTAGTAGTTGATGTGATTTCATTGTTGTTCCAGAAATGTAAGAAGCTAAGCGAGAAGCTAACACTGTTCACCTTCTCTTAAGAGTGTACAGTATGTACAACACAAGCCTTGAAAGTATTGAGCAAGCTCCAGATAAACACGTGATGTTAACGTAAAACCATCAAGGTCATTGATTCTTGATTCTGCTCCATTTTACAATGAACTGTGCCTTGTTGTACAGTATGTATCTGGCAACGAGACTTGAGTTGTTTTGGTCACTGTAGTTTAAAATAACCTAAAGAGTTCACTAATCAATATTATATACTGTTATTTATTGACAGTAAAATGTCTAGAAATACTCTTGAATCCCCTTGAGATTCATACCTACAGTAAGTCGTGACTTGGAATCAAACTCAAACACCTCTTGGACACGGTGTAAAGATTTAGGAGCATCTCTGTGCTGCTCTGGCACCCTTGTAGACCTGCTTCATCATGACTCAGCCTTCAGTCCAGTGATCTGAGACAGAAAACTCACAACCATTTCGATCAGAGTCACACAGACCGTCGGCAGGAGAGCAGGACCACTGTGTCTCTCTGTCGGCCTGTATTCTTCTGTAATCTCTCCTCTCAGACGCATTACAACACAGCAGGTTGACAAAATATGTCAGCAGCATGTCAGTAAAGTATGTCAGCCAGATTGGTGACACAGCGTGATGTCAGATGCTCTTTAATTATCCTCCTTTCATACCTTGTGACTTCCTGCCACCGACACCGTCTGTATTGTAGTAAACTAGAGAGGGATGACAGGAAATACAGCACATCACACTTATGTATTGTTCTCCCAACACGTGCCCCTTTTACATCTCGTCCTCTTTACTCTGCTTTCATCAGCAGCATGTTTGACTCGGGTTAGGGGCGGGAAGCGATACTCTCCGTACTCATAGTACAGATTCCCACAGGGGGGATTTGCCCTCTTACTTTTCCTTCTTAGTCGCAGCATTATGCATGAGACATGATTATATAAATGATACAGTAGAATAAATGGCCTGGTGGCAAAAAGATTCTACTACAGATGCTTCATCAGTTGTCACAGACCAGCCTTTACTAATTTCATAGTAATTTCACAGGAATTAAGCAAAAATAAACATTTCATTTCGTCAATAATCTCATTTTTTTCCCCATTTTCTCTTGGAAGTAATTTAAGCATAAACTATTAAAGGATACGATGACATTTTGGGAAGAGTTATGCCAGGAGTTATGTGAGAAGTACTCAAGTATTGTACTTTATTTGAGTATTTCCATACAACGTTGCATATCTACTCCACTACACAACACTTTGACTTGACAGTAACTGCTCATATTTTTTTTAACGTTTGTGGATTTTATGTTTATTAGATGAATTACTGTTTTGCACTTCCTTTTCAGTTGATTTTTCACAGATGATGATTTGTTATCAAGGATCTCTTGTGGCAACTTAGGCGGTTATCTATCAAACACAAAAACAAAAGCAGCATGAAAATCACTACAGCACAGAAAAAGCCCTTGAGGTGTCTACTGTTCACTCCTTTTCCTACCGACGATGACCGTAGTTCTATAGCTGAATAGTTTTGTCGGATCTGAAAGTGCACGTCAATTTTAAATCAAGTGGCAAACAAGATATTGTGATCTTTTATTTGGAGGACACCGAACTGTGAATTCTCATTTCTTACACATTGTATTCCACCTTGAAAAGAATACAAAACCAGATGTAAAGACTCATTATGCTTCTGTCATTGTGTCGTCTAATCTTTTCTGAACGCAAAAGTGTTCATCCGTTTTCCAAACGAGCAACCTGAAGGTGAAGTGAAAAGCCCGCCGTCGTCCTTCTGGCTGCATCCCAGAGTCCCCAGTGTCTCTTCGAGAGTGTTTTGACTTTGTAATCTTGATGCAGTGAATCACAAACGGTTAACGGTTTACACTTTCGGAGAACCTTTGAAAAATGAACATCAGAGTGGAGGGTTCAGACGCCGTTAGACAATCTGGCAAACACTTCATTTCGCCTCTTTGAAGCCATTTGCCGTGTTGTTTGAGGAACAATGCAATCACTCCCCCTGAATCTGTGCATGTTTACCAAAACGGCGAGTACAGAACCCGCGGCCCTGATGCTGTAGAGCCCAGTTTCAAGTGGCCGATGAGATTTAATTAATCTGCCGGTGTCTGAAAAAATGTCCAGGGCTCCTGTAACAGGCGAGTTGGCAGGCTGACAGACAGGCAGATGTTCAAACAGAGTGTGCATTCTTCTTTTGTGAGGAGGGGGCTGCTGTGTTTGGCCGCCTCTAAAGCAGACGCGGTGTGATGGAGATTAGGAGCAAGCTGTGCAACCGCGTTTAGTGGGTCGGTCATGCAGGCAGGCGGGGGACAGATTTTACATATCAAAGCCGAGGAGACAGAGGGAAGAGCGTGAACATCAGGTGTGTTGATCTAGACTCCATACGTCATGACATCCGGAGGAGAGCGATGCTGAAGCCAGATTTACTGAATGTGTGACGTGATCCCCCTCATTGGTTTTGGCACATTATTAAAAATACACTGACATGTATTTACCTTCTGCAGACTGCAATAACGTATAACCTTAGTTACTGTAAACTTCATTACTCTCCATGAACCCAGGTATGGACATACAGTAGCTCTCTGCCAACAACAACTGTGTTCACAGCTGTGCTGTTTTGCATCTGCCTGCAGTTCTCCCTGCAGTATTACCTGCACACCTCGGCCACAACTGGGATTGAAACAATGCAAGTACTATGGTACTAACAAGTCTTAAATGAAGTATAACCACCAACCACCACTTTATACTTATCACCTGATATCACTTATTTTTACACTATATTTATTCATTTTTGCAAAGTATTTTACGACAAGAACTTGAAAGCACCATGTCAATTAACGTGACCGAACCGAACCCAGACGTCTTTTTTCTCGACCGGATTGGATCGAGGGAACTTTGCTCTGACAAGGTCAATATACAAAAACAATAGAAAGAAGGCGTTCAAATCTCAACACCTGGATATGAAAGATGCACATGTGTGATGACTAATGACTGCATCTACAGACCATGACGATGACTTTACTCACTGAGAAAATTCTCCCTTCTCTGCTTACTTACACTACTGTCATGGCGGACCTCTCTGACACCACTTTCGTCAGTTTTAGGGAGTCAGCTCCTGTCTGAGGTGTTTTCGGAGGGTTTCAGCCGCTGCTTATAACGAGCCTGACACTGATGTCTCCGCAGGTTAAAAATACCTGGAACATGAATACTTAATAACACGACAAGGCACGGAGAGGCTCATTAGGAGCCTGTCTTACCGGCGCTGTCCTCCAACTCAAATCTGCCTCTGACATGTTAATACCAGCTCCGAAGTGAAGGAGTGGGAAAAAGTTCTAAATGACAAAGAACATCAGTCTTATCTGTCTCGGAGAAAAAAGGAAAAAGCAGGGCGCATTAATTTCCCATTCTTTCCCATTTGATAGATAGATTTGTGCTGATGTATAGCTGATCCATTTATAATCTTCAGCGACTGAGCCATTTGTTTGTACTGTGTCGTACCAACTGTGAATGAATGGCTAATTAGGCCACTTGCAATGTCTAAAAGGGTCTGACTGAACCAGCTGACACACACACACACACACACACACACACACACACACACACACACACACACACATAATTGCGTCTTCAGGCACACACACAGCAAACAGCCGCAGCAGCCGTCAATCAAAAACGATAACACTTGTTTCCACATCTGTCAACATGGGAACCTCTTTGCCCTGCAGCAGCGAGGACAACGCATACAGCTGTTTTGTATGTGTGTGTGTGTGTGTGTGTGTGTGTGTGTGTGTCCAGTTTCATTTAGCAAATACAACATTTAAATAAGATATTAAAGCTGCAAGCAGCGATGAGGGCCCGTTTGGTGGGAGGGCTCTTATAAGTGTGTTTTTGCACCGCTGATCTAAACTGCAGATTTTAAGCGTGTCATCAGCAGCGCTGGGATTTATCTCTCCTTATCCAGGCCGGGTAAAGTCTGTCTGTGGGAATCGGGAAGAGAAAGATAGCAAATAACATCAGCGCTCATCTTTCTGTGTATCATTTTAATTTAAATGTGTCTGCTTTTACAGCAGAGACAACCACTGTTGCTTTGAAAATAATGAATGGCTGACAGCATTGATTTTTCCATGCATATATTACCATAATACTCACCCGTGGGCCGTGTGCTGGGATCTTGTAAATATTGGTTCTTTTGAAGCCAGCGTCTGCGGCTGGACTCAAGTGCTGGAATGAATGGTTCATCTTGGAGAAGGAGCGTAATCCGAGAGTCCCCCCCGGGGACGTCCCTGTCATTGCTCCGTCTAACGCAACCAGGCTAAAGATTGAAGGACCAATCAATACCTGTCTCACTGCCCCAACCCAACCTATGACCTGCGACGCAATCCCATGCTCAGAAGCTTTGATAATCACACAGCTCTGCAGGGACAGCAGCTGTCAGGAGGGATTGGATGATGGAGGAATATCTACAGCTCAAAGAAAAGTTTAGTGCAAACCAGCAAAATGACCCTATGTGCCCTCAGAAATCAATAGCGATGAGCTCTCTTCATCGCAGTGACACACACAAAGGTATGTTTCATGACGCCTCAGATACACAGCAGGATGTGTGTTACGTTTTAATATGTGTTCCTTGGACACGTCATGGTCGGCTTGATTGGCACAGATTGGCATGAAGCGGCCTTGTAGGGTTTCTTTTTTGCGAGATTTGGTCCTTTTGTGCGCGGTGATGAAAAGAGAAGGAATTCAACATCAGTCTGTTCAGCCAGCTGCGAGGCACCGAGACAATATTCAGTCTCATTTGTATTCCGCTGCACACCTGTCAGCTTCAGAGGCTATGCTGTCTGTTGTGTTTCTTTTTTTTGTACAACCCGAGCCTGCGTATGTAAATATAATGGGCAGAAGGACCGGGCAAAATAGCTGAAATCAATATAATGCTGTCAACAAGAATATATTTACAATTTTCATGTAGATTAAATCAAATGTATGCAAAATCGTACATACAGATTCATGGCACACTTCTCTGTATGTGTTGAGTCATGGAAAATGTCGAACATATCTCTTTATCATTACGTGTGTTCATTTTGGTGTCACAGTCACATCTGGAAGAACAAGTCCTGTGATGCCTCACTACTAAAAAGACTTTGAAAATAGGGTTGCAACGATAAACCTTTTTGGATAACCTGTTTATTGTTTCGATCAGTTTTCAAGCAATATTTTCAGATTGTCCAACTTCTTGAATGTAAGCATCTGCTGCCTCTCGTTGTCATTTATGTATGTTAGTAAACAAAGAGTCTTTGGGTTTCAGACTTTTGTTCGTTTGACAAAAGAAGCAATTTAAAGACTTCACTTTGATCGATAGTTGCTGCCCTAATGACAAAATAAGCAGCTGCAAAACGAACAACTGGTCGTCTATCTTTAATTGAACTGACTGGGCAGCTGTCTGGACACTTGTGTATATATATCCATTGAAAATGTGCTGAACTTGATATTTAAAACATTCGGATATACAGTTAATGATTAACCATACGTCAGTAGGTTGATTTATACACTGTAGTACTTATCAATCAAAAAGATTTCTTCATATGGAACTGTGTCAGACAATTACAGGATGACTGAAAGAAGACCAGGGAGACTATAAATACAGTGAAGTCAGCAAAAACAAAAGATAATACAGGTAGTAGAAAGGCTACTTTCTTCATTTCAATAGTTTTATATGATGTAGCAAATAATACATTACGATTAAATTAGCTATCATGCTTTTATTGTTAGTATACAGACCTTACATGTTTATGTTACATAGAAAATTGATGTTTCCAATGTCAACGATGACCAATAACTGATTAAATAAATACCAATTTCATCTATGTTCACAACAAAAACATTATCTCTGATTGATGATCAGTTCTCGTATCTTTTTAGGAGAATTTTCTGTTTATAAAAAGGATTTTTTTCCCCCAAAAAAATGTGGAGGAGTTGGGTGACTTTCACTTGTTTCTGCCAACGAAGCTTAAATGCTGTGCTTAAGTGCACTGTAATAAATCAAGGTGACGGATGATTATAACACTTTGATGAACTCGAATTGTGTCCCATCTGCATTCTGGACTGTAAGAGGACAGGCTTAGTTTACTCAATTAATCACACTGAAACTGTAAAAGTGAGGGGGGAAAAACCTGTTTATCACAACCAAGATAGAGGGAAATGATCTTTAGTTTGAAGTTAAAGTGTAATTCAGAGGCAGCATGATTACATGTAAAGTGAGAAAAAATGTGAATGTTGAAAAGGCTTTAACCTGAGTGAAAAATGTTTTCTTATCCTCGGGTTTAATGACTCCTGTTCGTGAACATACAGAGACGAGAAGGAGAAACCTGAGTCCCCGTTAAGCTTAGTCGAATCAAAGTCTCATACTTCTGTCAGATATCCTCGCTATGCACATTAATCAGCTATTCATGAGTCTGAGATTACAGCATGTGTGGGATTGGGATTCCAAAGCAAAAGTCGGAGGCGTGTTGATTAATAAAAGTTGAAGCCACCAGCATCGTAAAACCATCATAAATACACAATTAGGCTGCACACAATAAATGAAACCTCTCTCATAAACACAAACATAGCTTAGAGGTGGTGTTCAATCCCACGGGACTGAATGAGTAATAATGAGATGCTTGACAACAAACGGTGTGTGTGTGTGTGTGTGTGTGTGTGTGTGTGTGTGTGTGTGTGTGTGTGTGTGTGCTTGAGAGTGTGTATGCGGCTGTGTGTCAGAGGCATCAAATGGACAGACAGACACACCTCCTGTCAGGAGTGAATCCATGCACTGCTACACCATCATTATACACTGAATATTTCCTCCTCTCATAACTGAAACTCAACAGTCTCAAACCTGTGAACATGAGTAATGGCTTCCCTCTATGCTCCATTTATCTATTTACTCCCTTTTCCCCTCCTTATCTATTTATTTCTTTTCGGTTCCTCTCCGCTGTTTTACGGCTGCGTTCTCCCGGCTACAATGTGCCCGATAAGCACTTTTCCTCCCCGGACAAATCGTTTGTCTGACGCTGCCTCTTCTGTGAAATTGTACTTGTCACACGCAGCCGTGCGTTCTGACGAAATACTGTCGCGCAGAAACTCAAACGCACACACATTTTCGCCAACACTCTCCTTGTTTCCAGCTTTTTCAATTTCTCCCTTCAAAGCCTTCAGCAGAAAAGCAAGAGAACTTTTTTCCCGAGACTTTAGTGAAATCCATCTTCTGACACCGAAAAGTCTTTTACTTTTTAATCCCACTCTCTCAAAGGACTTTTAATCACACTCTTCATGCAGTATAATCTATTGTGCTATGTGTGTGTATGGGGGAAATGAAGGGAGAAGTGTGACAGTGATGTGGGCAGTGAGTGAAAGCCAAGAGAATAAAAAGAGACCCCATCATTACACGCAGGCGTTCAGTCGTTCCATTAGAAAGAACAAAATGACCCTTATCGCCCTGTCTTCCCTACAGAGACATAATTGGGTTTTCAGGGGGAAATTTCTTAGGACCTAAATTGCATTTGTTCTGTCTCCTCCCTGAGCCGCCCTGCTCAGCCCACCCCTGCAGCGAAGAGTCCGCGAGGGCTCCGCAGGAAATAATTCCTGTTGTCACACGCTAATGGTCACTGCTGCATAACTGCATCGCCGCATGGAGAGTAATAACGTTAATTCAGCGGTGATGGGTGTCGACAACTTATATATGAGGCCAATTTCTTTGGATGTAAGTAAGATGAGGTTGTGGAAATATTAGGGAAGTACTGAATGATTCATCGGTCATTTGGACCATCTGATTGCTTTTTGTCTGCTGGTACAACTTGACACATAGGTAATCACTTCAATTAAAATAACAGAAGGATTTATTCATACAACCGGGAAGGCAATTGTCTGCATGGCTAGATTAAACTCCTAACATGCCCAGGGCAAAAATGAGCTATGGGCCACTATTGATACATTAGGCGTACAGTATTCTTGAATGTAAATATTCAAGGGTTGTTGGCCGGGCTGCTGATTACGTTTTCCCCCACTGCCCTGGAACTGACAAAATCACAATCTCTGTAATTAACATCTATAGTTGTTGGATAAAAAGTATTAGCAGTTACAGTTTTTCGACAAACTGTACTCAAGTGAAGTACTTTAGCACATTTCAAATTAAGTTGGAAAATCATTTATATATATTAAATAACCAAGTTAGAATGTCTGTTTTAAGCAAATCAAGCAAATGAAAGACTTGATGAATTGTAACATTGATGCAGAATGACAAACGACTCTTAAAGTAGCATACGTCTTTAATCAGTGCGACGAACATTATCTGAGCAGCCGCTGCTGCAGCTGCCATGTCAATTCAAAATGACTTATGTTTGAGAGGGATGTCGCCTCTTCTTTGTTTGGTCACCTCCTCCCTCTCAAACAGAAATTGATTGACATGAACAAGATTTCAGGATGAATGATTGAAGGGAAGACGTTTGAGCTGCTACCACCTGGTTCAATAATAACGGCACAATGGCTGTTTGAAGTGACGAGAGTAAAATTAATAGACTGTTCAATTGAACCAGCCTAATTCAAACAATAAACTTTGCTACTTCACCTTGATTGATTAATTGAGCCTGTAGGTCACGTAATGAAAGCAATAATTTAAGATGGACTGAACATTTGGTCCCTCTCATCAAGTGTTTGTGCATCTGGTTAAATCATCACATACAGTTTCATTATTAACTGTCTCTATGCTTCATCTGAGCTTGTCTGACTTGTAATGAGGCCATTTTTATTCATCGGTGTGTTTAGCAAATCATACACAGCATGAGAACGGTGACAAATCAGGTCTGTAGTGAGCGAGTGTACAAACACACGCGCAGCATGTCTCTGCATGTGGCTAAATTAGATGAATACATTGTATGGAGCAGTTTAGGCTCTTTATAAACTGAGTGGGTGGTCGAAGCTGCAGATATATAATGAGAGGGGGAAGGTCGCTGCAAGTGTGCAGTTGAAGCAGGGAAAACTCCCTCTTGCATTGATTTTCCTGTCTTTGTGCTGCTGGTGGTGAAATTAAGGCTTTGGTGTATTAAGGACTTCAGATACGCTGACCCTGCTGTGCTGAATTAAGCTTTTTGCTGAGTTACATCCAAACAGTTTTATACAGGGATTTAGTTGAGCCATGTTTCTTCTGCTCTAATCACTGTTCTTTTAAATTCCCAGATTACTGGAACTGATCTGGGGCCTCGTTACAGAAACTTCCTGAGTCTAAAATCCTATTTTATGTCACTTTAGGATGACAACAAGGATTTTTGGTGCCGAAACATCAAAACTGAAAAATTAAGAACCCTAACGATAATGACGTTAGCCTGTTGGAGAAGCTAACACTGATGTTAGCCTGTTGAAGAAGGTTACACTGATGTTAGCCTGTTGGAGAAGCTAACACTGATGTTAGCCTGTTGAAGAAGCTAACACTGATGTTAGCCTGTTGGAGAAGCTAACACTGATGTTAGCCTGTTGAAGAAGGTAACACTGATGTTAGCCTGTTGGAGAAGCTAACACTGATGTTAGCCTGTTGGAGAAGCTAATACTGATGTTAGCCTGTTGGAGAAGCTAACACTGATGTTAGCCTGTTGAAGAAGGTAACACTGATGTTAGCCTGTTGGAGAAGCTAACACTGATGTTAGCCTGTTGGAGAAGCTAACACTGATGTTAGCCTGTTGAAGAAGGTAACACTGATGTTAGCCTGTTGGAGAAGCTAACACTGATGCTAGTTCGCTGGAGAAAGTAACGTTGATGTTTGCCTCTTGGAGATACAAGGTCTGAGTAACGATAGGACACAACTATGAGTTTAGGAATTGCTAGGAAGATGGGATTTTTTCCAATCTTTGAAATTTAGGAAAGGACAAGCAGTTCGGATTTTGGATGTACGACCACATACTCCATTGTTGGGGTGTGTTTGTGTGGCGCGATGCCTCTGTGAGTCTGGAACAATGTGTTCGGCAGCCTTTGTTCTCCAATAAACACTCTTCACTCAGCAGCAGCGTAGCACATTATCCTCTCTCTTACATGCACTTTGTCCAGCTTGCCAAGGGGACAAAATTGGGGCATTAACAACAGCCTATTAAAACTGCATTGCATTGCACTGTTGGATTACTTATTGAGTTCTGGCAAACCTGTTGCACTATCGATCAGTCCATCGACTTCTTATTGGTGTGACGACAATAAAAACACAAGGAAGAGAAAGATCAAACAGCATTTATTATAATCATAATATAATTTATATTTCAATAAAACTAAGATTGACTATTAAGTGTAGTGGTGCATACAATAAACAATGGATTTAGTGTATACATGCACAACTCTCGCAGGATGATCAAGTTTGCGTTAAGCATGACGTTTGTGTTTTCTTGTTGTTTTGTGTGTAACAAAGCTTGCATGAATGCCTCTGCTATGAAACACAAAAAATCACAGTAGTTCCAGTGAAGGTTGTGTCTCAAGAAAAAGAAAATAAATTGTCAGTGAACATCAGTTTTTTTCAGAGGACATCTCTGAATCTGTTTCCATGCACGTCTCCTCCTGTCTGTCCGCGGTTGGAGGTCAGTGGATTTTTAGCGGTCAGCGTTCATCTTCCGCAGCTTCGCGGGCAGGTTGTCCTCAGGCCGCCCACCTGAGAGCAGCGGGCTGTGCATGGGGACCGGAGCAGGGGACAGCGTGGGCGCTAGGCTGTGCTGGTACAGGTCTCCAGTAGACTGAGTCATGGGTTCGAAGCCCACCTTGAGGGACTTGAGTTGCAGCCGATTCTCCGCCTCCACCGGCGAGGAGCTGAGGCGTTGGAGCTTCAGGGGCAGGTCTCCTGTGCTGCAAGCCTTCTCTGAGTGCTGCGAGCTGAGCAGGAGCACCTTCCTCTGCAGGTCCTCCTTCCCAGATGAACTCATTCTCTGCAGCTTGCTTGGCAGTCGACCCCCAACCCCCCCTTGACGGCACCTTTCCTCTGATGTGTTGATGCAATCCACGGAAAACACCCGGTCACGCCGGGCGCCGTGGCTCTCAGTCAGTGCAGGGGTGGGTGTGGATAGAGGTGAGGGCAGTGAGTTCTTCTCCTCATGCTCCTTGACGCTGTATGGTGGTGTCGGTACCTCGAAGGTGCTGTGGAACTGAGAGTAGTCCACCCTGAAGAAGCCCTCCTCCAGGGACATCACGGGCAGGAAGCGATGGCCCCATAAAACCTCATCCTCTGTATACGATGTCCGTGCCTGGCATGTCATACCTACGAGAAGGTGACAGCAGAGTAATAAAACATTAATAGATGTGGTGTAGCTCCAGCAAAATAATTACGGCTGATAAGAGGAATGTGAAAGGGCGCCATTCTCCCCCATTATCTCTTTTCCGCTCTGCTCTTTCTTATTGCTCGTGGAGTCACTGCTTCCTGCACAATCTACCATCCTGTCCCATTAAGTCACATACCAGAGATTTAAATACTCTTTAAACTGTAAATCCACGGGGAAGGATTCTTACCCCTTCCCAAATGGTTCATGAAAGCAGCTAAACGGCGATTACCACCGACTATTATTAATATTTATGTATCTCCATATTCTAAGCATGTCACCTTTAATGTCCTGAAATGGAATAACGATATGAGACCAAGAACATCTTTTTGTACCGTTTATAAACTGTTTTTTTTTTTGTCTGTCTTTTATATTCCTTCCTGCTGTTTGTTTCCATGCAGTGATAAGTGATTTGGGCTGTTAATGTGGGTGAAAGGTGAGCGATGCTTGCTATCAGTGTAGCTTGTGTTGGCTGTGATAATTGCCTGCTTTTTTATGGATCAACATAATTAGCATTCACCCATCACCAACCCTGCATTAATACATCAATGGCAAGAGCCATGGGTCCTGTCTTTACATGTTTTTAGTGTAACTTGTAGTGTTGATTGTGCATTGTATGGGCGTGACTCTCGGTCGACAAACTAATGTCACGCTCTTTTGGAAGTTGTTAATTACAGAATGCATATTTGTCCATAATTAGAGGAAGCTGTACTGAGAAGCAAAGATTTTGTTGTAGTGCTGGTCCCTCTGCAGAGCAGGGGCCTTGCTGCTTTCCCTCCGGCTGTCTGTTACTTTTGGGAAGATGCTTTTCAGAGCAATTTATAAAACATCAATTAACTCCTATTCCAGAATATTTCAATTAAACGTACAGTATGTAATTTCCACCACTAGGGTATGCTCTATCAAACCAAAACACAAGACATTTGCACGGTGTTTTGTGGCAAGGAGCTGCGGCTCAGCTGGACTCTGCTCTGATGTGGAGCTGTTATCGACGGGAGAAGAGCTCAGAGACTACTTAGTAGATTTACTGCTCCTGTTTATCAACCTGACTGCAGCAGCGATCTGCTGAGGAATCATCTGTTGGTGGTGTTTATGTCACGTTATTGTAATGTAGAGAAGAGTAGAAGGAAAAAGAAGAGCAAGAATCGTAGGCTCTGGCGAGTGCTGAAGAGCGAGATTTGACTTGAATTTAAACACAGACACGCTCTCCTTGTGTGCCGTTGCTGCTCACGTTAGCTCACGGCTAATGTAGTTAAGCAATCTGACTGTTTCTGGTGGATATATTGCTGGTGGAGAATACACCATTAAACAGCCACCACTGCTGATGAAAATCTATCTGCTGTGAATCAGGTGCAAATGTTTACAGATGAGGTTCGTTTAAAGTTTTAAAGTAGCAATGGCGACCTACAATAAAAAATGGGAGAATAAAGCTCTAGTAAAGATTGGGATGATACAAAAATGTAAATATGCTTTAAATGTGACAACTGTCATTCATTTTCTGTTTTTTATTTTCATGATAACCTGGGTTGGCTGAAGGGATCCGACTAAACTGTTATTTAATTTTTTATTTTACTTTATGTATTACTGTCTTCTTGTCCCTTTGTGAGGGCATATTGTTTGTCATGCTGTCGTCATGTGTTTATTTGTATTTGCCTGTGTTCATTTAAATTTTAAAAGAGAAAAGTAATGTAGGTTTCTGTGTGTTTGTTCGATGCAGGATGCTTGCAGGCATCACAAACACACGTTTTTCATTTGACCTCTGCTCTTGTAAAATAATTTCCTTGACATCTGAAAGCTTGTCAGAGGTCCTTCGCTATCGATCGGCACTTGGACCATATTTTTTCTCTGATCCACTGGCTCAGCTTCAACTTGAGCTTTTCTGTTAAACACTACAGTAAGCTGTAGAGTAGGAGTCTGATCCCGTCCCTCCGAGGGATGATATGTGCAGTGTTATGTCACAGCCTGATGCTATTCCAGGCTCACTACTCATCTCCATCCACAGAAACCTTCAACAGTCCTACATCTACACAAAGGTCATTTTTATTCTTAATTAGAGACTTGGCTTTAATCATGAGGGTTAGTCTGTATTCTCCTGTCTCACCAGGATTGTATTTCTGCTGACTGTAAATACATAAGACAGCAGTTATACTGGTGCAGTGGAAACTACGGGTTTGAGCCTGACAGGCATGCCAGTTTAGTTTCATCATTCAGGCGTCATATGGGTATTCAACCAGCTGGTTAATGTTTACTGCATGTTGCATAAAAATAAAAGCCCTCAGCACAACTCGCAGACAGCGTGCAGGGTGTCCCTGAAGAGGACTTTATGTAAAATGCCTGGCAGTAGCCTTCACTGGCACCGTGCTTCGCTTTTTTTGTGACTCCATTTGAATCTGACCACTGTCATATCATTTTTATACCAACGTTAGACAGATTTTCTTCTCAGGAAACAGTAGAAAGCAGCGTGAAGCAGTTGCTTTGTAAAATATCTTTTACTTCAGTCTCTCTTTCAAACTCAAGGCCAACTGAAAAATTTTTGAGTACTGTTTAAGATGGATGGAGAAGTATTTACGCACCAACGTCCAGAACGTCAACATGTGTCATAGCATCACGCTGGAAGAGGGGGAAAAAGTTATCCAACCGGGTGTTGTGTTTCTATCACTGCAATCAGAGCTGAAGCCAATAAACACACTTGACTACTGCAGAGTCTTTTGACCTGGGAATGAGTGCCGATTGTATCCTTTCCCACTAAAGATAGAAGCCAGATATAAGTGGGTGGTAGTGTTTTTTTTTTAATCCAGTGTGAGAGGGGTTGGAGTAAGAATCTAAACAAACATATGCAGCGGGTTGTCATCTGCGTAAGGTATAACCTATAGAGTTGATGTCTGAGCAAACAAAGAGTAGAGGGACTTACATCAGATCCATACTCAGTGTTTTACATGTTTGTACTGTTGTATCCTCTGTTCAAAGATTCTGTTCTGTTGTTTTTAGAAGTCTTCAAAGCCCTCTTGTGTCCTAGAAACCAAATTCAAATGGAAATTAAGTTTAATTGGGTCCAGGTTGGCATATCTCATACCTGGCTGGATCTGAGCAGACTCATTATCAGTTCTGATCATGTGGGAAGTCCTAATCATCAGAGAAATGGGTTTTTTGAGACAAGGAAAAAGAGTGTTGCAGCTCTTTTTTGCTCTGGTTGCTCCATAGTTGGTGAATACCATTGCTATCATTGCTCTTAAACCCCATAACTTTGAAGGTTGTATTGGCTGTGGAGACTACATCCTCTATCTATCCATCTACACATTCACTTTAGCTGATTGCTAAAGTAATCTTGTTTTTATCTTTGCCTTTTCTGCTTGCTGCACACAAAAACAGCCCCACACCTGTATTAACAGGGCAGTCTAGCAGCAATCTACCAGCACAATAAACTGCATTTATAAAACCACAATAACAAAAAATCTATTCCAGCTATTCCCTATTCAAATTGACAGTTTTATTCAAGAATTTCTTTCAGGGCAATGAAGCTATCAAATATGACGACAGACATTCAAATCTTCATCAGAAAACCTCAATAGAAACTTTGATTGTAAACTAAAACGACAACATTCAGTCCAGCCCTGCTGCTAACACCTGTTCAGGCTCACATATGTTTCAGAACAACAGTTTTGTGGAAAAACACATTAATTTTCTTCTGGCATGTAAAGGCACAATCAATTCTGCCTCATGAACTAAAACGGAAAAGTAATTTGTCAAGTCTGGTGGAAACATGGACTGAGTTGGAGACAATCAACTAGCTGAACAGCTGTGTCAGCAGCGGCTGGATGTCAGAGGATAACTCTTAATGTGCTCGGGTTAATGGGATGTGCGTTAGTGTGACGATGACGGGATATCGGGGCCCATTGAAGGTGACTCTGCCAGGGCTTCCCTCCTCTACTCCTCAGCTCTGAGTGCCATAGCACTACGACACTAAAACATGCGGCTGCACCCTGATTTAACGGTATTATCAACAGGGCACAGACCGTGTTGCCTGCATGCCTCTACGCCTCCCTGTTGATCCCTCTCTCCTGCTCTAAGCCTATTCAGCTCTGTGGTTTCTCCCATAGATGTGGCAAAGTGAGGGTTATGGAGGATGGATGGAAGCAGAGCTAAAAAGAAAAGAGCGAGATGGATTTATTTGTATTGGACTTTAGGGAAGAATCATTCTGTTAAATATGCAACAGAGGCTGCCTGTAGTTTATAGTAGTGGCTGTATAGCAATGTCTCGCAGGCTCAGAATTACCTCTGCTCTCAGCTGTCATCTGAAAAATGGAGTGGAACTTCTACTGAAACCCCAGCTCATTCATCAATGTGACACACGCATCTATGACCACAGGCTTTTATTATGCATAGGGTGGGCATAAACCAATTCTGAAGTAATAAAATATCCCTCATAATTCAATCAGGACATTACCCTCATGTGTTGTTCTCTTTCTCAATGTTTTTCAGCTTCAGCGTTCTTCAAATATGCAAAACTGAGAAGGCAGGGAAATGAGATTTCACACTCTAGATTACGAGTATCTATTAGATAGAACTGTTATGTGGGTCGATATTAATATAAATTTACATTTAGATTGAGAGTGAGAGGAGTAAAGAAAGGAAGCGATGGAAAAAAGAAGTTTAAATCAGGAGGAACCCCTCACCTGTGGTCTCCACAATGCCCTCGAGGATGACAACAATCTCAAACTGTTCGTTCATGAGAGAGCGCTGGGACAGGTCGAAAAAGGGGCTCTTGGGATTGATTTCGTGGCAAATGGTGAGAGGGGACACAAGGAAGAGCTGGTCTGCACCCGTCCCGAAGCCGACATCCAGTTCACACTGGTCCAGAGGCAGGAACTCGCCCTCGGGTGTCTGACGAGACTGAAACACAGAAGAAGAAGACGAGAAAGAAACAAGAAGAAGAGGGTTAGATGGATTTTATCGCAAAGTAGAGGAAGGAAGATTCCTGATCTGGCACTGATTGTCTTCAATTTAAAGGTGTGATGAGCTGATTCTCTAAATAAACATACTGTGTCAAAACCTCTGGGCATGTGATGCAAGATGTTTTCTCTCCTCAGCTCTCTCCTCTTTCTCAAACATCCTCTGCCTACCTGTTCGCAGTGACCACAGACTTGGCACTTCACATTGATTTCATGAAGAACTCGCAGGTGGATGCATGAGACATTTGGACAGGACTTGCCCACAGACTGTCAACTGGTGCTGAAGTATTTAATTGCTCAGATGATGTTGGAGGCAGAGCAGCAACATGGAGGATGTATTTTCTCCTCTCCTGTCTGATTGTGTCTAATCAGTCTGTTCACCTTTTCTCTTCCTGTTTGCTTCCCTCGCTTAACAGTCTGCTTTTACCCTTTTCCCTGTAAAGTTCGTGCCATTTTCTAACATCCTGTGCTCACAGAAGAGGCTTGAAGCTTTTTGAAATAAATGAATCATGGGAAATATTTCAATATTAAATACTTGAAGGCAAAGAACTGACTAATGTGCTTCAGAGTTAGCTAAGTTCATGTTGTGTTTTTAATCTACAGTATCTTTCCTTTCTACCTTAAACAGCATAGCATTTTTAAGTCAACGATTAACATTAGCATAACAACAACAAAAATCTGTGTCAAGTGGATTTTGTTTTCACAAAAGATGTAATAGCAAAAGCTAATTTGTACACTCTTTTCTCTTTTGCCACATTGTTACACCTCCAACAAATAATTGGGATGTGTCAGCCACAAGCCACTCACCCACACACACACACGCACACACACACACACACACACACACACACACACACACACACACACACACACACACACACACACACACAAACACATACACTGTCCTCCACCACACACAGCTTCATAATGATCTCCCACACATATCCACACACAGTCCCACCCCCTTCTCTACAACCCTTTCTGCCATTTCTGGATCTTTTGTTCACTTTCTAAATCCCAAAATAATCGACACATTACTCCCACAAAGGCAGTTTCCTCTTTCAGACTTTCTAAATGAGCCACTAAGAAAAGTGGATCATTTTTAACTTCAGCACACAATATCTGACATTTACTGTTGCTACACCTTTCCAGCCACAGACTGGACATACAGCATAATGTTTGCAATAATGTTGGTAGCAGATTTGCTATTTGTGTTGTTTATTTCTGACAGAAGCAGACGAAAACAAGCCTCTAAACTGTAGCCAGCGACCTCCAATTTTGGCAGCAGGGATGGCGACCCGGGTACACCTGGGTTTTATGTCTGAATATTTATGTTCCAGTGTCTTAAAATTATTTTGCTAGCACATGGCACATCATATTTACAGAGTTTTTTAACATTGTTGCTTGCTATTTCATCTAATATATTTGTGGAATCAAGCTGAAAAAGACAGGGATTTATGTCAAGTCCAAAGGTTGAGAAAATAATTTTCATTCATAAATAGCTTGTGTTTCAGTGAGTTTACGACACCCCTTCTCTTCCATCCACCCATGCAGACCACTCCTGTGCTGCATCTAGCAGCCAGCTCCAAGCTGACCTCCCAGTGACATTGCCGTATAGTTAATCCCTCCGAGACGCAAACTGAATGAAGTGTGACTAAACAAGCTTTGCATTGCCAGAAAACATTGTGTTCTATTTCTATCTCTGGTGAATATCAATGAGATGTTCTTCTAGATTTATGTTGGATGAACGGCTTTCATGTCAGGGGGGCATTGTTGACTTGTCAGGTGCTCACAGGCTGTTTGGCACCGTTCCTCCATGTCGGTTTACTAATACCAGCTATGGGAGAATTGTACTTTTCACTTTCTGTCTTTGTCACTTAGGATTAAAAAGATGGATGACTATATGCAAACATTGACAGGCAAAGCTCCTTACACAGGCCCCGTTGGCACTCTCCTACGCCTCTTCATGCACAAAGATTCTGAGATAGCTGAGCGTGTCTACTGTTTTATCTTTTCTGTACATGTGGCACCCAGCAAAACAAACAGATTTCTCTCCCAGAGCTCTGACGTATCCAGACAGGGACTTTTTTTACTCATTTTCTTCGATACCTTTGGGGAGATCGTGCAGCAAAAACACTGTTTCTGTTCCAAATTCTACCCATAACATCGAGTGTTCCCCGACCCAATCAACCTGTCAGCTGCTCATTATCATTAGAAAGGCAACCTGGATTTGTTTCATGCTCACAAAAGGAGCATTTCAGTGTTGTGAATGATGCTTATGGATGAAGACAGGTGATAAATAAAATTGATTGGACCTAGAGTGGCCTGATCTTCCTACTCAACTCCACTCCATGCTCTGCCAGGCCCTCATCAATCAGTAGCCTGAGAGGGGGGCTGGGGGAGCTTATAGGCAATCAGGTCAACTGACAAGCAAGCCGATTCACGCAGGCTTTCACAGTGCCAGATACTGTCTGCCTACTTACAGTACAGAAAGGTTGTGCCAGTTTAACATTTCATCCAACCCAGCAAAGACTGAGTGAGAGGAGTTAAATCAAATCAAGAGTGAAATGGATTGGACAATCCAACTGCACAGTTTTCTCCTTTTCTAATGGACTGTATGTAAACGTGTCAGTACATTTAATCAAGTATTCCATTTTCTGATAGACTTTTACTTTTGGTACTTCAAGTCAAAGGCTCCACTGGCCACTGATATTCATAGTAATTTATTTTTATGTCAGCACATCCTCTACCTAAACCACTGAATAGGTAGATGGCCAGTGACCCCCAAAGTATATCACCGTTCTCAAAACATCATGGTCGTTGCAGTGTACCATCGCTGTACCCTCGCAGCTTGGTCAAGTTTAGGAAAACACCATGGTTTGGGTTAAAATAACTGCATTTCTTTTGTGACTTCAGTTTCGGACATGCCTATGTTACGTACATAACTTCACTTACGTTATGTATGTGACGCACTTAAACATAAATAAAACCTCAACATCGTCTTTTGGTTTTACACGAGACACAAACAGCAGTCTCCAGGGTGAAAGTCCCGTGATTGTTTCTTTGTTCCTTGCATCAAGACTGATTAGCAAGAGAGCAGAGAGGTTCAGTCAGCTGAAAGTAAGTGATAAATGCTCAGCAGGTATTCCTTTTTAACGGTTCAGCAGTCAGGTAAAACAAAAGTGAAAAATACAGTTGAAATGCTGAAATGTTGGCACTAAACTGACTGTAAAATGTGACATGTTCACACAAGCTTTTTCAGATCAAGTCAAAAGATAAACTTCTGCATTTCAGTTAACACCTGGTAAATAATGGGAAAGACACAGCCTGGTTGCTCTGTTACAGCTGCTTGTGTTCTCTCTTTTGCTCCACGAACACCTACGCAAAGTTTTAATATAGCAAACCTACAATTTAGTTATTGACAACGTTTGTTTCTGATGTCAGACAACTGAACAAGTGATTTGATTGCAGCTCACACTGTTACCCAAGTGAGCAGCAATTCCTGTGCTGCTATGAGCCACTGTTTTATGATGTAATAAACAGAAATACAGCTTAATGGTAACACCTGTGCTGTGTTATTGGCTATTCTGACATGAATGACCACAAAGATTTTGCTCCGAGGCAAACGAAATCTATAATAAATAAACAATAAACAAACTATTACATGATACCAGTGTGAGAGAGCTGCAGAAAACCAATGAAAAATGTCCTCTAGCTGTTTTCTCAGGTTGAAGTGTGCAGTGATGGGACAGCTGTTCACACACATCAGTGAGTCCTCTCTCCTGGGAAAGTGTCTGCATCATGGCCCATCTAAATTCCCACCAACCAATTACTGTTTCACATTTCCAACTCACTACAGTTAAAACTCGCTGACAAAGAAAACACCAAATTGCGGCATTAAAAGTTTGAGGAGAGACCACAGTTTCCACCAGAGTTCACATTCATCCTGAATCATCCCCTTTCAGGGACAACATTCAGTGCCAGTGTTATTTCCTCGGTAATTGGATGAAAACTCAAGCCTCTGGCTTTCAAGTCAGATAAACTAAACATTCACAGTCTCACTTCCCACCTTGCTATATAAAAGGCGTACATTTCTGCAAATCACGGATATGTTGAAGCTTTACATTTCTTTCTGTTGCAACTTTATGTGTCTTTAGATTCAATTTCAATTTTATCTCAGGACAGTGCTGTGCTTATGGTCTGGTTGATTTATACGATGGCCCTGAAGTGCAAATAAACCACAAGAAAAACAGCCATTAAGTTTGAGTAGAGCGTAGATAACAGCAGTGGGATCCACTATTACACCTGAATGGTGTCTTTCCTTCCTGTTGGAAAGACGGACAGTGCTCACAGCCAATCAGCAAACATCCTCGTTGATGAAACGTGCCTACCTTTTCTGATAGAAGCTGTAACTCCTGATTTGTTGTTGTGTTTTCCTTTATTTTTCCTTCTGCTCCACCTCCTCATATGAAAGTCACGTCATAAACATGTGATGTGAGCATCATATGACACGTTTTGTAGAAATGTCAACATTTTATCCCGGCGACTGGGCTGCTTACACTCCACCGACTTTAAAAGCCAGACAGGTTGGCGCAGTTGTTATGTCAGGCAAAGCAGGATAAAACAGTTTTTAGATGTTATAGATGCTCTGGTTTCATTTCCTTCCTCGCAAAGTGTTTAAATCCTCAGGGTGACACTCAGTGACTTTGGCGGCGTTTGGCAGAAGTGGTGTCACAATGTTCTTGGCCAAAAATGTGTTCGGCTGTGACTGTGCTGCCTCTCATTTCTACTTGGGCGTGGAAAAATACTGCTACAAGACTCATACGTTATTTTTGTCAGGAGCCTGAGGACGTAGTGTTTATTCAAGAGTAATGTTGCTATATTTTTATGCTTGTAAATTTATGGCACGGTACAAATAATGCACAGTCCAGTGCACACATTCTGTCTCTTGAACGCCTCTGAGAGAAAACTCAGGTCAAAAAACGTTGCCTCTGCTTGTTTGTGCTTTGTGGAGGATGAACATTCCTACTGAAAAACACCCTATACATCTGTGTAGACTGAATTATTCAAGTATAGACAACAAAAGAGAGAGAGGTCCTTGAGCGGTCCAGAGTCTTAGCCAGAGTCTGGCTCTGGGGCCTGCTAATCAATGACTTCAGGGCTTCAAGCCTTTCTTCAGCCCTCCACAGCCTGATAGTATAATTGCATCTCTATTCCTATTAGAAAAGAAATGGAAATCAATTCTAGTTCTAGAGACTGGCCTACGTAGTCCATCCTGCAATCCTCCGAGGAGATATGCAGCCGAGGGGATTTCGCTCCCTTGTATATCTCTGAAATAGAAGGCACCACTCATACAATGAAAATATTAAGAAAAAAATCTGTTGGTAATTCGTTTTATGCTTCCCCTCTCTTACTGCCAGTCTCTCTCCAGCTCTTTCCATCACTTTCAATCAATTCCTTCACTCTCTCGTCTCCCAGTAACACCACACTCATATTTTTTTTTAGCCGGGATGTTCCACCAGGATGCCCTCTGAGGCTGTCATGGATGCCCCGCAAAGCTGCCTCTCAGCTGCTTATGGTGGGACTCTGTGCGACAGCTTCCATTGGTCCGTCTCTGCCTTCTTTTAGCTGTCTGCTGTCATCCGGTGATCACCCGCGACAGTTCAGCAGAGCGCTGGCACACAGACTCACCGTCCAAACACGGCAGAGCAAACAAGTGGTTCCAATTTGGACAAGCTTTTGTCATCTACTGTAACAGAGCTCTGTAGATTTAGCTTTGCTTTGTTTTCGACAAATATGATGCAATCGTTGCATTTGTCTCTCCAAAAGTTGAAAACAAATGCAACGCATGAGCAAGCTGGTCTCTCATTGGTGTTCTTTAGGTGAACAAAATATTCATGTCTAGCGGGCATCTATACTGCGACTAGAACACAGCGTCCTGGTGCGTCTTATCCGAGGACGTGATGAGAGGTGACATCCCACCACACACTTAAACATTTTTCTTCAGACAGCACATCAGGCACACTTTCTTCTTTGATCGTCGGACATGAGCGACGCAGTTGTTTTGGATGCTAGGTTGCTTTCACACCAGCCCAAACAAACCGTACTAACCAGGTAAACACATCAGGGTTTAATTAAAGGTTAGTGTGAAAGCACATGAAGTTTGGCACAGTGGTAATTTTAGCTGACACTCGGCTCTCTGACAACTTGTAGAGTCTGACAGTCATCCCGAACAACCTCCCGCGCCGACAGACTCAAATACTGGCGACACAGAAAGATGCCATGAACTATGAATTGAACCTTGAGAAACTTGCTGCTGCCACCCACTGACATTCAGAGACACAAACATCACCCAGCAGCGCGACAAGAGAGCTGGCACGATCTGATAACACAGTGTTGGTGTTGTTCCTGGAGCATCATAATTATTGATGAAAGTGACCAATCACCTTTTTGCAATGTCACAACTTTAGGACATGGGGCAAAGACACATGGGAGAAGTTATCCCTTTAAACACAGGTTTAATGTTGTGAGAGGGTGTATTTTAACCCAGACCATGTTTTCCTGAACCTAACCAAGTATTTTGGGTCCATAACTGAAACAAGCAGCGACAGAAAACTGACAAGAAATGGCACAAAAATAAGTGAGCAGTATAATAATCTACAAATTGGACCTGAGCGCCGGTCTCTTAAGTGAGAGTCCAATACCTAAACCATTCAGCCACGATGGCTCGCTCAAGACAAGGACTTTGTCACTTTTTCATTAAGTTCAAACGATAGTCCTGGAACAACCTTAAGTACGATGTTCGAGAAACAACACCACCACTGCAGTATCAGATAAACCTGAGCGTTGAGAACAATTTAACTTTAGACTACAGTCACAATGAAATTAAAGAAGCACAAGAGCAAATTTCACAGTTTCATTTATCGCATGGAGTTTGGTGAACTTTGATACGAATTTCTCCGACGACGTGGAAACAACTCAAGAAACAGAATCACGCAGCTGTTTTCTACTTCAGCTCACACACGGAATGGTACCTGCTGATCTGCTCGGTTAATGGCCTCCTGGCTTCAACAAGTTTAGGAAAGAAAAAACAATTCACGGACACAACACACACAGGAAATGAGCTCCTTTAACCCCTTTAGTGGCAACAGGAGAAAATAACTAACTTCTCAGTCAGAGCTCAGTATTTCAACTACCTGCTCGACGCTAAGCACTCCTGCCCGCAGGCTTCAGGTGCATGATCGCCTCCGAGAGCCTCCGTATGTGTGAACAGGGTGAATGCTGTAGTTGCTAAATGCTTACAGTAGTTGACAGGGAATGGAGTCACGACCATCTTGTATTTATTTCAAAGATTCTGTACTCCTGCAGAGGTGAGAGCTCTGGACCTTTGAGCACGGTCAGCTTGGAGTCTTAATCATAAAATCCAGCAGAAGTTTTAGTTTTAAACATTTAAACTTTTCAAACCTTTTTTTTAAATTATTTGTAGAAGACTTTGAGTGGCATCTGATTAGAGTCTGTGTGTTATAGATGCATCTTAATGCACAAGGATTCACAAAAACCTTTTCACAAACTCTCTCTCCTCTGCCAGTGTTTTATATGACGAGGCATGACTTGAAGAGGGCTGCAGTTCAACAGCACCACCAACATTTCTATACGGGGACTGCACTGAAAGCATTCAGCCAGAGAAATGACTGCTTAAATATATAATCAGTATGGTTTATTATTTAATATCTAAAGGTATGTCCAGCCTTGACAGCATCCATGCACAATGACACTCATTTCTTTCTAATTTTTTTGTGTTTTGTTCTGTGGCAGAGCGGCTGCAAAAGATCTCTCTCGGTTAGAGAGTCTCTGAAGCGAAAGAATAAGGTTAGACCACAAAGCCCTGAAGCAAAACTAAAAAAAAAACTAAAAGATACTACGGAGCACAGAGTGGATGCTGTTTTATTGTATTTCGCAGAGAGAGGGGGTGTAAAAATGATAAATGGTTGCCAGGAGTTTATACTGACTGAATTTCTTGCAGGCCAGATGGAAAGGTGAAGCAGAGTGTCTCCACAGGATAAAGATTTCCACAGCTTCGATGTATTTTTATTTTATGTTGCAAAGCGCACACCCTGATTGGTCTTCGGCTGCTTTAAAAACACATTTAAAATAGACTTTTCTCCATCAGTTCCAGTTGTGCTGATAGACTGAAACTCACTGTATCAGAGAGAGATCAGCGCACACACACGTGTGATTGTACTTTCTGCCTATGGGGCTGTTCACTTCCTTGGAATAGCTCGCTCCTCTCCCTGCCTCTCTCCATGCATCATTAAGCTGACCGTCGCTGTGCTCGATGTGGCAGTGCAGCGGAGAGCACAGACATAAACAAGCTCCAAGCACCTCGCTAATGCTGTTTGTCTTCTTTATGGCCCATTTTGCACGTTGAACATGGATGTGGCTGAATGGAGCGCTATTATGATAATTAAAAGAGTGGAGGAGCCAGTGGACCTCGCTGCTCTATGAGGCAATTTTCTGCATTGTTGCTTGTTTTCAGGCTGTGAGGTTCATTAGCCCCTAAAAAATAAAAAAAATCCACTGAGCTCTTCATTAGTGGAACGTGGCACAGTCGAAGGAGGATTCAAAGGAGTTTTTTGTCCTTTTTACTTAGATTTTTAAAGCTTTCTGGCACATTTTACATCTCAGGGAAGAGAAAAGAAAGAAACATTTTTATAGGTGTAGTAAATACTTTTTATGTCTCCCAGGAGGGCTGTTTTACTGACTCCAGTGATCTGTGGTAGAGTGTGACTCACTGAGCCTTCCTCAGGGGCCCATCTCTGTGTCACATCCACTTACTGATACACACCTATCTGCACAGGTTGAAGAGGGAACTGATGCCGGACATCCACGCTGCAGCCGACCCCACAGAGACAAACACCAGCCCCTTACGCTCTTATCTCAGGATTTGAGATGCACCTGGCTGCCACTCAGCCTCGCCATCCTGCAGCTGGAGGATTATGGTAATGCTACCTTAAGCTGGTTTTGTTTAACAGGGCATATATTGTGCAGTGGGACCTGCTTACATTTAATCTTTGAATAGAAATAGGTTGATTTTGACTGTTCCTTTTGTTAGTGTGCTCGGTTGAGAGGAAAGTGAAGGGAATAAAGATTCTTCAGGGATACAAGCTGTCAGTGCGTTTTACTTTCTCTGAGCTTATTTGCACAGTACGCAAAAAAAACCTGTTCCACACTTCTGAGGGAGGACATCTTTCTCCTGCAGCAGCAGGAAATATGCATGTTCATTTTCATGTTCTGGAGTTTTCCATTTTATTTTTTATTTTTTATCCTCACTTGGTCTTACCTTTATGAGTTTGCACCTGATCTGAGCGGACACCATGTGGCTGTTCCGCAGGTTCCCCACACGGAACATGAGGCACAGTTTCCCGTCCCTCTGAGAGATCACCGCGTCCTGACTGAACATGAGCGTCTCCGCGCGTTTCTTCGGCTGGGACATTTTGATGAACATGCAGCCGATGAGAAAAGCGTCCACTATGGAGCCCAGCAGCGACTGGAACAAGAAGAGGATGATGCCCTCCGGACACTTCTCCGTAATGTACCGGTAGCCGTAGCCGATGGTGGCCTCGGTCTCGATGAAGAACAGAAAAGCGGAGGGGAAGTTGTAAACATTGGCCACGCACGGGGTGTAGGACGAGTCGTGGCCGTGGTTCAGATCTCCTCTGATGTACGCGATGATCCACCACATGGATGCCATCACCAGCCATGCGATCGTGTACGTGAGGATGAAGATGAGCAGGTTCCAGCGCCACTTGAGGTCCACCAGAGTGGTGAAGAGGTCAGAGAGGTACCTGCTGGTCTCTCCGCCGAGGTTTCCGTGCTGCACATTGCAGCGACCGTTCTTGTCCACGAAGCGCTGGCGTTTCTTCTTCACCGGCGCGGAGAAGGTGGTCGCCCGATTTGTGTTCACCACCTGGTAGTCCTCGCCAAATTTTCTACGAAGTGCCGCCATTTAAGCTCTCCTGGAGTAAAGTAAAAAGCCACTTGCTGTTTAATCCATGTTTTGGTTTGTTTGAGCCTCCAGAACACGGGTTACCTGCAGTGCGTAAAATGCGCCATGGCCACTTTAGCGCGCACAGAAAATCCTCTGAGTTTAAAAAAAAATCACGTGTATATAAGTAATTTTAAAAGCCTGTTTCAATCCCTTTAATAAAAAAAATCCACTATTCTTCTTCCAGTGCTTTACATGACATCAGGAGGTCGCTGCCTGTGTGTCCGTGCGCTCTGCTCAGCCTCCACTCTGACTGAGCGGAGCGAAATACGAGGAGCTGTCTCCCATTCACAGCTTCTGGTGGGCTGGAGAGGATGGAGAGGGAAGTGTGAGTGTGTGAGAGAGGGAGAGATGCGAGGAGAGGGAGGAAGGGAAGGGAAGGGATGGGAGGAGGGGGGAGTTACACAAGACTGTTAGTGCGTAAAAAGAGAGCACGAGAGAGAGAGGTGGACAGTTTGATTCTGCGTGGTTCAATTTGTCAGCTGAATCAGCGTGGAGTAAATGTATACATTAATTATTTTGTTTATTAATTCATTCATTCATTCATTCCTCACAAGTGCTGACATTGTGTTTACATCCCAGCTGATCCTCTGTGTGATTGACAGCATGAAGAGTCACAGAGAGAAGTGATGAGGTTGGAGGATCTCTGTGCTTCTAGTTAAACTGTGCCATCTACTGGAGAGACGACCCATCTGCATATTTCTGATCTGATACTCGGTCAGACAGGCGGCATCGATGGCATCGACTAATTGAATTGCAGATGGGCTCCAGTGGTTCCTTGTGCCTCTGTTAACCTGTGCCAAATTGCTAAGCCTAAAGCCTAAATTAAAGGTAATAATGTCGAGTAATTTAACAATAATGGAAAAATTATACAGTCCTCATTTAAATTTTAAATGTTTTCCTGAAATCCTTCCCACTTGAATTTTTACTACTTGCTTTAAATAAACTGAGTTTTACGACCCTCTGTCCAAAGGCTTTGTCCATTGTAAGCCAGACATTAAATCTGTGCTTCTCCTCTTTCCCGTGATGCCATCTTATTGATTTAGACATTTGATGATGACGACGGTGGAGGATTTCCTGGACTAGTATCCTCCCAGAGGACAGTCCTAAATGGGATGGATCGCCCTTGCCTCTTTGTTGCCCTTGTTTTAATCAGATACAACACAAAGGTCTGTGATGGCATGTGAGTGCTGCTATTATTATCTAATGCACAATTATAGTTCCAGTCACACAGGTAGCATAAAGACGCCCTTGACTGAACTCGTCAGGGTGTCATCAAGTGTTCAGACCTTTGTGTTGTGTTGAGAGTGTTTCTGATCGCACGCTTCAGAAGCAAGATCAAAAATCTGTTAATTACATCATTTATTGAAGTGCTCTTAAGATACTCTTTCAATTTACTTCAAGCACTTCCATCAATAAATGATGTAATTAACAGTTTTTTTTATTTATTTCCCTTTCAAGTTTTCAGCCTCGGTGTACATGTTTAGTTGCCGTTTTTACAAGAAAAGTTTGATAAAACAACAAGTATGCATTGTACCACTGTTGATTTTAAGGACTCACAAATGATAGAAGTTGCAGACTCGAGCTTGTCATGAATCTGTGTCTGACTTTTTCCAGAAAAACATTTTCTATACGTGTCTAAAAAAACTGAGTATATTAAGTGCATCTTTACTGACTCGAAAAAAGGGTACAGTGCAGTCTTATACAACACTCCTTCAATAAATCCTAACGCTTTTAGCTTAGCAGCTACATGGGTAAAAAATGATGCAAATAACTTCTTTTCAAAACAATTTTGGATCTTGGAGCCTCAGGTGGCTAAAACAAATGCCAAAATATGTTTTGGTACGTTTAATAGCACCATTTGTGCAACTTTCCAGATCCATAAAAACAACAACATGTTCTTATTAGAAAAAACATAACCAATTTTAGAAGCAGCAGCTGGCTGTAGATTCATATTTACAATATAGACACAAGAGTGGTATTAATCTTCTCATTTGAGTCTCTGTAAGACAGGGAATATGCATGTTTGTCAATATTGTCTTCTTTTCTACATACTGCGTTTTAAAAATGTCTCATTTTCACGGAAAAGTGGAACCAAAACTTTTGATTTACCAAAAAAAAATGAAAGCACAGTTTCTTGGTAGACATAATGAGTCAGTAAGTGAAGGCTTATGTGCAGATGGACTTTGTTCATTAAGAAAATAAGTTTGCCAGTGTTTATAAGAGGCTGTAATGTTGTAACTTCCCAACAACCATGTCTTAGACCTAGTGTTTCTCATTTGCAGCCGTATGCTACCTAATATCAGCAATCAATGCACCAAATAGAATCACCCAAATGTGTTTTTCACCCCCACAGTGCACGCCTCACCACTGCACAGGTTTCTAATAACTGACAAGGGACTTGTGTCTCAGTTGAGGGAACTCATATACGGCTGTGATCCTCCTAACAATTGAGGATTAGTGTGTAGACGGCCAGGATCGCCATCTGCTATGTGTAGGCATCAGGCTTTCCCAGTGAGAGGAATCCAAATCAGCACAACTCAGGCAATCACCAACTCTTGGCTCTCCACTGTTCACAGTTTTTCTTGGGTTTCATTATTAGCCGAGGAAGGAAATGGTACACACATCCAAATTATTTGTGTGTGTGTGAGATATTGGGATGGATTCAGGGGAGGAGGGAGAGGGAACAAAGACATGCTGCACAGGCTGAATTATTAATGAGGAGTTAGAATTGATAACCATCTGTGTCAGATGATACACAAATTACCAAGAATTACAGCCGTGATAATACTGGCCTGTTCTTCATGTCCCTTCACATCTGTATTCTGTGTGCAGGTACATACATGCTCACTCCTCCGTCCCCTTTACAATGAGCCCGCATCGCTGCATTCAAAGTGGAGTCAGTGGCATTTTAACGTGACTGAGAGCGCAGGAGTCATAATGTCTCTGACCTTAATGTCCCAAACACTTAGCTGTTAGTAGAGACTGATGGAAAGTTGAGCCTTACAGTGACATCTACTAACCTCAGCTGAGATTGACATATAAGACTCAGAACATGACATTGAAATAACAGCACACATGCTGGATGTCCTCTCATTGAAACAGTTTATGTAAGGTAAATGTGCTTAAACATGTGTTTTTTGTTCAACCTTAGACAGATTTAAATGACCTGAAAGATGCTGAAAAGTCTTCATGTGACAGTTTATGATGATGATGTGCTGTTCTTCATTAAAGTGTCCACAATGGATATTTTTGCGGGTCACAAACTCACAGAGAATCGTCCCTTGATTCTGTAGTTCGTCCCTGCACCATTTTACCATCTTTCAGCTTGTTGTTTTGGTTTTTCAGGCTATAACACCAGTTAACATCTTTTGTGTTACGTCGGAGAGAAATATTCCCGGGTTAAATGGCTGCGCTTTATCTATAGCCGTGTTGGTGTCGGTCCGGGAACATCAGTTCATGTTACTCCAGCACCATCATTGCAACACAAGTGTTTTTGTTGCCTAAACATAAGCAAACAGCAACAGAAAACTGACTTAACTTAATGTAAAAAAATAAGTGAAAAGTATGACAGTAATATAGTCTAAAGAAGATACAAAACCCAGTCTCCCTAGTGAGAGTCCTGTATTTAACCATAGATTGAAATGTTGTTCCAGGAACAACACCAACCGGAGTCACAAAGCTAAAACATCACAATAATGTGATCAGTCAGTTGCAATTGAGCAACATTTATTACTATGTTCTAGGAACAACACCAACACAATGATATCAGACAGACTAAATGACTCTGCAGTGGTCACTGGTATTTTTCGACTAATCGAAAGTGATGGACACGATACCTGCGTGGCCAGAAACTTAACTGTTATGTTGTTTTGTGTCTCTTGCATGATTTAAATAAGCAACTGTTCGCCTAAATCTTTGCCAACAACCTGCTAACATAACACATTTATTTACTTTTATAAGCCATGCGTGGCTATGGCCAGAGTTTTAGAAACACTGAGGTCTGACACAGGTTTTACCATTACACCTAATTATACGCACAATCTCCAAAGTGGTTTTAAAAACTGGACTTTTTCTTCTAGTATTTATTTTATAATTATCTTCACTAAGTGTGAATGCTGCTTCAAAGCCCTCTTTGCATTTTCATGATTCAAGGAAGTGATTTTAAGGTAGGCAAGTCATTGTATAGTCAAACCTAAATTTGTAAAGTTTGAAAATGTTGGAATGAGCCTATAAAATGCCATATTGACTTTATTTTTTAATAACTCATTATTATAACATTATTCATTTGTTAATAAAGTCGGCCTTGTACTTATCCCAAATCCTCAAAATATGTAGAAGCCAAAATTATTAACATCTGTTTCTTGATTACATTCAAACAGTAATATGATGAACTTTATTCTCAGATTGTAATCGCTGGTTTTCATCAGGCAATCATACATATTTAATCAGCCCAAGACGAGACTGATTTCAAAGATATCACTGTCAGCTGTGTGGGTTGTCATTATGGATATATAAAAGGAGCAGGGACATCAAAAATGCACCCACTGACCTTTTTTGCATTACTCTACTGTCTGCATTTCAATTATATTCTGCTTTCTGAATTAATTGGTTCATTAGCAAAGGCAATTAGGAGTCGGGGCGCGAGGCCTGACTCTGATGTGCTTTTAGATGTATACACACTCATTCAACCGGCAGATCTAAGAGCTTTATTTCTAAAAACATCTGTCATGATCATCGCAGTGGCCGGTCTCAGATTCTCTCTGTTATTCTGGTGCTTTAGACAATCAGTCGTGAATTTTAGGGATCTTTATTCACTTCCCCCATCCATTCTTCCTTTCATTAAAGACTGAATTAACACATCATTACCTCTTGAAAGTGAACAAACAACAAGAAGACAGGAGCTAGTTTTCATAGATAAACGTTATTAAAGTAAACAGTGAGGCGAAACAAGCCAGTGGCAAAGGAAAGCGACCATCAGTTGCTGTCAAGATATGCCACAACCATCAGTCTGAAACTCTGCTCGATGAGATGTGTGCAGTAGCCTCGACTGTAACCTGGACCTGATGGTTTCTGAAGTACTGTACTTTTGTTTTATTTTATATTACTACTTAACTACATCTGCTTTTTACTCTTCTACATTACAATGCCTATAGTAAGTACGCATTTAAAGATATATTATAAAAATCTGAACACCCTCTATAACTTACTATTACTATTACTTTGACTTTAAACAGATTATTAACATATATCTTGTATAAAGTCTGAATCTGTTTAAAATGATTTATATTGAGGTAATAAAAAGCCTTTGGGCTGTTTCCGTCTCCCTGCAAGTTGATTAAATAATCCATTTTAATTTTGTAATTCAGACTCTGACTTCACATTGTAGAATTTCTGGCACTTAAGTAAAAGGATCCAACACCTACAGAATTTTAAGAAGTAAATTTAAGTACATTTTTCAACCACTTTCTGTCTCTCCACTTACACACCTTACATGCCAAACTTAGCAAATAAGATACAGCAGTTATATCACACTGAGAAACTACAAAATCATGTGAAAACGATGAATTGTAGCCTGCAATATCAAAAGCATATACTTTACACTTCATAATGTGATCATTTACACATTCCTTCAATTTTTTTTGCACAATCCAGAATACAATAGAATAACTTATTTCTTATCTAATTAAAATTATCTCTGGTCTCAACCATAAACTACTACATAAATTAGATTTGGGATTAACAAGCCCTTGTAGATATTTTTCTTTGCCAGGGGTGTTTTGTATCGTCAACCCTGAAGGGAGCAGCTCAATCCCAGTGTTCTGTCCTTTTAGGTTTCATTTTTATATTTATTTCATTGTTTTGTTTTGTTTTAATTTATATTTTACAGCATGTCCTTTTAGTTGAGTAAAGCACCAAGACAAATTGCTTCAGTCAACAAACAGGATGCAAGGAGTGCTGCTCGGTTGTGGAAAACGGTGTCCCTCTGACGCTCATCAGTTCAGGGATCTTGTTCTTTCAGAATCGTAGAAAAAGTCTGAGGAGTTAAATTAATCATGTCTGTTGAATCACAGCAACTGTAAAATCATGCCTGGGTGTGTCAGCCATTAAGCCTTGTACTGATTTCATTGCATAAAGCACCAAAATACCAAGAAAACCTATAAACCAATAAATCCAATTCTGATTGTATATATATATATATATATATATATTAATAAATAAATTAATGTGTTTTTCAGAAATGCTGTCAAAATCCTAGAAATAGCTTAAACGCATGATAAATAACACCTAGATGTGCCATTGATAAAAACAATAATGTGAGTTTTTTTGAATCGCTGCGTCTCCTCAGGACGCGTCCGCCTGCGGGACCCAGAATCCACCGCGCCGAGGCAAGATGGAAGAACCCAACAGCTGCGGGAGAACAATGTTTTGGCTTTAGACACCGAAACGGACCGCTGAGGGTGAACTACGCGAGCCAAACCAGCAGGTCATGGTCCCGTACCGGTAAGTGTAACCCATTAGATCCAACTCCGGTACCGAGCCGTTCGCTGTGGCGGTTAAACTCCTCGCACGGGACAGACAACAAAGCGCAGCGCACTGACGTTACCTTACCGCTAGTTAGCTGCTAAGTTAGCTGTCTCGGCTAGCCGGACGAGCATCATTGTTCGCTGGAGTTGTATGGGCCGTTTGTTATGGGTCATGCTTGTGGTGTCGCTCCATCACTTACAGTCGGTTCGCTGTCCAGGAACCGAAACCCACAACTTGGAGAAAGCTGTGAATAAGAATAAGAAACGTAAGAGAAGTTGTGTTTCATTTTTCGGACGCAAACTAGCATTCGTCCTTGATCATTTCTCCGACTCGCAGATTTACGTGTGTGTGTGTGTAACGTTAACGCTGGTGAGCAGTGATATCTTGCCTGTAAATTCTTTAATTTCAACTTTAAAAAACACTCAAAACTAACTTTATCCACACGCCGAGGCGCCTCCGACACTTCCTCTCGCTTTTAGCTAGTTTCCAAGCTCATTTTTCGCGGTTATGTTGTTCACGAGCGCAGATATGCTGCTGTTATTGCATGGCCATATTAATTATTGCCTGATCCTGCATCACAAAGAAGAAGGGCCCCGCAAGAGTGGTTAGCCAAATGGTTAGCTAGGTAGCTAATTGCAATAGCGAACAAGCTAGGTAGTTTTCTTAAACGTACGCAGACCACGGGCTTCGTTTAACGCAGCGTTTGTCTGCTCAACCACGTTAGAGAGAGGTGAAGTTAGTGGAGGACGCTGAAGTCGTGTTTGTTTCTTTTAAAAGAAAAGTTGGCTTCGTGTTAGCTGAGGAGGTTATTGCTGCTAACGCACCATCAGAGCTGAAGGCATTTGGCAGCGGTCAGACAGCACTCATTAGCTTGATGCGGTGTCAAAAGATCATTAAATATCATTTATAATATGTCTTCAACTGTAAGATGTGAAATTATCCTCAAAAGAGTAACATTCCCATTATGTGTTCACCTTCATAAACTGTAGCTGATCACAGCTAATCTCATTTAATGTAGATGTTAACATGCTACAGCTTGTGTCAGGTATCTGCATTAAATATCAGGGCTTTTACAAAACATCCTCTTGATTTGTTTATGCTGCCGCCACATAATTACACCAACAGTCTTTCTAATGCAGTCTGTGTGCACTCTCATTGGCAGATAAGCTCATGCAAATAGGATGACTGGGTCAGACAGGCCCATCAAACAGATTAACATACAACTTCAATCCTCTCATTCCACATCTCGTGTTGTGTCTAGCAGCGCAGCCACACTGACCCTTTTGCCCTGTAATAGTCCGCACACTCACATAAATACACATGAATACGCTGTAATCTACCAGAGAGAATTTCGCCCAGTGTCGCTTCAGTGTTTTGCTTATTTCCACTTGTCACTATGCCAGACTGTAGCCGATTGTTGACCCACAAACCGCCGGTTTTTAATCCGACTAAGCGCCCAGTTGTGAGATCAGAGGCCGTGACACTGATTCCTGAAGACCAAGCTTAACTGGCTCCATAATTGTTGTCTGTTGCCTATTATTTATGTGTCTATGTGTGAGGATCACAGATTGACTGCTAGTTATAGAGCTTCCTTGAAACAGTATGTTCTAGCGTTGATTACTGTTGTCTCTTCTCCTCACAGGATGACACTGATTGCCGCCCCATAGTTTACCTGCCCGTCGGCATCCACCATGAACATCATTCACGACAAACTAGGCAATGAATTCCTGCGCTCCAACGGGAGCATGGACTCCAATTTTGGCCCTGGTGGCATGCTAATGTTTAGCCACCTCCCTCCGGTGACCAGCTTCACCCGGCTGGCTGCCCACTCTGTCATGCAGGACCTTCCACCGCAAGAAATGATCCTGAAGAAGGAGCGTGACTCACCCGACTGCAGCATGGGCACCCAGGGTGGCCGCATGGGGTGTGCGGGGGTGGGAGACTATGTTCATGCCATGGGTATCAAGCAGGAGAAGATGTCAGAGCATGATTATCGCCTGCCGGTGTACCCAGGAGGGCTGGGGAAAAGCACAGAGCTGCTGGAGGTGACAGTCAGCAACAACCAGGGCCTGCTGGTTCACGACCTCAACATGGGCAACGTAAGTACCACTGAGAGGGCTGTGCTATCAAGTGTGCAGGATTCAGTCAAATGTATTCCCTAATAATCCAGTTTAAAGCTGAAACAACTAATCAATTGGAAGAAAATATATTGCCAATATTTTTATAATTTATAATCGTTTAACCTCATTTTCACCCAAAAACACTGCACGCAGTCTGGTTTTAGCTTCTCTATGTTCTCTAATCTGAAAAAAAACGTTGTTTTTAACTGCTGAAATTATTTTCTGATCATTTTATACAACAAACAAATAAATCAAGAAAATAATCAGCAGATTAATTGATGATTAAAATGATGGTTAGCTGCAGCCCTGATTGATTTATGTTTCTTTCTCAGGGGCAGCTGCCTCAATGCTCGCAACCACATTAACATACAAAATTGACACACATTTCATTAAACGCCTTCCATTTTACTGTGGTTATAAATTTTCTCGTTTGTTCATTTATTTTCGTGACGTTCTGTGTTAAATTCCCACTGCACTCCTGCTGGTAGAGATCGTAGGTCATATTTGACCCACTAATCCCTCCTGCAACCAACACAGACATGGATAAATCTAAAATATTAACATATCTTAACTCAGATTGTATATCACATTGAAAGATATTATCAAAGTATGGATTTTGCTGTCTCAGATACCCCCCCAGGCCCCCAGCATCTCCTGTTTTAGCCCCTTTTTCTACAAGCCATAGATAACTGCTTTGTCAACATATCTATACATGCGATGCAGCATTACCAGAGTGAAAGTAAAGGTGGAGGTTGCCATCTACGTTTGTCAGGAGAAATTTTCTCTGTAGTAGATCTGGCCATGGTTAGGATGCAAGATTGTCAGAAGTATTGGTACTAATTTTCTTTTTTCGATACATATTTCAAATTATAAGATATCAGCATTTGATAGAATCGAAAGAACAGAAGCTATAAAACAAAGAAACGGCTACAATCAGATTGTCAAAGAGTGCTCCAACATTAACATTACTGGGCTCCAGGCTAACTTTTTACGATGGTTGCAAATTGATGGAAATGATTGTAAACAGGAATAAATGGCAATAATAATAATAATAATAAATGTTCAGTGGCAACTATCTACACATCAAGTGGTGTTGGATAAAAATATTTTTTATAGGCTTGGGTGCATGGGAGCCGACATCATTACAAATGTTTTGATATATGTTCAGTGACTATTTTACGCTTTGTTTTTATAAAAGTGTTTCATTGAAGTTTAAACTTCTGGCCTGTTGATGACTTTATTAGGTTGAAGTAGAATCATAGTGTAATCATATTCAATTAGGTGTTTATAGGCTTTTTCTATTGTGCATTATTGTATGATTAGCTACAGTTTGTTAACATGACCAATAGAGAATCAAACATGAGAAATATACATCCAGATTAGTTAAAAAAAAAACTATCTTTCAAGGTTTAATTCTGAATTATTTTAGGTTGGTTGTCCTCAAAAAAAAAAAAGAGCTGTCATGGAGCTCATATTTTAAAATCCTGAGAGGGAGGAGCCAGAGAGAGGACGGCTGGAGGGGAGGAGCTTGTGTGAAGCTGGTGAATATCGGGATATAAATCTCCCCCCCCCTCCCTCCCTCCCTCCCTCTGTTTCTCTTTCTGGTAAAAGGATGATGTCATCCAGCCTTAGCGTCAATGAAAACGTCATGGCAGGGACACAGCTGTCTTGTTCAAGCTCGCACTTCGTTTCAGACGTCTTTTGTGCTCATTCAAATAGAAATACACACAACCACACTCTTCCAACAATAGGCAGGCATCAGAGGTCATCAAGAGCTCTCGCTGCAAGTTTGCTGAAGAACAGAATAAATCATCACTGTGTGAGTTTATTTCTAAATTGTCTACTTAAGGACAATTTCATGCTGAGGGTTTAATTTTAACACAACGCGTGGAGCCTTAAGAAGCAGTTTTTCACCCCTAAAGATTGGGTTGATTTTGAGAACGGCAGGTGCAGCCACATTTTACCCCGTCTGTCTCCATATGGCACTGAGGTGCAGCATGTTGACTGAGAGAGAAAAAGCACTGCAGGGATGTAGAAGAAAGTGGGTAATCAGGAACCCATTTTCTTGCTTCTTGAATTAACACCCCACACAGACTGTTTAGAGAAGAGTAATAATTTGGAAGGTTAAGCATTTGAGCTGTTTGGTTTTTCTATTTCTTTGGTTAGAATTGCAGCTGAGAGGCCGTCTCGGTGAATTGCACGCTGCTTATGCGTAGAGGGGCTGTAAATTTAAGCCATTGTTATTTCGCCCACTAGAGCCTCATCTTGTGCAGCGAGTTCCCAACAGACAATCACCACACTTTGTCCAAGTGTTCTGTTTGTATGCATCAGCGGCAATCATGAACTTGTTTGGAGGATAGTTTTAGAAAGAAGGCCCTTAACCTTCCATCAAGTGATTTCCTTGTCGCGGCTCGCTCTCACGGCCCTCTCCCTTTCCCTTTGTCATCGCCACAGCTGCCGAGTCAGTTAGGAAAGGAGCCCACTGGGAGAAAAGGTCGAAGGTCAAACGGTGATGGACAGGAGGGTAAACCAAGAAGGAAGAGAAGCGAGGCGAAGGTTTGTCATATATTGATATATCTGTGAATGTAGACATACATTACTAATTCAATTCAGAGAGAGTATGTTAATTTATTTTTTCTGATATTCAAAATAAACATGAATGCAATCTGGGTTATTTTTTTCTCAAATAAAAACAAAGTCATGAGCCTCATCTTTAGAGCAATGCATTACTAATTGCACATAAAATTATTTTTATATTAGTAAAAATACAAAATTTTTCTATTTTGGTCATTTAAGTTTCAGCAGGACAGTTTTATTTGTTATGATAATATGAACTAATCTCTAAAAACATTCAGATGATATCGGGGTAATAATTTATTTTCACAACATTTCCATCCCTACGTAACACTTTGGCTTAATGTATGAATCTTCTAGTAACAGATTTCACACACTTTTTTAAATTATTGTAGTTTTAGATATTGACCACTTCATTCTTTTCATCATTCTTATTAAATAAATAAAAAATAATAATAATTATAAACAAATTCTTATCAGACTGGGACAAAAACATAGGAAATGGTTTGATTTGTGTCAGTTTAAGGGTACCTGATGTGAAAAAGTTTAAGAAGCACTGGCACAGACGACTGAATCTGACCCGTGTGTTCCTCCATTATCGTCCTGCAGCAATCAATGATGCTGGATGCAGATGGAGGCAGCCTGTCGCCGGGAAACAAGCCTCACATCTGTGAGCACTGCACTGCGTCCTTCAGAAGCTCCTATCACCTACGCAGACACGTCCTCATTCACACAGGTATCATATTGTGCAGATTTCCACTGTGATGCTCATTTTCTCCTCTATCTGCTTATCTAATGATGATAAAAGCTCAATCAGCACAAAAAAGAAACTATTGATGTCATTATGGCGCCAGCTGAAGAAACAGAAACTAATGTTGTCATTACTGCTTGTACAGTTCATCCAACACTTGGTAAACTGTTTTTTGTGTAGTAGCTTGACCATAATCATTCTAGTCCAGTTTTGTGCCTTGTTTTGGTCTTACAAGCAGTTACTGAGACACAGTAACTCAGATATAAGGATGGCAGATGTAGGGATGTCTGGTGAATGTTGATTCAAATCCTCAGATACATTTTGTCAGTCACTTAACGGCCACTGTTTTGCAGTGTAATTATACACAAAGCATTAGAGGATAAGGACATGGCAGGCTGTAAACTGAGTGACTCCTTTCTGTCTGCTGATTTGCTCCAGTGCTGGATGTTAGTGAAGTTGGGTAAACTGGTTTTGAACCAGACGATGGTACAACTTTCTCTACGTCCAGCAGCAGGAGAGACACCTTTTACTTTGTTGACTTTGTAGACGATTAACAAAGGTATTTTACAAGAGTATTTACATACTTGCAGGTAAAACATGAGACAAATGTAGCTTGTGAGCCGTACTCTGACTTGCCGGAGGTGTGAAATAATGTATTTCTTGTCATCTTGAAGCTCGTACATAAGATGTACGAAACAAGCTAAGACTCATGACAAACTTCTTTTAAATCCAAGATAAAGATCTACCTGTTATTGTTTTTTCTGTGTCTGTCTGTGTCTGCTTCTTGTGCTTTCGCCTGTGTAATCTGTAAATCACTCTCAGTTGCCTTTGGGTAATAAATGTGCTATAAAAGTATATTTGCAGTGCCTTACAACCTGAGACACGGTGCAGGTTTGTGGCTGTTAACTATCGGGGGATTTTTAAAAAAAACCCCAGATTCTTTAGGGCCAGTATTGACGACAACTCGCCTACACAGTGTAGTAAAATACACATCTTACTTTTTTTTTCAACTGCTTTTTTGTTACACTCGTGACTGATGTCATCCTTTTCCGTTATTTAATCTCTTATTTCCTGTTTATCTAATGTGTCATAATGATTAAGTGTTAGATGATAACTGCTTTCACTGATAGTTTTTTTAGAAAATTGATTTTAAAAGTGCAACATCAGCCAGAGGTCACACTCTATTGATCACATCATTTATTTAGATTCTTTTGGTTTACAGATTGATGAAACATCTGCTGTACAGTCTTTATTATTATATATTATATTAACATAGCAAATGTCGCTTTTAATATAACAAACAAATGCTTTTATAGCCATTAAACTAACACACATTAAAAAGACTTCACCGTCAGATTTAATAATTTAAGCACTAGTCTTTGAAAATAAGACTAGTGCTTGAACATAGTCAATGTTGGTAGAGAAAAAGTGAGGGAAAGGGAAAAACACAAGGACATAAAAACCTGTGAAATACAATGCAATCCTTTGCAACAGAGATGCAACACATACTGCCTTTCATGAAGAGTGTGTCAAGTGTGTCAACACTCAAAAAATCCTTAAAAACAGAATCAAGAATTATTGCATTGGATTACACAGGTAGTGGACACAAGTGGACATCTGGGTAATACAGCCCAGTAACTGTATCAATCTCGTGGGTTTCATTCCAGGTGAAAGACCCTTCAGATGCAATCAGTGCAACATGAGTTTCATTCAGAAGTACCTCCTCCAGAGACACGAGAAGATCCACAGTGGTGAGTGATTTAAAGACATCCGTTCGTAACATCGAACAGCCTCACTTGACCTGCGATTGACTGTGTGCTCCTGATGTTAGCTCACCTTTAATGCTGCTGTTCTTGTTCTTGTATGACAGGAGAGAAGCCATTCAGCTGTGACCAGTGCAACATGCGATTCATTCAGAAGTACCACATGGAGAGGCACAAGAGGACGCACAGCGGAGAAAAGCCGTACAGATGTGAGACCTGTCAACAGGTTAGTGAGCTGCACAGGGCTTTTTGGTGACACTATGGTGTAATGAGTTGTAATTCTTTGCTTTAAATAAACATTTGGTGTTTGTGCCCTTCAGTATTTTTCGAGGACAGACCGATTGCTTAAGCACAAGCGAACCTGTGGAGAAGCCATAAAGAAGGGGCTGGATCCCGGGATGATGGACTTGGGTTGTGTAGACATGGGACATGGCAGCTATGGAATCACTCAGGGACATGCTGGGAGCACTGGGAGAAAGAGGGGAAGGTCCAAAAATCCTGGAGAGGGAGGTGAGCGCAAGAAGAAGAAGGGGGATGGCGGAGGGGTGACGCACATTGACGGGGCTGTATCTGGAGGCTACAGCATCCATGAGTACTCTGTGGAGAATCAAACGGTATCTTCCTCGACTGAGCCAGGACCCAGCATGCAGCAGGTCCACCACGGCCGAGCTCCAAAGATGGCATTCAAAAAGGCTAATCGTAAGAGCCTGGACAAAGTGGGTCTGGGAGAGGCCAAAGTAGGCTCTCTGGAGCAGAGTGGGGGTATGGACAACCTCGGCCTCATGCAGGGTAATGGGGTGAAAGAAGGGACAACCAGCAGCAACTACGACGACGCCATGCAGTTCCTCAAGAAAAGACGCTACCTTCAAGCAGCAAACAATGCTAACTCATCAGGGCCGGTGGTGGTCGGAGGAACCAGTGAGTACGACGTCGGCATTAGCCACTTGTCTTCCCAGCAGTCTGTCATTCAGGGTGTCGTTTCCAGCGTGATGGACAGCGACGCGCCTCTGAGTCTCGACAAGTCAGGTATCCCAGACGAGGTGCTGCAGAGCATCCTCGACCACTACACCCAGAAACCTGATGGCTCGCACCACGACGTCCACTTCGACATTGGCGACCCCCATGTGGAGCTGAACCCCGCCATAGCTGACGGCCCCGTCATCGGTCACGGCACTGACAACCCCAGCCCATCTGGAGAGAAGACTGTCATGATGCACGAGTACTCTCGCTTCCTGCTGCAGGCTTTGGAGCGCACCAGCCACAGTGCCAGCTTCCCTCTGGGCCCAGGGCCTCCCGCCTCAGGACAGTACACCAGTTCCCACTCGGGAAATCCCCTCTACGCTGACAAGAACATCTATACTACGTCCCCACTGGAGTGTGGGTACGGCCAGTCGGTGGCCTCGCCTTCGCTGCCCTCCTCCGTGCCAAAGTCTCACTTTGCGATGCTGACGGGCTCCTCGCCACAGCACAGCTTCCACCTGAGCGGCCTGGAGGCCCCCACACACCAGCAGCTCACCCCTTCTCAGGAGCTCACGGAGCAGATGGAGAAGCAGCACTCCTCCACTCCCCCTTCCTCCTACCAGATCAGCCCATCTGACCTGAGCAGCGGCCAGAAGGACCACCCGCCGGTCAAGAACGGCACGGTGGTCTACCCTCTGGCCCCGTCGCAGGATCTGGCCTCTCTGGACTCCTCGAAGCCTTCCTACCAGATAGAAAACTTTGCTCAGGCCTTCGGCTCCCAGTTCAAGCCAGACGGCCGCGGCTTGTCTTATGGCACTGACTCCGGCGGGGAGGTGGATCACAGGATACGGACGCCTGTGTCTGAATTCTCAGGGTTTACTAGTTTGTTATCTGATGTCAATGAGCCAGTAAGTACAGGTTCCAAAACTACAACAAGCCAAAGCTACAGATGAGAGCCTGAGAGGAAGAGAACACTCTGTCGTTAATGTTTTAATTTTCTAGTGATCCTATTTTATTATTATTATTATTATTGTTATTATTATTATTTTTTTTAAGTGACATCTTCTCTGTTTTTGTGCCCACTCCTCTCCCCACATTAAGCCTACAAGGCTTCCTGCAAATGCAATTTTTTTATGTATCTGTTATTTTAAGTTAAATATGTATTTACTGTTTATTCTCGTCATATTAGTGACATTAGGTCTGGTCATTAATCATGAACTGAAAGTACTTTTTAAAGCGTAGAGTAGCACCGGACGTGTTTCTTTTCCAATGAGCTGAAGTGTTTGAGCAATCAACTTTACATACAATTGTAAAATAATAACGATGGCAGGGAATAGCCCAGAATTGAAACAGCAAAAAAATAAAAATAGAAAAAAAGTTATCGTCTGTTACAAGGTTGAAAGTATTACTCAGGAAAAAGTGGAAAAGGAGAAGCCTACGAGGTGCAGTGAGCGCTCTTTTCCGAAGTTAAAGTTTGCGACTTCAAAGAGGATTTTTCTTGTGTTTTATTTCTTGTTGAATGAGTGTGACATAAACAGACTGCTGCCAGCTCACTAGAGCACTGAAAACACTTTCTACTTGGCTATATAGAGATTATGGTACTTTCGTGTCAATGTGAAACTCATGTTTTCTTCAATAAGGGCCATATATATATCTATATATATTTATAAGAATATATATTAATGTAAAATATCAGATTTAATCATTCTGGGGGACTGCCAGTTGAAGTAGAGGAAGAACGAGGGCTGGCTCGGGGGGTAAATGTTGTCCTTGGTATATTTTTGGAGAACAGAAGTGATGTTAGGGCTTTTCTTTGGCCAATAGAGGTTGCTGTTGGACAGCGAGAGAATGGCCTTCCCCTTCTTCCTGCCCTCCGCTTCTTCCTCAGTTCTCTTATTTCTTTGAAAGAATCCAATTAGCACTTTGAGCCGTTTTTCTAACCCGTCAGATCAAGGAAGCTCAAACGTCAGGAATGGACTGGCTTTTTGACACAGACGTGTTGCTGTTTGGGCATATGCAGATGGGGTTCCTGGGTTGAACATATTCGGGCTGTATGATGGGTGGGCTGGGGGGGGGGTACCCTTTGTTCGGGTGGCATGGGGAAGGTGGGGTTAATATGTGAAAGTGGGATTTTTCATTAACATTTTCTCTTTCTCCTTACTTTTAGGATGGGTTTAGCTTGGGTGGGAGGGCGTAACATTTAATCGGGATAATGTAAATGTAATTCAAACCCCTAGTTTTAGTTTTTGACTTGTTACCCAACTTAGCAGCTTTGCTTTCTTAATCGAATTTGATGTTAGTGATCAAGTATTTCTTCAGCCGTGACGCTGTATGAGCAAAAAACTTGTATGCATTTAGACCTTTTTATGCATATATGTCCCGTTAGAGAATTGGGTGCCTATTCCTGAGAAGCACGGGTGCAAGATAATTGTCTAGTAATTGTTAAATGTAATTTCTTGCTGATTTTTAAATGTATTTATGCTGTACTTCTTTTTGTAAGGACAACAATAATAGCGCTGTCTTCCATAACTACTGGCCTTGAGTGCTGGAACTGATATCACTCTGCTGAATGAGTCTTTAAACCCCTTTTACGCCCCGATGGCCTGTTGTTTTAAGCAATCATTAAACGTGGCAGAATGAATGCAATGCTGTAATATCTTAAGTAACGTGTTGCCATGTTGGAACGGTCGAGGCGCAAACAAGGACTAGCCTCAGATATACCTCATATCACAATAAACCAGGGACAAAGGAGCGAAGGTTTTTATGTATGTAGCCGAGATGCTGTTGTATGTAAAAAGAAAAAAAACAAATGTTTCTGTGCGACTATTTCTAAACATTTGTGTACATGACATTTCTGTGACCCACTTTAAGACGCCGTGGCTCAAGGGTTTCTGTAAATGTGTCATGCCAGCCAGTGTTCAGTTCTCCTCCACATCTGATTTGCCATATTGTTTCAATATGCTTGTTGTTTACAAAAAAAATGTACAAAACACTAAATATTTTACTGAATTTTGACGCCCCTGTATAAATTTTATTTTACTATATTTCTTTCCCTTCTTTTTTTATCACCGCCAAATTTTTTGTAGCTGATGATATCTTCCATTTTTATGTTCTTTCAGGCTCTTGTGACACGTTTCACAAGACTGTACTTGTCCAATGAATTTAAAAGTGATTAGGGAGAAAACAATAAAAAAAAAATACTGTTATCAAGAGCTGTTGCTGTCATCTTTTATGTGCCGAGTGGTTAAAAACATGTCGGTGCATTAGTTAAATGATATTTATGTGTGAACACAGTTGTTATCAGAGGTTTGATAGGATCCTGTTAATGACTGTGAGTTTATACTCGCATTAGAGGCTTGCTGATGCTGAGTGTAGCTGTTTTATTTCCACCACTGGGTGGCGATGATGTTCTAGAAATGAGTTTCTGCAGGTCTTTAAAGCTTCAACAACTTCTGCAGCTGCTTAAGTTCTTATCTTGTAGTCATAACTCCGTCTTTAGTTATTAATTGGTCACATGTTTCTGATTTGGTTGATTTTAACTTCATCTCATCTTGAATTCTAGTAAGCATTAACTAGCTCTGCATGCTTTACAGATAGCTGTGCCACACATTCGGCTCATTCAGCAGCTCATCCTGTGATTAAGAGCAGCAAATCTTTTTTTATGATGAGGGCTTAATGGACCAGATGGTTTACATTCACTACCATAAAATCACGTCCAGCCTCGTAAAATATTGATCTGTGAGCCGGTGTTTCAGGATGCAACACAAATACTAAAACCTCACCTTCAAATTAGACTTTTCCTCTTTCATTAAAAAGAATCCAATGAAAAAATAAGGCAAAGTATGATCAACTCACACCAAGATCAAAATACTGGGTGCTTTTGGGCGTTTGTACTGTGTGTTAAAGGATAAGTTCACCCATGCCGATGGAAATGCGGGTGAAGTTTCAAAACATTTCTGGAGCTTCACAGCACAACAGTGACGCAGCATTCTCCTAAACAACTGAAGGAAATGGGGACTTAACACTTCAAATAACAACCGAAAAAAATATAATCGGCTCCATGCAGCTTAATTCGGTCTCTGGAATCCACGAAATCCCAAAATGATTTAGTGTCATTTACACCCTTTGTAAAGCCGAAATCTTAACTCTAGCTGCCAAGCTAAAATCATTAGCACCCAACCTGTCTGAAGTGGGTGCACAAGCTCGATCACGCATCAAGGTGTGAATAAGTCCCCATCTACTTCAGTTGTCGCTGTGAAGCTAAATATGTGTGTTATTAATATGTGGTAAATGCCGGATTGCATGTTGAAGAAAAGCGTCATGCCAGAATAATAACGTGGGCGTGCTGTACTTGTCTTTTCTTTCTTCTTTCTTTTTTTTGATCAGTAAAATTTCCCCCAATGTCAGATCTTTTAAGAGCATGCACACTGCACCCCCCTGTCCTTTTTCTTACAATTATTCCCTCAAAGATGAACGATGAATGTTACTAGTTGTGTCACAAACGTTACCAAAAGCAAATCATTGAAAATAAGTGAATGAACATATTGTATGCATTATTCATCCGAGAAGAGAAAATCAAATTTGCATTGCAAATGCTGCCTCTATGCCATTAATGTGACCTCCAGTTGCATGCAAACTCTCATCCGTCTAACTTGCAAAGAGACATTTATTTGTTTACGTACTGGAGCTTCATCAGGAGAACACATTTGCAACACACGGCCTGTTCGTCCCTCTCCTGCACACCTGATGTGTGAAGTTTTTTTCTGTTATTTCCATTTTCACCCACTTTCTAAACCTTCTGTTCTCCACCAGTTAAAGCCACAACAAGGAGTATTAACTGGTTATGCCACAGTCTCGGTTTAATACTCATGCCTCTATATGACAAGAACATAATCGAGAAGATTAACTATTTCTTTTTAGTTGTAGGCTCCTTTAAAGGAGGAGCTTGTGTTTACATTTTCCCCACAGCGAGCTGTATATCTGTCTGTCAAAGACATTTTCCCACAGATAATTTGATTTTTGACATTATTTTTTGTGGTTTTGATGGTGGAAACACAACAACTTTTGTCCTCAGGGGCCTCTGAAATCAACAAAAGGTCAAAGTTCCTTGTAGCAGCTTTAAAGTTAACTTTCAGGTGATATTCTCACACCACTATTTTGTTACCAATTCCTCTTTTACTCTGCGCGAATGTGTCACTATTTTGAGCACAGCTTCCTCAGATGAGGGTGAGAGTGTGCAGCACAGCTGTGTACATAAATGAATTAAGGTAGATGAAATGAGGTGACTTATGCAGCATGTGAGTACAATATTGTTGAACATTAAAACACACTTACACAAGAAGAGCCAGACGGAAGTAATATAGATGTATTCTTAGAATGGCATGTTATATTTATAGATTTTTATGATGCTGTAGAGCTGAAAAACACCCAGACGGAAGAAGAAAAGAGGAGAAGCCCTCATGAACTCTCCAAATCGTTTAACCTTTAACTTCTTTGTCTCACACATCACTGATTTGAACATTCATTTCCTTTTCAGCATCTATGAGGGGAATAAAATGACTTCCTTATGTGAAAAAGAGAAGTGGGTCGTCTTCCCGACACCACGAAAAAACCCGCTAATTCATATACAAACATGGTTTTGAAATTCTGCTCTTTATGTACTTTGGTTCACACCCAAAACTTGCGTGACACAGCCGCCAACTTTTCTGTACATCATCGTGAGTCAGTATCGATAAGCTCTTTGTTCTCGTTGTTGACTGGAAAAAAAGAAACCAGGTCATAAAAGTCAAGATGGCTACTGAGGGTGTGATCAGGAGGAATGTGGCCTGAGAAGTCACGTCGCTTCAAATGGGGCCAGTAAATCAAAACTCCTGAATGCTCGAAGTCAAAGGGACGTTTTTTTGGATTAACACACACACAACAGATGCTGAGTTAACCCTGCGGGAGGTCTGCCAAACGGTCTGTCAGCGCCGCCACTTTCTTCATCCAGAGGTCACAGGTCTGTTGACAAAGTGGATGTGAGAGTGACGTGCATGATGCTCTTATCTTCAAAGCTGGGAAGAGGCTGCAGATTGGTTTGTGTACTCAGAGTGATAGTGTGTGGGGAGCAGCAGCAATATAAAGAGGAGGGTGTTTAATGATGCTGTGACCTGAGGCAGTGGTGGATGAAAATACAGAATGCAAATGATGGTATTTTTTAGCAATGGGGGCGGTGACCGTTCCTCAGTGTCGTTGGATGTGCAAACAAAGAGGTCATCGCTCAGGTTCTCACTCTGAAATATTTCTTTGCCAGAGCTGGGACCTGCAAGAACCGGCAGCATATGAAAAATAAAGCTGGGGGCTCATATTCTGCATTTTTTTAAATTCCAGAGCCATGAAGAAGAGAGAAGAGCACTGTGGCGTCTAAACAATCTGTCGTGATGTTGTCAAAAATGTCCATAGATTCTGAATATCTGAATACAAAGTTGACCTCCTGCAGAAGTAAATGAACTTAGATGCTGTTTTTCTTAACAACCACCACACAAGCCTTGTTATAGATTTCTTATAATAAAGGTTAGATACGTTTCAGACAAACAGCAACACAAACTAAAACATACAGTAACATGTAGACACAAAAATAGACGAGTAATAAATAAAATAAGAATAAAATTAAATAGAATATGGCAAAAAGTTCAGTGGAAAAGATAAATCTATAATAAGTAGAAGATGTTAATACATAGTTTGATCATCAATTAACAAAATAAAAATAAACAATCAAATCAATAACAAAACAATTAAAAAAAACATCTACAGAGAATTTAAAACTTTCAGATTGTGTCAGTTTTCCCTGTTAACACACAGAAACAGTTAAAAAACAGACTTTTATGACTTTGACGTGGTCCAAGTAAAACATTTGGCCGTCTTTGCTGTATTGTTCTTGTTATTTGGTCCAAAACAACATCCTCTCCTCGAACATATTTTCTTTAAGGAACAGCTGATGACGACATAATCCATCAACAACAGGAAATTATAGTTAATCTAAAAAATGACCTTGTACATTATTAATAGCAGCAACCCTTTCCCCAAAACAAGACACACTTGTGAGACATTGCAAATGAAACGAAGGTATTGGAAAATGTTGCAATGGTTGCCCGACTATTTGCATGCGATAAGAGAGAGGTCAGGGAGCTGTATTCATTTATGCACACACTGGATATTTGTCTCTAATAAAAGAGGAGTCCCAGAGCAGAGCCATACAGGCTGTGCCTCGGAAACATGGAGGAGATGAAGAGATAGGGAGTGAATTTGCCTGGAAAATACTTCATATGAATATATTGTGTGGTTGAAGGCTGTAGTTAGACATTCAACATCAATGTTTGTGTGCTCAGATAAAGTCCACTCCTTAGTTAAACAATAACACCAGGTCATACATACATGCTCAGAATAAAAACACTACCTTGATAGTTGATCGAGATCTGTAATATCAGGTTTTAAAATACTTATTGTCATGAAATTACTGTAGTTAATAGTAGTTTTAGATAGTAGATAGAGATAGTAGATCAAAATGTACCTCAAAAAATATTAGTTGCTTGTTATGACCACAATATTAGGAGTTTTATTGTTGTGATAATCAGGAAGTTGTTCATCCAAGTGCTCAACAGAGTAATTATTGTCACCTTCATCTTGTGTACAGTTTGTTTGACGTGTGTGTCCCAACACGAAACGCTGACTAATACACTCAGGAAAACAATCATTCGCTCAAACATCTCAGCAACAAAAGAAATACAAAACACTTCCTTGGTAATCTGTCATGATTTCCAGATGATGGCTGACCTACTACAGAGAAGTGCACCGCGCCTCCAGTTGTACTTTTCCAAAATTCATAGTCCACAGAGGTTTAGACTTCACTTGATCATTTTATAACCATCTTTACTGTTCGTTTCTTCCGTTTGCACAGTGGTGCCATCCACAATTAAACAAATGTAAAAAATGAGTCAGTGGTAATAAACTTGTGACATTGCTTTCATTCCGGTATTTAAGATTTCCAAGGAAAAGAAACTGTTCGGCTTAAAGCCTTTTGTTACAGAGGGAGTGAATAACAGCACAAACAAAACACAGGTGGAAAGGTTCATGATTAATGTTTAAATGTTTTTTTTACGACTTTAATTATCAGTTTTATTTCTGTCCTTGAAGCAGAACTTGCTTCTGACATGACGTAAGGTGTGAAAAACAGATAATAACTCAGATATGATAAGGTCATGCCAGCTCAGGATCGTGGTCATGGAGGGCGGCACAGGTTTGGAGAGCTGGTGAAAGAGCTCTGGAAACATGTTGTGGAGGAGGTGAATGATATTTACTGATTAAATTGTAACCAATGCGTTAAATCAGCCTCTTGTTCACGCAGCTCATATACTGTTGGATGCAACAATACATTTTGATTGGGAAATACACCATCGCTTTTTCCTCTAACCTGACTTTTTTCTTATGTACAGGCTTTAGAGTCTCAAGTGAGACTTCATGATCCATAGATTTATTTCTACATATTTGCCTTAAAGCAAATCAACAGTGCTAGCCATGTCCATAACTGTCAGTAGAGGGTCAATCTGCATAATAACACATCCTCACACTTTTAAATTGTGTGCAGTACATATGCCAGAGACTTATTTGCTCGCAGGTCATACCCCAATCTAATCAGATGGTTTTATCAACCGAACCGTCCGGGAAGGTGCCGATAGAAACTGTTTGGAAGAGCAGGCACTTTCAAAACATTTGGTCCAATAAAATTAGGAAAGATTAGAAGAGCTGCAAGATTAAAATGAATTAAATGTTATTTCTGTTTAAATTAGTTGCGCTAAACCAGAAGTCCTTGGTGCACGCGCTCTGTGGGCACCACAACATAGATGATCTGGGTAATTTTATAGCCCGAAGGTCGAACCATTTCAGATTCAAAACACCACTCGGCAGGAATGATTGCGGCTGTGTCCAGATTTTAATGAAACATCCTCTGGTAGATCCTAATCAACAATCTTAGTCATCACGGTAACAGTTGCAGTTTGGTTAGGGGTGTGCAACAAAAAGATGATGTTACGTACATGACACAAGTTCAAAACTTTAACAATACAATGTTGACTTTTGATTTCACATGAGACTCAAACACTAGTCTCCTGGGTGAAAGTCCTGTGTTTGTTAGACCCATCCATAAACCAAACTATCTTTCTCTTTATATCACATTACCTGACATTTTATAATGCTTGGTATTTAGATGCATCCGTTTTTCACAAAACTTTAAGGGGAACTTAATGTGAAGGATAGATTATCACCTGCTGCGAAAAAATTGGATGTGCGTTTGAGCTGCATGCAATTTGGAAGTCTAAAATCTAAAAGTAACAAGGTTAAAACCACTTAGCCAGTCTGGTTACTTCAATCTGTGTACATGGGATTGTGTTGATGGTTAATTGGGGGTGAAATAATGCAGTAAACTTTATACAATCTAAATATTTTAACAAACTGGATGTCCTAAATGATCCTGAAAGAAAATTCTTCTAAAATGTAAAAATAATTCAGTGTCATCAGCATATAAGATGAGTTTTTCTTACTTTTTTCACAGTTTTCACAAGTTCTACAAGGTTTTGCAACAAAGTCTGTGGATTATCCTTAGTGACATGGATATTGTTTCTAAAAAGACACAGCCTCAAAAACCTCATGCCAAATAAATTTAAAAAATACAGTATCCACATGAGTCGATCCCACTAATGTTTAGAGGGATACAAGTTTGTGATTTGGATGAACTGAACTTTTAAGAACCCAACTCAAGCAGAACAAATAATAAGGGTCTGTAAGCAATTGCATGTTTGTTTACCGGTTACATAACCACTGAAACTATTACCACAGAATCCTTTTTGAGGAGCGGCCTTTGCGTTTCCTAACAAAGCCTATTCAGCCTGAAATGGTTGGACCCATTAGAAGAGTCCATAATAACAACATGAAGAAAATTGATGACATTGCGGAGAGTTTATTATGTTTTCATTCTGAATGAGTTTGTACGTCTGTGTTCTAACCTTTGGACAATAAGAGTCCATCAGAAAGGAGAAAGCTCTCACAAGAGATGACGTTGGCTTACTTTAAAGAAAGACTGAAAATATCCTCAACATACACCACAGCTTCTTAGTGACAACCACATTACTCCTTGTATTATCAGAGGAATTTGTGAGTATCAAACATCTGTCACATATATCTTCGAGTTGGGTTGTTACTCCAGAGAACCAAAATTCATTTCAAAGTCAAGGTGACCTGCTCATGGTTGAAGTACTTGATGTTGTCAGAAAGCCAGAGTTTGATTCAAATCTGCTCAAGTAAACTTGAGACTCTGACGCAACAAAAAACAGCGATACCGCAAAGAACAAATTAATTAAAAGTATATCAAATCATACTAACTGTGAGATTCTGGGAATTCATTGTATTGTGAGTCCACAATAAAGGAAGGTTATGGTAAACAACTGATATGTGCCTTTTAAAAACAAATGTTATTGTATGTAAATATTCTTGATAGGCTTTATTTGATAAAAAAAAGTATATGGTCATTTGTTAAATCCATTGTCAAACCCATAAATAGACACAATAAAAATGATCTCATCCATCAGATGTGAGAGGAATTTTCTTATCAGCACTCTGTGAAGCAGATTAATATTGATTTTACTACTTTACTGCTTCAGTACAGGTCTTAATAAGTTCAGGGACTCCAGTTTTTATGGTTTTACTAGTCACGCCAGGGGAGTGGCTCTGTGGCAATCGACATCGCATTTCTTACAGAAGTTTGTGTTCCACAAAGGATGAATCATACTGACTTTGCTGATCCCTGAACCTTTCCTGTATTTAGGTTTTTATATGTTTTGACAACTACTGGATGGATTTCAATGACGTCTGGTACAGATATTCACGATGCCCAAAGAATGAATCATTTCTTGACTTTGGACTTTATCTGGCGCCACCAGCGTTTTCACATCCTGTCTAAACAACTACTAGATGGATTGGCACGGAAAGCTGTACACATTCATGACTCTGAGATGTTGAAGCTTGATAATTTGGTGATCCATTGAGTGCTACCTTCCAGTCAACATTTCTGACCAAATAGAGATGTAGTAATGAGTCCTAAAACCCAGAAAATCAGTTAGCATTTTAGCACATCTGGTTCCCTCGTCTCAAAGTCAATCGGTTTTCGGTTAAATGCCTGAAATAAGGTCAATGGTTACCAAAGGCTTAAGATATTTACACGTATTGTTCTACAACATAAAATACATCATTAAACGTCCCACAATTTGATTACGAAGTGCTTATGTGTCTTAGAAGTGGCAGATGCTAACAAGTGGCTAAATGAGTTTAATGAGTTTTGTATTCAATGCTAATTAGCAAATGCTAAGACTAAACTAGGCTAAATGATACCTGCCAAACATCAGCATGTTAGGTCATGTAATTGTGATCATGTTAGCATCTTTAACTTAGCGTTTAGCTTAAAACTACTGTAAAGGTACAAGGCATTTTACAAATAATGTATTTGTCATCATCATCATCATGATTTCACGTTGTTTGGACAGCCTGAGTCCCATTTTGTCCATTCCCTTTTCCTGCGACCAGACATTAGCCAGGAGCAGCCTTAAACCAAATTCGATTAGCATGTCTCTTATTCCGACTCAACGGTCCCAACGGTCAGGTTGGACGGTTGAAAGATGCCACGCTGCAAAAGACAGTACGCGTTTCGGCAAGAGAGCCAAAAAAATGACAGTCAAAAAGACTCCGCCGTTGCACTAGCAAGGTAGCTAGTAACAGCTCCACCTACAGAGCAGCTAACATTACCATAGCTGTAGACTCTTACACTGCTTCTCCACCAAAATTAGCGGGTCTACACAGGTTTTTTTTAAATGCGTCATATGTGTCATAATAATAAAAAATGTCATAATTTGAGCCATTTGGTCCAATAACATTTGGAAAGTCTAAGAGCCGCATGATTAAATTATTTTATCCCCCTTCAAGTTAACCAGGTGCTAAACCGGATGTTAGCTGGCTTGATTGGCAATCCAGGTATATTCACAACCGGGACATCAAGCTTTTTTGCTTCAAAACACCACTTAACAGCCTTCATAGGAATGAACTGGGCTAAAACCCGGTTCTACTGCAGAGTCAGTTGACCCGGGTGTAAATTCAGAGTTTACACATTCCCATTGCACAAAAAAGCCTGACTTAGTGGGTTTAAGTGTGATTTTTGACGAGGGGTATTAGTCTTGTTTGATATTGGTCTACTTTCTTAGCTGTCTTGAAACCTATTTAAACAAATCTTTGTTCTGCTGTGATACATAATATCCTTGTGAACCTGTCATTTGATACTAATGCCAGTGTTGAGGCACAAGGCATGTACTTTATTCATTCTCTATGCAAACAACCAGCTAAAAATAGTCAGTATTGTGCAGTAAGTTCTGTATTGTGACAGGTTTACGGTTGAAGCACTGGTCCATGGGTGGAGGCAGGCTGAGCTGCAATGGGTACAGTAATGATGAGTGACAGGAGAGCCGGCCAATCAGAGGAGGGAGTAAAGCTCTTAATGCTGTCAGAGGGCGCAGCTCTGAGGCTGAGCCACCTGTAGCAGGCAGCAGCGACTACACCCTGAAGCGGACACAGATTGTGACACAGCACCGTTATTCTGTCCGCCACACAGGACCGAGGACCGGCTGGAGACCTGAACCATGTTTCTGAGCTATCTGTCTGTCGCGTTTCTGCTGGGAACAGCCATTAAAGGTGAGTGAAGTTCAGTCCAGCAGCTTGTTAAACTCTTTCTTCTGACATTTAATGCTTTGGGATGTGATTTGAAAGCATGAAATGCATCTTCATGTTACTTTTTGCTAGTTTAACTGTCGTCTACAGATGTATGGTTTTTAATATGTTGTGTTCTGGAGTCTAAATGTTACCAAGTAGAAGATTTCAGCTCAGTATTTTATGTTAGCCTGCTTATTAAATCAGTATTGATTCTTTAATGTGGAGGCTAACTAGTGTTTTTGTTGTAGCTGAGTGAGGTAGGCTACTAATGGGTATTTTTATCATCATATTTGTTATGTAATATTATTCATATTATCAAAAAATAGGATTTCATGTGCTTTATTTCCATTTTGTGAAGGTAAACACATCATTTTTGGCTTCTTTTCATCTTTTTGGGGGGTGAAGTTTAGGGTACATCTTGAATCATGCCCCTCATTATTACAGCTTCTTGCAAATTATATGTCCATAATATAGAAATAATACTCAAAATGAGTTAGGGATATTGGGATGTGGGTGCATATATGCGTCACAGAATGAACAATCCAGTGAACTAGTTTTGAGTCGTGTATATAGCCTATATAGTATTTTACAGACTATCATCTTACTTTTTATATCAGTATTGATTCTTTAATGTGTAGGCTAACTGGCATTTTAGTTGTAGTGAGCTAATTGTGACTAAATACAGGCGACTATTGGGTATTGTAATCTGTTTATCACTCACAAATCATCATACTTGTTACATGTAAAATCTTACATGTCATTTTAAAGGATCAAAAAATGGTATTTCATGTACTTGGGTGTTATTTTGTACATGTAAACACATATTTTTGGCCTCTTTTCTGCCTTTTTGGGGGGTAAATGTTAGGGTACATCTTGAATCATGCCCCTCATCATCACAGCTTTTATAATCATCAGTGGGGCTTCTTGCAAACAATATGTCCATAATATAGAAATTAATATCTGAAAATACTTTGTTAGAACTTATTTCACTGGCAAAAGTCTTCTTTGTTATGTGCTCAGTGCCTGTTATTATCTTGTATCATGTAGGTAGTGATGGGATATCACATGTAGTTAGATTACAGTTATATTTGATTATCATCCAAGAATCTATATTTTTGAATATTCACGAATACACACAGAGCGATGATGTGATGATCACACGTCTGTACGTCTATCGAGAGTTTGTCTGTGCGTCTCCGTCATCTGCGGCTCTGCGTTTCTTTCTTTAGGTGTTTTCATTAGTTTTTCCTCATTAAAACTGAGGTAACTGAGGCAAAGTATATAATGACTTTATTCCATTTCTTAAAGTTTTTGTGAAAAATACATCTTTCCTTCATCCTCTTCTTCGTCTTTTTTTCCACACATTCGTGGGGGGGAGGGTTTCCCCCAAACAGTCTTAACCCCTGACTCACAGCTCCTTCGCTGCGACTCAAAGCTCTCTGTGGGTGGACAGATGCCAGCAAGGAGGCTTCGGTCAAACAACAGCCGGCCCCCTGAAGCGCAGCACACTCCACACACACAGTTTACTCTGTGTGTGCATAAGCGGACCCCCTCGACAGCGTGGTGAAGCTGCCCTGAGGAATTTTGATGAGCTCTCCACTGTACAAGACGCGCTGAGCTTGTCTGCACTTAAATCCATTGGTCACCCTCGGTATTATTCAGAAAATGCTTCTCTGTGATTCAAGGCTCCCATATGAGGCCTGAGAGTCAGTCGCTGTCATGTGCCGGGGCCTCGCTGGAAGCCTGCGGGCTGTTCGTGTGATTAACCCGCCTAGACACATATATATAAGGAGCCAGAGGAAGACTGGGAGCTGATGGACACTTCTGAGCTCCTGACTGAGTGTGTCTGAAGTAGCAGTAAAGAAGTCCAGATGAAAAGACCTCCTAAGGGTCGTGATCCTCCTCCTCTGAGTCTGGCGCCACACTTTCTTGTGCCCTTCATAAGAAAGGGAGTGGAGCACATTTAACGCCCGCCTCGCCTCTCTTTTCCCTCTCTGCTACTGTTTCCTCTCTCGGACCACATGCAGTTTATCACATCTCCTCCACATGTGTCATGTTTAGCTGGCTAGTCATCATTAGGTCATTACTAGAGCATGTAAGCTCTGGTTACGAGTTACAGACGGGGGCAGGAATGTGAAATGGATCATGATTTCTGAATGTTTCAACTAAAATTATTTCATATTGAACCTTTAAGACAGAGTTTCTCAAACTTTGTCCTCCGTGTACCACCTCAGAAATTATTTGGCTGTCCAAGTACCCCCATTTACGGCCAACGTAAAAATATAGTAGCGTAGGCTTACTCTATCCAGCTTACTGTTTTGCTAACGTTAGCAGGTGCTGTGGAAATTTCGTCAACTTCAGTTTCAACAGGGCGGCAAAATACGCAAAATAATTACTGCAAAATATGACAATGAAAAGCAGCAGATTGTCACATTCAGGCACCAGCACCAGAGAATATTTGACATTTTTGCTTTTAAAAACAAAACAAAAGTTGCAGAACTAAACTAACTAACTGCACTCGAGCAATGATCCTGTTATCAGTGGGAGAAGTACATAAAGAGTACAGGTTGCTTGTGTGTGATTCAGTTCCTCCTCTCCATGTCTGTGCTAAATATCAATAACTGATTGCATCTTCCTCATTTGACGCGGCCTCACATGCTGCTATTGTGTTCACGCCCACTTCTCATGCACACTTGTTGCCGTTTCTCTCTGCGTCCCTCCCTCCTGTATCCTGTTGGATTAGAGCTGCTCCAGGGCAGTAAATCTCACTCTGTAATTGGAAAGCATGTGCTGGCGGATCTTTAATTGGATATGATATGTGCAGAGGCCCTGCGAGTGAGCCCTGCTCCAGGGAGCCATCTGTCACCTCGGTGTTACAGTATAAGAGCTCTGTTTGCTCACATACAGCGAACTCACTGCTGCCGGCCTCCTCCTGAAGAAAATGACCTAAGTAGCCGGAAGAAATAGGAACAGAGATTAGATATCTGATCGGCTTCTTGTCTGCTGGGTTACTCACTGCGTCCTTGTGCAACAGTTGCTGTGGCTCGAGGTTTTGTGTATGTGTTTGTTGGGCTGAACGTGTGTGAGGAAGAGCCTCGGTCCTCAGTCCAATGTGACGAAGAGTTACATTTTGACACCTTTATTACCCTGTTAATGATCATTGTTCTCATCTCGATAAATCAGGTAATCTATTAAAAGGATAATGATCTATAAAAGGAGATAAACTTAACACTTTCTTTTAATAATTTCCTAGAATATCCTGATCATTTTCCATGACGACCAAAATAATCATGTGTTTTGTTACTAATTAAAAGAAGAACAGAGAAAGTGTAGCTTTGGTCCACTTAATGGCCAGCAAAGTATAAAAAAAGCAAAAATATGAACTTTTTCTACAGAGAAGGAACTAACAGATATGAAAAATAAAGTTTCTAAATATAAATGACTAATTAATTAATATTTACTTTGGTTTAAGTGGAGCTTGTTTAAACTGCTTAACAACTGCCTACAAAAGCAACACAGATAACTCTGTAGATAGTACCACATTTCATAGTTACTTCCAGCAAACATCCTAGAAAATTAAGAAGTTAAACATTAATTAAAATAAATGTAACCAACATACAATAATCCTCATTAAAACATAGATGAGTCTGAGAATCCCAAAGAAATCAGAACATTAACAAAGTAAACAGAGCTTTAGAAAGTCAACAGCTGGCTCTGATTATTGGTTTTAAGACGTCCTTTTATTTCTCTCCCTCTCTACACCACAGTCTTTTACCTCCACTCTGCAGGGAAATATTGTACTAAAATTATTAGACAGGTATAGTTCGACGTTTGCAGATTGCAAATAAAATAAAAATACGTACAAAATATACTGTTTGATTCGCTTATAAAATGTGATGTGTTGCTACACAATAGACGGTATAAAGTAGTTAAATAAGCTCCACCTCGACCAGCTACAAAATTAAAATGCTGTTGGGACATTCTGCATTATGAGAACTTTTACTTTTGACACTTAAGGTACATTTTACTGATGATAATCTTAACTTCTATCTAAAACTTCTAAACTTTTTGACTTTTACATTTTTGTTTTGCTACTTTTACTCAAGTAAAGCAGGACTATTGTATTAGACTGCCTTTTTTTGCTAGGTGTACCTAATTATCAAATATTCAGATGACTATTTTCTGGATTAATTGATTAGTTGTCTTATCCTTGAAAAGTCAGAAACTAGTGCCATCCAGTGTCTTGATTTGTCCGACCAACAGTCCAAAAGCTAAATATCTTAAATTCTATAATTTCTCCTTCTATAAGACAATGAAAATAAACAAATTATCTACTTATGCTCAAAAAAGTTGGCAATTACTTTATGTTGTAGTTGTCAAATGGTGTCAGCTCCAACTGAGTGTATATAACCAGACTGATAAACATATATTTTGACTAATATTGCGATATTGACATATATTCTACCCCTTCACCTCCGTCACATGAGGCCTCGGTGTTTCTCTGATCAGGTCTGTTGACACGAGACACTCAGCAGGGTGACCGACTGTTAGCTGTTGAAAATAAAAGCTTCCTCTCAGTCCTGTGAGGTCGCTCCTGGTGACCCGGCGTCAGCCATGTGGCTTTGATGTGGCAGCCCTCAGGCCTGGTTTTCCCTCTGCAGGGAACGCTGAAGGAAACTGACCTGTGTGTGTATCAGTCATGAGGGATGTGCACCTTTGAATGCCAGTCGGTCATAAAGCAGTATGTAAGAAATGTTTACTCTCATTAGGGACCCAAAGTGTGACCAGTAATAAGCTGTGAGCTGTGCCTCCAGCATTTTTGTCTGTAATCAGCTTGTTTCGGATGTCATACTGCATGATTTCACACACACACACACCACTATAGGTCAGCTCTCCACATGACTGCTCTGTCTCCTAATGAGATGCTGCCTTTTGGCCTCAGGCTCTTCCTGACTGGTGGGTCACAACCTGTCAGCTCGCCTCCTGCTCTGCGTGCTCTCTTTAATCAGGTAGGTCCTTCTTGCCGTGCGGCTGAATGTGATGAGGAAGTATTTCAGGAATGCACTTTCCCCTAACCACAACAATAAACTGGGAATATTTCATGGCGACATCGAGAAAGAGGAGTGTTTGTGTGCAGCTCTCTTGGCTGCTCGGGATTCCTTCTGCTGTGTAATTAATACTGAAAAGGATTTATTCTGTGCGGACAGGAAATTGAGGATGTGTGCTGGGGGAACTGGATGTGATGGTCAGTTCATGAGCAGGTACTTCACAGGAGTAGCATTGTGTCGCATGAAACACAAGCATCAACTGGCTCCGTCTCTCCGTTTCTGCTCCTGGTAGTGATTTAAAGTGAGGCGAAGCTTGACAGCTGGAAACAGACGTCTCCTTGGCAACAGACACACTCCCACACTGTGCTTGTTTGATTTCTATGTTGAGAAAGAAAGAGGTGGAGAGGCGTGGCAGCTGTTAAGTAGCATCAGTTCAGTGATAGTCTGTCAAACCGAGGCGTTCGTGCTAGAGGCAGTGGAGGTAAAGCCGGACCTTCTTATCCACATCCTCCTGAGTGTGTGCTCGCTGGCCCGACCTTAGACCCACTTGTCACCCAGCCTGACCCAGTCATCCCTTTTGTGTCTGCAGGGGATTATCCGGCTGTAGGTTAAATCCTCAGAGATGAGGCTCCTTGTTAGACGTGCAAGGCAGAGCGTGCTCTTAATTACCCCCCTGTTTATTACACAAAATGGCTGTTTATTTACATTGTCTCATAAATGTCTCCAGTATGGGTAACTTCACCATCACAGGAGACCTAGAAACTTGAGCAGCAGCCTCGTCAAAGACAAAACTGTTAGGCTGCTAACATGTAGAGCTCGGAGATATGAGATTTTTGATAAATAATCATCAGTAATGAGGATATAATGATTAAGTGGGTAAGTACTAGTCTGTAAATTCAGATTGTTACATCACTTTACTGTAACGCAGCTTTTAAAACCAGGAAAAGACAACACTTATGCCGTATTACGATATATCGATATCCAAAATATCACGATAACGATGTAATATCGATAAACAGTAATGTCCCTGGTCGTTGCAGAAATGCAGAGAACAAGTTTCACTATATTGTACTGAGTACGACAAGATTCCTCTTCTTCCTCCACGTATATAGAAAATACAGAAGCAGTTTTGCTTTGATGGTGAAACAATCATCACCGTGAAGATAACAGATTGTCTGTGAAAGTTCAATTATGGCTCAGTGGTTGTAACTGTTCCCTCGCAGCTAGAAGGATCTGGGTTCAATTCCCAGCTTCCCATCACCGTCAAAAACATGTATATTAGGTTAATTCTTTGCTCAATGCCCTCGACTAAGACGTTCACCAAGATCTGGAGAAGGCCTCTGGGTGGAGAACGATAGGGAGCGACCAACAATCACTATTATATCTTGGCACAACAAGCCAGCTGCATGCTTATTGGCTCGCTGACGCTGATGAGATTACCTCCTTAGGTTTTGAAATTTGGTAGTGAAGTCATTTTTCAGTGTTGATCGGCTATTACGTGTGACTTGTAACAATCAGATAACGTGTTGAGTGTTGACCATCGTCAGAGAGAGAAAATGCTGCATCAGAGCCTAAGTAGCGCATTTCAAAAATGCCCACTCATGGACGGGTTGAATGCAGAGAGCAGGTTTCACTATGTTGCGTGTTGTTAGCATTACTGTGCAGGATGTGATGAGGTTCTTCCTCTTCGTCCTCTCTCATGTAAATGGATATAGAGAAGCGGCGATCATCACCGTGAAAAGAGAACCACTTTGTTTGCACGACAAGCTCACATTCTTCTGTGTGACAGTTTCCCTTTTGTCCATCACTTCCCCGTGTTCATAAATAGCCAGTGTTTTATGATAACACCATAACCTTCTCTCTGTATCTCTATCTGGGATATTTATGACGTGTGGGTAGATGCCAGGAATACCTCAGCAAGTCAGGAGCCTTTGTTCAGTAGCACATTTTCAAGGTCTCAGCTTCTCCGTGTTAACATTTGCAACATCAGACCATCAACACTGCGTTTGAAGGCCACAAGTTAAAAAACTGAGCCTTTCATAATTTTCCACTGGCATTACTGACAGCAGGTTAGACTTTATAAAGAATGATTGTGTAATTCCTCCAAACAAAAGCCTTTCTTAATCTCTTTGTGCTCTTGTTACTGTCTTGGCTGTACTCGCAGAAGTTGATAAGGAAGACAGTAATTTACAGATTAGGGCTTTTACCGGGAGAATCAGGTCCTCAGTTTGGTTTTATCACTCAGCACTGCTGCCAAGAGATTTATCTGATGTATCTGTTCCACCTGAAATGATGCTTTGATGTTGTGGTTATCAGATGTGGCATTAAACAACCAAGCAACCAATAAAGTTAGAGTATATCACCAAAACAAAATCACTTATCAGTCGGATTTATGATGTCCCTACCACTGAATTCGTGGAACAATTGACTTATCTAACCCAGATACCAATAAAAGGGTATAAAATTACTCGAGCCTGTTGCCATGTGAGGATAAAAATAGCCTAATAATAAAAATGATGAATAATTAATGAAGGTAGCCACAAACAAAACATCAGGCAGAACTATTTCTGAAACATTTCAGCAAATGACATTATTGATGAGCCTCATTTATCTAATCTGACACAGACTTCACTTTGATCTCATTTAAAGTCATTTCAATTTCTAGATGTCAAATTGTAGAATTAAGTGAGTGAGAAACTTAATGTACATGAAGTGTTTTGTAATTTTGGAGATGAACTGATTTTTTGAAACAGGAGGCCTTTATGAACCATGGAAATGTGAATAAAATGTGTACTAGCGAGGCTTATCAAACATCCCGATTTAAGATTAGTAAACTCAGATTAGTTAACATTATAGCTAAAGTTTTCACATAAAATTGTAATTGTACTCCCCCAGGTAGAACTTCTTTTCTCTCTAATGCCCTCAACCTGCGAGCCTACAGTACCTGTGATTTCTCAAGAAATGCCATGCGTCCATCCTGATTTGTTTCAGTGTGTCATTAGTCAAGACTGTTCCACTGTTAACTTTCCATTCTGTAGAAATCAGGTGTTGATAAGAAGGTTGTTTCTCCACACAAACACACAGCTGATAAGGCTCTTTGACCGAGTTTATGGCCACACCGTTAGGTTGAATGATACTCTTCTACTTCAGCTGCCTTCAGCTCACAGATACCTGCTACCTGCTGGCTGTGACACTGTTGTGGCACCCAGCTGATGTAGTGGAACAAATCACACACACCTGACTAATCTACAGGATGGAGTGTAAACAGAAACCGGCTGCACAGTGTCTATAAAGCAATAGGAATCTGAAAAACGGCTACAATGTGATGATCTGAGATGCGAGCAGATACAATTCAGCCTTTGAGGGTTTAATAGAGTGTGAGGTATGCACAGTGAAATGCTTAACCTTCAGCTCAGTCTCATGGAAACACACACAAGTCCTTGCAATGGATACTCTACGACTAAAATGTAACAGAGCTAATTAAGACGGGGGTTGACTGGATCTGATTTAAGAGGTTTTGCATTAATCTTGATCTCTGGTCGTCCAGAAAGATTAGTCCATTGCCCTTAAGTCTTAATCTAGACGAGACCGTCGCAAAATGATACATGTCTGTTTTATGGCGATGATCTCATGCTACGTTACTTCACATAAATCCTGCCCTGCTTAACTCTGCCACTCCCTTACTTTTTGACCATTGAAATGTCACCTGAGACTATATACCTCTTTCCCAGAATTCACACCTTTCTTCACTTCCTCGTCTATTGCCGTTGATTGCTTAATGTCTTCTTCCACTCCCTTAATACATCATTTATACGGTGGGTAAGGGTGTGCAGAGTACCCATAAAAGTCTGCTGTCACAAGGTGTGTGGAGGCTGTGGTTTTTCATCTCTAAATGAGTCTTGGTTACCAAGCGATAAAGACATTACGTCACACGGAGAAAATAATCAAATCACGCTCAGGAGCTGATATTAGTCCAGGTTTTCTCACCACTTCCTTGTGCTTTACAGGATAAAACTGTTTGTCTAAGGCGTCCACCCATCTGGCTCTCACTAACATGTTCACTCTCTTACTAAACAGGGGGCTCTGAATGTTATCATTCAATGCATACAAATGAAATGCTGAGGTAAACAGACTAAGCCATAATCAAAGACCACCTGCTGTGTGTACCGCTCCTCAAGCTGCCCTCTGGCTCCGTCCGTTCCTCCATAAACACAAAGCCAAGAGTGGGAGCAGGCTAAACGGGAACAGGCGTCACGACAGCACACTGAACAAACAGGAGGCAGCTCTCTCTTTAAAGATGGTCAAATGAAGTTGGCAGCAGTTGTGACTGACACATCGAGGTGTTGTAAACAGCCGTCACTTACGGTACCTCTTATGTGCTAAGTCACAGCTTTTGTCCACTTTTTACGCAGTGGTCAGTGCAACCTCGTTGCCCTCTGTGCTGCTTAAACTCCTGTGATCTTTGGAGCATCTGCGGCTAGACAGAAATCAAATGTGTTTAATAGCTACGAGATATGAGGTTTATATTTATATGAAAAGCTTTTAAAGCATGATTAAAACAATAAGAGACCCCATTGTTACTATAGGGGACAGTCCCATATGGTCTAGCGGTTAGGATTCCTGGTTTTCACCCAGGCGGCCCGGGTTCGACTCCCGGTATGGGAACAAGTTTATTTCCTTGGAGTACCTGCACTCAGCACAATGACCACTCAGTGAAGCGAAGCCCTCCGCAGACACATCAGCTGCCCTTAATTCATAAATCCTAATCCAATATCAGATAAAGCAATGGATTTTCATTTGGACCCGCTTTCCAGTTGTTCTCACTCATAGATACCAACCACCTACATATGCCTGATTTCTTTCATCATGATCCATGCATTATTTCCTGAAAACAAAAATGTTGACAAACACCCCATCTCACAAATCCGTTCTTTAGTTTTTTGTGTAATCCGGCTGACGGATTAACCAACCAACAAACAGACACGTACATACAACCACATAACCTCTTTGGCGGAGGTCATAAAGTTGAATTTAATCTAAATTAATGTCATCTTGAAGATGAATACTAACAGTAGCAATAACAAAAATGTATGTGTCCTGTTATTGTGGTCGACAACGTGCAAGATCTTATGTTTTTGTTGTAGTTACAATATCACAGAAACGAATGAATGATCTAATTGGCCTAGATTTTGAACACTGAGTTAATATCTGCAGCTCTGTGAACATGTAGATAAAAGTGCATTAACATGGAAATATTTGCTAATTAATGTATTTTTTTCCTATATAATTAGCATGCATAATTAAGCTAGTAAGCTGTGATGTGGTCACATCTAAAAGCTCCTTTTTGTGTGTTAACAATGGATCAAATGAGTACTTGTATGTGAAAGGTGTTGCTTGTCATGATGAACCCAGAGAGAATTATGCTGCATTTTCCCTCAGCACTATGGAGCATTTAAGCCTCTTTTAGCCAGTTGGTTGTATGGTCCTCAGCTTTACAGTTTTGGTTCACCTTCACAGCTGTCACGGTTGTTTCCCGCTGCAATAGGCAGCTGTTATCAGTGAAAAGGCTGTGATAAACTACCAGTTCACTACCTTCCCGGACCCAAACAGCTGATAAACAAAGTTAGCATCTAGCTTCTAAACATAGTGGTGCATTTAGTGTCTAACGAGCCTAAAACAGAAAATGAATAGTGAATACTGGATGTGCTTTTATCTGTTAGACACAACCACGACAATGTTTTTCACATTCATCCTGATGGCATGTGCTTTTGTTTGTAGAAAAATTAAAAAAATGGTGCAATTGCGTTGTTGTTGTAGTAGTGGACATTTGCTCTGTGTGTATTGCTCTGCCCATTTTCTAATACAACACAAGGGGACAGCTGAGAGGTTCAAATCCTTCACATAGCTAACTTAAATTCTTCCTTTTTTGGTGACTTGTGTCACAGATTTAGATTCGACTCCCCAGCATTTTAGTGAGATGTGCCCAGGAGAGAGAAAGTGATGAGTTGATAATTTTTTGAGCTTTTTGTTTTTGCCTGTAGGAACCATAGCAGAAAATGTCACCACCAGCGGAGTAATGAACAATGAGACATCAACCACTCCTACAACTTCTCCCACGACTTATACTACAACTTCACCATCATCTACCACAAAAAATGTCACAGTGTCAGTACCTACTACAACTACAAAAAATGGCACCACAGAATCTACAACCTCACCACCATCTACCACGAACCCTCACACAACCTCAGGAGCTACTGCAACTACAGAAAAAGCCACAACACAATCTGCAACCTCACCACCATCTACCACGAACCCTCCCACAACCTCAGGAGCTACTACAACTACAGAAAATGCCACAACAACATTTACAACTATGAAACCAGCCACCACCCATCCAGAGACGACCTTCTCTCCACCAAGCACAGAGTCCAGGACCACTACAGAAGCAGTCAACACCGCTGTTACCCAGGACAGTAACGTCACCACCAGCCGCCCAACGGACTCTCCATCAACTCCAACCACTGGATCAACACCGTCCACTATAAGCCCCAAGACAAGCCAACCCACCAGTACCAGTGAGACTACAAATACAACCACCATAGCTGCTTCAGATCCAACACTGACCACAACCAACGTCACAACTACAAGTACACCAACCACTCAAGCAGGCAATGTCACAACTACAAGTATGCCAACCACTCAAGCAGCCAATGTCACAACTACAAGTACGCCAACCACTCAAGCAGGCAATATCACAACTACAAGTATGCCAACCACTCAAGCAGACAATGTCACAACTACAGGTACACCTACCACGCAACCAAACGTCGCAACTACAAGGACACCAACCACGCAACCAAACAACGGCACAACTACCACTACACCTGCTCCAACCAATGTCACAACTACAGGTTCACCGACCACGCAACCAAACAATGGCACAACTACCACTACACCGACTACAACCAACCTCACAACTACAGGTACACCGACCACGCAACCAACCAACGGCACAACTACCATTACACCTGCTCCAACCAATGTCACAACTACAGGTTCACCGACCACGCAACCAAACAATGGCACAACTACCACTACACCGATTCCAACCAACGTCACAACTACAGGTACACCAACCACGCGACCAAACAACGACACAACTACCACTACACCGACTCCAACCAACGTCACAACTACAGGTACACCAACCACGCGACCAAACAACGACACAACTACCACTACACCGACTACATCCAACATCACAACTACAGGTACACCGACCACACAACCAACCAACGTCACAACTTCCACTACACAGACTACAACCAACGTCACAACTACAGGTACACCAACCACGCAACCAACCAACGGCACAACTACCACTACACCGACTCCAACCAACGTCACAACTACAGGTACACCAACCACGCGACCAAACAACGACACAACTACCACTACACCGACTACATCCAACATCACAACTACAGGTACACCGACCACACAACCAACCAACGTCACAACTTCCACTACACCGACTACAACCAACGTCACAACTACAGGTGCACCAACCACGCGACCAAACAACGACACAACTACCACTACACCGACCCCAACCAACGTCACAACTACAGGTACACCGACCACACAACCAACCAATGTCACAACTACCACTACACCGACTACAACCAACTTCACAACTACAGGTACACCAACCACGCAACCAACCAACGTCACAACTACCACTACACCGACTCCAACCAACGTCACAACTGCAGGTACACCGACCACACAACCAACCAACGTCACAACTACCACTACACCGACTCCAACCAACGTCACAACTGCAGGTACACTGACCACACAACCAACCAACGTCACAACTACCACTACACCGACTCCAACCAACATCACAACTACAGGTACACCAACCACACAACCAAACAATGACACAACTACCACTACACCGACTCCAACCAACGTCACAACTGCAGGTACACCTACCACACAACCAACCAACGTCACAACTACCACTAGACAGACTCCAACCAATGTCACAACTGCAGGTACACCGACCACACAACCAACCAACGTCACAGCTACCACTACACAGACTCCAACCAACGTCACAACTACAGGTACACCAACCATGCAACCAAACAACGGCACAACTACCACTACACCGACTCCAACCAACATCACAACTACAGGTACACCAACCACGCAACCAAACAATGACACAACTACCACTACACCAACTCCAACCAACGTCACAACTGCAGGTACACCGACCACACAACCGACCAACATCACAACTACTATAAGCCCAAGCAACAACACAACTTTGATTACAACTACAACACAACCAACCAACATCACAACTCCAGCTCCAGTGACTCCAAAAACAACTACACCAACTAACTCCAATAGCACCTTGCCTGTGACTCCCCCGCCTGCCACCACACCCTCGTCCTCTAACACCACCACCACCACCGCAAACACAACACCCACTGCTGGAACCCAACCCTCTTCACCTACCTCCCCCACCTCCCAAGGCAGTAGCACCGTACCCCCCACTGGAAATACCACCACCCTTAGTCCCACAACAGCAGCCTCAGGAGGTAGGACTAATAGCATGATAACTGTTGATGTGTGTTCTTATAAAATAATAATATTTATAATTTATAAATTGGATGCTAAAATCAGAGCTGAATCAGAAGTCTTTTGGAGCAAGTCAAGTCACAATCCCTCGAAAACAAAAGTCAGTATGCAAGTTTTTCAGGTCTTTGAATGTCAGTTTTTGAATGACACAGCCTTTGAACCTTTTTCTTTTAAAGGGACAGCTCATCCCATGATCAAGAATACATTTTTCCTCATACCTGTAATGCTATTTTTGCATCTAGACTGCTTTTTTGTGAGTTTTGGAGATACTGACCGAAGAGATGTTGGCCATGCGGTGATACTGTTGATGGGTATTGTTTCGGTAGAGAGAAAATAGTTCCTACATGAAATTGCTCACAACAAGGTGTGTGGTTTATCTTGAGTGGCCGGGTCATGAGTTCTGGAAAGAGACATTGCTGTTGAGTTTTTCAAATGTTTTTATTTGGTGCAACACAACTCAAGTGCTTTCTAGTTCTATTATATCAGAGAGAAGGCAGACATATCTACGACCAGTATCTCCAAAACTCACACCAAAACAAGCTAGATGGCTCAATCACACCACATGTAAAAGAAAAAATGGATATTTGATTTTTGGGTGAACTGTCCTTTTAAACAGCAACCTAAAAAACTGAGCCAACATCTACTTGAATTAGTAATCAGAAGCAAATTTCAAGTCTCTCCAACTTCAGTTATGTCAACTGAAAACTATAATAGCGTGGAAAGTAGGAAATCCATCTGAAATGGCTGGCATGCTTTGGAAGGTTGTCTGCAGTAATGTAAAGTTTAAGTGATTTGTAGTTAATAGGCAACATCTACCACTGTGGTCCTTTTAAGATCTACTTCACAGAATAATTGAATGTAATGTCAGCAAACTGTGTGCAGCTTTATAGAGTAAAATGTGCTGTATTGAAATAGTCTTACTGACATTATGAGATGCTGACGATGGCTGTGTTTTAAATGTTCTTGGTTTTGATGTTACAGCGACCACTACTACCGCAGTAACCACCACTTCGACTCCTCCAACCGTACCACCAAGTGGCAATACAACAGCCTCCACCACCACCACTCCAGCCTCAACCACCACCAACACTGTCACCACCCAGCGACCAACAGAAACCACAACCAACTCCACCACAGCCCCACCCATCCCGCCCCCCATAGGTTTGTACCTTTTTCTAAAGTTTTTTCATTTCGCATGGTTGCCGATGAGGCTACTGGACGAGATTAAAAAAACAGTTGGAAAAAGGAATGAAAACGATGTGAAATTGTAAAGCGTGCCTTTACAATTTGCCTTAGTGACTAAATCTACAGCCCTTCTCTGCTTTATGGAGATTTATAGTGAGTTTCAGCTCATTTTAAAACTGTCTGGCTGCAAATGCACTGTTTCGGTTCACTCTCACAGCTCTCATAGCGCTGTTTTCAAACAAAGCAGGCAGCTTTTAAGCCCACTAAAGCTCAAAGATGAATGGTAATGTTGCTTTGTATGCTTGATGCGTAAATCAGAAAGCGTTTGCATCAACTTAAAGGATGACTACACCAGATTTATAGTGTAAAATTTGTGGAGTAACCTTTTAAAAGTTGATGATTTGTCACCTTGTTTCTGCTGCCCTCAGGTGAAATGAGAAAAAAACCTGTTGTTTAATGCATGATTTTTCTCTCATCAGTGTGTCCTGCTGTCCCGTGTCCACCTGATAGCAGCTGTTTTCATGGGACCTGTCAGTGTTTCTCTGGAAGCTTCCTGCAGGACGGCCGCTGCGTACCCGGTAAGAACAAAACGACATTTCATCTCTGGTCAGATGACAAATGACAATAAAAGGAATTGTAACGCGTTGGTGAGTGTTATATTTTCCTCTCCTTGTCTTCACTCAGCCCAAGTGTTCCCAGGCCAGCTTCATATTGTTTCCTTGGTATTTAATGAGGAAATGAGGGACAGGTCTTCACCAGTATTCCAGAGTACGGCAGCCGAAATCACAGCAGCGGTAGGTTGTTAGCTCACAAAGGAGGGTGAACAGTTAAAATAAATGCTTCTCTCTTTGTCATTAAAGCACACGTTTCTTCCTGTTTCACAGCTTCGAGATGCCCTCAGAAATGAGCCAGGGTATAGACGGTCTGATGTTGTCCAGCTCGAGTGAGTAGTTTCTCTTTCTCCTAATGCACAAATGCCACAATTTACAAAACATTGATCTGTTTTCAACCTTTTATGGTGCTTCTCTGCGACTCTCCAGACCAGGAAGTGTGCGAGCAACTGTAAATAACATCTTTGAAAACACCAACACCACTCAGGAGTCTGTTGACCAGTCCATTAAGAATGCTATCAACAACACAAATACAAATGGATTGTTGGCTCATGCTACGTTTGCAGGTAAGTCTTTGATTTTGGAGGAGAACCTGACATGAATGAGCTGCACCAGAGGGGTTTTCTCATATACTTTATATCCTCTCTGTCCTAGCTACCAACCTGTGTATGCAGGAGCCAGTGCCGTGTGATGTCGACACTACAACATGCACAAATACAGACGGCCGGGCTGTTTGTTTCTGTAAAAAGGGCTACGTCTCTTTGGTGTACTCAAACACCAGCTGCAGAGGTAAAACGACTACTTCATATTCTTATTAAGCAGACCAGAACATGCTCCAGTATTTATACTGCGTCTTTTATGCTCAAAAATGTGTCGTCTTTACGATTTTCTGCTGCCATAGTGCTTTAAATTATTAAAGATTTATGTATAGAGTATAAGAGGCGATGACCCGCAGCGTTTGAAACAAGCTCAAGTTTTCCCAGCTGATCTGAAGTTAAGAGAGCCGCAACAAAACCTTCTTATCCTCAGTGGAATACTTGTGTGGGAGAAACAACAGGGAGCGAGACTCAGAGACAAGGTCAAGAGCTGTAGCCTTTTCTCCACGCCGACCTTTGGCACTTACTTCATTTATCTCTATAATTTATTTCTTTTTAACGAGGTTGTTTCCCTGGAAACTCGTGGAAGAATCACAGCGTTCTCTGTCTCTCTGTGTGGAGGGTTGTGACCAAGGAGATCAGCTATAGGGAGAGCTAAATAAGACCTTCATACTAATGATGCATACAGTTGCTTTCCCAGGAAAAGAACATAATGTACAATTATGTGCTTGTTTTTAATGGTCATCATGCAGCTTCCATATGAAGAGGCTCTCATTGTGCTCATGTTTTCATTGCATGTGCAACCAGGCGGGATGTAGGTCTCCATCTACCATGAAACCTCAGCTTGTTATCTTTTTGCTGCTGTTTCAGTCAAATGTTGTGTGTGTTGAAATGTTTGTTTCTCTTTGTAGCATGTCCAAGTGGGCAGCAGGCTGTTGGAGACACGCATTGTAAACCGTGAGTACACATATTTATAAGTTTGTTAACCGGGTAAGTTTTGCATGTCAGGTGTGTCAGAGGCGATGATGTGAAGTTGGCTCCCCCATGTGGATTCAGTGTTAAACTCCATCAATGGGCTACAGGACAGCCCTGAATTCGAAAAATGCATAATCTTAACTGCTCTGTTTTGTCTTTCAGATGTTCGTTTGGATATGCTGGTTTCAACTGCAATGACTGTGAGTAACAACACTCTTTCACAGGCAGATATGATGCAACAGCAGTGGCAGCTGGTGAAACATCTAAATGACTTCCTGTTTGTGTTTACAGCGTCCCTGCTGGCAGTAGTGGTCATCTCCTGCGTACTGGGAGCAATTCTCCTCATCATAGTCCTGGCTTTGCTCATCTTCTGCTGCTGGTGAGGATATTATTACTGTCTTACCTTTTCAATATACCTATATATTTATATTTTGCAACTAAATAAGGTGTAATAAATACTTTAAAAATTCAGATTTTATTAACATTTTTGTATACAAATTGTATATTCTTCCTATTTTGATTTGCCTTAATTGCATGTTGTATTTAAATTTATGACATGATTTCAAATTGAGTAGTTTTATTAACAGCATTATTAAATAGTCCTCAGATTTTATCTAAATATAGGTCCGATATAGGCCCGGAGTTTACCCTTTGGTGTGTAACGTCCACTGGAGTGAACAGATGTAAATTCAGTTGCAGAAAAAAGATGTTCGCACCGGAAAAATATTATTAAAATCACTAAAATCAAAGACCAAAAACAACAATGTGTTTTAGCATCTGTCGGTACTTTACAACATCTCTACTCTCTCTCTCTGTGGTGCTCAGCCCCAAGCACAGTTGTTCCTTACTGAATAAATCTTTAAAAAAAGACTTCACTTCACTTATATACAATTGTATTTTTAAAAAAGTCTGTAATTTCCTTAAAACAGTTGGGCACTGTAGTTATTAACAAACTGGGATAAATAAGGCATGTTTTGGGGACTGTTTTAAGATGTGGATGAAGACACATTTACTGTTTGTATGTGAGTATTTATGGCAGCAGGGTGCTGCATGAATGATCGACTATAAATACAACTCACTACAGCACTGTTGTTGTCCAAAAACTATAAAAACACAGACATTAGCCAGATATTTCTGTGTTTTTATTGGAGATGAATGAAGCTTTATCACAGGGAAGTAAGCTACAGTATATCAGGCTTTGGATACACAAGCAATACTTGTTTGAAAGATGGATTAATTGTTGGATTTTAAAACTATTTTACATTTTACATTCTCTCTCTGTGTGTACACATTAGGAAGGGATGCTCACAAAGCAAGCCAGACCCCAGCAGCAGTCCATACTCGTCAGGTGACGCGAACCAGCCCTGGCCCACCGGCATCACCCCCATCCCCCGCGCCACCACTAAATTTGATGCAGCCACTCCCATAGAGATGAGAGAAGGGGGCAGCACCAATAACCTGGTGGACAGAAATCATCACACCAACGGATTGGTGAGTTATCACACGCTTGTGTTGTCTCGTCTGAATTACTTATCACCACCAATCCTCACAGTGTTTGTCATCCACTAAATCATTCTCTAGATTGTTCACCCCACCATCTGATTAACCTTAAACTCACCCAGTAAGCATGGATGTAGTCATTTGCAGGTACAAAACACAGCTAGGTCTAGGTTACAGTGCTTTTCTACCAAATGTAGCTCATTTTTAGCCCTAGACATCTAGCAGTACTTGACCTGCAAATCAGCAAATCCGTGCTCACTGCGCACACTAACATCTTGACTAATTTCAGATTCACATTAGATGCTTGAATAACACGTTTTCCACCATGATGTTTAACCCAATCATCCAGCATGTATATATAGTATCAGCACGTAGCTCCGTCCCATGCTCCCTGCTTTGCCTGACTCCCAGTGTGTTGCTTTAGGGGTTTCATCCGAAGCAGAAAGGATGGAAGAAGGTAAGGCACGGCTTTGCTTTTAGATTCTGATTTTGCTAGATGCCCCCTGCTGATTATTTAGACAGGCCACAGTGAGAATCACGGTGGCAGGGATTTTTTTCCGGGTGATGGGAATCAGCATGAGAGGTCTCTTGATTGTTGTGGAAAGCTCTCATCTTCATGCTAATTCTAGTGAGTGACAGTTCAAAGAAACTCTGCTGATGGTAGTTTGGGAGTAGTGATGATTAGTTTTCAGTGCACATTGGTGACTGCGGTTACTTGTGTATGTGTGCTTGGCTTCTGTGGGTGTTTGTGTGAGTGAATGTGTGAAGTCCCTACATCTGAAAGACACTAATACACTGACTGCTTCCACTGACATTTCAGTCGGGATCATACGATCTCAACCCTGACGGGATGAGGACCTTCAAAGGTAAAAATCCGTCCCGGTACTCCTATCTGGTTCAAGGCCACGAGAACCCGTACTTCTTACCGGGAGATGGTAGCAAAAACTGAAAAACATCAAGGCCAGCTGGGGATGAAATCCACACAGGATTGAGGAACCAAAAGAAGTCTGACGCTTTATTTAAACATGTCTGAACTTGCTTGGATTAACGCCAGATCACAAAGGAAAACAGCCACCAAAGAGATTCTTTCATCGAGCGAGAGCATTTGAACAATTTGTTAGAAGTGAGGTTGTGTGCATCACGTCTGTTCTTTTGAAAAGAGCTGAATGGTGCCAGTAGATGTCGCCATTGCTCAGTGTAATTCTCCTTTTTTATGCTTAACATAAATCATTCTGTAGACTTTTAAAAAATGAAGCTTCTAACATGCTAATTGCACTAAATTGTGTTTAAGTTTACCATCAGTTTTCCTCTCAAATCAAAGGTAAATTGAATGTTTGCTTTCAGGGGCTACTAGACATTTTTCTTAAGGGTGTGATTATTTAAAACAATAAAATCTTGTATAACTTAAGGGGCTGGATCCCTGCTTTCGGGGTATTTTTAAAGGGATTTATATTGTAGCTCAGTACTCTATTTGTTGAAGCTGTACTTAAGAAACGTGCCTGTTTTAACGGTCTGTTTGACAAATAGCAAACATGCATTGTTGGTGATGACGCCTGTCTCCTGGATGTGCCAATTATCACTTGTATACATTTATTTTGAAAACTCTTATAGATATTTATCCTCGTGTGTCTGAGACAGTGCACTATTTTATAAAGTGTGTAAAGGTTTTTGTAAATGATTGAAGATCTTTTGGCAGAGTGTGTGTGTGTGTGTGTGTGTGTGTGAGAGAGAGAGAGAGAGAGTGCAATTAAATAAATTAATTTAAACACAACAGTGTTGTTTCTCATCATTGGTGGATGCAGTCAGCCAATTGTAAGTACTTAAACATCTTTATCCCCCTGTAATTTGGCATCTCTGAGTCATTTACAACTTCTTTGTGTCACTGACTTATTGTAGGCTGTAATTCAGATTAGCTCAGCTAATAAATATGGCTGCCCGACAGTGCTGTCAGAGGAAAAGCTGCAGAAACTTCAATAAGGATTCACAGGAGTTCATCTACTGAGAGACTATGTTTAGTTTCTGGCTCTGAAGACCTCAAGTCATCTTTAACAGCTCAAAAAACATACTTAACATTATTTTGTCAGCGTGATACTTACCTTTCCAACATGATTTTGAACTGATGACGTGCTTCAGACATCAAATAAATGAATAAATTAATTAGAGAAGAATTGAGCTATACTGTATGTGTTTTTGGTATTAATGAGATATTTTACACAGCGCCAAAATCCCTAAATTAGTCTATCTGGACTTCATTAAGGTCTGAAAGGCAGTTTGACCTCCTTGGTGTCTAATTGTCCTCAAACATGACATGTCTCAGTGTGGAGTAACATACTGCACGTCTTTTTCCCTGTGAATTACTTTTTAGCCAACAGAAGCCCAGAGGACATATAACACATGACATACTCTCTTCTTTTAAATAATGTTTGTGTTTTGTCACATTCATCAAATGTGCCTAATTTGTGGCAAAAGGAATGGTCACCACTTGAAGATTTTTGTACATAATGTGTTGTAATGAGGTTAGAAGAAAAGAAAAAACATATTCCAGTGATGTCACTCAGTGGATAAGTTGCATTTTGAGTTATGTAGGCACCAGTTTTAGCATTGTACTGGAGTTTTGGACCTGTCACACTATTAAACTGATCAACAGGTGGCGATAACAAGTCAAGATACACCAGTAAAGGCAGCAGAGAAGAAGTCAGCCAGCATGTAAACATGGAGGCTGGATTTAAAATGTTTTGTGGGGACAGAAGAACATTCAGCACATGTGTAAGACCTCAAGGTTTCACTGTTTTGGTGAGTAACTCTGAATATAAACACGTGTAATCCCAGTCTCTCCTGACTCCATGACAACATTTAGTCTCTGACACTAGTCTAACTTTGTTTTATTCACCTCATTAGGATTCACAACATATCTCAGTAGGAGTATTTTGGAAAATAATAAGTCTGCACGCTTTAATTCCTCATTTGTTTCTACCAGAATGTGGCTGCTCTCCAATTCACTATAAAAATCTGCATATGCAAACTTCAACATTTCATTTGTTGTATTGCTTCACAACTAAACAGCCCCACTCTCATTTAAACTGAATAATGGTGGACTTCATTATGCACACACACAGCAGCAGCGTGCAGCAGCAGCTTTTGGCTCTTAATGAAATGCCACATGAATCACAGTGTTAATAAGATTATTCTTGGTCGTGAGGTCGATGTTGCATTTCACCTAGAAATGCTCCATCTCCCTGCCGGCGCTGCAGCACTCAGTCAGCCTGACTGATGAGGTGTTTGAAGGCCTCACAAGTTTTATGTTGGTGTTTGTGTAAAACTTGGCTGCTGCTGTGGCGTTACACTCCAGGAGGCTGCTCCTCGCAGGCTCTTTAAAGCTGGGATTTGGTTTGCTGGGAGGCTAAATCTGGCTTTGCCAGGCCTTAATCTTGGGCACTGGGTCACTGGAACACACTGTGACTGGCATATAGGGGGCACAAATCAGATGCACATGTTGTGTGTTAATTTGTGTTTGCATGCATTGACTAAATATTGTGTTCATTTACTGTGTAGCGTCCTGATCCACGGCTTAATGTTAATGCCTGTTGCAGGGCTGGGATTTAGGACTTCTGCAGAACTTCTGCTCTGTTTCTACTCTGTGCTCACACTGAGAGATATTAAAACAGTTGTGCTGATGCTGAAAACCTGTGTACTTTTTTCCACACAGATAAAAATTGATCAGGTGTCAACGAATGACTCAATAAAGAATCAGATAGATAAGCAGAAGCGATAACGACATGGTCAATAAAATCTTATCAATTCCAATCCCAAGCTGCTGCTGTTAGTGTTTTATATGTTGGTTATATAATAATAAAGGTAATGGTCCTTGAAGGCGGCTCAGATGTGATACACCTGATCATTTAATGAATGTATTACCATTATTAGATAATACAAATAGATAAACAGCTGATGTAACATCATGAACTCGTTATAAAGGTAATGAAGGTTCACTCAAATCTGGTTTCTCCATCTTCTGTTTAAAGTCGCTGATCCTTTCAAAGTGCAAGACAAATATGTTATCAAACCCTTTAATCCTTTCTTAAATTTACATTTGTTCACCTTTGGTGGGCAGGTGTAGGTTAGAGCGGGTCGTTCACTAATCAGAAGGTTGTTGGTCCGAGGCCCGGATCCCGCTGGCTGCACATAAAAGCATCCTAGGCAAGATCCTGAACACCAACATGCTCTGTGTCTGTTCCAGTGGTTGTATCAGTGTCATGAAGTGTTGTAAAGTGCTTTGAGTACTCAGTACACCCTCAATCCTTCAGTGGGTCACAGGTTAATATTATGACCTCAAATTTCTCTCAGGTGTAAGTAAAACTAGACATCAGGACAAAAACAGTGCAGTATTTCCACATTTCTGATCAGTTACAAACTTGAGTATCGGTCAGGCTTTATGTCTAAACATTTTAAAGATATCTGACTACAGTAAAATTCACATGTACAAACTGTGTGAGGAACATTAACTTGAATTATACTGTACTTGCTTTGTCTGTATTGACCCTCTCTGTCAGTCAAGGCAGCGGCTCTAATCTGTGCAGGAATGCCTCGTATTTTGTACCCATTACCATCCTGCCAAGTCCGTCTGCTGCAGCACATCCCGTCAGCCCACAGGCTCAGCTGACTGATCGATAGACCACTTAGCGGCCGTGAGCTACACACATCCCAGTCATTTGACCCGCTGGAGCTGTGGGAATGGGCACGCAATCCAATAAGCATCGAGCCGCTGAGACAAGCGAGCTGGACCGCCGACTGGAGGAACTTCCTCCTCCCTGAGAGGCTGTTTTTTCACGGGATGGAGGTGGGGGGGATGCGGATATGATACTCTGCAGATCAGGCCTGGCTCAGCTGCAGTCACACACACTCCTCAATGAGATATTGATTCTGTCTTCCATCTTAATAAAGAAACTGTCCACTGAAGACACCTGCAGTGGTTGAACAGGCCAATTCTTCATAACAAATGCAAGGAAAGTCAGGGACATGTGCTGCATTCTGTAGATCAGTGTTTTCCAAAAGACAGTTTCTCTGAGCTGCAAAGTTCTTGAGTCTGATCCTCCCTCGAAGCACCAGATTTCAACAACCACTCATAACATTACATTTAATTATCAGCGTTTCTTTCCCTGTTTATAGAAAAATAACAAATATCCTGTCTGAGGACGTCACAAAGATGTGACGCTGAGACAGACTGCAGCATATGAAGCAGGCTGAGGCGAAGATTAGAGACTTCATAACTGTGGCAGATGGAGACGATAGTTTGCAAACACTTAAGTTTACAATCCACGATCGCCAACAAAACCATGTAGTAAACTCCTGCCAAAAGGCCCACAAAGGAAGCCGAAGCCACCTGCTCCGCCACTTTACTGCTGTGAATGAGTGGAAATCCGCCTCCGTTACTCTCTCCGCCCTGCTCCTCCTCAGCTTTCTCTCCCTCCTTCCTCCATCTCTATTAAGTCACACAGAAGGCCGTAATTCACTTCTGCTAATGCCGCTCTGCAGCAGCCAGCGAAGTACATAAAATTATGAAACATTTCCAAGCAACCGTATAGATCTCAAGTATCACCTGCCAGAAGAAAATACACAGCCTCACACCTCCTTAATGGAGTAACAGCCAGAGATGTGATGGAGGGTTTATTCAATCATCTGGACTGACATGGATCCTTCATATATACATCAAGAAGAAGTCATTTTCAAGTAGTGTCAATGACATTAAGATGGGCGTCTTTTATGAGGGAGGAAGAGAATAAATGTGTTGTCAGTGATTTAAAAGAAACACAACCTGTGCATTATTATAATAGGTTTTGCATCTCTTTGTGTTTTTTGTGGCTATTCTCCCTTTCTTTGTGATCGTTTTTCTTCACTATGTGGCCATTTTGTCACTCTGTAGTTGTTTTGCATCTCTGTGCTTGTATTTGTGTAGCTTTATTTTCATTTTTTGTGTGTTTCTAGTCCCTTTGTATCTCTTTGTAGTCACTTTGGCACTCTTTGTAGTTGTTTTGCATCTCTTTGTGGTCATTTTTGTGTCCCCTTGCATTTCTTTGTGGTCGTTTTGCCACTCTTTGTAGTCCTTTTGTGTCTCTTTGAAGTCATTTTCTTTTTAGTACGGTCATTTTTGCATTTGTTGTAGTCCGTTTGCATGTCTTTGTGGTTGTTTTGTGCTTCTTTGTAGCCCTTCTGCATCTTTGTGGTCATTTTCGTGTTTTTGTAGTCCTGTTACGTGTCTTTTGTAGTCATTTTGCCACTCTTTGCACCTCTTCTCGGCTGTTTTTGTGTCTCTTTGTGGTCGTTTTGCATCCTTTTGTAGTCCTTTTGATCTCTTTGCTGTTTCTGTGTCTCTGTGGTCATTTTACATCTCTTTGTAATTCTTTTGTGTCTGTGAAAGTTGCTTCTTTGTAGTCCTATTTTGTCTTTGTGGTCATTTTTGTAGTCCTTCTGTGGCTCTTTAAAGTCATTTTGTGTCTCTTTGTGCTTAATTCTGTGCCTGTGGTCATTTTTCTTCTTTTTGTGTTCGTTTTTGTGTCTCTATGTTGGCGTTTTTTCATTTCTTATTTGCCTGACTCTTAAAATATGCAAATATCATAATTAAAAATCAAACAAAATTATTCCAGAAATACAGACTGCAGCTTGTTTTTGATCCCTTGCTTCACTCTGTAACCTGCTACAACCAGATTTGTTATCCTCCCATCTCCCCCGTCATTATCTCATACACTGGAGAGGAGAGAGCAGTCCGAGGCCTTGAAGGAGTCTGAGTGCCAGGGGATAATGCAGTGAAGGCCAGACAGACAATCATATTGACGACTCCTGGAGGCTGAGAGAATGGTGAGAAAGTCGTGGCGCCAGGCGGACATTAGTCTAAGAGGACATTAAGTCTTCTACTTCCAGACAAACGGCAGCGATCTGATAAAAGGGAGAACAGTAAATATGATTGCAGTTATTAACACAGAGAGAGGTGATACCTTAGTCCTCCCCCATGTGCAGGTTGAGCTGACCCCTAAAAATCCACAAATACAAATGTGAGGCTTTGCTGTCTTTGCCATTTTTCCCATTTCCACCACATGCCCTCAGACTTTTCGCACCTGTCCCTGTCCCCCTGCTCACCTGTATGTCATTCTCACATCACCCTGTGAGCATATCTACCAGTCCTTTTCCCCAGTTTGTGCCTTTTCAGTCTATGGGTGCTATTGAAATCACTGAACTGTACCTGTCTGCATTTGGGTCCCTGCTGCCTCTTTTACACCCTGTGACTGATCGTTAAAGGAGACGTTTCCTCTGACAAGTACAAATTCAGTCATTATCTACTGACGGATGACGAAACTTCACTCAACTTTCCCTCAGCATGGGGGGTGAGTAGCTCATGAGTGAATTTTCCTTTAAGCCCAAATTGTGATCTGTGATCTTAAGACAATTAAAGAGAGATATAATATGTCAGTCTGTCTCCAAATGGTGTAATTGTGCTTTAACTACACTTTTCAGTTATTCGTGTTTATTATATACTTTAATTTGTTTTTCATTCTTCTCTGGTACTAAACTGACTGTATTGTCCTCTTCGTTGTGTTTATAAAAAATGTCATACTTTGCCTCTGATTAAATGACTTGTAATGTAAAATGCTTCAGAGTTTAAAAGGTGACTTATTAGTGGTCATTGCGATTAAACTGTCAGGAGATTGAATGACTTCTCTAACGAGTGGGATAAAACATAGAAGAAAGAGTACTAAGAGTGTACAGTATATCTCCTAAAAAGGCTCTTTGTCAGTCTAATAGTCTGATATTACCACTACGGTACTTTTTGTCTGTCATGAAAAAATACCTAGGCACATTCTCCCTTTTGCATTTTCTACAGAGAGCAAAATGTTTTATTTTCTATTAAATTAAACAGTGGAGTTTAGACGTAAGGGCTGGCACACAACATCTCCAGCACTGTAGAGACGCGATTCATTGCAGTATCTAATGTACGCGTTCTTTTATCTCTGTTCAGCTTTGTACTTTTTTAGAAAGATGAATGAAAAATGAATGAACAGGAGGAGAGATGCCAGAGGGACTGATGTGGAACAAAGTTAATGAGGCAGACTGATCTCACTACGGGCCACGTCTGGCTGCTGCTGCACTTTTAATAGTAAGTAAATACTTGGCTTCATTATCCCGTGATGCAGCATCATTTTGTAGTACAACACATCTGCACTCAGGGCAGAATAATGGCTCACAGAGTCTCCGCCATGTGCCCTATTATCTGATGTCAGCTCCGTCCATGTGGTCCCCCCGGAGCTGACTGAAGACACAGACCCAGTTTATGACCTATTTGTGGGGTCGGACGCCAGCTCGGACCTCCTGCTCCACCTCTCAGTGTGGACATCAGGCTGGCCTCTCCTGCTCCCCTGAGGAGGAGGTTAGCAGATGCCTCTGAATCAATTTGGCCGGAGACCCATAACGACCTGTGCTGTAATTAATGGGGATGTTTGATACTCGCTCTGTCCAGCTGACATGATGTGAGCACCGCTGTCACAGCACTACCATGGCTGTAACAGGTCGGGACTCAATGTATTCTCTATTTACACAGGGAAAACGTGAAATAAACAGAAAGAAATATTATGAGAAATGAGAAATATTAGTGCAGTTCACTTCTTTGTATCCTAAAGTCATCAGTGGTCCACGCATGGGGGGGACACACAGGCACAAAGACACACTGGAAAGACCCACAATTACCATGTGAATGAAGGGGTGTGTATGTGTGTGTGTAGGGGGGTTTAAGATGCTGTGTGTCCTCTGCATGAGCTACATGCAGGCAGACAAAGAGCGAGCAGCCGTGCAAGCTGGAGGTGGGCGGACACAACCGGGAGGGGGAGGGGAGCTCTCAATACTCAGCCTATCAGATCCAATTAGCCAACACAACATGTTTGAGTGGATTGTAGCCAAAATGAAAGAAAAGAGGAGATACAACTCCAGCGTGGCATCTTTAGACACAGTTTCTGTCTCATCATCATTGATTATCATTGAATTAAAGAGCTAACAGTAAATAAATCCCTGATTCAAGTTGCAACTTTCTTCCCCAATCCCAACAAAGAGCTTCACTAAAAGAGGCAGATCTGTTTGTTCAATCTGCACAAACACAATGTGAAGTTTTACACACAGTATTGTTTTCATGAGGGCAGACAAACAAGCTTCAAATGCATTAGCCTACTGATGTATATCACCTCATAGGCTAGGCCTACAGTTAATTTGACAAAGGTCTTAGCTGACAGTAACCTTTTTACGTATCCAATGTTAGCATTTATATGGACTTCGTTTCTGGCCACATGGTGAATATAAGTCCAATATTCACTCTATGTAGCTCTGTTTTTGTCTCCACTAGGTCCTGAGAGGCAACATCTGTCTCTTTAGCAGCTAAATGCTAATAGCACTTGCTAACTTTCACTTTCACTGTGTGCTGGGCACACCAAAACACTGAAGCTGCGAGCTGGAAAACCAAAACAGGTAGCATGGCAGCTAAAAGGTGGTTAAACTGGAAACAGACAACTTTTTTGCTTTAACTTATCACTCTGGAGTAAATATTGATGAAAGCCGCCGAAATGAAAGACAAATTACAGCACAAATGAAGCGCGTCTGCCATTGTCCAACCAAAACAGGAAGAGGCATCGTTTTCACCGGTCACTGTCCCCAGGTAATGGTGGAACAACTGGAATAACTTTGGAAACTCTACCCTGCAAAAGAAAACATACCTGCTGGTGATGGAGGCAATGAGGCGGAAGAGAGAGAGTGATGTGACAGAAACTGAGGTAAAACAAGAGTGGATGGACGGGGACTCACATGGAGAGCACCGGTGTTGTGTCAAAGTTTGTTCCCACCCTGATTTATGTTTCCTCTTACCACTGGGACTCAAGACGGTTCAAAAGCAGCATTCTTTTACTTGATCAGTAACTAACAAAACCGTCCTTCTTATTAATACAACCAGGTGTTTTACTCTGCCATTTCACAGCGCTGAAATGAGGATCTCTACGTAGAATTGTGTTCCTGTGACTGTATTTTGCTTTGGACAGTAGCTAGGCTGCTAGCGGCAGCCATGTTGCTAACGCTGTCTTTACAGCAGCGGGGTCAACTGTTAATACCACAGGTAAATGATTTAAAAAGTTTTCACTTGAATGTAAAAAGAAAGATAAGTGCAGCGTTAATGTCATCTTTTTATTGTTTTATACACTCAGTGGCCAGTTTATTAGGTACACCTAGCTAAAAGGGATGTTGCTTCAAATGTTGGATTTGTGCTGTATTTGTTGGACTGTATCGCCTCAGTCTGGAGGGATTTATTTAGCCATATTTAACCACACATATCATCACAAACTCTGCCACAGTGTACTTTCATTGATTATAATGCATTTATATTGTTCTTGTGTCATATTAAACTATATAAGAAAATTGCAATTTGGGAAACAAGTGAAAAAAAACTTTAAAAAAGAAATATTGTGCAGAAGGCTGTCTTTCTATTTATCTAATTATGTATTTATTCAATAGAGAAACCTGAAAATAGCTTCAAAACTCCTATAATTGATGTTAAATGACCTTCTGTTTCAGAATAACAGAAGCTTGGCGCTTTTACCTGAATTTAATGTGAACAAACCGGGCTTAAAGCATCTCATAGGCAGCTAAACACAAATCTTGAATAATACTCTTCATCCACTGATGCTGCAGCCAGAGAGAGCATCAGATATGTGAGGGGAGGAGGAGGAGGGTGGTTAGGGGAGGGGCTGAGAGAGGCAGAGGAAGAGAGGGGAAGAGGCGGACACTCAGCGGCAGCAGGTTTGTGAGAGCAGCAGCCAGAGGAGGAGGAGGAAGAGGAAGAAGGAAGGAGGAGGTAGGAGGAGGAATCAGAGCGAGAGAAACAGTGTGGCTGCAGTCAGCAGGGACACAAACACTGAGAGAGAGAGAGAGAGAGAGAGAGAGAGAGAGGAGGAGACACGGAGAGAAGAGAAGGTGAGAGTCCTGCTCTGTTTTCTGTCCACATTTGTCTGATTTTAACGCCTTTCTGCTTCCAGCGTGAAGGCGAGGTGGTCGTGGATGCTGATCCAGTGTGTGTGTTTTCCCTTTCTTCCTCCGTCTGCCAGCTGACGGCGTGCTGTATGTGGGGAGAGCAGAGCAGCGTAGCACTGCAGAGTGATGCAGAGAGATGGAGGAGAGGGAAGAGAGGGAGGGAGGGAGGCAGGGAGGGAGGGAGGGATGGAGGGCCGGTGTTGTGCTCTTACAGACATGAGGAAGTGAGAATAGAGAGAAAACGGAGGGTAAATGAGGAAAATTAAACATCTGCCTGTGCTCTGCTGTGCAGCGGTGAGGGGTGGGTGCAGGGGGAGGTGTAGCGTCAGACTGACAGTGTGCAGGAGTGTGTCAGCTGTCAACATCAGTAGTTTCCCTCCATGTTGGAGATAATATAAGTTTCTGTCTGACCGCACCCTCTGCTCGCTCCTGTTTATGAGATTATATTAGAGAGAGGGGGGGTTCTGTGGTCATCAGTGTGAGGGTGTGAGTCTGGGAAATGTGCGTGTGTGTGTGTGTGTAAGACATGTTGGATGCTGGCCAAACATGCTTACTGTTGCCTCCCATTACTGTCAGGGCAGTGGATTAGCTGCGTGTGAGCGGTGTTCATTCTCGAGGTGGCGGGCGGTCGAGCCAAGATGCTCGATCACGTCCTGACCGAGATGTTTTCACTCTCAGCTCACCTGCATTAATATAAACCATCCGCCAGTGTGTGTATGTGTGTGTGTGTTTATTTGCCTGTGTTGTGTCGTGCGTGCAGCACACATGTAGAAAAATGTCGTGGTACACCAGGCTGCAGTGCTAAACACTCATCCAGCCTTCTGCTCCTGGCTCCAATTCCTCGCTTTTATCATTTGGTGGCTGATGCAGAAATATTATCCTCCACCATATTGTAAAAGCACGGAGCTCAGAATGAGGGTGTGCGGTCCTGAAGGAGGCACCGGAGCAGGGATGACTCCCGTCATCTGGCAGACTGAAGCAGTCAACCCTCTGAAAGGCAGCCTGCTTAGAACAGCTTGACCGAGCATTTGTTGTTGTAGCGTGTCGATGCCAAGGCATTTTCACAGCGCTGTGGACAATACATTTTCATTAAGAGCTGTTATGTCTGAGAGGGTGTTTCTAATGATCCCTATACCCTCACAGGCATCACCACAACCACTCCAGATGGTACATTTTGTGTGAAAAACATACATAAAGAGATGAGACATATTGTAGCAGCACATAAACAACGGAGACTGTCCTCCCGAAGAGGAACGACAGCATCAGCATCATCTTGTTTCAGCAAATCATCCAAAATGAGTCATGTTTACGTTGGAGTGAAAAAACCCAAAGGGCGAAGTCAGGTGACAACAAAACATCACTCTTCTTCTAGTCATCAACTACAGAGTCCTGAACCTGAGACGCTTAGTCACATGGTAGCAGCGGTGTCTCTTTCTGTTTCGCTCAGTTGTGCCGTTGTTATTTGCATTTTCTTAGCTTCAGATTTAGATTCATCTCTACTGTCACGGTCCAATGAAACTCTCTGTGAATTAAATAAAAAACATGGAGCGGGAAACAGAATATGGAACAAAGACAACCAGATAAAAGCTGATAAATAAAATGAAAACAATAAACACAAAGAGCCGAGATGGAGCTGAGCCACCATCTTGCTTTTCCACCTCAGCGTAGACAGCCGACGAACTTTGTTTCGAGCTTCTAGGGCGGCACACAACCAAGTTTATGGAAAAGTGGTGCTAAGACAAAGAGGCATTTAAACCCGGCTGGGTTTGTATGTAGTGATGGTTGACAGTTTTCTCTGCTGGGAGAGGTCAGCAGGACAGGGAAACAGTGACAGCGGTGACTTCCCCAGTGTGCTAATGAGCAAATCCTGCCTTACGACAACTCACAGTGGACACACTGCCTCGACATGGACATCATCATATGTTAAATCGGTGGACATCACCCAACTATGGATCAAAACCACAGTCCAAGCTTAATTGTAGGGATGTTACATTATATATATGATTTTGAGGACTTTGTCAAACAATGGTAAGCTGATCTGCGGCACGAAGACTTAACTCCTGATAACAAACACAGCGTGAGAGGAATCATTGTGACAAATGACCTTGACTTCACTGTCTCCAGATGATAGAACAAGAGTTTATCTCAAAGAGACAAATACACTCAGTGGTCACCTGTGTTTGGTGTTTATGCGGGCCTTTACTTCGAAGGTTCGTAGGCCTCAGTGACAGAACTGGTTGTCAGCGGCTTCCAAAAATGAGTCGCGTGAGTGTTTTCCTAATGTCCTTGTGGTTGTGTGGTTGAGGTTAGGCTTAGATATTTTAGAAAGTCATTATTTGCTTGACTGAAAGAGGTCACCTGTCTAGAACATGTAGGGTCAGATCACGTTAAGTGGTTGAGTAAACTAAGCATTGTGTTTGCGGTGAGGGATTGCTCCAGAGCTTCCCAATCTTATGTCTCATGTTTCCCCACAGATTTGACAGAACTCCTTTATTGACACCACTTGACTTGACTTCACTAGTTAGTCTTTCACGTGAATGTTGTCACACACGTGTTTTTGTAGAATTGAACTCCCAAAGTTTATGTCTGCTTAGCCACGTCTTCATTGATTCTACTACCAGTGAGTGGCAGGATCTGGACGTCTCAACAATTTTCCTTCACTTTTAGCTATTTCACTTTTGATTCAACCATCTTAGCTATTTAAACAGTTGATCCATTCATTTCAGTTGCCTATTTTAACCATGTATTTATAACTGAGCATCTCTTCTCGTCTCTGCTCGCTTGCCAACTAGTTTTCACACACACTCAACACCTGGTGGTCAGGTGTTACGTCTGACTCAAAATGTGGAGATATTTTTTAATCAAATCACAATTTCTTTTTAAAAGTAGTAACCACGTATAGTACTCATTGGCAGCTGCAGAAGTAGCCCACTACATCATTGAATTAACAAGTAACTATTTGGTTAATTTAAGTTCTTTATTAAGTAAAAATGTCAAGTACTCTCTGGTTTCAGATTAACCAATGTGAGGATTTGCACTTTGAAGATGTGACTTTGAGCTCTGGGAGCCTGTGATGGACATTTCCCACTGTTATCCGACTGTATCAAATATACTGAGATTAACCGATTAATTGCAGGAATAATAAAAAGATCACCAGTGTCTCTGGAGGAAGAGGAAACCCACACAGTAGTGGGTTTTATAACCCTGCTTAGTTTCAGCCCTTTAGTATCTTAAGCAGCTCTTGCGGCTGAGGTCTTACTGGATGAGGCATCAAAGAGTCTCTGGGAGACCTGATGAAACTCTTGGCAGTGTGCTGATGGCAGCGAGGGCCAGCCGCTGCCCGGCTAAAGCTGCTGACGTCACACCACCTCCAGCTCGTGGCTGAAAGCAGGAGAATAAAAGGCTTCTGCACGAGCTTGTGTTAGTGTGACAAAGAAGAAGATAAATCAGACTGAGCAGAGACAAAGACGGGAAAGACGAGAGAGAGTGGGATGAAGTGGGAGGGGCTCAGAGACGAGATGTCTGAGTATGTTAGCTGGGTGTTCATGTCTGTTCTTTATGAATGAGCGCATCAAGTGTGGATGAACAACACTGAGAATCACATTCAGGGTTGTGTTGGTTCACAAATCTCTTATTTACCACAGGATCATGTTATTAATGCAGTAGTGACGGCTGATCCGTCTGCGCTTTAGCTAAATGTGTCTAGATGAACATTATATGACGAAGGCTGTGATCTGATCAGCTGACGTCTGAGCTGTTTTCTCTGACCTCACTGGGGCTCCATCATGTTTGTGTGATCTGCAGCTAAGCTCTTAACTAGATTTGAACTGAAAATGTCATTTTTCGCTGGGATGAGATGCAAAAATGTGTGATGTCTGAGGCTATTTCTGGATCAGTGACGTTTGCCGGTTTGATGTTTGTAGTGGGGATTTTGCAGGGAAGCGAGACAGCAGGGATGTGGCGCTTTCTGATAAGAACTGGTTCCCGTCAGTTCTCTGAAATCCAGAAGTTGGAATTTGTGAGGAAAAGAACGAGCCGGTACAAATATTGACGATACACATCAACAAACATTTCAGTAAAGCAGACTGTGGCGTTGATTCTGCAGTAGTCTCGCATAGCTTTGTACCACAAAATGCCATATTCCTCTATAGCTAACGTAGTTTACGCTGGGAGATCCACAAATAAGTCTAATAAGTTAACAAAATAAACTCACAAAATTGTCAAGTAAGGAAATATTTTCCTGACTAAACAGAGAAATACAACTGTACATCTTCTGAATACAAGTTTCTCTCTTTTACAGAACTAAGACGCGCTTCATTGCATGTAGCTGTACAGCAGCCTAAAAAAGATGTTGAAATAAAATACTTTTGTCTTCATCTTCCTATGAAGTGTCTGCTCACGACCACCTCAGTCCACTTCTTCCTCTGATCCTAACCCACCCATGGGTGCCTTGTAGAGGTGCTCTCATGATGCATCTCTCCGATGATCTCACCACGTTGGTGTTAGAGCAGCTCAGCAGATGAAGTCATTCTCCCAAGACGCTTACTGACTCAACTGCAGCGGAGGGAGATGTCACATCCACCTCCAATTTAATTATTCAGCGAAACATAACTTGTCTGCAGTTTTCATCGAATACACTAATGAACTTATTTTCATCTCCTCGATGGCTTTTGTTTTCCTCACGCTGACTCTGACAGCGTTGTTGGTGGAAATATCAAAGGAGCCGACGATGTAAAGGACGATGAAGAGATTCTTCTAATCCGTCATCAAAGGGAGACTCTCTAGACATGTGACATGATGCAAGCCTTTGAAAGCCAAACAGAAACATGGGACACTAACTAAAAGTTTAAACATTATGAATAATATTTGAGTGAAGTCAACTCCCATTGGATAGAAAGATAGAAATATGATGATTCTCAGGCGTCTGGAGTTATAAGTAATGTATTTTTCTTATGTTTTCTATGTGGATTCAAGTCCAACTGAGATTACACAGCATTCATTTATTTACTCTATTTGTTTCTTTATTTCACAGCCAGTCAAATCGTGCATGAAGCAGCACTGCTCAGCATCTGTTGCAGGCAGCAGAGACAGACAGCCGTCTGCTTCACAACACCAGAGCCACAGACTTTGAACAACAGCCCACATTAGCTTCCCCCGCTAAAGTCTCCTTCTTATCTAACTTACAAACATGATCACACATCTTGTGCTCCGCCTCAGATCGACCAAACAAACGCTCACAGGGGAAAAGCGCATCGCTAATGTCGGTTTGCTAGGCTAGATAGCTAATTAGCTCTCAGCTGCAGCACATTTACCTGCAAATGTGACTTTGTTCTGGTTCGACACCGCTCTGGTTCTGACTCGACACGCTGTCTGCACATGACTTATAGTGCAAATTTGCTGGTGTAACATCAGCTCTGTCCTTTTGTCTTCATTTTAGTAATCAAAAACTATAAACAGTACAATCAAGAACCACAATGACATTGTTGTTGACGAGAAAGAGGGATGCAGAATGACAGACATCTAATGAAAAGTTCAGAATAGTAAATCAATCCCTTCACACTGAATCTGCACATTGTAGACGGAGACATTAAATTTTTATTTGCCAATTATCTCCGCACAAGATGAATGGGAGGAGATGGGAGGAAACTTTGAACAGGCTTCGCTGCTGACGGTGAAAAGTGAATATTATACAGTATACAGCAAAGAATGACGATGAGATGCTGCATTGATGATTCCCTCTCCTCCTCTCTGAGTTAAATATAGTGAGGTTATATGAAGAAAACCCCAGCTGACACATCTGAGAATAAAGACCCTGTCTCCTGTGTGTTGATCCCACTGATTCTCCTGACAGAACAAAAAAAAAAGAGCGCTGCCTCCCTCATCCAACCTCTCCTCATCCCTCTGCAATATCCTCTCTGTTCATTATTCATGAGCTGGTTGCTGTCTCGGTCTGTCTCAGCTAATCATATTCTTATTATGTACCATCAAAGCACAAGGATACTTTTACAGAGGCTTTAGAGAACTGCAAGCTTGCAATATAGATAAGTGAAATTCAGGCTGACGTACTGTATGTTTACACATGGACAAGCTTGCAGGGATACAAAATAGTAACATAACTGATTGCAATGCAACAACAATATTGTAATATATGTGCAGAGTGGCATCCTGGCAGGTTCAGGTCTGTTTCATTTCACTTCACGGTCGACGTCACACTGATTTTAAGTCGAGGATTCAGGCGGCTGCAGTCTGTTCGTGCTCTTCCTCTCTGTCCTCATTCAGGAGCTTTTCACTCGCTGCACCTCATATTGATGTTGATGTATGTAGGGTAGAGAGCCTAAAAATACAGGTTTGAAATATAGTTCACCTAAATCCTATTTAATGTCACCCTAAAAAGGAAATGGCTCAGCGTGGGTGTGCATTAAATAAGACGATATAGGTTAGAGGCTGCACAGTGGTGCTTCGAGCTAACGATGCAACGATGTATTGCTGTGAAGCTCCAGAAATGTTTTATGGAAACAAAACTTCACTTGACACAGAGACATTTGTAGACGTTGGACTTGCGATGAGACTTTTAAGTCGATAAACCGTTAATACAAGGATCTTTATGCTGTGACTTTGTGCCTTGAAGCCGGCACGTTTGAAGAAACTCCTGACTTCCTCCCACTCGTCTGGAAAGTTTCCCACCACAGCTCCTGTCACTCATCTCGGTGGACTCTCACTCTGCTCTGTCCTCCTCTTGTGACTCCTCTTCTGCTGTTTAGTTTGTCTCTGCATCTTATCCCAGACCTGCTGTTCCTCACCTGTCCTCTAGCTGCCACTGTAGAGTCTGCTGCGCCTGTATACCACCTGACCCACTCATCTACCTGCACAGCTGCTGCACATCCGCTCCACACTGAACTGAATATTCACTTGTTTCTAGTCTTGTTCCAGTTCAGTGCTGCCCTGAAGTTTCTTTGTCACCTTTGTCTCCAGACATTAAAAAAGTAATCTTAACTGTGTCTTTCTGATTCTGAAGCTCGTTGGTTCTCGTCCGTGTTTCTGGATTGAGTTATTGAAACTCTGCAGTCTCTGTGCTCGCCACAAAGATACGTCATCGTGGCAGGCCTCCATGAGGTGGTCACACCGTCACAGCCCCGTGCTGAACACATCCCTCATAAAGCTTATGTTTATTTTACACGTACAAAGCGAACGAGCGCGCTGGTGCCAGACAGGTTAAGTAATTGGGCCTCTGCCTCTTTTCCAAACAGTCTGAACACGATTTCTGTCAATATTTCACCAGAGTAAATACGTCTATGGTGTGTGATTATATAATCCAGTGTGTAGATGTCACATCTTTGAAAAATGATCTTCAACAAGCCCGTATTTATCACACTGTTAATCCAAACTGTTCTCGTAAAGGTCGAATGATGACGTTTAATGGGACTTACATAAACATGTTGATTCTCTTTACTGCAGCTTTGTTGGATTTGTTTGGCTTTGTGATGTTTTCTGCTGCTTTGTCATCGGACCGTACCGTGATGTGATGGACTCTGTGGTTTATGTTATTGACTCGTGTTTCCAGAGAGAGGAAGTATGGAGGGTATTGAGTGGAGTGACAGGGGTATTGATCGGTGGGGGCTGCCATAATCCAGCAGTCTGTGCAGTACTTCGGCCGACTGTATCTTCGAGTCACTCAGAGATCTGCCAGCATATGAATATAGAAAAATAGTTACTGTACATGTACTGCACATATCTCTTAACTTCTGATTTAGCCCACATGGAGGCCAAGAAAAGAACAACTTTTTAAGAAAATAAGGGCTTTAAATCCCTTAAAACATGGTTTAAATATCTGTATCAACAATATTGGTTTGTATTCTTAGCCATGCTAGCAGTGTGGCTCTAGAGACATTACAAACAACTCATACTGTGAACTATTATAGCTGCATGTGAGATGGTGTTCTTCCTCCGGAGTCATGAGTTGTCACTCAGTTATATAAAAGTCCTCCATCAGTCAGAGCTGTATGACACAGTGTTTCAGATGGTTCCTACAGCTTTGTGCCCACTCTCCTCCTGCTCTCTCACACACCAACACAAAGCTTGTAAGAGGGCGTGGTGAGAGTCGATGTGATTAATAGTGCCGCCAGTGACTGTTTATCTTGCCGGTACGGCTCTATAATGCGAGCAGACGTACGCATACACACCTCCACACTCACAGATGAGGTAATTGCACTGCAAAATTGGAAAAATGCACCCCGGACTTATAGCATAAAGCCTACAAGGAGATGATTTACAGCTATAATTACAGCACACGGGCCTCCAGATGCCTTTACATCAGTCATACACACTCACACAAGCACAAAAACACCATTACGCTCCTCGTTTTTTTAGCTATTTGTGAGAAGTGGGAGTCTTTTTTTATCCACCCAGACAGGGAAACCTCTCAGAAACTGAAAGCATCTGTATGGAGATTATAATTCCTCTCTTTCTCCTCCTCCTCCCAGGTTTCCCCCCCTCCTCACCTCACTGACCCATGAAAGAAGCCATGCCAGTCCTCACAGCAGGAGCGGGTGAGATGAGTTGGCACAGACGCCCGACACATACTGTCCATACTGCGTGAAGCTTGCTGCGCTCCATCTGTTCACGTTAATCTACATGAGGGTTTTCTTCTTCCTCTCCTCTGCAGGGCTGCACGAGACGTTGGCCCTGCTGACCTCTCAGCTGCGTCCCGATGCCAATCACAAAGAGGACATGGTCTTCCTCAAAGATGTCTTCAGTGAGAGGAGCTTGGGATACCTCATGAAGGTGAGGTTCTTACTCCTGATTCAGCGGGTAGCATCAATGTGATGTGCAGCTGCGTGACGTTAAATTTATGGATGCAATTTTAAGAATCTGCACATGAAATTGTAAACATCACTCCTGCTACTCGTAAGAGGAGACCAGTGACAACTCGTGTTTTCATCCACTGTGGAGGCCATTAAGGATGGAAAATTACTGCCGAGTAGTTTAAGATAATTTGATCACTTCTGCATTTGTGTCCCTTTTATTTATTTGCCTTTTTGTCAATAACTGGACTGTCTCAAAAATGGAAGATCTGGCTTGGCAGCCTTCTCGCCTGTAACTCCACCACCATTCCTTCCACCAGTCACATCATAAACATGAAACTTGATTTGACACGTTTTGTAGAAATTTTGTAGCCTAATTTAAATTAATATATCTGCAAGTGGTTTCATACAATTACACTAATGTGTAGATCAGCAAGAAAAGCACCAACAAAGGAAGACAAAGTAAACATCAACACAGCAATGCAGGGACACGCATTCAAACATTTTCACATTTACCTGAACATTTCTGAGCCTTTTTAACCTTCAGCTTTTTCCAAAACTCTCCTTTATGCAACTCTCCTCTAACAAACTATGTGTTTTAATTTCACAGATTCACGAGAAGTTGAGACAGTACGAGAGGCAGAGTCCAACGCCCGTCCTCCACAGTGCCTCTTCTCTGGCAGAGGATGTAAGTTCATCACACACACACACACACACACACGTACACAAGCCGCCCACACACACCTTAAATTCATTTTGCACTCGGGCACAGCAGTCAGTCACAATGAGTTAGCGCCCACAGAGAAGCAAAGCAAGTATCAAAAGTGAATTTTAATGTCCTGAAAATGCTGAATCATCCCAATGCTCATCTAATGAAACTCCATATCCTGCTGCTCCCACCAGTCATCAGTGGGAAACTGCTGACCTGAGCTGCTCGCTACTTATCTTCCCCTGTGTCTGTGTATCTGTCTGCATTATTTTGACGGTAAACCGCAGCGTGTTTTACCGACAAACGCACGCGCAGGTTCACGTGAGGTCAGAGCTGATGGTTCATGTGTGTGTTCTGATGGGCAGGTGGCGGAGGAGCTGCAGAGCGGACCAATGAGCACAGAGGAGAAGGAGCTGCTGCACCTGCTGACGTCACCACATCTCAAGGTACAAACGCAGAGCACTGGCGGACCATCATGTGGCTGGTTTTCCTGTCGGTCAGACATTTTTATTTGCCCTGACATCACGCTGTAACTTCATCGCCGAGGCTGTTCACTGATTCTGGCAGACGTCAGGCGGCCGCAGCAGCTCAGCGTCAGCTCTGTAATCTCAGCACGTCTGCCTTCTGTCCCATCAGGCCGTTCTCTCGGTGCACGACACTGTGGCTCAGAAGAACTTTGACCCCGTGCTGCCGCCGCTGCCGGACGACTTCGAGGAGGAGCTGGAGGAAGAGTCGGTGAAGATTGTCAGGCTGGTGAAGAACAAGGAGCCTCTGGTGAGTTGTGATGGATGAGAGTGGAGACGAGGACAGGGACCGAGACCTTTGCCCCGTTCTGTTAATGATATGTTCTTCCATCTGTGCTCCAGGGAGCCACCATCAGGCGGGATGACGCCACTGGGGCAGTGATCGTGGCTCGGATCATGAGAGGAGGGGCAGCAGACAGGAGTGGTAATTTATGCCTTTTCTTCTTGTGTCGCTCTGGGCTTTCTGCAGCGGTAGTTCCCAACATGAGGGCTGGAAGTAAATCTTAAAGGTCAGGCGATAATTACCAGGGTAGGAAATAAGGAAAAGATGTAATTCTACCAGTCCTTTGTGATTCTCCATCACTTTCCATGTTTTATACACAGTACAAGTTTTATTATTATGTTTTCAGTGCATCATATCCTCCTACAAGATATCCCTCTCCACCGTTAGCACAGGAAGTGTGGCGCTGGAGTGAAACACAGTGCAAATAACCTCTGAATCATCTCTGAAACAATGTGTTTCAAGAGTTTATCATAAAACAACAAAATGTAACTTCCCGGAGAAAGACATCAGTATTTGACTACCTGGGGATGAGACTCAACAAACAAGAATGTTTTTCCTTGAAGTTGCATTTTGTTTGCTTTAAGTGCTTCTGGATGCAAGTATGAAAAACGTATATACGTTTTGTATGGATTGGAGAGGAGATACTGAACAGGAGCAAACACAGCTGGCCACATCAAAGTCACAGAGAAAAGAATAGCATTTCTTGTTGTGTGGTGTCATTTCTCCTCTGCCATATAATTCTGATGGAGAATATACTGCCATAAAATCAGTTAATTAAATATGTCCATTGCATTTAATTTACACGTAAATGCCTACATGTGTAATTTCCGACTTCTTTAGCTAAATAAACAATTTTAATACTTACATACTTTTATTTTGGTAAGGTTTTGAATGCAAGACTTTTACTTAAGTATTTTCACTAAAGGATCTAAAGACTTTTTTACACCACTGGTCACATGCAGAAGAGTACGGGAGCCACTGACCTGTACAGGTGCTCTTCTGTTTGTCTCTTCAAATCCTTCTACATGGTCAAATCATCACCAACTTAAATGGAACCAGCTCATATTGCAGATAAGGTTTTGGGACATTGTTGCTATATACGTAGTTCAACTCAAGGATGATGTGCGAAAATAGTTTGACAGCCAGGACGCTGCAGTAATGTAGCACAGCCCTCAGGAAGCTGAGCTACCAGGACGCCCCGTGAGGCTCCTGTTTTTTTTACAGCAGTGGGATAGTTTTAGTGAAATAGTTTCACAAAAATGTTCAAGATAACAAATCACAACCCGATACTCTAATGAGGTCAATGCCACAGTGAGAGAGAGAGAGTGAGATGAAGCAGGAGGTAAATGAGAGGGATGGAGCGGTTGTTGCTGAAACCCAACGCTCTCCACGAGTCCCCGGAGAATCAATCACACATGATATAGACTCAGCAAGGATCCTTTCATGGGTGTTACCATGGAAATATCAGCCGCATGCAGGTGTGTGTGTATGTGTGTGTGTGTGTGTGTGTGTGTGGGGCATGCTGGGAAAGTAAACCTATCAGTGTTGTTATCCATTAATCATTCATGCCCTCCTCCGTTTTCTTGCTGCGTCAAGTGTTGGAAAAATCTACTGAAGCTGTGGAGAGATTTCAGAATGAGCCTCAGGCCTCTTTGTTAGTCCGTCAGACGTGTACATGATACATGTATGATTACACAATAGTGTGTCTGCGATGTGCTGCCCTGTCCTGAGGGAGAAGCGTATTGATCTGACTTCGCTCAGCCTTTGATTTCATTGTTGTGGCTGCAGCTAAATAGATCACAGCTGAGGACGGAGGCGGCCCCGTATCTGTGGATCTGACAACGATACTGATGTTGAGATACGACGGAGAAACCCGGGGAAGAGCCTTTGAGATTGTTATTGATGTGGTCTGGTCTGTGTCTTCATACTGTCGCCTCACAGGTTTGGTCCATGTCGGAGATGAACTCAGGGAGGTCAACGGAGTCTCTGTGATCCACAAGAGGCCTGATGAGATCAGTCAGCTGCTGGTGAGAGACGCAGTGCTGCTGTTAGTTCACTGTGTAAAGAAATGCTGGTATAGAAGTTAATAATTCAAACGAGGTATGAGAAGAAGACATTTTTTTTGTTTGTTTGTAAAATCCACCTAATGGATTTGGTGTTTGTCTTTAATCTGACGCAGCAGTCACATTCTCATCTCCCTGACCTCCTCTGTCTATTTGTGATCTAGTCCCAGTCCCAGGGCTCCATCACTCTAAAGATAATCCCTGCCATCAAAGAGGAGGACCGCCTGAAGGAGAGCAAGGTGAGCTGAAGAGGAAACACTCGTCTGTTGTTTTCCTGATAAACAGCTTTGTCCGACAATAAATATCTAAATATGCGTCTTATTGTTTTTTGTTCCAGGTGTACGTGAGAGCCTTGTTCGACTACATCCCGTTGGAAGACAAGGCGACGCCCTGTCAAGAAGCAGGACTTCCCTTCAAGCGGGGAGACATCCTGCAGGTCGTGACCCAAGACGACCCGACGTGGTGGCAGGCCAAGCGTGTGGGAGACAGCAACCTGCGGGCCGGACTCGTCCCCTCCAAACAGTTCCAGGAGAGGTGAGAGCGCGCCGGAGGAGACGGGTATCACATCATGTCCACTTCAGATGAATGAACTTGTGTAAACTCATCAGCGCCACCAGGACTGTACGATTCACCCTCTCAGTGCTGACATTTATTTTATCCAGCCGTTTGTAATCTGTTAAATCCACATTCATGTGTTCCACTTTGAGGGGTCAACTATGATTAGATGGAGCACCAAAGCGGCGTGGAAAAAAATAAATCGAAACACAGCCTTGAATAGGCGCAAGCTGATACTGGTAGTGTCATAATCTGTCAGTAAGATGATCTGAGCAGGCCGGGAGATCCCTGCCAAACACTGCAGCGTCTGTTGGAATTAAACCACAGCTTAAACACAGTTAAAGACACAGGTCAGGGTCCAGGCTCTGAAACGCCTTAATATGGTGTTTTGTAGGTTAAATAAATGTTAAGGGTGAAATAACACATTTCTGCTGATGCTGTGGGCTCCTGCTGCACTCTGAGCTTTGGGTTGAAACAGTGATGAATGAGAAAAATGTCTTTAAATGCATCAGCAAGAAACATGAGCTCAGGTCTGCTTCATGACAGACATCACACAGTGTGATGGATGGATTACTGAACAGGAGTTTGAAGCGTCTGTTGATGTTTCTTGTTAGAGAGTCAAACCACTACAAAGAGATGCACAATGACCGTGACTACAGAGAAAACACCAACAGAGGGATGAAGAACAACAAAAACAAAGACATAAAACGACCACAAAGAGACATGGAATGATCACAAAGAGATGTAAAATGACCAAAATGTGACACAAAACAGCCACAGACTTCAAACAACAACAAAGAGACACACAACGACTACAAAGGGACACAAAGGAACTACAAAGTGACATAAAACCACCACAAAAAGACTTGAAATGACTGCAAAAAGACGCAAAATGATAGCACAGAGACACAAAACCACCACACACAGACATAATACAACAACAAAGAAATGCAAAATGACTGAAAAAGGAACTACCCTAACTAAAAAGAAATTACCACAAGGAGACACTAAATGACAGCAGAGACACGAAACAACCACAAAGAGACGTAAAATGATCAAAAAGGGAAGCAAAGCAAGTTCAAAGACCGAAAATGACTACAAAGAGACAAAATACAACACAAATTGACGACGAAGACATACAATGACAGCACCAAAACAAAGTGGAAAACACATGAAATGATCACAAAGACACAGTGTAGTGGTTTCCTTCGTGTCCTTCAGTTTGGGTCTTGGGGAAGCCTTTTACATGTTTTAGCTGAGGGCTCCATTGTTTCATAATCTGTTCATAAAGTGTTGTATGACCCTCTCTTCTTTACGTCTGAATCTTGTGTTCCACCTCTCTGACATATCCTCCTCACCTTTGGCTTACTGTGTTTTTCTGACCTGATGATTCTCTTCCTGCCTCCATCCTCTGGCTTTTTTTGTCCTGCGGCACTCTCCTCCAGGCGACTGGCCTACAGGATGAAAATGGGCACGCTCCCGAATCCAAAATCCCCTAAAAAGCCTGTCTGTAAGTCTCTGCTTCCCAGGATTCCTCTGCATCTTTCTGCATTATTTCGGTGTCACACTTTTTACTACCTGCAGCTTCTCTCACTATCAGCTCTCCTCTCACCGCCGATGTACTCAGTCACTGTCATTTAAGGACAATAATATCTCCGCTGGATAAATGCAGCAACGTTTTCATTGACATTTTATTGACCTTTCTTGCTGGTAATTGGCATTCTCAGAGGCATTAGTATTCATTGTCCGTCCTCTCCGTGCTGCTGTGTGGACATGTTTTTTAAAAGGGAAGAGAGGGAGAGAGAGATGGAGGGGCACAGAGACGGAGAGGGAGGGATCACAGATATGAATTAATCTCTTTCATGTTCGGTCCATCTGGCTCATGAGCAGTTGAGCTTAAGCAGATCCAGCCGGGCGTTACAAGCTGAGCCCACTGAGAAACAAAGCCCCAGCAATACATTACACTTCTCACTTTCTCATATAGGCGGCGTGTAAACAGCCAGGTGAGTGGGTAATGTGAGTGGTGGCTCTTCGTGGCACGTAAGCTGCATGCGATCCGATTAGGCCTGAGCCACGGGGAGACAACAAGAGCTTAGCAATATGGCAGCTAGCCCTGCTACGCCGCGCAGCAGCGTGCGAGCCGAGCCGGGCCTAGCCGAGCCTGCGGGGACTCTTCTGTCTCGGCCTCTCTCCACTCTCCTCCAGCTCTCTGATTAATTCCCTTAAATCCTAGCAGGGGCTCTTTAAATATGGACACCACCTCCACCCCCCCTTGTCTCGTCTGTGACGTCACCGACGACCAAATTTAACATCTGCAAATCCTCATTTTTTAAAAATATCCAATTCTCTCTTTTTATCTTTGTCTCTAATGCTTCTAATGTTGTACACTCTGTTTCTCCTTGTTGCAATCTTTATCAGATGACCAAGGATGTGATAAAGGTGGGTACATGTGCAGAAACATCTAGAGAAAAAGACACGATTGAAAATATTCATAAAGGCCTCAGAGCCTTTTCATGTGTGTGTGTGTGTGTGTGTGGAGAGGTTGCATGTGTGCTGGGGTGTGCATTTAGGATTTCTACCGCTCCCAGCTTAATTCCTCCCCTCCTGCTGTTAGCTCACCAGACCAGAATAGAGATTCTTTGCCTAGTTTGCGTGTGTGTGTTTGCGTGTGTGTGTGTGTGTGTGTGTGTTTGTGTGTAATGTACCAGGTAATGTGCAGGCAGAGCAGCATCCCTGGAGACTGTGGCCCAACCTAGCAGAGGTTGTTAAAGATAACAATAGCTCCTCTTTTCTTTTGCGTCATCTTCACTCCCTGTTATCTTTTGTTCCGTTCGTCCCTCCTCATCTTTACTCTGTTGTCGTCTCAGCTGCTGTTCTCATGTTTTCTCTTGTTTTCCACCCATCATTTATCAATCTTCTAAAATTAGTGCACATTATCATGTAGATTTGATGAGAACGACTGAATTTAGACATTTAGATGAGTCACGATCACAGTTTGGATGTGTAGGTTTCTGTATCTGAGGCCTCAGCTGTGCCTCTTTGGGGACTCGAGGCTTGTTTGCGTGTCTGGGTCACAGCTGGCTCCTTTCCAGACGAAGGAGAGCCACCTTTCTCCTCTTCTCTCCTATCTTTTCCTCCTCTCTCGTCTCGTAATGTCAAATCTCTCCATCAAGCCTCTGTTAGTGGCCGTTGCCTTCATTATCTCTTGGCTGCCCCTCCGCTCTCTCGCCTCCTGCTGTCTGCCTGCCTGCTGCCTGTCGCCTGCCCTCTCCAGCGCCCGTGGCCCGCCCCCACCCTCTTTAACTCTTCCACCTCCCCTACTCCTTAACTCTTCCAGGTCTCTTACCCTGTGCTTACCCCCTCTTTTCCCTGCTTGCCTCCCTACAGAGGACTGTGACTGTGAGGGCTATTTCAATGGACAGTACATAGGTGAGAGCGTGCACACCTTTCTCCACCTCCTTCTCCCTATCTGCTCTTTGCCTGCTGCAGCCTGGCTGTGCGCTGGTTCCCCAGGTGCTTTTGTGCAAGGGGTCAAAAAATGAGTGCTCGTAGGGTTGACCTGTCTGGGGGTTGAGGGATAAGAGGAAGGTTTCAAAGGGTCAAAGACGACGCCAGAGGTGGAAGATGGATGAAGGGAAGATGTGTGCAGATGTAGAAAAAGCAAACCTGTTACAAGTGTTTGGTATCAAACGTGAGAGGGAAGTAATGGAGGAAAATAAATGTGTAGGAAGTGTCGTCTCACACTTCTGCAGGTGCCAGTAACAGATCTGCCTCTTCAGAGGCTTCGCTGCATAATTAGAGTTAACAGATAGTTCAAAGTGTCAGATATCACAAGCAAAACCCATTGAGACTGTGTTGTCAGACCAGAATAAACGTTGGCATTGTACGATTCTACAAACCTCTGTTACGCCAAATTTGTACGTTTCATACGGATCATATCAACATTTTTACAAAACATTTCTCATTATGTTAACATTACTTGTTGATGTTCTTATCAGTAGGAGGTGCTGGTGGTTGTATAGACAACACATCCTCATACATAAACAGCTAAATAGGTTGATTGCCAGCAACTACCAAAACAACGTGACTGTTGCAGCCTTTGTCGTACATTCACAGTTTGGTCGGATTCAGGCAAGAAAAGGTTTGGTTAGGTTCAGGAAAACATCGTTGTTTGGCTTAAAATAACTACATTGCCTACTTAACTTCGGTTACGTAATATATGTTGAACACTGGACATGAACACTCCTGAATGAATGTCCTGTGCTTGTTTGACTGACCCTCCATTCCCGGTCTCCTCCCTGTGTGGACTTATACACTCTTTATACTACTTCGCCTGCTTCCTCCTTTGCTGCCATAATAATTACTACGCCCACTAAAGCTCACTGCCCAACAAGAAACGTAAACATGGGTCGTGATAAGCTGCTTCCACAGTCGATGTTTCAACTGATTAAACTGGGTATTTTCAACCAGACTTCTGGACTTTTTCTAGTTGGTGGCGACGAAAAGCACAATCTTTTCCTCACCCTGACCGAGTTGTTTTTGTGCCTAAACCTGACAAAACACACAAGAACTGAAATCTAAAGAAAGTTGAAACATGCGTGAAGTTTCTGTACATCCCTGGTTTGCAGAAATGTACAATTCCAGCATTTGCTCTGGAGATTGGGTTGTGTATCACATATACAACAAAGCAATTATGTTGGTTATGAGTTTATAATTTCCTAACTATTTCTCAGGGATGTTTCCCGATAAGTATGTGATACTTAAAGACATATTTTTAGGTGGTACTGGTAGTGAAAAGAGAGACAGTCTTCACTAAGTATACTTAACTTGCCACCTGAATATGATGATTTTTTTCATCAAGATCCATAAATTACATCCTGAGAAATTAAGAAAATGTTGGAAAAATGTTCAAGAAAGTGAGAAGAAATCTTAACAAATCCTTTTATTCCTAATTCAGTTCCGAATTATGCTACAAAACGTTCCTGTAAATGATTAGGAGAGTACAGATCTGTAAAATGAAACACTACCATGTATCACTACAGTAATGGTTTATGTTGCACTAGCAGGGAAATCGTTATGGAAGGAACGCATTACTTCCCTTTATCCTCAACCCCTCTCTAGCCTTCCACTGCCCTCCCCTCCCTCACCCTACTTCAGCCCACCCTGACCCCCGTTTACTCCCCCACATCCTGCGAGCTGCTGGAATGATGATGAGCACAAGGAGCGATCTGAACACACATTGTTAAAACTGTGCTTCCTCTCGTGCACTCTGCTTGGAGCTGTAAACCCTAACCCCTCTCCATCCCTCCGCCTCACACCTTACAGTGATGGATCCTCCTAAACCTCCCTCCCCTCCCGCCCTGCATCTAACTAACTGCCCCTGCTGCTGTGCTGTGGCCAGTGCACTGCTTCCTCCCCCCCTTCCTCCTTAAAAGACCCTCCCCGCCCCCCGCTGCCAGCACCCCCCCACCCATGAGGGCACTGCTGCGTTGGACGCATTGCACACTCAACCAGGCACGTTTGCTGCTCGTTCACCCTGTGTGGAGGTGTGAGGCTGGGTTGTGTGATGCTCTAACGCCAGTTATAGTCTCTCCTAAGTGTAAAGCAGTGGCGCCCTCCTGTGGCCAGGTGTTTTCCTGGGAATTTTATTCAGGTACAGTGCCCGGCTCATTCCCTCAGGTACACACCACTGACGGGGGATACAGACAGTCCTGGCCGTGGGAGACCCTGATTTGCAGTCACTGTCTGCTTGACGTGGTGTTTCTCAGGGCCAGGCTGTCCTGTGTGTCCTGCCTCAGCACTGTAGCCTCGTTCAGAGCAGCATGCCTTGTTTGGACCATAATGTTGGAAAATGATGTGTATTTTGGGTCAATGAAACTGAGAGTTGTTGAATGTTTTTGCTTCTTCAGTCTCAGGCTTTAGGAGTTTCACCTGATGTCTTTACAGTCAGCTGCATGTCCTTTGATTTTCAGTTGAAGCATGATTTGGCTCTTAAGTTCAGCGAATAACTCACACTATCAAGTTTTTACACTTTAGATAAGAGTGAGCTATTTTCATCCACAAAGGTTTTTTAATGCATGATTATCAGTGGGTTGGTCTTGAATTTAAACATGTTTGCTCACTGCACTTGTCAGATAAGTTCTTTACATGAAAGACCTGCATCATAGACGTAAAGTACTCATGTTATGTAATCTTGTATAAATATTTTTATGGTCCATGACAACCTGACCCAAGACCTTGCTTTTTTTTCTGCTCCTTCTTTCCTCCCATCTCTGGCCTCGCTGTAGCTGGTTTACGGAGGAGTTTCCGGCTGAGTCGTAAAGACAGACAAGGATCCTCCGGAGAGGGCTCCGATCCTGGAGACCCCGATTTCCTGACTTATGAAGAGGTGACCCGCTACCAGCAGAAACCCCATGAGAGGCCCCGCCTGGTGGTTCTGATCGGTGAGGCTGAGCCACTGAGAGGCACAAATGATCTCCTGTGGCGATAGTGACACCTTGTGGATCACAATATGTGTTGCAACACGCTGATGACTGATTCTTTTGCAGCTTTTTTATGCATGTGAAGTTGACTGCTTTCTGCCTCCACAGGTTCCCTTGGAGCACGAATCAATGAACTCAAACAGCGGGTGATTGCTGAAAACCCACATCGTTTTGCAGTTGCTGTACCACGTGAGTGGCCTCACATTTACACACAATGTACTTATCAGTGAACCAACATTACATACAAGTAAATTCCTCTTTTGTGTTCCTGCAGACACCACCAGGCCCAAGAAGCCTCATGAGAAGGAGGGAGTGGAGTACCACTTTGTCACCAAACAGCAATTTGATGCAGACGCTTTAAACAACAAGTATGTTTACACTAATACTGTTGTGATCCTGTTCACACCTGGCATTTACATCCGTCCTGAGTGACCACTTGTGATCGGATCTCACTTCCCTGATCTATATGCAAATAAACACGTACATCAGTGGAACAAATGTTTTTACACAAATAAAGAAATATCTTCATGTTACGGAAGCCCTAAAGGGCCATGCATTCATACATTTTATTTCCTCTGTTTTCCCGTGATAACAAGTTAATTTCATTTGTTTTCTCGAGATCTCGAGTTATTATCTCGAAATAACAACTGCCGTTTCCCCGAGATAACGAGATAATTTTCTTGAGATCTCGAAATAATGAAACTTTGTTTTCCCGAGATAACGATATAATTAATTCGAGATCTCGAGATAATGACTGTGATATGATAGGCCTGAGATTTCCATCACACACAAGTGGCATGGCATGCTGACCGATGGGTTTCTTGAACACTACTGTTGGTAGTGTCTATTTCTCTGTTTGTTTTGTGCGTTTATGCTTTCTATACTAAATTAGTTTTTGACGAAGGGATGAATGAATGTTACAACAGCTCAAGGCATGAATACATTTTTAATTTGTCAGAGTTTTGCAAACTTTGTTATTCGGACTCAACATCTCTTAAAAACATGCGTTTTGTTGAGGGAGTCTGGAGATATTGGATCGCTCAGGATACATGTTGATACCAGGTCTGAACAGCCTATGTGTTGCTTTTGGGTAAACTTGCTTCAAGCTAAAACGTGAACCTGATGTCTCTGTTTAGGTTCATCGAGCACGGGGAATACAAGGAGAACCAGTACGGCACAAGTATAGAGGCCATCCGCTCTGTACAGGCCAAGAATAAGATGTGTGTAGTGGACGTGCAGCCTGAGGTAAGAGCCATGTGACAACCACCGAGCACATCTTGTTTAATGTGCATCGAAATGTATCACCATGTTCCATTATAGCTCCTGCAGGCAGCAGCAGTTTGCTGAGTGGATGAAGGGCAGGCAGTCGCATCACATCTGCTCAGTCTGATGACTTTCTCCCACCATGTCTGATTTCTGACCTCTGTTTGCTCTGTTGTATGGAAATCCTCCACCACTCCAGGCGCTGAAGAGGCTGCGGACAGCGGAGTTCAAGCCCTATGTAATATTTGTCAAGCCTCGTGTCCCTGAGAGCAGACGTCGCCGCAGCGCTGCCACCTCACCAGGAGGGGGAGAGCATGGCCGTGTTACAGTAAGTTTTCTCTGCCAGTAAGAGCTGTGTGAAGGCTTCTTCTGTCCAACACATGCAGATTTCAACATGTTTCAAACCTCTTCATACAGTCTACATTACCAACATGCATTTTAGCCAGTTAATCTCACCTCCAACACCAACTCGCTTCGAGTTGGTGTTGGAAACATACAAGCTGGATATCATTTCCCCTTCTCAAACGTTTTTTGAATCAAAACAAATTCTTCTATGAGTATGCAAGACCCAACTTGCAAATTTAATTGCAATTTGCAAGGGACGTTCAATTTTAATTTAATTAACTTTATTAATTCTGCTCGGGGAAATTATATTTTTACACCCTGTTGTTTTTTTTATAGCACACTCACCTGACACACACAAACACACACACATGCTGCCACAAAGTCGGCGCTTCAAGCACCCTCCGGTTCCCCAATCCAAGTCCCGATGGACTGAGCTGCTCTAGCCTTCGGTATTTGTGAAACATGATGCTGCTTCCATCTGCAGCCATGAATAGTTATTGTGAAACAGGCTGTTTGTTTAGCTAAACATGTTAGACGGTTTTACAAGGAGCAGCCAAACGCACAGTCACAGTTGTTTCTCTGTGGAGTCATGGACAGTGTCTGCTTCAGGTCCTCCAGAGTTTATGTTAATGGGTTGCTTCCCTCAGAGGTCTGTATTCAGACAGGGTTAAACCTGGTGAATGTACAGAAGCCCTGAGGGGCAAGTGGAGAAATTTTTTTTTTGATGATCTCCTTTGTTTGTGACTTGAGAACTTGAGAATTTTTTTTTTCAAATTTGAAACAGAGTAAAAAAACATCCAGGAGAAACAGGGTGAACTTTGTTTTTTCAGGCCGAAAACCTTTTCTTTTTTTTTTTGGTGAAAGTTTTGGCAGAAAAAATAAGAATGTTGTTTTGGATTTTTTTCTCACAGGAGAGAAAACAATTTAGATCAGACTTAGAAAATGTATCACCAGAAAAAGTCCTCTCTTGCCCCTCAGGGATTCTGTATGCATACGTCTCTTTTTGTACAAAATCACTTCCTTTTGCTTTCTGCAACAGGACGAAGACCTCCAAGAGATGCGTCAGTCTGCCATCCAGATCGATCAGCAGTATGGACACCTGGTGGACCGGGTCCTGATCAAGGAGGACTCAGCCAGTGCCTGTGCAGAACTGCGAGGTATCTTGGAAAGGCTGGAGCGAGAGTCCTTCTGGGTGCCTGTCTGCTGGGTGCGGAGCCAAACTTAAACTCCTTCTGCATCCTCCAAAAGAACTTCACAACCAACCCACCCAAAATCCTGCACCGGTCCTCTCCTCATGAGCTGATACCCTTCTTCTCCCCCCCCAAAGGCCGGCTGGCACAGCCCGGGAGTCTGCTGAACTCCCCCATGTGACTGATACAGGGCTGGTCAACCAGCCATAAACTGAGGCACCACAGGGAGAGGATGATGTCAGAGGAATACCTTGTTGCCTGGGGTGATGCAGCAGATCGACAGCTCTCTTGGCCCGAGGCCGCCCAAAAATCACAGATTTACTGTCACTTCCTCGGGTCATATGTATTCAGGTTTGGTTTTGATTTATTTATTGACTTCAGAAGACGAGGGACAGATGAACATTCTTAGTTTCAGAAGTGTTTTATTCCTCACGCTGTCACGCTTCACTAGAGTGTGTCAGGTTTGGGATCTCACTCAGAGGATTGCTCAGTCAGTCAGCTTTACTCTGACTCTCGTTGGAGTACCTTTAGTAGCATGTTTTTTTTTTTATTCATCTCAATGCCAATCGCAGAATGCTTCCAATTAATTCTTACTGCTCATGCATCCTGTATAGTATAAGAACCAGTCATACAGTCATTCAGGAGTAATTAGAAATACAGCTAAGTGAATGCCATTTTGAAGCTGTTCTTTTTGCTAAAGTCTCATTTTCACACGTCGACAGAAACTAAATTATACCCAAACGGAATGTGAGAAGTTTATTTTCTACCAAACTGTTTGTTTTTAGGAAACGCATGACGACTGATTATTTAATCTCAGATGTACATATTGTAAATGTCACTCCTCGTGTGCCAACGAAAGATCTCGTAGCACTTCAATGCAACCTGTTTACCGTCGATCCCTGGGAACCCACGTCTGTTTGTGTGTAGAATAATGCTGTGCACAAAGTGTGTGTGGATGGATGTCACAGTGTATGTTCACATACACCAACCTGAGATGCTCCTTTTACGTACAGGAATGGATTTTGTACAGTTTCCTCGCACATATCTGTATTTTTGACTGCAGGAGAAGAGTCGGGTACTCGGTGTCTGTTTACTTTGATAATCAGGGTTTTGCGTTATTGATGTCTTGTCCGACTGGAGATGCAGTGTTGAGATGGGAGATGTAATATCCACAGCTGTCACAATTCATTTGCAACTATCAGCAAATACTTTAATAATTGAATATTTTAATTTATTTATCAAGTGAAAACATTCCGTCAATTATCAGGAGTCTTTCTTTTTTGTCTTGTTTGATGGTAAAACTGAAAATAAGTAAACCTTGCGTATTCAGGGGTGTGTAATAGACATTTCTTACCATTTTCTGAAATGTTAGAGAGAAACATTTTTGTAAGCCCTGAGGGGCAAGTGAATTTTCTTTTTTCTCTCCTGTGTTTATCACTTGAGAATTGGTGAAAAAAACACAAGTTTCGCCAGGATAATCTTTCTGAGTTTGTACATTTGTATATTTCTTCTGTGAAAACTTTCAGGAGAAAAATAAAAATTTCATGCCTGAAACCAAGTGAAATTCTCTTTCCGGAAAAACACACACTCTTGCGTGACCTCAGAAAGATTATCCTGGCAAAACCTGTTTCACCTGTTCTCAAAACATAAACACAGGAGAGAAAACAATTTAGATCAGACTTAAAAAATGGATCAGGGCCCCTCAGGGCTTCCGTACATATTACTAAGTAATGACAATAATTATTCAGTAACAGCTCTATCTCAAATGACAGGCCTGACAAGAACATAATAAACAGTATAAATCTGACATCATTGTCGTATTCACAGTAGCAGAATACATTTATTATAAGTTAAAAGACAGGTTCACACTTTTTCAAATCTGTTCATAAAAAATAAGTGCAAATTCCTGAGTGTACAGTGAAAGAGTTCTCGGTGTGGTAATTGTTCCTTCTCTTTATAGTGATTGTGTAAACATTCCTCTATCACAGCTTTAATTAAAGTCATTGGGATCCAACAGCACGGCTGTCTGGTCAAACTGAAAGAGGGAAGTTTGTACCAACAAAACAATGGGCCAGTCACAATGTCCCCTCTGAAACCGTCGCAGTGTTGAGAGAGAGGCTGCAAGGGCATGAAATGTTTTAAATCGGAATGGGACGGCACAAACTTACTCTAACTTGTGGGTTTGGAGGTTTTAAGTTTTTAAATGAGAAAATATATAAATAAAATTAACCAGAAGTGCACGTATACACAAATATAAACACATTCAGTCCGAGATTTCAGGGCCAAAAGTTCCATAATGAACTGGATCTTACCAAAGATTCTGTTAACACACTGCCTGTTCCTTCCTAAAATACTTTCTGAAATATATATTAAGTGTACTATTTAGCCATATTGTTCCTGTATTGTGAAAACTGGTGCTGAAAAAACTCCAATCAAACTGTAAAACAAGGCAGCGCTGATCAAATATATTAACCGTGATCCTTATTAAAGGCTTCCCCTGGTTACCCAGTATTTAATGTCACAAAACGATGAATGTTGGAGCCTTCAGCCAAAGTCTTCAGAAATACAGATTTATGGAAAGTAGGCTCAAAATGTCTGCAGGAGAGCCCTCAGGCACACAATAATTTGACAGCACTAAACCGTTGCAGACTTTCTAGGAACGCACCTCAGAGTCTGGGACACTGGAATTAAACCCATATCTTTGAAGAGAATCACTTTATCCGCTAACTCAAACTGTTGCTCATATTAGCTTCTGCTGAACTTAAATAATTTTTACACAGAAGAAGAAGAAAGATTTTGTCTGCCATCACATATAAAGAAATCACATGAGGACGTATGTAGGGGAGAAATTATAGTGACCAAGAGCTCATTAAACATACTGTACATATTGGCAAGTGAGAAAGACTTGAAATAATGTGAACCTCTCCTTTAATGAAGAAATTAACACTCTACACTGGATGAACATATTTTGGATCACTCCCACACTGGAATTTGTCTTGAGTGTGTGTGTGTTGAAAATTAAACTGCTTCCAGATCCCTTCTGTTCTTTTTCTAATAAACATGCACCGATCTGTGGATCGCTTCGTGTTCTGTATGACCAGAAAACCCTGAATGTTGAGTTTGTAACGTGACATGTACAAAGTGCCATAATAAAGCTAGCTGAATCAAATGGGGTGCTTCATTCAAACTATTCTAATAAAATAAAAAACACTGTTAGGTTTTACGTCACAGTGTATGCTCATCCTACAGTTTGCACGAACATTGTAATGTCATAATGTTTAATGTGTGTGTTAACCTCTCAGCTGTTTTTGGCTTCAGTGCAGTTCATTTAAGTGCATCGAAGACTCTGCCAGGAGTCCTCGGCTTGTGTCCACAAGAGCACTCCACACACAGCACATCTCTATTCTATCGGCGATGTTCTCCAGGTGGTATCCACTGGGGAGAGATTGTTGTCAAAGTGATAGATAAGGCAGGAAAAAATCGAAGGTCTGCAACGAATTTAAATGCACTTCAGAGGGACATCAGAGCCTCAAGTTCAAACTATTTCATGTGGATGTGGAAGAAACCAGCTATCTGTGAATAAAGTGTTCATGACCAAGCACTTCAGAACAGACTTTTGATAAAACAAACTTAGATACTAGCAATAGGGATGAATGCCCTCTGCCAATGTCATATTACTATTTAATGTTCAGTTGAAACTACTGGATGCATTCACACGTAGAGCAGCATTTTAATCTTGTAATTGATCCAGATACAGTTAATTTTAACTTCTTTATAGACTATGAAGTCAGATATTTGACAAAAAGTTAATTGGCCACTGTTTTGATATTTTATTTAAGCATAAATGCCAAAAATGTCCTGGTTTTTATTTTGCTGTTTCATATTTTATCTGTGCTCTGAACATCTTTGGATTCTGGCGCAGCAGATGGACAAAATAAGACCTCTGAAGAGGTCAGCACAGGATTTTCTAATTAAGAAAATTATGGATGAATTATTCATTTTGAATTGTTGGCTGCAGTCCTAATTTATAAGGTCATTTCATATTCTGTATATACAATCTTAATCTGTAAAGTAAATGGCTTAAAAGTAAGTCTAGAAAGTAAGTACAGTCTTTCCAGTATCTGTAATGGCTCAGAACTTTTTTTAAAAAGTGGATCGATTACTCATACAAGTACCTCAAAACTGTACTTAAAGTTCAGTACTTGAGTTTATATCATTTTACTTTCCGTCACATAACTCAGCCAAACCAATCTTATTAAGTTATCGAGGCAAAGTTCCCCTTTAACACACGGAGCAATTTCAGTAATTTTCTTTGAAATGTACCTTTAGATCACAGACTATGATAATCGAAAATATATAAATTAAAAAATGGTAATAAACATGCTGCGAGTGTATAGTGGTTGTCTAGATTAAAACTGTTCCCTGTGGAGTCCAAAAACGTATTTCCCTTTATGACTTTCCTGCAGTAAACACCTTTTTGGAGCTGGCGGTAATTCTTCATTACCGCCTCCTTTCAGTTTCTGTAATTGAAAAAAGATAGGAAGCCCATTATTCTGCCTGTGTAGCGCAGGTTTTTCGTTAAGTTTTGCGAGGCTTCATCATCGACTTTCTTTCTCTCCCTCTCATATGCAATTACCTCTGCGAGCATCCTGTGACTCCTGAGACCGCCGCTGACAGAGCCAATTAAAGTAGGTAACAATCATTTTAATTAGTGAAGCTGCTCCACGGAGAAAATGGAACCATGTTAGTTTGAAGGTGTGCTGAGGCTGCACATGCGTCCACTGACATTCATTATAGACGAGCACAATATGCTGTGATACATGAGCTCAGTGGTTAACACGGAGGCCAAGCGCTCACATGCACCTGCTGAATAAAAACCAGTCATCTGTTTTTAAAGAAAAGCATCTATAAAAAAAACCTAAAATCTAAAAAGAAATCATTAGCAGTTTAAATGTTTATAAAAAAATGTGTTCTGTTTCTTTGCTTTCACTACATTTCCCCAAGGTTTGTTATTTTAATGCATGAAACCATGTGGAGAAAAAAATTCAGGAGGATTTTTTTTTTCTTTCAATAAAAATCCTCAGGGAGAATTTTTTTTTCAGCTGTTTTCACAAATGAAAATCAGACTTAGAATATTGATTACCAGACAAAAATACTTACTCATTTGCCCCTCTTTGCTTCCATACAGGATGTACCTTTAACTTGTTTACCATCTTAGTTAAGCATATTAGCATGCTAACACAACACAAAATATGATTTGATCCATCCATTAATTGTAGAAATTCACAGAGCTATGATATAAAAAAACAACAACTTGGGGTTTTAGTTTTATTTAAGTACATAACACTAAGTTAAGAGCTTCGTCAGGTCTTGCTGTCACAGTGATGTTGCTGATCATCACACCTGTACAGAGACCCAAACATACCTGTATTCACTACATCTGGAAACACTGGTGTTCTTTTAAAAAAAAAAGAATAAATAGCTCAAACACAACTCACCCTAAAGGCACAAAGTGTCATTGTTGTATTTTCATTCATGCAGAGGTTAAACAAACAAGACACACTGTGCAAATGAGACGGCTCTAGAGTTTTTATTTTCTATTTTTTAATGGACTTTAACCCAAAATTAAAGAACTGGAAATAAATCCGCTTTAAGGTTAATTATCTTTACATGTTAAACAATTACAGTGGCCTTTGTGTCAACTTCAATGCAAACTTTACCAAGAATATGAAAAAAAAAAAATGAAATCCAGCTTAACAGAGAATCACTGGCTGTGCTCTCTGAGAACAACTATTAAGTTCCACGAAGCAGTTGAAATGGGCTTAAGATTTCCTCAAGATGAGGACAAATATAAAAACAGTAATTATAGCAGAATGGAACCATGCAGAGATTTGTAATTAGTCATGTTTATTTTTACTTCATGGTTAATGATGTTTTCTAATCGCTTCAGAGCGGGGGATCTATTCTCTCTCTCGGCTCATTTCGGCTTTTTTTTTTTTTTTTTTTAACTTTCTAAACTCAATTATGTGAGAGCATTATGTAATCAAATGGAGATTTAGGCTTCAAAAACTTTATATTCAATAGTCTAAAGTAGTCAAAAAGTGTGTTTTGAGCCATGGTTAGCAGAGAAATAATAAAAAAAAACATGAACATGAACCATGCCTGAGTCGAGCCTTTGACCCTGAAGGCAGCTATAATGAGGATGATATATTGAGCCATGATTGAATCTGAATTTAATTACAGGTATATGGTGTTTGGCACAGCAGCACCTCCGTCTGAGCCAGACTGGATGTATTACAGGTCCAAGCTGAAGATATATTGGAAGAACAGCTTCCATCTGAGCGCTGTTTCTGGAGATGGATGAGATGACCTTCACATTAAAGAGGGTCAACGTCTCACTCATTCTCCTGTTTGAATTGCGGGGTTGAGATGCAAATCACTCAGAAACGAGTGTTTGTTCACTAAAGCATGAGATTAGAGATAATAACCTCTTTTAATTTCCAACAGAGCGGGAATTAGAAAAGGTTGACCTTTATAAATGATCGCAGGGAGGTTTGCTATGATTCTCTTCACATCTACAAACAGTGTCATCCTTTGCTGATCCGTCTGCTGTATTTAAGATCAAATAAATATTGTCTGAAATGTATATGCTTTCTGCAGTATCTTACCTGTTTTGTTTCCTCTGTGCAGATGTTTTGTTTGTTGTCTACAAACAGTGATAAAGAGTGATAATTTATAATGAATGAGGTTATCATCCATCTGCTTCTTTTGTGTGTGTGTGGGCATTTGCTCGTCGTGATCAGGTGATGACAGGTTTTACCAATGAGCTGATTATTCAGCTGCAGTGTGAGTCATTGACTCGCTCTGTTTTGTAGAAACCACAAAAGCTGCTGCCAGATGTTGTTATTATACTGAACGGTTTGTCACATCTTGACACCAATTAGACGAAATATACTGTATAGTTCCTTGAAACCATAAATACTATATAGTAATATTTTATCATGTCATATCAAACTAAATTTTAATTTTGATCCCTCACAAACTGATTAATCTATATAGTGTTTTTATTGTCAGTGGTGGGATCCACCATTCCTACATTGGGTTCAAATGGTATGCACGCACACTGGGGTTCTCTTTCGAGTACATAGTGAAAAAATATCTTTCTTCATCGATGAAACTGAATAAAAACATTTTGTTTAAAAAAAAAGTCATCATATTTGAAACCGAGTGAAGGAACGGTATGATTTTTTTTTTTCTGCATGTGTGAAAAAAAATGATCAGGAGAGACATTGTTTTTCTTCACCTGCGAAACTGAGTGAAAAACAATGTATGAAAAAAAAAATAATAAATTAGCATGTGTGAACAATTTTGTGAGAAAAAACTGTTTTTCTTCATTTGTGAAAACTTAAAAAAGAAAAAAAAAAAAAAAGATTTTCTCCCTGTGTGAAACTGAGTGAAAAAAAAAACTTCAGGGGAAAAAAAATTTGAAACTGAATTTTTTTTATGCCATTTTTTAATGCCATTTTTTTTTTATGAAGTTTTCTTCATATGTGAAACCGAGTGAAAAAGAAATGTATGAAAAAAAAATTCTGCATGTGTGAAAAAAAGTTTTTATATACGTTTCTTTTTCGAGTGAAATTTTTTTTATGAAAAAAAAGTTTTTCTTCACCTGTGAAACTGAGTGAAAAACAATGTATGAAAAAAGAATTTCCACATATGTGGAAAACAAATTGAGGCGATTAGTCTTCATGTGTGAAATGGAAAAAAAAGTTTATAATTTTTTTTTTTTGAAAAAATATTTTTGTGAAACTGAGTGGGGAAAAAATTAAGGGGGGTGTTGAAAAATGTTTTTCTTATGTAAAACTGAGTGAACATGTTCAGGAGAGAAACTGTTTTTCTTCACCTGTGAAACCAAGTGAAAAAAAAATATGAAAAAACTTTTTTTTAGCGTGTGTGAAAAACAAATGAGAAGAAAAACTGTTTTCTTCATTTGTGACACAAACTTTTTTTATGAAAATTTTTTGGATGACTTTTTTCTATGAAAAAAGTTTTCTTCGTGTGTGAAGAAAACAGTGAAAAAAAAATTAAAATTGTTTTCTGCATGTGTGATTTTTTTTTTCTAATGTATGTTTCTTTTTTGAGTGAAACATTTTTTTTATGAAAACATTTTTTTTCTTCACCTGTGAAACCGAGTGAAAAACAATGTATGAAAAAAAATAAATTCTGCATGTGTGAAAAACAATTTGAGGAGAATAACTTTTTCTTCTTTTCCTGTGAAAAAAAAATCAGGAGAAAATATGTTTTTCTTCTCATGTGAAACCAAGTGACAGGAAACATTTTATGAAAAAGCTTTTCTTTACTCACAACAAAGTGTAAAATAAATATGGAAAAAAAATGTTCTTCATGTTTCAAAGGTATGTTTTCCAGTGAAAAAAAATGACAGGAGAAAAGATTGTTTTTATAAGGCTCATTTCTGTGTTGAGTGTTTGAGTGAAAGCTGCAGGATGACTGAAAGGATAAAGCCAGGACTCCCACAATGCAGCTCAACAGTTCGCTCTCCCTATTGGAGCAGCCTGGTTTTAACTGATGTTCGTGTTAAACTTCACTTTCAACATAAAACACAAGAAAACACAAAACTTTGACCATAAACTGTGATCCAACATGAAAAGGCTCAGAAATGAAAATGAGGCCATTAATACACAATATTCCACCTTCGACACTGACGACAGATTAGCACCAGTTTTAACACATTCCTCACCAAAACAAAGACATGATGGTACATAACCTGCTCACACACAGTAGATATATCTTGTGTTTGGTGTGCACGGAGAAATTAAAACTCACGTGGAAGAAAACATGAAAGCTTTTTGTCCTATATAGAACGTGAGTTAGTGATAAACTTCAGCCAGTCAAGAGTTGTTTTTTTTCCACAGGAGAGAAAATAATTTAGATCAAACTGAAAATGAATGACAGAAAAAAAATCCTTGCCCCTCAGGGCTTCTGTACCATGTTGTACTGCCTATGAAGACTTGATGTTGATCTTTCCCTGTTAACACTGTCTATTTCAGTCATGAGGGAGCATCAATTAATCTTATTCAGGCCTAATAAAAGCTAGTTTCTACTGCTGTGAAACCATTTTCACCTTTGTATTTTAAGTAATGTTTACTGAGGCTCATCTGTATCTGACTTGATCCAATACTGTTTTCACAGTTTCACAATTTCATTCAATTTTCTTTTAAAACAGTAAAAAATTGTGACGATTTAATTTTCCATGAAATGCCTCAACAAAAATATTCTACTTATATAGACAATACAAAATATCAAGGGTTGTTGTTGTTTTGCCTTTAAAAGACAGCGAGATTGACTATTTAGCTGCACTGTTGTGGTTCAGTTATTATTCAGGGCCACTTATGATGTTTTTCAACTGGAAAACAATTTCAAAAACAAAGAGAGAAAAAATAGTTACAGCAGTTTTCTCCCCTGTAGTGCAACACTGCGGGGAGATCGACTAAATGGAAGTTTTAGTTATTTAACTTAATTATGCTGCTTTTATCTATTTCACAGAAAAAGAAGAAAAACATCAATATAACAGTTGCATTCATTCATTCATTCATTCATTCATGCTTTCATTCATCAAGACCAAGAAGTTTCTAACAGCCTACACATACGTATACGGAGGAATGTTTGGGTGTCTACATACTTTTGGCCATGTGTTATAATAGAGAATCAAACTTGGACACACTTCAGATGAGGTTTTTGACGGTTGCTACACAAAAGACAGCCCAGTCCAGTCATGGTTTGTATTCATAACTTCATGGAGGAGATATGACTGAGATCATATCAAGACAGCAGCTGTATCACCACTAGATGGCAGGAGCAGGACATGAGGCGGCCCTGTGAGGGACATATATTTTTGGCAGGAGATGATGTTGGAGATATTTTCACCCTTAAAATTGCTTTGTGATGACGATGTTAACATCCTAATTTCTGCCTGCCTCCAGGCACTCAGCGCCACGTCACACTCCACTCTGTTTATTCACTTGTGCTGCTACATATGAGATGAAATAAAAAGCTGGTAAATAAACACACATCTCTCAGGAGTGATGCTGATAAAGGCTACGTGTTATTGAAGCTGTGATAGCACGCAGCAGCGGTCTGCTTCTCCACAATCAGCCCATCTAATCTCATCTGTGCTGCCTCTTAGGTACAGTACAGCGTGAAGGCCACACATTTATCTCCCCACACGACTTTTTTCATAATCTTACTTGTAGTAAGTAGATTTCTCCGTGATGGATGAAGCAGAGAACAAATGATTGCAATCGTGAAGCTCTTCTGTAAACGTTTCCCTCGTGTCCTTGGTTTCATTGCTGTGGCCCCCCTCAGGTGGTGTTATCTATCAGTCGTGGCACAATACATTTTATTGAAGAGCACACACACACAGATATGAACACACACACACACTCACTCCCCAACCTGTTCCACCATTATGACTGTGATTGCTTTGGGATTTGAGTTTCTTTCATTATTCATTTGTCAATCTTAATTTAAATCAGACTTTGAATCTCACTGGGAGTTTTATTTGCGCGGGACAGGTTGAGATTACTTCAGAAACTTTTGTGTCAGATCAGGTGTCTGATGATGTGCGAGCTCTGCAAGCTGTTGCATCAGCAGACACAAGATGTGTGAGGATTTACTTTGCTCTTTTATTGAGGTTTTCATGTAAAGATGATCAGTATGCCCATCCTCAATCTTACTTGTGCTATTCCAGGGAAGAAAAAAATAACCTTTCAGTTTTTTCCTCCTAAACTTTTTCTTTCTGGCTCAACAGCTGTTAAATGGTTTGACATTCATGGTCTTGAGAGGATGAAGCCAGTTGACTTTGGTGATCCTCTGACTTAATATCAAGCGCAACATTTAGGTCAAAGTGTTGTCCAACACTTTGCTTTATCACCAGCTACCTGTAAACCTAATGGCTTTCTGCACCGTTAAAGCAAATTAGCAAATGTTAGCATACTAAGACACAAATTTTCCTTTCCTTCATGTGATTTGCTGTCTGACATCTGAACAATGAAATTTGATGTCAGCTCATGATATGTTGAACAGCTGCAAACAGCTGTGTGAGTTTGACTAGACTGACTCTTAAAATTAGTGACAGAGAAGGTTAGGAGCAAATAAATACAGCCACAAAGCATCTGTGACTGGATCTAAATGTGTATTTATGCTTAAAATCATAAGTAATTATTCACTTATCATGTGCAAATGTCTGTTTCAGCTCAGGGACAGGGCAGATTATTGTTCTCCAAAGTTTTCCTTCATTAAATTACACTTGTATGTTATATAATATAACTTGATGTTCTTCCTCAGGTCCATTTTTATCTTTGATATTTTTCTCATTTCTTTGAAAATGTTCTTCTGAAATTTGTTTTGAACTCAGTCACACATGAAAAAAGAATTCTCCTGAACTTTTTCAAAAAAATATCTATAAAAAAAAATTCAAAACATTTTTTTTTCTGAATTCTTTTGGAAAATGTTATTGTGAACCTTTTCTTTTCACTTGGTTTCAAGTCAAACACAGAAACTAATTTAGATCAGACTCATAAAATTGATCACCGGTAAAAAAAAAAATTCTCACTTGCCCCTCGGTGCTTCTGTTACATATAAAACTCCCCGTCATGCATTTTACAGCTGTAGTTACAGCTGCTAAACAAACAGTATAATAAGCTTGATCAAATTGCTTCTCCAACATTTGATGTTAATGTGACGAGAGTGCTGAACCTCTTCAGACACACTGATAACATCCGTGCAGCAACCCAAACCCCAAAGTTTGGGAACATTATATCATTATCGTCCTAGAAGCCGAGAGTAATACCCATGAAGCATTAGATGATTTCAGGTCAGTAGCTTTCTGACCTCTTGGCATTTCAGAAGCTTATCAAGAATAAGGATTAAATGCACACTGATAGACTTTCTCAATCAGGATTTAGAGGTCGCCACACTAATGCCAGGGTCTTATTTATTGACTTCTCTTTAACATTCAGTACCATCCAGCCACTCCTCCTAACAGAGAGGCTCATCTTCCACTTTGAACTCGATTCTAACCTGATTGGTCGTATAATGGACTTTTCACCGATGGTATTCTCTCCAACCAACTCTACTTATCCACCGGCTCCTCCCAAGTTTGCAGCCTCTGCCCCTCCTATTCATCATGAGAAGACGAGGGGGATGTCATCACCCTTGTTAGCAAAACGACCAAGTGCCAACCCCCCCGCCCCCCGGTCCACCTCCCATCCTCTTCTCCATCTGCTGATCAGCAGAGGGAGTTCAGGCCAGAGGGGTTGATTAGTTGATAGTCTGGTCTGCCTGACTCATCGATCTTTTATCTGACTGAGGTTTGTACAAGTTACAGTCCATGGCTCTGAAACATCAGTCACTGTGCTGTGCACTGATAACTCCATGGTGCTCTTCATGGTGTTGAAGCAGCAGACTGATTTGTAATTGTGCCTTTCTGTCTCAGAACCGTCACTCAGTTTCAATCTTTAATATTCTCCCAACTCCCTTCTACGCTTTTTCTATTCTATACTCTATTGCAGCCTATATACTCGAGAGTATTTTCAACTTCATGATCACAGAAGACACAGACACACTGCTGCCTCTAGTATAATATTCCTATATTTCTGTGATCACATATAAATGTGCTGATGATTCTGCGTTTGTTAGCCTTCTTGAAGGGGACAAATAGGATCAGGAGCCAGCTGTAGATGACTTTGAGTCTTGGTGTGAGTGTTTCCTGCATCTAAATGTGTCACAAATGAAAAACAGCATTGATTATTGACTGTAGGAAGTCTCCACCAAGCCCCCTGCCAACTGTTATTAAAGGTGATGATATTGATCTGTTTGAAAGCCACAAATATTCAGGCGTTGATAATAAACAGTGTCTCTAACCCCGTGTTGATGTTACCTCTAAAAAAATGTCCAGCAAAGACATCTTCCTGAAAAATACGAGCTATTTTGAAGCTTCTGCTGAGGTGATGTCTCTCTTTTCCAGATGTTTTAAGTTCAGATCATTAAGACGAAACCTGAAGTTTGAGGTGTTGCACTCAGGATTGAGTTTCAGGGCGCCTGCTTGCAGGACTAAATGACTCAATGCTCTTTGATCCCGGTGCTATTGATATGCTCAATAGCAATTACCACTCTGGCTGCATTCCTCGCACCAGGCCAGTGTTTCTGAAACTCCTTCAGACCACTTTACGAATAAAATAACCTTCATGGACCACCTAACTTCCCAACATCCCCCCAAACAACTGATCTAATTCAACAGTATAATAAAATTACAACCTCATTAGATGTCGGTCTTACAAAATACTTACTGTCTCTGTTGCCATCCTTTTATAGTTATAGTCTCACAAAACCCATATTCACATATGCTGACATACATATGTCGCAAAAACGGTCACAAAACGGCTAGCTAGCAGACATCGCTGCAGCCTGACAACACAGCAAAACAACCAATTCAAATAATGATGGTTGAATTTACATATGAGCTCATATAATATTTGAAACAACACGTCTATTCTACTCTTTAATGAGGCTCCTTGTCATGTTTCAGCAATATCCAGTCGTGTGACGCTTACAAATGTTGAAACGCGGCCACTGGCTTGGCAGCCTTGTCCGCTGCACCATCATCCCCTCCACGGATATGAAAGTCAGGTCACAAACGATGACACGTATGTTTGGAGAAATGTTCACTGCTACACTTTATTCTGGTGACTGGGCTGGTTTCAGATGCAGATGGACAGACAAAAATCCTCACAGGGTTTTATCAAAATAACTGTTTAAAGATCTGAGATTGTATTTAAAACATACAGACACATTTGTGAAGTACAAGTTTGCTTTCATTCCTTTAGTACCACATAAGTGTTGATAAAGTCTGCCATAATACTGCGACATGTTTGTGGTCCGAGCGCATCTTAAACCCGTCTCCGGGGTTCACCGCTTCACATCTCACACGTTTCTTAATCTGACCAACCAGATTTTATAAAGCACGTTTAGCTGAAAGTTTGAACCTGAAGGTACGCCTCTATTGTGCACATGAACACTTCCGAACACACACACTCGCTTTATAACTTCAGTTTCAAAGTCTTGCTGTAAATCTCTTTAAGGGAATTTGTACGGGGCTTTAGCTCGTCAGGCTGTGATGACTTGAGAGGCGTGTGGGATGCTGCAGTTGTGTTCCAGTAATTATCACGGCTCCCTGATACGACTGAAAAAAACTGTCCTGAAGGATCTGAGGATGTTGACACGCGACAGGCGGTCAGGTGGATGCATGTGTCGTTTCATGAGCTGGATGGATTATTAGCCAAGTTAACTATGCAAAATGCCACTGATTTCCCCGGAGCTCATTAGGAGCACATGAAAAGAACCGCCTGATGAGTGTGTGACTTGTGATTTAATTAGTAATCAACTTGCTTAAGCAATAAACGGAGTCAACAGGTAATTAAATATGATTTAGCCCCAGGTAACAGCCAGGGAGTGTGTATTTTAGATTGGGTTGGGTGAGCACTTTTAGCAAAACAAACAACTGTAAACTATTTTCTAATTTAGTAAATAGTCTCTTCCGGCGCTAAAGACGAGATAAAGTCAACAGCTCTTCATCGCAGGTGTCTGTTTTGAGTTAAAAACTCTAATATGTTGCCAATTTTGCTTTTATGACATCAGATTCGCGCTGACATTAATAAAAGATCTCAAGGTTAACTGCAGTGTCCTCACTGTGGCCTGACTCAGCTAAAGGTTCCCAGAACTGTGGGAGTGTGCTGAGAAGTGGAGAATTAAATGGAAAACTCAGTGTTCCCTCTCCGTCAGTGGATGGTACGAGTGGTGAAAAAGAGAAAATGAAGCCTTGGTTTCAATCTCCCTCCCTGGTATGTTCTGTACTTCTTCGCTCAGCTCTCCAGTGGCTGTCTGGCTGTCAGTTTGTGACTGTCTCTTTGTTCAAACTCTAATTATCTCTCATTTTCTCTTTAATCTGCTCACTCGGCACAAACTGCGTTTCTCTCTGTGACACGAATGAAGAGTACAAGCGTGTAATGCCTGATTAAGTGCGAACGCCTGAGAAGATTAAATCAAACTGGCTTCAGATTCAGCTTGATGTTGCCTTCTTTCACTGATGAAAACACTGCATGCAGTCATGAGATAACTTAGATATTCTAACTATACACAGACTGACAAAGGCTTTTTGTAGAAACGGCTCAATGCAATAGATGTAACGCAAAACTCAGGATGGAGATAATAATGATATCTGGATCCTGTGCTACCTTTAAATAGACAACGATTTTTAGATAATGCAAATTTCTGTATGTTTACATTATGATATAAATTCTGTAACTTTTGTTCCTAGTCTGAAAAATAAAGTTTTTGCACTGAGGTATGTTCGTGGCAGCTTTTTTGCAGACTTATGGACATGCTGTCATGCTGCTGACTCCATCTGGGTCAGCGAGATGGTGATTTTAGGGCTTTCCGGGTCAATGAGAGAAACAAGGGGATACGTAAGTCAGGAAGCAAATAGTCAAAACAAACACAATCATCCCATTTAGTAAACAGTAGCACTGATGGGGCACCAGCCACTTCTCTAACCTGGGTTAGGTGTGTTGAAATCCCAGAACTAATAAAGCTCATTTTATTTAATTTTCTGTTTCTGTGGTGAACACGGGAGTAAAATGCAAAAAGAAAAAGTTTTTGGCTACGCCTTCATCATCGTTTAGCTTCAGGGCTGTGTCTTTTTTAATTTGTCACACTCCTCCTCTTCATCTTCATCACACAGAGACAATCGATAGGGAAACGAGGATAAAGCTGAACAGATAAAACCAGCTCTCCTTTTGAAGGCCACGCTGTACGAGATGTTGTTTTTCATCTCTCCTAAAGAGATTTTAGAGCACAGCCTCAATATCAAACAGAATCAGTCCTTTTAGTGAAACAAGTGGAAGTCTGTTTTTTCTGAAGAGATGTACAAATGGATGAACTTCTTTTATGATTATCGATCAATAATGGAGACGCAGTATACCCTCAAAGCAGGTTGGTGGGTTATTTTGGAAGCATTTTTCAGCAATCGATAAAAAAAGAGAGAAATCCAGAATCTCTGGCTGTTGCGAGTCTTATTCAGTGGACAGGCTACCTGTCCGTCTACCTGAGCACCTTTCTGTCTGCATGAACCTGCACGTACACTCAACACGCATGACCGGAGTCTTCCACGAGGCTCGGCAGACGTACTGCTCAAGCTATTAGCGAGCTGCAGCCAAATGTTCCCAAAACAAACGTGCTAGCTTGACCGCGGTGAGTACTAACAATAGCCTTGTGCATTATTTATGTTCATTATGATTTTGAGGTGTTTTCTTACAGTGATAAGTATTGGTTTTTATGAGGGTAATATATTTGTTGCAGTCGCCCCTGCACGTAGGGACAGACAGATTTAACTTCTTGTGTTTCAATTAATATTGAGTCGAACGTTGCTTCTAGACACATTTGATGATAATTTGAGATAAAGGTTACCTGCAAAAAAATTGTTTGCTATCATCAGTTTTCTAATATAACAACATTATACTTCCCCTCTTTCTGAGACGCTCTGTTGTAGCTCCTGTCTCTTTAAGACCCCCCAGTCTGCTCTGATTGGTCGGCTCACACACACCTGAGCCAGCCCCGCTCACCATGTCTCCTGTCAGCTCTGTGTCGTGTTTTCAGCTTCCAGTTAGCTTCAGTCCTACCGTGAATATAGGCGTAAATTATGCAGAGTTACTGACGAGGCGTTTGAGGAGCACTGTTTTCTGTGGGAGAGAGGAGCGCCTGTTGGTGCGGACTTTAGGCTTTCTAACTTTCAAGATCTTTTACATGCACAAGAACCTTTATAAAACACTGCAGGAATGGAAAGAAATGAAAAAGTATAATAATGTCGGTCTCCTTTTAAAGTTATCAACAAAACCTCTAATAATGAAGTGAAAGCTTACAAACAGCCTGAAGGATGTTGCAGAGTGAATAAGGAGCTAAAATATCTGTGAATTTGACTTTCTCGCCAAAAACTGAACAATTACAATGACTCTCTTCTGTTACTTGCTGGACTTTGATATTAGTCACACACCCCAGCTCCCCTCAAACAATGTTTTCCTCCTCTTGCTTTGGCACGTGGTATCGATTCGTTCATACTTCCTCTCTCTAAAGTATTTGTTCTATTGTTTCTACAATGCTCTTTTATGAACCTGTGCAGCCTCCCTCTACTGTGGGTGCGTGTTCCCACTCTACCAGGGCGACCAGTATGATTACAACAAGTTGCTGATGCACTGTGGCTGACCTGCAGGCAATTTCCGCCGCATAAATATCTGCTAAATGAACTGAAACTGAACCGACGCTGAACCCCAGCCTGCAGCAACTCCCAGATAAGAGTCTCTGGCAATGCGTGGAATATTAATATACGTGAACCAAGAGTTGTACAAACGTACAATATGTATCTGCTGCCTGGACTGGAACTGGAAGTCCCTGTGAGGACAGTCCCGCACCTCACAGTACTGAATGTCCACTAAACAACAATCAAGAGCATAAATTAATGGAGCAAATGTGTGGGCACGAGAAAGGACAAGTCTGAGCTCCAGTGCTCGCTGCTGCCGCTGTTGTATTTTCTCAGCAGCAGCGATGCCTAATAAAACCTGACTGGCACGCTAAATCAGGTTTCAAGTGGATTTTTCCGCTGCTGTGGCGTGACTCCTCCATTGTCCAAGCTGCTGTAATCATTCGAGGCTGAATGGGGGAACACTTCAGCCAATATTAAGAGCACGTAGCCGAGATGTCAGAGAGAAATTGCACCTCGCCAAGCTTCTCTACATTTGATCCAACGTGGCTCGCCGCTCTCCGGTTCTGTCTGCAGGAGTTGTCAGGCGCTTTGTGCCGACTCATTCTCTGCATTCTTTCCAACTTGGAGAAAGTTGAGGACGTCCCTGAGTCAGTTTGTAGGTCACTGTCCAAACCTCCAGAGAGATGACACATTATAACTCAGGACGAGTTCAAGGCGACACACGGAATAACTCAAGTCTGCTCCAACTTTTCGGCTTAAAACTTTTCTGTTTACTGCTGCACTTTATTAGATTAAATTTGGGGCCATTTATTCATAGCTCTCACTGCTCTGTAGCTTTATATTTTTCTGTTTATTCTGTTTTTGTTCAATTTGAGATTATTTATATCCTTCATTTATTTTAAATTCTACTTTGCCACGCTAGCGGCACAGCTCCGTCAGTCCAACTGTTTTGGTCCAGACTGAAATATCTCAACAGCTTTTGGAAGTGCTGCCATGAAATTTGTAGAAATTTCATGTTCCCTAGAAAAACTGCCGACCCTGCTTGTCCCCTGACTCATCTGGAGCCATCATCAGGTCCAATTATTCCATTATGGTTTAGCCTAAAGTACCGCTGTGCTTAAGTAGAGCCTTGCAGAGCTGCTAGAGTTTGGCATTATGGCTTTTTGGATCCAGAAGCGACCATATTTGCCCGACAGGATGGAACTGGGGAGGATGTCCTCAGTGGACCCGACTGAGGACAAGCAGAGTAGCAGCCTTTTATAACAAGCAAAAACAAAGGCTACTTGTTTTGTAATGTTGTCATTTCTGTCACTTTTCATTGTGTTTTGTGGTGTCTCTGCTGTTTGCACCATGTTTCCCTCCTGTCACTTTGTGCTCTCTCTCAGCCTGATTTTCCCTCCACACCTGCCCTGCATCAGGCTCGATAGCCCTGCCCTGCTCCCAGTGTTTCACCCCGTCTATCAGCTTCTATTCAAGGAGCCTGAAAAAAGAAGGGAGGGTCATTATGTCACTGAATCTCGCTTTGGGGCCAGACTGTGGTGACAGCTGTATTGAAGTCAATGGGAGATGCATGAGAATTACACCAAAACCCAACATATCTATGTCGTATGACCTCTGATGAAGAAGTGCCTCCCTTCTCCTCACCTGTCCTTCTCCACCTCTCTCCACCTGCACCTCATCCCCCGTCCAGTTTAGTTTGTATTTAAGTCAGGTTTTCTGTTCAGTCTTTTACGAGTCGTCTGTTCTGTCTACCTGTTCCTGCTGCTAATTTTGAATAAAGCCGTTGATCCGCCAGCATACCGTCTCCTGCATTTGCGTCCACTAGCTGGTTATCTAACGTTATTTTGTTACTGCTGGTTTGTGCATGACAGTCACACATTTTGACATATTTTAATGTTGCAAACTGAACATCATGTAGTTTGAAGAAGACTTGAAACAAGTGATTGAGACCATAAAATCATTAAGAAACTGTTTATGTAAGTGATAAATCAAGTGAGAAGTAGGGTCTTTTTCTCATTAGCTTACATATGGTCAAACTTCTTTTTGCAACCAGTGGATTCATCACCTACTGGTCATTAGAAATAATGCAGTTTTAAAGCACTTCATAGTCCCAGAGGCCTCATCAACCGTCTCTGGGCTGTAGACTTGTTAAACTGCCTTGTTTTCCTTTCACATCATGACTCGTCTTAAGTAGTTTTAATCGCCTTCTTGTCGAAGGCTGCAATAAAAATAAACTTGCCTCACCACAACAGGACACCACCACTGCAAAACAACCTTTTAATTTAATTGTTTCACATTAAAAACACACACTGTATGCTGCATCACAAAATGAGAAAACGCTGTCCTGCGAGAACGATTGAAGCCAAAGTAGAGAGAAGAGAAACAGCCGGTGTCGCTGTCGTCAGGAAAGCGAGACACGTTCGTCTCACACACCGCTGCAGGTCGGCTGAGGATTGTGTTCGTCTGAAGCCACAACATGAGATAGTACACAGAGACAGCAGGTTGAGCCACAGATGGGAAATCATGATTCAGACAGTCTCACGAAGCACTTGAATTCATTCCTACCTGTAATGTACATTGCCATGATGACAGAGACCATGCGAGGATGATCATGGACTAGAAAACTCTAAATCTTCCACATGGTCTCACACAAGCTTTTGGTGTCGAGCCACATATATTGTAATTGTTGCTTCTGAGGACCTCAACCTGTATTGTAGAGGATGCCTGGTGCTCATAGCAAAGTGTGTCCTTCCTTTTCAGCACGACATTCAACTATCCCAAAAAATGCTACTTCTCGTTACATAACATTCTCACCTACCATTATGAAAAAAATGAGACAAAATGGAGCCACTTCCCGACCTTCAGCTGATGTTCTTTTGAGTTCTTTTGCTTCAGGCGTGTCTGCATGGTACCCGTTTATATGAGAAAAATAAAAACACAGATATTTACACCATAACGCAGCAGACCCTGTATCCAAAAAAGAAACAGACTGAACCCTCCACATGGTGCTTTTGTACTTTTTAAATCATGAAAATTGTTTAAAAAACGTCCAGAGTAGGTATTTTTTTTCATAAAGGACAAAATTATGCCATCCCTAAACAAGCTGTCTGAAAAATCACCCTGACATTCTCTTTCATGAAATAATGGTTTAACAACACCCTGGGCATAATCATCCGCTGCACTGTTTTGTATTCAGCCTCACTTGGCTGGGCGCTGCGGTGAGGTGCAGCAGCCAGAAGCCAGTCATTTATTCACATAAATTAACGGTAAGAGTATGACATCCCCTTTAAAGACGTCTGTAGAGAGCAGCTTTTGAAAACCCCGGGAGTCATGTAGCAAACATGCCTTTTTAGTAAACTGATTAAACTGAAACTGACAGGTTAAAAAAAAATAATGCATAATTTTCAGATTTCACTCGGTTTACAGGAATCAAAGCAAAATGTTCAGGTGTTATTTTTTTGTTTTTTTTCTCTCTCAGTAATGATCAAACATCACAAACCCCTTCCCCTTCAAGAAAATGAACTAAGAAATGATGATTCTCTAAGGACTGGTCACATCTGAACTATGATTTTAAACAACCATATGTTCAATCTGTACATTCGAAGTTTGATATCTGATCCGGGGCCCTTGTCACAGGCCTGTCCTGCAGATAGAGAGACAAATGGCACACATGTACAGTAAAGCAACACTGCAGTCCAGCGTATGCATCGGCAAAGAGAGCAAGATAGATTGACGCATGCAGTTTGGACAGTTCAAAACCAATTCTGTACAGTTCATTTGGCAGTGACCGACGTATGAATGTTTTTGTTACATAGATATGCTGCACAGGCATCAGTCCCCTTTATGGATGGCTGCCCCACCCAGTCTCTGATTTGTGAGGGTATGTGTAGACACAGACCCCACTGCAGGTCTGGCACAGCAGAGGCCACCCTCCCACTACAGTACAGTGCAGGGTGACAGAGAGGGCCGATAAGTCCGGCCGACAGCTCCTTAATCCCCATTAGTGCCTCAGACAGGGCGGTGTGACAGAGCGCAGCGCTGTCATTAGACCAGCCCCTGTTCTTGTCCTCGTCTCCTCCCCTCCCCCGTTAAGGTCCTGCAGGATGCCCTAACAGAGGACGTAGCGCCACCCAGTGGAGGCAGCCTCTGGACGCGTGTGGCTCGGAGGGGAAGGGGGGAGGGCCTCAGCAGGCAATCTCCTCCAGGGTGCCCAGTGTTGTCTGCAGGGGGACTGTCACAGTGTGGCTGATGGACTCTGAGTGGTTCCCCACCGGGTCACAGGAACTCTGGGCAGAAAGATTAAAGAGTTTTTAGTGCGAGGTCAGACTGGAGAGTGGCAAAACAAAATTAATTTGAGCAAAACATAAACTGTATCATCTGGTGGAATCCAAGTCTTCAGAAGATCCAGAAATGTTTTGAAAATACCTCATTAACACCCTAGGCATGCTGTCGAGCTTGTGCACCCACTTTAGAAGGTGTGTATGCTAACGCCTTTAGCTTAGCAGCTACTGTGAAGACCTCGGCTTTAAAAGGGGTTGGTAGCGTGCACCCAGTCTGAAGTGGATGACCTCAGGTCGAGGGTATAAAAGCTTCCGGAGACTTGGATTATGCCAGATGAGCTCTTTGGAGCATTTTTTTCTTTTTTCAGTTTTTTTTCCCCATCTGCTTGAACTGCGTAGGAGAACACTATTTAGCTGTGTTAACTATGAAACTTCTCCCAACTTTCCATCCGCATGTGAGTAAGTAAATAATGTGAATTTATCCTTTAAAAGGACATTTCATTCTACATGGTGTCTATTTGTGGAGCTGATCGCAGAGCTACTGCGGCTGGGGATCTAGCCACAACATGCTAACTAGTTGTCAACATGCTGGCACTAACCAGTCACAACAACTTTCTGGTTAGCAGGACGTTTAAGTTTTATTTAAGACGTATTTTTTAAACTGTGGACTCCATTAGAGCAAAACCAAGCAGAGCGTGTTGTGTGAGGCTCTCTGCTTCTCTGTTGCCCCAAAGCTCAGCTCTAAGTGCTAATGTTTGCAGTTGGTGAAATTAAACGTGCAAGTTTAAAGTTCACTTAAGTTGCAAACAAATCTACTTCTCCCATTTATTCAATTTGAGTGAATTCATTTCAGCCTTCAAAAGGACGGAAAAACTGCACCAGGCTTTGTTCAGGCTGATGAAAGTCAAACTGAGCATCAGAAATGAAAGGTCTTTATTCGGCAGGATGCTGCCACCAGACTGACAGCTGCTTCATTCATGTTTCACCATCTGTGACTTGTTCACTGCTGCTTGGCTAGAATCTGACTAGTACTGTCCAATGATATTCTGGTGTGAACTGTGACCATTAAATCTTCACACTGACTTCTCTGCAGATCCTGTGATGCAAATGTTGCTGCAGCTCCTTCCACCACTCCAACCTTCTCTTTAAACTGTCATTTTTATTGTTTTATTGTTGATTAAACTGAGACTTGATGTGCATGACCATGTTTGTTAAGTGGGGATTAGCTGCTCCCAGCAGAGTCCTTGTTGCTGATTCTTTGACTCAAAGAGCAAAGCTTTCTTCTTTCAAACTGGCGTGCTTCTGTCGGTCTGAATACAGTCTTAGATCTGCTAGGGTGCTCTTTCTCCACGCTGGTGTTGAGGTGGGGGGTGGGGGGGTGTATAGATATGCGTGATCAGAGGGAGAGAAATTACCCTGAATCTACTGTGCTTTGAAAAAGACTGACAAGTGAAAGGTTAGAGGCCGCTCTTACCACATCCTCTCCGTGACTCTCCTCCTCGTCCTCTCTGCTCAGTAAATCCAGTAGCCTGTCTTTCACCACCTGCAGAAATAAAAGGCCAAGAGACTTCATTCCCTCTGTTATAGAGGAACTCCATGAGCTCTACTTGTAATTATTGACTGTAAAGGAATATTGAACTTCAAAGTAAAAAGCAATTAGATGGCAAATATGGCAACAAGCAACACCATCACAATTATTTCAGTGTGAAACCTGTTAAATAGGTAGAACTGCTTTTGCCGGCGACATGTGGAGTTGTCATCCCCATTACTCCATCATGGCCATTAAGAAGAAGAAAAAAATCTCTCGAAAAAATGACTTTTCTTGTATTTCCCAAACCCTAGGGGAGGCGAGACTATTATGTGCTTATCAGAACCCTGTGCAGCTGAAAGCAGCAGGAGAAACTGTAAAGAGGGGCACGCAGAGGTGCAAAGGTAATGGAATAGCACCATCACACACTCTTTCATCTCGCCGAGCTTGAAAGTAAATCCGGCTCTTATCTGCTTTTTGTATCAGTGACATTGATTCGTGGTTCGCACTTCAACTACTTACTGAAAAGCCAGAAACAAAAACTATTTTTGTTTTATTTCACCAAAAATCTGTGAGAGTGCTTAAAGTAGTGATGTGCGGGTGTAATTAGATTAGATTTTTGCCGGGTTTATGAGATAAAAAGCGTAAAAATGGCAACTTTGCACTGACCTCATAAGCGTAGTCAAAGAGTTCTAAGATGGTGAGGATGCTGGCTCCTATGAACAGACCCATCTGACCGCCGATATCACCTGGAGAAAAGAGAAGTAGATAAAGACAAGAACAGAAGAGAGTGGCAGGCTATTTGTGGCAGGAGTCTGTTAAAGGGAAATATGTATTTCTGATCCCCAAGATCTTGGGGATCAGAAATACATATTTTTCCTCTTACCTTTGCTGTGGTGCTGTCTTTTTCCATCTAGATTGTTTGGGTTAGTTTTGGAGATATCAGCTGTAGAGATGTCTGCCTTCTCGATAAAATGTAACTAGATGGCACTCGTCTTGCGGTGCTCAAAGTGACCATGAGAAAAATACATTTGAAAAACTCAACAACAACATCTCTTTCCAGAAATCATGACGTGGTTCTTTGAGATAGTTGTTGTGAACAGTTTCTTTCTACCAAACTACAGCCATCAACTGTATCATCGCACAACATTTTTTGGAGAGCGCCGACAAGAGAGGCAGGTGGACGTGAAAGACGATCAGTTTGTGTTCGAACTGTTCAAAGACGTTATCCAGAAGCTCGGGGACAGCTCGCCAATGTGTCGCAAGCCTCCTTTTGCCCTCTTTTCTCTGTTGTCATCAGCAAGAAAGCTGAAGGTTGTGGAGTGTGAACAGCACAGCACTTTCAGGAAATAGTTCCTTCATGAAAATACTCAAAATAAGGTGTTGCGGGTAATCTTGAGTAACCGGGTCATGGTTTCTGGAAAGAGACATTGCTATTACGTTTTTCAAATGTACTTCTTTGCCACTTTGAGTACCAGATATCACTAAAACTCAGCAACTCGCACCAAAACAATCTAGATGGATGAACAGCACGACAGGTACTGTAAGAGGAAAAAAGTCTATTTTTATATTGAGGTCAACTGTCCCTTTAAAGTTGTGTGACAGTGCAAGTAAGTGTTCTGACTCAGTGTTCAATATGTTGCGAACGGCATGTGAGCTGGTTAAACTGACAAGTAATGACAATTGAACACTGCTTCCTGGTTTGTCTGTGGTTAGCAGCTGCAGCACAGACACAGTAGGATTCTCTGAGGTGTCCTGATATATGAAAATAACAAACTCTTGGAAAGACACTTTCACATACAGCAACAGTTCGATAGAGTTCTGCACGAGCCTGAAGCCAAACGCCTTTTTTTTAAAATCAATTATCAACCATGCTAATGCAACACCTTGGTTATACTCTGTTCCTGTGTTCGCTGGATATTGTAGAGAGGGAGAGATTTCTTACAAAGTCGATTTGAAAACCACAAAAGCCCTGAATCTGAGTCGACGTGTGCCTCACTCCCGGATCATTTCATAAAGATCACTGCTTGTCTCAATTAATTGTTCATTATGAAACCAAGTGGCAGCAACAAAGCCCTTTGTGTTCAGTTGAAGCATGTGGCTATTTGCTGCTCGTTTCATGCATTGATTGGTCTCTAAAGAACTGACAAGATTTTCAAATTTAACATCTTGCCACAACATTTCACAGCGCCGACATTTTATTGACGACTTGTCACATACTGCTATGGCACCATCATTGACCAGTCAATCAGGCGTCTTTGAAAAATCTTACCCAACACTGCTGCCATGAGTCAGGGTGGGCCAGCTCTCATGAATCAATACATTTTAAAAGAAGCATGGCTGAAGCTGACTGGATCCAGGTTTGGAAGAGAAGCTCGATGATGAGTAAAAACCTACCCAGCAAACCTGCCACCTCGTACGCTTTCTTCTGCTCGATGGTCTCGTAGTTCAACGCTTCAAAGAACACGTCCAACACTAAGATGTTGTCTCTGAAAGAGGCAAAGCAGGGCATTAGTTCGAATGAATCCCACATGAGGCGATTACTTGGCAAGCAACACAAACTGCAACAGGAAACACGAGCAGTGTGTGTGGGAGGAGAACATACTTGTTGCATGGCCAGACAGATTCCAGCTCTTTAAAACCTTCATTTAAAGGACTATAGGAAACAATGTGGGTAGCAGAGCGGCTCAGTAGTTAGCGCTGTTGTATTGATTTTACAGGGATCCTCTCTGTGGTGGGTCTGCATGTTTTTCCTTTTAATGTGTGTTCCCTTCGGATGCTTGGCTTTTCCCTCCACATCGGGTAAATTGGATGCTCTAAAAGGTGCGTTTGTGTGAATGTGAATGTTTGCCTGCTTTGGTGTCATGGCGATAAAGGAATAGTGTGAAAACGGCAAAAAAAATTATCAGCTGCCTCATTCACGAATGTTTTTATTGTTTATTTTTCCCTCTTAAACTGGCAATGGACAACTTCTCCAAGGTCAATACTGATTGCACAATAACAATGGCTGTAGAAAAATGACACCATCCACGTAAACATTGGTTCCCTATAAGCATTGCTTTCACTTCACCATGGCAACAATATCCGTCTACTTACGTGATGTACTTCTCTGACTTGTTGAACTTCTTCTGCAGGTAGCGGGCCGACGTCTTGCTGGGGATTTTGACCATGGACAGCTCTTTGTTGTAGCGGGTCATGTTGCATGGTGTTCGGCACATGCAGTTGCTGCTCTCCACCGCCGACAGTTTAGCTTCACGCAGGAGGGGTGATGGAGAGGAGGGGTAGATGTAGGAGGATGAGTTGAGAGTGAGGAACACAAGGGAAATATGCTCTCTTAGACACAAGGTGAGACTTAGGCAGAAAATATCACAAATATTCACATTCCCTGAATAGATTCCCAGATATTTTGCTTTAGGTATGAAGCTTCTGGTGCGAACCAAGTCATATTCAACTGGGTTGAGCTGTTGGGGTTGGGGTAATAATAAAATGCAATAAAAAAGGCCAGGTGGAGAGTCATCTGTGCAAGTCAAACAAGACTTTTATTATTCTTTTACCTTGCGGAAAATCAGCTCACTCTCAACACCACAAAACATACGGTATGTTATTAAAAGTATAAGATATGAAGACAGATTTAGTTTGATAAAGTCAGCAGGTAAGTTTGACAGACCTTGTGTTGTTGGCGTGAAGTCACCACGAACGTAAAAACACATTTTATCCATTAAAATCAGAACTCAGTTGATAGAAATTAAACAAAAAAATGTTTTCAAGTTAAGTTTTTCAAGCAAAAATGCCAAATGTTCACTTGTTTCACCATCTCAAATATGAAAATTTGCTGCTTTTCTAAGTTTTCGATAATTGTCAGCCATGACAACGCAGGCTGGTAACGTTTTCACCTTGTCAATCTGTGTGTGTGTGTGTGTCATCAGGCTAAATGTGGTCATGGAGACACCTTTTGGAGCGAGAACTAACACAAGAGCAGTTTTCAATACTTTGCCAGGTGTTTATATGTCTGTCTGTTGACAGTTTGTCAGCATGATAACAACCGTGCATGATGCATTCAGGAAATTTGACAGGTGTGCAGTTGAAAATGAAATGAAGCCTGAACAAGTTACAAGTTTTATCCAGAACCAAACTGGGCATAGATTCAACCTGGAATTATCACCAACAAAGCAATTATAGTAGATTTATTTTAGGTCCATGCTATCAGGACCTTTGCAAGTTTAGTGCAAATGATGCAACTTTGCAAATGTAAGCTCAAGACCTTGAGCTAGATAAGGATACAGGGACAGTATGCTAATAACATATCTATATGTAATACAGCCAAAAGAATTACAATTCAGGCTGCTGCACCGCCTACAGAAATCACCTCAACTCAGAAATAAGATGGACCCAGAGAAGTCGTGTCTGTATCTTAAGTGTAGTAAGGACTTGCATACTTATAGACTTATATACACACTGTATGGACCTGTGCACATTATCAGTCCAGTGTTGCAGCTCTGTAGTCCCCCCCTGTCTGAGACCCTCTGTTTTAGCTCCTGTCTCTTCAAGGCTCCTCCTCCTGTATACCCAGTCTCCACTGATTGGTCAGCTCACACATGCCTGACCCAGCACTGCTGACAACAACAGAGCAGCTGTGCCAGATCAATTCTTACGTGCAAAACTAGCTGCTAGGTATAAATTATGCAAATGTCTGACATGGTGACGTAGTGTGATGTCTGACGAGGCGTTCAGGAGCAGTGTTTTCTGTAGAAGAGGAGCTTCTATAGGTGTGGACTTTGACCTTTTTAACTTTCAAGATCCTTTACATGCATGTGAACCTTTAAAGCACTGAAGGAAAGGAAAAAATTACAAAGCATGATAAGTATCCTGTAACTGATGATTGCAGCCTTGATAGAAATGTTTATCAGAGCTTAAAATTATTAAGTTCAATCATCCTTGTTGGTTTTGTGTGTCTCAAAAAGACAGTAATATGAAAGAACACACAATGGCCCCGATAGCCTCCACAGCTAATTCCTTTTGAGCAGTCGCATCTTTATAGCGTGCTGGAGCAAGCTGTACATCAATGCATTTTCACTGCTGATAAACATTAAAGCTCATCACGCTCAGACTAAAGTACTGGCCTGAAGCTCCTGCAGCTTTGTGCTCAGAGTGACGGGTTTTTATATCTTTCGAGAGCCACAGGAAAATTCATTTAGCATCTCTTGTCTTAATCTGACTGAAAACAGAGGTCACATACTCAGTACCTACAAACACGGGCGTACAAATAACGCGGACGACTGCACACAGGGGCCCATTCATTCTGCGTGTTGAGTCTCGTGAATGTTCTCTATAAAAGCCTTAACGACAGTGTAAGTCAATGTCATTATCAAAGTCACAGAGGAGCGAATGTAAGGCACCAAACACAAACACGCCCTGAAGCAGCACCCGTGAAACAGCCTCTACCCCGACAGAGACAAAGTCCTGATACAGAAATGCCAGCCTCTATTCACAGCTCTGCTTTGGCAGGTCGACTCAAACAAAAAAAAACAAAAAAACTAAAATGCACTGGATGATTTTGTGTTAAGCCCACAGCCTCCTACATAACACCAACTCTCTCGCAGTGATGGTAATGTCAAGCGACACAAGCTTTTCAAATATAGCTCCGTCAGAAGCTTCTCCTGCACCGAGGCGCTCACTCTCACTCCTCACAAATCACTTTCCTTAAGCTGAAGACTGAATTTCTGAAGTTTAAATAGACCTCATTTAATTTCACCAGAGATTACCGAGTCCTTTCCCACCACCGAAAACTTCTCGCTCTGGCTTTAAAATCTCCCCGGCGCATCCACCCTTTATTCTCTGAACGGAGAGGAGAGGCTCATTTCTCTGTGGCAGAGCCCACAGATCACAGAGCACGAGGCAGCTATCCCCCACGGTGCACTAATAGTCGGCCAGGCCACACAGTCACGTAATTGCAAGAGGAAATTCAATATGGCTTCTCAGTGGTCTCTTATTTTTATTCAAATGAGATGTTATTGGCTACACAGGAGCAAGGCCTTGTGCATTCAAATGATTGATTTCTTTCTCCGAGCCTCTCACCTTTTATCCGCCGTCTTCACTCCCTTTCTCTCACACACAATTTGATCTAAAGACCAAATTACCATAATACATTTCTTCCTGGTAACCTTTTCCAAACACGTACGAAACATACAAAAACATAACTGGTTGTTGATGCTGCCTGTTGAAAGTGCAAATTGTATTGGATAAATACTCATTACAGCTGCAAAAAGCATAGTTTACTGTTAATACGTGCAAAAGCTTAGTAAAGGTTTAACAATGACAAAATAGGTAAGGTGGTTAAAGCAAAATTATGTTGAAATTGGATTTTTGATCGATTTGGCACCCCACCACAGTTTCTGAGTGCGACATCACTGTCTTAAAAAAAAAATCCCAGGTCTGTACCAATTTTTCAGATATAATATAGGTGCTTACAACAAACAAAACTCATCACATCATAACAATGTTATGTCTTTAAACTCGTATCTTGAAGTAAACATGTATGTAACGCTGTGATCCGACCCTCTCACTGAAGTTTCATAGTACAGAAACAAATGATAGGAGGCGGAGTGTCTGAGACAGAGACACCACTCACCCTATTACAAGACACTGCACCATGGAAATGACTTTGAAGCTGTTATTTTAAGGTAAAAAGTGCTTTAAACTGAATAGATGTATTTGTTTTGCTATTATATACAAGTAAGCAACTCAAAAGGCTTTTATTAATAATCGTCTAACACCAATAATACATAATAAACATACATGTAAATATACTTATAATTTGCTTTTACATGTACATTTAGTGCAAAAAAAAATGACTCTTAATACTTACATTTACTTGAGCAAGTAACATTTTTTTCATTGTACTTTTAACAACACTGACTAAAGCTTTTAACAAGGACCATATTAAGAGTTAGTGTATAAATAAATATCCTTCTGGCAGGTGGACAACTTATAAAGCCACTTATTTAAGACAGCTTTGGCAGGTTGAATCAACTGTTTCGCCGCCATAACCACAACTGGAAAATAATTGTGTTCCTGTCTAGATGTGTAATTGTGAGCAGTCTCTGTTAACTGAAATGCAAGTGGCTGGATAAACAGGTTGTTCTCAGACAACAGATGCAGCCATTTCCTATCAAAAAATACTTCCAGTGCCATCTTCAAAACTTGATTGACACAGTCAGGGAGTGAGAAAAGCCCAATCAAACTTTGCCGTGTGAAATCTCCCCTGGTGGGTATCGCAAATTGGCACTGAGTTTAAAACGAGAATTCATTTGCATTCAATGATCCAAGCTGAGTGAGTGAATGTGTGTGGCTGTGTGTGCATGTGTGTGTTGGGATTGCAAAAGCCTCACTCTTCCATAAATTAAGCCAATTACAGGAAAGAGAGAGCTGTCTGGAATAAGCACCAAAGCCTTTCATGCTCCTGCTGCATCATACAGTGAAACGTGTGATTTTCGAGTGCATGCTAATGACGCTTTGGTGAGTTACACTGAATGCAATTATATGTAGGAGCTTATAGCCGCCAGGCTGATTGCCTGAAAGTTTTGTTGCCCTTTGCTTTATTTGGTAACTTTCTGGCTTTCCAGACGTAATTTTCCTCGTGTTGGAGGCTGATCAGAGTGACTGGTGTGGGAGGAAGGAAAGTTTTTCTGATGCTGCTGTAGCTCCCACTGGCCAAAAGACGAGGTGGAAAAGGTCATACATTACTTAGCATGCTTTTGAATCAACTTATTATATGTATTATGTATAATTTGGCTGACGCTGAACAAAAATGCAGATTATATTAGAATTAATAGCTAACAGTAGCACTACTTAATCATAATCAGCTAGAATTGTTTAATTTCTACACAAGATGGTGCCAAATGGGTTTGAAAAGGACATGTGGAAAAGCTACCTGGACGTGATGTGCATACATTTTTTGTATTTTCTGACACAATCTGAAAATACTGGAGGATGATTAAAGCTGGATTCGATTTCTAGTCCAGCTCTCATTGTTGATATCACCACAGCAACACTAGATGGATTTATCATATCCTAATTATATTCCCTGCTGTGTTTACAGCCTTTCATTTATTGTGTGATGCACAGCGATGGGGAGACACACAGAGAATACGAGTCACATTCAGGTAACTTATAACATAATTCCGCGCGTGTCTCATTACTGATGTGGAGACTACCGCTGTGCAATCACTGTGTTTATGTTCAGTGATTCTTACAGAGTGGTGAGCAGAAGTTCTGTAGGGTAATGGCTTTGTTTAATGTGCATTACTGAAAAGGAATGTAATATGTAATGTTGATTTTCTTTGTTATTTACAGTACTGTGAGCATGAATGTCTCCCCATGGACAAAACAGTGCGACAAGCGAACTAGAATGGGACTACTGAGAGTCTGTGTGATGTTTTCTTTCTTAATAACAGCCATCGGCATCAACCAAGTTCACAGTTCTTGCAAAGGGACAGTTCCCGTGTTCCTTCTCTTACCTGTAGTGTTATTTATCCATCTAGATTGTTTTGGTGTGAGGTGCCAAAGTTAGGAGATATCGACTGTAGAGATGTCTGCGATAGATACACACCGGTATTTACATCCTGCTGTGAGTTTCAAAGTTTCAAATCACTAGTGCAGGCAGATCCCACTTATGTTTGTGTGTTGCTCGGCCGCTCACAGCAGGATATAAATACCGGTGTGTATCTATCGTGAGTCTCGTTCATCTTGTCTGGCGCAGCTTCCGTAGTGCAAACGCTGTGAGGGAGACTCGGGTAATCGCGAGAGCGTGCCTCCAGGCAAATGTAGCATAGTGACTGTTTATGCTAGAAAAATGTACGAAATGACGTCGTTTCAAGTAAACTCTGGATGTCGCCACTTCAGGACACTTGGATTGCAGCGGACGAGCAGTATGGAGGAATATTACAAAGTTTTTGTGTAGTTTTATGGACCTTTTCGTCTCGCATGCCATTTACACTCGTTATATGGATTGTTGCTGCAGGAGGGTACCCCTGCGGGTCTCCAGCTGCACTTTGAGGAATAAGAAACTACACCGGACTTCTCATCAGCATGAGGGTGAGTCGATAATTACTGAATTTCGTTCTAGAGTGAACTATTCCTTTAAGAATGCTAAAAACTTTAAACACTCCAAGAAAATTAAAGGGGCTCTGTGTGACAATTTGTAGAAATGTACATGTATTAAACCCTTTTTTATTGGTCATATGTGAGCTGATTTTAATGTGCTTGTGGATGATTTGTTGAAGTTGTTTAAAGCTGCCGGACTGTGGATTATCTTTGTGAAGGACTCAGGTTGGATTTTCCGTGACAGTCCAAAGGATGCGACTTTATGCACGTTCTCCAGTGTCTCGTCTCAGTGCCTCGGAGTCCACGAACAATAACTAATGAACTGCTTCCAGCACAACACAGTAGTCCCACAGAGCCCCTTTAATGTAGATACAATCACAAAGGACCCATCTCATCTGACTTTCATGAGCCTCTCTTCAGTGTACGGCTAAGGCAAACTGAGGCATTAAGGCAGATTCAAACCCCCAAAGAAAATCAGATCGATACGTCTGAACATCTGGACAAGCCAACAGTTAATAAAACTGACAAAGTTCATAAAAAATCTTGAATCTGAAGGGCAGGATAAAGGCTGCTCTTAACTGGCTGTATAATTCAGCTCAATGCAGGAAATATGAGCCATTATCTATCTGAGCATCCATCCATTAAATTGAACTCTAACACTGCAGTCCCTGTCTGCTCTGATGTTAGTTACAGACTTGATGAGCCCTTCACACACGAGGGGAAGAATTGAGATAAATCCTGTTCTCTCGATAAATCAAAAAGTTCAGTCGTGACACACTCACTTTCTACCACACAGTGCCGTGGACTAATTAGTAGACCAGAGTCGGAGTCTACCTCCTGAGTTTTTCCTTGACGGAGCAATTTCCTTTTTAAACGAGGTCCAATAACAGACAGAGAGGATGTACATTATAACTATGGCTCGATTTTCTTCTACTTCAGTGGCATTTATGATGAAACACCGGAGCTGCTCTTCAGCTGAGCCGTCTCAAAACTTGAAATTCTCTCCAGTGTTTTCACATCTTTAAAGCAGGTTTAGCATTAAAGCTCTGTATCAACAGGGAGCGAGTTAATCCTAAGCCTTGCTGAGGAAAATAATGATATGTAAACCAGAAAATGCACTGTGTGTGTGTGTGCTGTCTTGACTTCTGACTTACCCAGGGCAGGCTCAGCGCAGTCTTTGTACTGCTCAGGTGTGCAGAAAGAAGCATCACCTAAGAACAGTTTGAATGAAAACACATGAGTTCTTGGAAGACGCAACAAACAAACAAACTATAAACTGTGAGATGAAAGCAGAAACACGATCCCTGGGTTTTATTAAATGCCAACACCTAATCCAGTATTGACTCATCATATCAATATGAGGCCTAGTAATGCAGCTTTATCTCACATTTAATACTGCAACCTTGCTGAAAACATCAATTCTTGACTGCATGGTAGACACTTTGCTGAAGTCAGACCAGCAGCGGTGCTTACCGGGCATGTGCACCATCCTGCAGTTGCAGTTCTCCACAATGTAGCGCGTCTCACAGTCGATCCTGCAGGCAGTTACGCTGTACGCTTGGAAAAAGCCAGACTCCAGAGCCTTCGATTCGCACTCTCCCCACGGGGGAGGCAGGTAAGTCAGCTGCAGGTGAGGAAGGAGGGTGTGGGGTTAGTTTGGAGATCAAACACACACAGTGGGGCTTCTGCAGTGTTCACCAAAAGAAAAGAGAAAAGATTTTTTAAGACCTTTTTGATACCACATTGAATGCAGTTTAATACAAACCTGATCCCAAAAGAGTTGAATGCATTAATATACAGATGAACTCTGTTTACCTACAACTGTTTTACAAGTGTTTCCAGGCCCATATAGCAATACCCTTCATACCAGTAGTATACCCTAGGGGGAGGCCTGGAGTTATAACACGGCAGAAGATGACACCTAAACCAAATGTGACAACTAGCAAAACAAAGAGAAGAACATATGACGAAGCAAATCTCGCCCTCGTCTTCACCAGTACAATGTTGGGTCATGAAGAGAGATCACAGTGTGTTGTGTGTCTCATAACATCAACTTCTGACAGAATGAAGCCAAACAAGTTAGGACGCAACTTGGAGACGGCCCATCCCAATGACAAAAGCTTCTTTGAAACGTGCTGCCCGCATCAACTTCTGTATATATTAAGACAAATCAGTGAAGTTGATGATATAAAACATTATTACACTATATTACATTGTACTGTTTTCAACTGAATATGTCAAATAGGATAAGTAAGTTATCATATTGTTTTATTTAGGTTTTACATGGCGTAGAATCCAATACCAGACAATGAATGATGGCTTACAATTATTATCAGATCTTTTTCAGTACTAAGTTGACACAGAAATAATTCCCATGAAACAACCTGCTGTATTTACTTTCATAGTCTCGCTTATACTTTACAGATGTTTAATATCTTAAAATAGCCTACAACCACTTACAAAACTAGAATGGCAGTCAGTAGAGCGCATACCTCCACTAAGGCCCAACAGTCCCCTTTTCTTCAGTCAAGCTTAATCCAATGTGAAACTCAACAGCCCAGTATTACTTCAGATTTAAAGCACTTGTTACTGTTTAACCATAGTTTAAGCTGAGATTGAAGTTCTGCGTCAAATTGTATTTAGTTAAAGATATTACTGGTTCTGTCTTTTTGTCTGGATCATCACCAAATGTTAATGGGGTCTATTCTGGGCTGAGACCCATCCCTAGGTGCAGCAAACAAGAAAACATATTTTTGAAGGACTTTTTGATAACTTTACTTTTTTGATGATTTTTGAAGGAATTGAATTCAATACTTCTGAAGGCCTCTCAAGACTTGCAGACAATCTGAACAAACAAACAAACACACACACACACACACACACACATACACACATAGAAAATCCATATACTAGGTCCAAAATGTGGACAGATCCTGACAGCAGCTCTCCAAAATGGGGCTCCTTATTCCTTGAAACCCGGCCAGCACAGAATAGCAGAAGAGCCTCACAACACACCAGGCGGTGTGGAAAACAATTCAACAGATAGCCAGACTCTGTCGGAGAAATCCCATAACACCCAGTGATGGGAGCACAAAAACTCCAAATGTTCTCCTCCTGCTCCTGTGGCTCTGAGGACTGGGACGGCAGATGAGGGACGAGGGACACCGGGCTGAGCAGCGTGGAGGCCCATCTGCTCCCCAACACATGCGGGGCGATCTTGCTGTGCTCTCGGTGTCCATCACCCAACACCCTCTGTTCCCCTCATTGTCATCACAATGCATCCCAAGCGAGGCCGCTTCCTCTGCCAAGAGAGCGATTTTTTTTGGATGAGCCAAAACACAGCACCCTGCCAGGTGAAATCTGGCGGCAGTTTGCTTGTTAGTACTGACAGAACTTGAAGCCCTGCCCCTCCTGTCAGGCTATGTTGTTGCTCTGCTTCCAGGGAGCCTGATGCTTTCGGTCTGCAGTCGCAATCGCTTCACCATCACCGAGGACAATAAATTCAAATACAATCCAAACAGCAATCTAGCACGCTGAATATTTTAATGTCTGAAAGCCTCTGGCCATTTCTGGGCGAAAATGTCTCTGGTGATAATTAAACATGCCCTCCCTGATACCACCACGAAGCACAAGAAACGAATACAGACATCCGGGCGCTAATAATTTTATTACGGGACTTCTCAGCAATTCTTAACCTTTAACCCTGTAGGACCCCCTGTTGCAAATTTGCCACATCACTTTTAACAATTCTAAAAAAATGCCTACAAATGTTTTTTTTTCTCAAGACCACATTTACATAGTTAATGGGTCCTATTGTTTGTCCTCACAATGCTATTGGATAGAATAAGTGTTTATAGGTTCGGTCATCTGGCCATGAACTCACTCTATCTGCAAACTTCCCGCTGAGCTCATCTCCTTTTTTTGCATGACTTGATTTGTCAGGATTAAAGTAAGTAAAATTCCTTAGACATTTTTTTTTGTGTCTATTACAATGTGTAGAACATGTACATATTTAGTTATTTTGGAAAACATTCATTAAATTTGATTTAGAGCTTCTTATGTCCATGTTGCAATTCTGCCACGTTGGATCAGGGTGGTAGTCAAAATAGCCTGTGCTCCTTACACATTACATAAGGACACTGCACTTCTCACATGGTCACAAATTGAAAAAAAATGTAGTAGAAATTTAAAGTGTTAGATGATTCAGTGTAACTAAGCTCTAAATGTGTTTTTACTGTTAAATGTTTAGTTAGTTTAGCTTAGACCATAATTAAACACATGAATAAAATGTATAGGGTATTTGAAACTCCCTGTATCTTTGTAGTTTTTTGTTTGTTTTTTAACTTCTAAATGATCCTGAGCTATTTTTCTCAGTGTTGCCCAAGTAGCAGTTTGTAGCATTAGGAGATAGAAAAACAGGTTCTGAATGTTCTGGAGTTGTTGGGGGGATGCCTGTTGCATTGTTCTGGGACAGGTGTAAATGGTCTTGAATGTGAACCTGTAAGTGCTCTGGGGGGATGCATGTGTTCCTTTTAGTATGATAAGTAGAGAGCATAATAGGCCAGCCAGACAGTATTGTTTGAATGTAGTGGAATTTTGATCAGCATTTGTATTGAAATGATAATACTTATGGACATACTAATGGAAATACTTAGATCTCTACCCTCGACACATGGTCTACCACCCTGTCTATTCCAAAAGTTTGTGACAGAAGACATGATTGAGGCTCTGACAAGAAACACAAATGAGTACAGCTTGCAAAAAAATAGAACATCTGTTAACACCAATAATAGGGGAATTGAGAAGATGCTTGGCATGTACCTGAAGATGGGCCTAATGCAAATGGCTGGAGTTCAGGGACAGGGACACATTCAAGACCATTTACAGGTGTCCCTGAACAATGCAACAGGCATCCCCCCAACAACTCCAGAACATTCAGAACCTGTTTTTCTATCTCCTAATGCTACAAACTGCTACTTGGGCAACACTGAGAAAAATAGCTCAGGATCATTTAGAAGTTAAAAAACAAACAAAAAACTACAAAGATACAGGGAGTTTGTTTTGGGAGACAGACACACGGTACATCCCTGTTTCTGATGTGATGTCCCGCAACAGATTCCAATCTCTGTTGACTTCATTACACTTAACAAACAACTTGACTGTGTCAGAGATGGAAAAGAAGGACAAACTCTGGCAACTCAGACCATGGCTACTTAAATGTTCTGTATATCTGTTCAGACTAAGTGAGTACAAACACAGAAATTCTGCTCCCAGCTATCCCCAGCGTGGCAAATTTGCAACATTTCCCTAAAAACTTACTAAATTGTAAAAAATTTGAAAACTCTTTAATTTCTACATAAGAGGCCTCCTAAAACAATATCTGAGAGGTCAAAAAAAATTTTGCTCATTTTTTTCTATATCTGGGTCTTACAGGGTTAAAGTCACCTTCAAACCTCAGCTAATCTTCACATCTGGCCTAATTAGAGTCAGCTATGGCTGATTCCAGATCTGATTATTTCTCTGTAATCAGATACTCTTAGGTGCTCAATATCACTTCTCACTGTGCTCAGACCTGTTGACCTGATTATGGTCTATCTAATAAGAACTGAGGCCTGTGCCTGACTTAGGGTGTTATGAATCAATGTTCCCCTGTTACATCGGAGTAATGCTTTAATTAGGCTACATAATTCGGTCAGCAGGGGACATTGTTTTAAAAGGTGGATATGAGAACAGGGTGGGTTTAATAAGGTCATCGTATTAGCGACGGTTGGGGGAGCAGGAGAGGACACAGTAGCATGCTGGTTTGAGCTGGACATCAGCATTGCATCGTTGTACGGGGTCAGATATTTCTGAAAAAGGTCCCTCTGATGTGCTTTTCTTCCTCGTTTTCTGGCAAACTGAAATACGAAAAGGCAGCAAAGGAGTAGTGGTATAATGGAGACCTTTTGGGAGGAATGAATTTCTCAACCATGGCACCTCTCTGCCCCTTTAGGTTTAGTCAAAAGTCAACAGAAGGGCAATTTGTGTATGTTTGGAGAGCTTATATCTGAAATTGCCCGCCTACATGTGAGGACTCATCCTGTGTACCCTGTGCCTTCAGCTCCCTCGATTGAGCGGCTTTGATCCACACCCAATATTATTAGCCAAAATGAGTTAATTTAAACCCTTTGTCAAAGTCATTTTTCACAGGCAGACTGATCAGTATCCATTACAAAGATCCACTAATCATCAGGTTTTTTTTTTTTATCACGTTCCACAAGGCCCCATTCCAAATCTTTGCCCCAGATACTCTGCCCAATCATCATTATCCTGATTGTTTTTGGACACATTTGAAAGTGCCCTCCGGGTTCCTAGCGAAGATGAAGCTTGAAGAGACAGGTGGGAACTTCTCGCAGCAGGAGAGTCTTTCCCAGACTTCTTAGTGCAGTTCTGCATTAATTAGGCTCAGCTAAATTTGCTGAGTTCCCCCACTGTGTGGACTTGTGGAGTGGGGCAGTGTTTTCGCAGCAGGCAGGCGGAGGCGGCCCTGTCTTCCCCATGCCAGTCACAGAACTGGGCTGACAGATTAGGAGCGAGAAACCCTGGAGGCTCATTACCCGGGAGGCTTAGCCATCTCTGGATAGATCTTCGCTTCCCCTTCCTGCCTACCGCTGAGGTGACGCTCTGTCTCGCAGCACCACACTGAGCTGTGATGTGGCAAGGCGAGGTTCCAACTGAGTTTGGCAGAAGAAAAGTTGCTAAAATTCACTCTTTTCATCATCTGAAATTTCATTCGCTCTCATTCAGTACATCCATGAATTTGAGAAAGAAGGGAGAACATGTTTTTGCAAATCCTTAATTAGTAAACTACTGTTTTTAATTTTAACTACATCAGTGATGACAGATGGGCACGAAATGTGACAGAACTCTACAAATAGTCCGTATTTAGTGGCAGAAACCGACTAATTTAGGCTTTAAGAGGTTTCTTTGTGTGAGGATGCATTACTGCGAGTAGTGATCACTCATCCTCTTGCCCTCCTGTCCCCGTAGAGTGTATAATAAATAGTGAAAGAAGCCTCCATGACCTCACCTATTTGTTTGTAGACCATTTTGAAGTCACCCGTTTGGCATTACGGAGCCAGAAGTCACCATATTTGGGGAGATCCCAAGGACATGCCCTAAAGCATATACTCCTTTGTCTATTAGACACACAATAGTAAACTAGCTGGTTAACTTAGCAGATAGTTTAATGTCTAAAATGCCAGGGGCCGTATTCATAAAGCTTCCAAGTACAAATATTTGCTCATCGTGATGAAATTAAAGCTATTAAAAGAATGAGTCAAACCTAGCAACGGGATCAATCACGCCTCCTCACTAAAATAAAAGTTTCTCTCCCTTCTTTGCTAAGAGTTGCTCTTTCCCTCCTCTCATTTCTCAGGTTGTAGATCTTCGATTTCTTTCCTCTCCTCCTCTCTTCCCGTCTTAGTCCCTCCCACATGAGATGCGAGTGGAGGAGGCGAGAAAGAGACACGAGGAGAGAGGAGTCGAGGCATTAACAGTCATTTAACAAAACGAGACGTCCCTGCTTCGTATTCTTTAATATCTTAAATATATGAAAATATTTTATCATCTCTGTCAGATGAGCTCGGCAGTATTCATGAAGAGTTATATATCTATTTTAAATTCAGGTCACAATGGGCATAATGTGACATAAATAATATAAAATGTTATTAAGGAAAGCGGCGCCTTGAAAGGGACTACACAAACAATCTTTAACTAAAATAACTTGCAGAGTCCGTCTCCCAACATGGTTTGTATATTCCAGCTGTATGTCACGCCTGTTTTGGTCACAGCTGCCAAAAACACTTCTGCAAAGGACACGCCTGTGCATCCTCACCTCCTCTCTCCTCTCTGTGAGAAGCATTTAAAGAATTGAGACATATGGCGAGCTGAGATTGATTTCCAGGTCTCAGGCAGGAGGATGGAGGAGAGAGGAGGCGTAAAAACAGAGAAATGAGAAGAGCCCTAAGGAGTTTCCTAAATCGCTCCTAAGCTCCTTGCTACAGCTTCAAAGGTTAAATTAGGAGATCTCTGAATGATTATATTTCGTTCATAGTTGCCAGGTGACCAGAGACAGAATACAAATGTTGTTCCAACAGAGCAACTGTTTGCTAACGAGTTCCCAGAATGAACGTAACAGGTGACGATATGTCAGTGTTGTTTACACAGCTTGTTTGCACTGCCCCCGAGTGGCCAAAAAAATCAGCTTTTGCACATTTAAATGAATACAAATACTCACTGACACTGGAGACAGAGCACCACTTCAAGGAAATGAGAGGGCAATACATTTATCTTGACAGAAATCTGTCTGTTCAAGTTCCACTGTTGCGCCAGACAGTAAATTTTTTTAAGCTTTTCTCGGAGGCAGACAGAGAGAAATAGAAAGAGACAAAAACACTGACAATGAAAGACAGAACTAATAACCTTGGTTAAATGGATTCCTAACTGACACGGCTGAGGAGAGTCACGATATAAAGACGCGGCTTGGCGGTGTAGAAACACCCTCACTCAAGCTTGCTCAATGTGAGCCAACAGGATGGGAAAGAGAAGAGGTGAAAAACAGCCTTGTGAAGTGGGAGCCTCTGGTGACAGAAAAAAGGGTTATTTACATGAAATACCTTCAGCTGCGTATATCTGTGAGACCTGCAGCCTTTAATATCATCCTCGTGTGATGGAACAAAGCTTCAGTGTGATTGAGTGGGGCTGAGCTCCTGTGAAGCACTTCTCTACCAGCAAGGTCAAAGCCAGTGGAAGTTATCATTTGTCAGTCAACAATTACCCAGAGACCACCAAGGCCAAATGTGGGTCCAGAGGGCACTGGGACACACACACGCATCCACTCGCACACGCTCCATGCATGCAGTCCCATCATGCCTGTTATGGCAAGTTATTTATCACAAAGCTGTTTTATCTCTGAGCGATAAGCTGAACATGTGGATTAGAGAGGAATTCCAAGGAAGAGAAATGATTACAATAAAGTTATTAACTGTGTATCAGTGGAAGTCAGGGACACCTACCCTCTGCTCCTGTGTGGCTACAAAAGTCTGGAAGCCAGGGGCCACGCCGAAGCCAAGCTCGTGGACGAATGGGGGCTCCGCCTGGCTGTGGATCTGCACCCGTACGCCTGCCTCGAAAGCTGTATCCTCTGAAAGGGAGATGGAAAGACCCAGTCAGTCGATACACAAACACATAAATGTACGTAAAAAGAAATAAAGATTGATTTTTTTTTAACTTTTTGAGTGGTTCAGATAGACTGCTCAGTTTGCTCTCAGATGAGCAGAAAAAAGCTGTTTACACTCAACAGATGCTGCTGCAGAGAGACAAAAACCTTTCCTCTTTGAAACAACCTGAATTTGGAGCTTTCAACTCAAAGCCTTTTAAGATTGTCTTTATCATAACACACACACTGAGAGATTTGCTGTGCCATTTGTATCGACATCAAACACAGGTAGTGAAGAAGGCTCTGCACTGACTCCGCCGATAAAAAGGACCTTCATCCTGCCATTTTAGAGCACTCGTGTGCGCACACACACACAGAAGTTGTGGGCAAGGACGAAGAGAGCCATAACATTTATGGGAAAAGGGAGCATGGTCTTTGTAGAAATCGATAAAGTCCTCTCTCCATGTCCTCACATTCAGTGGTGTGTTCCCAGACATTCAATCAAGGCTTCCCCCCTGCCAGCCAATCAGCCTGACACCTCGAGGTGATCTGCAACCAAGACATGGAGGGCTTTCAGCACGGCCAGTCTCACAAACAGACATATGACACACACACAAGCACACACACACACACACACACACACACACACACACACACACACACACACACACACACACACACACACACACACACACACACACACACACACACACACAGTAGCATCTCTCCACTATGATACACTCATCAATCATGCATCTGCAGTGACTGATATGGCGACAGCTTGGATGCATTCACGCTAAGGAATAGATGAAGGGATCAAACATGCTTTTTTTGGCTGTGTGTGTCTGAAACAGCATACTAAATGCGTGTGTAAGAGAATATGAAAGAAAAATTGGCTGTTTGAGAGAGATAATCAGAGTCTGAGTTCATACATTTGTACGCTCAATGAGCGTGTGTGTAAAAAGCAATGACAGATCGCTGACTCACATGTGTGCGTGAGTTAGGCTACATAATTCATGTGTGCAGCGTCCGTTCTCTCCTGTAAAATATACACTATCATGTCCTGTGTAATGAAAGTCTTGTATATGACTAAAGAGTTTTATGTGCTTTATGTCTCACTGGACACAGCCCAGCTCTGTGACTTGTCCTTTTTAATCTGTTCGCTGTACCATTAAGAAGCTAATAGCTTTCGGTGTATTTAGCACGGACCAAATAACACACAGGGAAAGTCGACTGCGACAATCTAAACAAAAAACTAACGAAGCAATTAATCTGCTGCTGCTAGAACAGAATCCTGACTTCTGGTTTCAGGCTTTCCAACAGATTCTGAAAGGTGGCTGCAGGGTTAAACTTCCATAGGCCATATTCACACAGTGACCATTTTCCCCTGACAGCTAAAATGTCGTACTACTGTGTGCCAGGTTGCAACAAAGGGAATCTGAATCTTTGTTACCACTTAACCGCCTCCTGATTGATCAGCAACTGAAAAGACAATGATCAGTGAAATCCAAAGGGACATCAGGACACATTTTAAGGTAAACAAAGATATCTGATAACCCATTATCTTCTGTTAGAAAACAGCTAATGTTAGCATTCAACCAACCAACCAGACTACATATAATTAAATATTTTGAGGTTATAAACCAGCATAAATGTGCCGATTTGGTCCTAGAAGCAGATTAAACCACTGATCATTTTACTTCTTAATGGACCTTGCGTTATACAGGCAGCCATCTTTATGTTTAAACTGAAAAAGGGCCCTCCCCAAACTGTTGTTATAAATCTGAAAAGAAACGGGCGAAAATATCTTTGTATGCAGCAGCAATAAAGGTTTCCTTTATAAGAACTGAGGGTCTTAACCAAACCATGAAAAACTGTCCTCGGGCAAATGTGCAAAACAGTATCATCTGCCATTTGATGACTCAATTCCACTTATCATAATACGGCATATATTTTAGTTGTGAGTGTTAATGTGGCCAGTAAAAGGAAAAGGCCCCACACTGAGCTGTACTTCTTGATAATAGTCGTTGGACTAATGCTGCATTAGCAGAATTAGCACAGCTAGATCTTATAAAATTGGCCACTGCTGTCCAGAAACAATCAAGAACACATTAAAAGAGCCATACTGTTGAACTGGGTGACATATTCCTCCATTACATCGAGCACTAAACAGAGTCAACAAGGAACTGCATACCTGAGCCTGCACAGCCACGTCTACACACACCGACTTTAGCCTTTTATTGAAGGAATAAAGGAATATGTGGCTCTTTAGTTTGTTTTAAATGGTTTGTATAACAGTGCAGGTATTAGCAGTAGTTACAGAAGGAGCATAAAGTCATTGTTGGTTTTGGTCTTGGAATGTATTGAGAATAATAACAAAGACAGAATAACATCAACAATACCCTGTAAATGTATGCTATTTTCTGTAATTACATTTCCTAAACACAACTTTGATGCACTTGCTAAACAGTTTAGGGGCACTGTTTCAATTGACCTTCCCCTGCTGTTTTAATATGTTCAGTGGTTGTGTGTTGTTCATTTGCCAACTTAAGTGCTTGCTGTATAACATATACACCCACATGCTAATGTACTGGACGGATATATCTGCAGTAAATACTAGATTATATAATAAATGTTGAGAGCAGACTGAACATTTTCTTAGGCAGAAAAACTTTCACCAATACAGATGAAATCCAAGATGAACAAACATCCACAGTGAGGATGTGAAAATCTACCTTTAGGGAGGTGCATTTTGAAAATGTAATGGATTGTTATTCATAGGCAGAACAACATGACATAAGGAAGAAAAAGCGCTAAAGATCAGAGATAATCACAACTATAGATTTTGTCAGTAACCCATGTCTTCTCCTACCTGTACTCATGCATTGGACAAAAAACAGTTTGTCCAATGTGACATACAACCAAAGTGTCCATGGCTGTTTTGCATGGTCCAACTTGGAAGTGCAGCACAAAGCTGGCTGTCACAGTGAGAGTTGGGACAAGATAACCAAGATCAGACAATCTTTCTTGGAAGGCGTTCAAGGTTTTGAGCTCAGTTATATAAACAGAAAGTGACAGAAGCTTCAGAGAGAAGTTTAAACGCTGCTTACTTCCTCACCTTTGCACAACTGGACAAACGCCATGTGAAGCAAATGTGGGATTGTTAATTTTTAAAAACTTACAGAAAACATCTGAAAGCTGTTGGTGGTTTCAGCCGCTGTTCGATCATCCTAAAAGCACTTCAGCTGGAACATACTGAACCTTTATGATGTGCGCTCGCTTCTCGAACATGGCTGCTTGTTATTTCATTCTGTATCATGCTGCTGCCTATTCTCAGTCTGTCTGGGTCGAACAATCTTTGGGTCTACTTCAGACTGTCCTCAGATCTATTACAGATCAGGCTTTATCCTTCATTCTGCATGTCAGTAGGACTCCTGAAGCCCTTTGGTCAGGACGCATGAGGCAGAGAAAATGAAGCAAAGGATTACATTCCCACTAGGACTGTAAATAGGATTTAGTTTCTAGATCATCTTTTGGTCTATAAAATGTCATAAAAAAGCAAAAACTTCACATCACACTTTCCTCAAGCCCAAGGTGATGACTTCAGATGTGTTCAAAACCCTGAGATATTCAGCCTGTTATCACGTCATGAAAAGAAATCAGAAACTCTTCACATCTGAGAAGCTTGAACTGTCATGTTGGGCATTTTCGTTTGATATATAACTCTATTGATCAAATAATTGTTAATGCTCTAATTCCCATCCAAATGTACTTGCATTAGACTAAGACTGTACTCAAAGCAGATGACCAGATAGATGCTTCTGCAAATGTGTTCAGTGTACAGAGCAGTCAGTGATGAAACAAACATAGATTACACTGAATACACTGGTCATCTTATAGATAAATCCCATGTAGTCAGAAAAAAGAGAGTAATACCCTCCTGTGAGTGGAAATTAGATATTTGTATTCGCACACAGCTTCTGTGTGTCTGAAGAAACAAGGAGAAGTGTGTGTTTGTATGTGAGAGAGCAGAACAAACAGAGCTTGCTGTGTTTGTTTGCGTTCAAGTCAGTAAAGCTCTCCAAATCAAAAGATGATCATGGCCGACGATGCTGGTTGTAATTGACCGTGGCATCAGCAGAATCAAAGATAGCTCCGTAGATTCGTAGCGTCTGTGCATTTCATCACCGCTATCACGCTCATTTGTCTTTGAATGCCTCAACAAAGGTGGAGAGACGATGTAATTAAGATGCTATCTGCAGCTATAATCATAACTTACATCTTTCTGCTTTGTATGGCCGTGAATAAATTCAGGTGGTGGTAGTGTTCTGATTTCACCTCCATTCTCCTTCAGCATTTCAAGTAGTTCTTGCTGTGGGAAAACGGGAGACGGAGAGAGGGGATCGACTGAGGTGAACGAGAGCATTGATCTGTTGATGTGTGTATGTTCAAAGTTGGAGTGCGGGGCTTTTACATACAGCGCTTTGCCAAACGATTTCACACAATGCTGATTAAGCCAATCGCGGCCAGTTAAATCTCTCTGTCTTTCCCAGTATACCGGATACCGTTGAGGGAATACGCAACTGAAACGATTATCTGGTAAAGACAATGTCCTTTTGACAATCTAGAGAATCATCTGAGTGAAATGTGTCATTAGTTCAGTCAAAGTTAAAACAGAATAGAAACATCTGTGAATAAATCTCTGTAGCGCGAATCAAGGCTGTTCTGCTTATATTTTTAACTTCTGGGTAGTCCCACCCACTTCTGGTCTAAACCCCACCCCATAACGGAGTAGGCTACAGCAACTAGCAGTACCTGAGAAGAGCCTCTGATGCTCCAGATAATAAAAGAAACTCGCATTTCAGAGAAAAACATAATGTTTCTGATAATTCTTCCAGTTATTGCAGTGTGAGAGTGACTTGTACAGGTTTGGTTTTGGAGACAGCTCTGTGTTGTCCTACTGAAACAATTACAGGCATGTTTGTCAGTAACACCACTCTCCCTCTCATCCCTCAACATCTCACATTTTTCTCCCAGTTTTCTGTCACATTCAGGACCGTGTCAGGCCCGGTCAGTATTGTTCGGTTAATGTGTAAGTGTGAGTGATGAACACATGGAGACTGAAAGCTGAAGCACATTTTCATGGCACTGTCAGTCCACTGATTGGTCCAACTGAAATATCTCAGCAGCTGTTAAGGTTTGTACAGACATTCATGGTTCCTATACGATGAACCCTGCTGACTTTCCACTAGCGCCACCATGAGGCTGCCATCTTTGGTTGTTAGTATCATACATTGACACCTATGAGATGGATTTCTATGAAAATGGAGCAGATATCTATGCTGCTCAGATAATGAATCCTACTGACTTAATTATAATGTGCCCAATGGTTTTTTGACCAAATTCGCATATGCCTGTGACGGCTGAAGCTACTGTAAGCGACGCATGCTTATTGCATTATTTCCCATTATTCTGTTTGTCAACACTTGAGTTATATATTTGTCCTGCTTGTGAATGTATTCACCAGTATTTGCTTAATCCACAATCTGAGGCTGCAACTGAGAAACTGTCACATCATGCTGAGCCGAGTTGTTGTATTTGCACTGTTTGCACAAAATCCTATTATTGTAATGAATTGACTTTGTGCAGGCTCAGAAATAAATCGCAATTTACAACAAGGCTGAAAATAATGTGAAATGTCCTCTCAACAGCAGCAAATGAGCACAAATGACAGCTCGTGTCACAGTGCAGCTGGAGGTCAACAACATCAGCATGAATTAAAAATAGATTGTGTCAGGATAATGCTTAAGTATTTAGGTATGTCTTGCAGCCATTTGCCCGTGTCAATGTAAGAAGTTGCCTGCTGCACAAAAGATGAACAGCTTTAGTTTCCAAGAAGTAAAAGCAATAGTTCGCTACAACATACACACACAGACGCACACACACATTGGAGAACATCACACTGAACAAACACCACGAGAGACATAAGTACAATCCATAAAAGGATCAAGGACTTTCCACTTCTTCTTTGCACATGGTTTAACCTGTTGTTGAACAAAACACTCTCTCAGTTCCTTTCAGGTACTTCTCTCAGAGTGCTTTTTTTTTTTTCCTACCATCGCTTTGATTTAATAACAGCAGACTCAAAGAGCGCAGACACATGGCCAGATTTTAGCATTGCACTGAAATCCTTTACTGGCCTCGTTGTTACATAAAATGGAAGCCAAGATCTGTGATGATGGATGGCACGCTGACAGAAAACGGAGAAACAGAAAGAGACATAACTGGAGATACAAAGTAAAGTGAGCAGAAGAGAAGACATTAAAAAACTCGATGCAACATGTCTTCTCCCTGATCAGAGAAACCAATAACTCCATCATTCTTTGCATCTCTCTCTCACATTTTTTCACTATCACTATCGATGATTAAAAATAGATATAGTGGGTGAGCAGGATGTAAGTGGTTGCTTGGGAACTCTGAAATGTCAGATTGTCAAGTTAAGCTTCAATACATGAGTGCCGATTTGATATAAAACAGAACTCTGTGATGTGTATGATTAAAAAATAGTGTGCATCGAAGAGGAAATAGAACTTGAATGTCATCACATTTTCCCAAACTGTGATGTGTTTGAAAGGCTTTTCTCCATGGTGCAAACATTTTGTAGCTCCGTTGCTGAAGGGGATCATGTTGTGGGTGCTGAGTGTGGAGACAGACTTTGATCAAGTCTGCTTAACGAGGCTGGTTCAACACCCAAACTTCAGATGACTTCTTAAAAAGGTCAATGTGTAGCAGGAGTTGAACTAATAATTCAACTCACCCAAAAATTAGAGATATGAGAGTGTGTTTGAACAGATGCAAAAATCATTTTCACATAACAAAAACTGTTTGTCACAGTGAATGTGCTGGGAGCTACTTTTAATTACTTTGATGTTACTACTTCAAACATTTCTGAAATCAGCCGTCACAAAAACAAGAAGCTTGTGTTTGGGATCGAAACTCAGAGAGGGCAACATGTTTTTGCAGAGATTCAAGCATCACAGCTGAATGGCAAATGGAGTGAATTTGTATGCTGCTTCTCTAGTCTGCCAGCCACTCGAAGAGCTTTACAACACATGCCACATTCACCCATTCGTGCATGGTCCCGTGTTCAGCACTAACGAGGAGTCGGTCTGGCTGACAATCCGTACTGTCAGGGGTCTGTTTGTGAGAAAGTCCAATATCCAATTGCAGAGTGAGGTACTCAAGCCCAGAGTTTTGATTTTCCAATTCATAGGTGAGATTGTGCTGAATGCTGAGATGAAATCAACAAACAACATTTTGATGTAGCTGAATTTATTCTCCAGGTGGGTGAAGACCTAGTGGAGGGCAGTGGATAAACAAAGCACCCCACAATATTTCTAAGCTCAGCAACTCACACACAATCCAATTTGATGTTCGATTTGATGTTCAGTACCCTGCCCGAGAATCGAACATAGACGGATCTTGCTGTCTGCACCTGTCCAAGAGAGTCATAACCGAGCCTGACCCAAACTCGACAGGCGTTCTGTTTTTTTTACATCTGGACCTGACTTGAGCTGGATGCAGTAATTGTAAGCTGAGGTAATGCGTTTCTGTTACCCTAGTTACAGACGGTGTAGGTGACCGTGAAAAGGCATTTTCTAGGCACCTCTATGGTTCGGTATCAATGCAATAATTGAATCACCAACCAATTAGTAGACCAACTTGCTATACCTCCTGAGCCGCAGCCACTGCAGCTGACATCCATATGATAAAAAAACGACAGTAAAAGCAACTTGTCGGTAAAAGATAGTCTGATCTAGAGTCTTGATTTCTTGATCTCCTGGCGCCCGTCATGTACATACATAAGGTCGTCTTATGTTTTAGACAATATGTTCTAGTCAGCCACACTACGGAGTAATATGACAGACCAACGCATCCAATCCACTTATTATTTCCATAACTGAGCAGTTTGGCCAGCAGCAACGTGAGGAGAAAGCCCTATTAGGGCAACATGCCATCTGATTTACTCCCACCACTCAAACTTTTATCCATCTTGCTCCCTTTTCACACAATAAAACATGCTGTTTTTTTAGTTTTTGTCCATCGTGACGAAGAGAGGAAGAGGATCATGGTTGTCCTGCAGCTCCCTGGACAGAGCAGTGTGATAATAGAACCCCAGAGACTGACGATACGTGTGGGGTTGGATGGAAAAAAGGTAATTGTTGAGAGAAGATGGGGGAAGAGTCAGTGTGCAGTGTTTGTGTGTGTCGATCATGTCTGCACAGTGCAGGGCCCTGGCTCAGTTAAGGAGACGTGGCGCTCCCTGCTGAGGCTGACTCAGCTCATCTGGGTTAATTAAACCACACAGGGATAAACAAGGGCACAGGAAACTGGAGCCTGCAGAGAGACGAAGCATGCTGTCAGGATGGTGGCTGGAGTACAGCATGTTCAAATAGAAATTAAACCAGGAGGGACCTGCTGGCCATGGATTGACATGAGGAGGGTTGATAGAAAGCTGACTTTTTCATGATGGGTCTTCTTTAAGTTGAGCCCAGAGTCAATAATGTCCATCTGCTTTGCTGCTCTTGGCTAGCTGCTCTGGGAACTCCCCAGTCTGCCCTCCCACTGGTTCAGACGTGAGCCGACCAGTCAATGAGCTTCACTGTGGAACCACTCAGGCAGCAATCTCCCTACAAACACTCAATCTGAACCACTAACAAGATCTCGAATGCACACATATCAGTATGGATGATAATATAAAGCTGCTCTACTCTATAATAAAGATTATCAAACACGGCCCAGCGCTCGACTTGAAGGGTTTTGAATATTCAGTATGATCACTGCGAAGTCTATGTGCTCTGAGGAAGAATATCATCACAGCCACACAGGACTGGAGGTGCAGAGACTGATAATATCTTTTGTAGTTTGTTTAGAGTCTTACTGAGAGCGAGCACCACAGCGGAATAAATAAAACACAGTCAAGAGTTTAACAAGAAGTGCTACAAAAAGGGGCCAGTGCATTAAAAATCTGCCTTTTAGTAATTGTGTTTGCAAACCCTTCAGTCCTTTAAAACAACAACTGTTAACCACAACAATAGCAGCTATAATATTCAAGAAGATTGCTGTTTGAAGGCCATAACATAAAACAAACAAAGCTGATAAAGATCATCCCACACATCTTCAAATCGTACACATTTCCGGAGCATTATTTGATTTAAAAATGTAATAAGAGTTTCTGGGTGTGAAACTGTCCCTGAAGTGATTCTGTCAGGAGGACACAGAATCGTTTCTGTGTTAATTATGGCTAAATTAAATAAAGGGAATGAAAAAATAATTTGTGGCCCAAAGGCTCAATTGGGGAAATAAAATGTTGAATACTTTTTTATTTGATTTTCATCATAGTCTCAAATTCACTTTGAGGCTTTGATGTTCATGCACATCTTCAGTTTGGATATGTTTAAACTTTTTGATAGTGGAAGAGCCTGGAACGGTTCGGTGTGATTTACGATGAAGAGAGACATGCCTACCTGTGTCCCCCCACACCGGCAGGTACTCGTCCTGCTGGATGTCCAGCATGATCTCCAGGCCGTTTCCCGTCCCTCCCTTCATGGTGGTGCGGAGTGTCTTCCCCTCCTCTTCAGCGTTGAACATATAGCACTTCCCATACCTAGTGAACACCTGAGAGGAAACACAGAGAAAGAGGACGGATTAGTGATGACTCATAAACACTGATGACCATGTTGTAAAAATAACACTGCAGTAGAATCACTTGCTAAATGTACCAATTTCCTGCAATGAAGGAACCGTTGTTTAGCCAAGAGCATCGATTTAGAAACTTAAAAGTATATACTTTCAGAGTTTGATTAACAAAGTAGCAACCCAGCAACCAAACATTGTCCATCTGCGTTTGCTTCTTTTGTAATAAAACCTTTTTTATATCGGCAGTTTTTACTCCATTTGAATTACAAGCTTAGGCAGTGCTGTGTCAGTGCTGGAGAAAGGTCTGGCTGCACCAATTCTCATTCTGGTACTGGGGAAAACAATGCTTTGGTTTGTTTGTATTTCTCTAAACTAATTACAGTCGTCTTGGATGGTACTAAACTTGTAAATTTCAGCGTGTAGATTGCTAGCTCTTTCTTCCACAGACAGCGAAAGGAAGAGGAGAATGCTGCCTGAATAAATACCCAATGACAAGCTTTATACCAAGTCTACACCCAGTGAGTTAGACTATTTCAAAGGTACTGATTTGTAGAATATGACCAGAATTCAAAGGTAGCTCCAAAAAGGCAGGGGGCTACATATCACCAGATAACCAACAACTGCTGCTCTTTGCCAGCTATCGTTGGCTGTAGCTACCATTAGCTATTTAGGTCAAGGCACAGTTAGCTGTGGAGCCATGGCCCTAGAGTTTGTCTGGACTGAAACCTCGGCTCGCAGGGGGAGTCACCCTGGCCAACGAGGAGCAGCTCAAATGGATTTGGCCAGCTGACGTGAGAGTATACAAGGCTGGACACCGAACAGACCGAACGGCAAAGTGGTATCATGAGACAGGACAGGCGGGGGCTAGCTGGTTAGAATGCTAACTTCAGTAGACGTTTCTGCAACACAATACATAGATTACTCTGACGTGACGTCAACACTGTTGTTTCTTCACACTGTTGATAGTGTTGGTTCATTTTTTAAGGTTTTAAAGCAAAATTCTGGCCATCTGGCAAATCTTACAAACGTCTCCTTGAAGGATATCTCAGGCAACTCTAACATGCTATAGTTTTGCATGTGAACGGTACTATACCTGTTCTAGGACTGTTTTTGTGCAGACTACATATATTACTAATATCTGTAGATGAATGGATAGAAGAGAGTCAGTGTTACAAGGCTACAACTTATCAATGCTCAAAAGCCCAACAGAAAGTTAATATCCTGGATTTCTTTTCAGTCCAGAGTTGTGATTTGAGTTCCCATCATGCTTTGGGTGATTGAAACCAAAAGCGTAATATTGATGTACAAATATCAGTTAAATGGGAAACATTTGATACTTAAGGAAATGTCGTAATTTGATGAGTGTGAGGCAAAAGTTACAAGGAGTACCTTCTTTATAAACATTTTTAAGCACATTTCTGGACAGAAATACTTCTGTCTCATCTTGTATCACTGGAAAGAGCAAGTTTCATTGGCTGCCATGGTGGGCATATGATGTCTGTGCACTCTTGTTAGACAGAGCTATAACTCTAATAATGGAAGAGGTCCACATTTGGACCCAAATGACATCAGTTGAGTTCAAACGGTTAAGGCCATTTGTGTGATCACATCGGCAATGATGGCTATATTTTCTTTTTCCTTTATTTCACAATAATGGTCCATGTCCTTAGCGACTTCATACTGCACAAGCACATACAGAAGAACCCTGAAGGCTACAGGTGTTATTTTGTGAAGTGTGTCTCTGTGAAGGAAAGGTCTGGCAATAAATGAAGGCTGCCAGAGAGGCACTCTCTTTCAGTCTCACATTATCTGCCTTTCTTTCTGCAGGAGATTTCAGCTTCTGAATTGTGCACAGCTCCTGTTACAGTAGGTAAAGCCACTCAACTTCAAGTCAAAAAAAACAAATGCAATTTACCATGTAATCACTTAAAAGCAGAGAGCACCCTGCCATTACCAGAACCAAATTCATTCTTTCCTGTGTCTGTGTGTGTGTGTGTGTATTAACAATGCATTTCTTCTTCCTACACTAATGTCTTTCTGTACCAACACCACTTCACCAACCCGAACCCACCAAATGGCTTTGAGGCATTTATGAATAATAGATTGACTTAAAATTGCAGAGTGAAGCTTATTTAAGAAGTATGTGGCTGTGGTTGTGCATGCGTGTGTGTATATAACACAAGCAAACGCGTTAATGAGCCTGAAGTTGTAAAGTCTCCACTCATGAATAGTAATCACCGTAATAACCATCTACTTCGATCCTGCAGTGAATGATTGAAAGGATGCCCTCTGGTTCCCTATCAGTGAAATTAAAATTGAAATATCAGTATGATGTTTTCATGTTACTCATGGATTACAATCTGTGACATATGTTGTTGAATGTCAGCGTAAATATAATCTTTTTGTCTTCTGGTTGTGAAGCAGTGTTGGATCTTTACGCTCTGACACCATTTCCTCCTGGTATTCACATGTTCTCTGTATCAGGATATTTTAACTGAAAGAAGAAAAATGTTGATGCAAGTGTGCAAATGTAAATGTATGCAGAATATATCGCACTCAGAATAAGATCGGATTGGCCAGACCTGGCTCACACTTTTATCATGTGTATGTAAATGGCATCTAAAAACTCAGACCAGACAATTCTGAAAAAATTAGTCCATACAGCAGTTTTGCACAACCCAATAAACGTTGGCACTGTACGTTTTCTTTGTGGTGCAATTTCACGTTTCTTTAGGTTCAATTTGCAGTTTAATGTTGCGACGACACTGTGCTTTTGGTCTGGTTAGGTTTAGGCACAAAAACCTCTTGATATGAGTTAGGAAAAGATTATGTTTTGACTCAAAATACCTGTTTTACTTTATTTTGGTGACTGGACTGAGTTGAAAGTTTCTCTGTCTTGCAGTAAAACTTTTTGTTAGCCAAGTTAGCAAGGTTGTCTATCATGTGCTTTGTAGTGGAGTCATGTTTGTTAAAAGTCAGCCAACTCCACCCTCCTAAATCTATACACTGAGATCCGATCACGACTCAAGACAAAGATCGTTCATCATTATCCAGATAACAGATGCAGTCAGTGCCTCCTCCACTTTCCGGTATGACTTTTAACAACCTCCAAACAATCATAAAGCGTTCAGCAGCATTCATGTGAGAGTTTATGTATTTACTACTTTCTGACTTTGACTTTTTGTGTTTCACATTGTGGTTTAGAAACTTTTCTGAAAGCTCTGATGTATCGAGATAAAAATTCAGCAGTGAATAAACAAGAAGATAAACGAATGTCAGCTGATGACTGCTATTCAAAGTAATTAATGCAAATTCCATGGATATAGTGTCGTAAACACTGGGATGTTTCCATCACAACCTTCCAACCTACATGATTCAAACAGCTGCAGACTTGGTGGATGCAGCTGTCTGTTTTCTATGCATGCAGACGGAGAGCAGACATGTTGAATGGGATGATTATTGTAGTTATGTGTTAATAAGGATCAAGAGGCACTACAGTCGACGAGAACTGGATTTGTGCCTGTTACTAAAAGACTGCACTGCATTGTGGTCTATCAAGGCTACAGTTAGTGTAGATCATTATCAATCTTCGCTTCTTCTGCAGTAAATCTTCTGCTTTTATTGTTAAGGATGGGCTAACATTTCTGAGCCAAGAAAGGCACACTTTGTCTTCACTTTTGAGGGGCTGAAAACAGCCCATATGTTTACCACTGATGGTTTATGTGGCTGAGAAAGAAAACAAAATGGAAGGCAAAGTGCACCGTCAGTAGCTGCTTTCTCACTGCTGAATTGGATGGATTTTTCATTTCATGCTCCTCCTCCTTTATTGACACTGGCCTTCTCATGGATGGTTTACTGACATGATTGATCGACTACCTAATGCCATACCACCACAGAGGTGGTGCGGATTGGAAGAATATGAAGTACCACATTACAGGTTCATTCACCTATGCTAAACAGAGGTGCTCCCGACAGATATGTATCTGCACAAAATAAATGACACGCTAGGAGCGTCAGAGCACCGCGGCGAGGGCAGCAGATTAATATTCATGGCACCATCACTCCTCGTTTGCAGGTACAAGATGTGGCAGGGGGGGTTTTTTTCTCAGACTTCTCAGTGCCTTCCCAGATACACCACAGAGGTCTAATATGGTGGTGGTCAAACACTTGGCAATCCAACCACATCTTTACCGCAGAGAACACAGTCTCATGAGCAGAAACAATGTGCTGACATGGACTCGATAACCTTGGCTTTCCCCGACTCAAATGTAATGATGCCTTGGCCGGACTTCATTTACGCAGCGGTCCAAATACAGATTGAAGTGTTTCATTAAACCCACCCTGGCTAATTGGTCAAAGACTGAAACAACAAGTTTAATTACCAAACAGTCATTTGCAATTCCATTATATATTTGTGTGTGTGTGTGACGAAAGCAAGATTGGACTCATTATCCTCCACTGGAAGCTTTCTTCTTTCTTTTCTGAGAAATTGGCTCCCAAGAGACGACTGTCAACATCTCTCTCGCCCCTGGATTTCTTATAAAGGGAGGAATAGCTTTCAGAGGGACACTGCTCTCTCTTCCTTCTCATCCTTTGTCAAGACTGATGATGTTTGACAGACAGGACCAGGGCCGGGTCAACATCCCATTAGACCTCAGCCAGACACAAAGGCTCCTCCACAGCCATGGGATGACAAAGACACTAACAAAACCTTGACAGTGGGGTTCTGTTATTTTGCAAATCCTGGCCGCTGACCCTGCCTCCGTCTCTCCCTCTTCCCCACTTCCCTCCTGATCTGCCACCTCAGGTAGAGCTGTCAGACGGGAGACGGTAATGAGTTCTCAAACCTGTCCCGAAATGGAGAATAGCGCGAGAAACACTGCTTTGCCTGAAAAATGTAAAATGGTAGAAAGACTTATCAATTCTCATTCAACAAGTAAGTCGCACCAGTGAAAAGGCAAATTGAGAATATTGACTATCACTTTATGTGTTAGGAAGTTGGTCCCAGTTGTCATCTCAGTCAATGAAGGGTGCAGGCTGCGACAGACCAGATCATAACCTGTGCTTGGGTGGCACTCAATCAATATAAGTGAGACAGATTTCCAGTTCTTATTTGATTTATCTGCCGTCCACATGGCCTAGTCAAAAATAAGGTGTAACCTGCTCTATAAGTAAAGCGGCACTAATCAATCATTTTGTGTAAATAGCTGCTCAAATGGTTACGTGTAATGTCAAAGGTCACCTGACTCTGCAAACCCTCTCATGTACGGAGCATTCACCAGACATCCTCGTACCCAAACAACTGGACAAGTTGATTGCCAGTGACTCCGGAAAAAGTCATATATCACTGATCCCAAAACATGGGACGAAAACAGCGGTCTCCTGGGTGAAAGTCCTGTGCTTGTTTGACCCAACCATCTGATACTGATTGGATCTGACTGAGACACACAATCACACCCTAAAGCATCCCCTGCTTCACTGTCTAATCTAAATGGGACCATAATTTATAAAATGAGCATCACGCTGTATTAAAGATGGCCTGAAACCAGATATTGAGACAATAAACTAATTAGGAAACTGTTCACCAAGGTAAAAAATCAAGTGAGAAGTAAGGTAATTTTCTCACAGGCTTATATACAATCAGACTTCTCTTTGAACCCAATGCAGTTGATCACTGCTGGCCATTAGAAACGATGCAGGTTTTGCAGTTAAACTGCATTGGCTTCACTTTTCAGGCCAGAAAGCTCCACCCATATTATATACAGTACGTGGGGGCATTTAAGCATCTTTGAACTCATTGTCTTGGTCTTTACAGCTCATAACATTTCTGTTTGATTTACTTTTACAGATCCTGTGAGCGAATAGCAAGTGACCTCTGTGGACCATTTAGTAGCTAAAGAGACTGATATTTCCCTGAGAAAAAAAGAGAGTGATTATTGGACTTTCATTTGTCAGATGCAAGAGATGAATGCTAATGTTGGTCTGTGTCTGCTGGATGAATAAACAGGTAACTGCTTGCCTGCATGTTGGCATAAATCAAGTTAATTTGTCATTGTTGTTTTCTCAGCTAGTTCCAACTGCCACTGCTTGGCCAAGAGAGAAGAAAGAATTAAATGAATGCTCCAAAAGTAACAGAAAGTTTCACTTCATACTGCTTCTGCCTCTTGTTCTCATTGTTGCTGTTAAATCCTGAACATCGTATCGATATAAAATGTCGGAGAAGTCAAATTCTGTCGCTGCCAAAATCACATTAGTTCCCTCCTTTTCAAGCCAGAGGTCTGAGAGCCAACCTGCAACAGAGAGCACGTGTAGCTATGCTGCCAATTAAAATGCCTTTTGACCGAACAAAACACGTCTCATTAGTATTCACAGCAGTGAGTGTGAATGTCTGGAAGCGCGGAGCTGCAAACACGACATGACCTCGCCTGTTTGCAGTGTATTGCCTCCCACAGAGTAGAAGTCAGAAATGACATGGCCATTAGCGTATATTCCTGTCATGATGAAAGGTCAGTTGTTGGCTACAACCACCCACAAATCCGATTATTAAACACGCTCCTGGCTGATGCAAAAAAAGGCAAATATATGTGGAGAAAAGAGCAATGGTTAGTGAAACACTGTATCTCTAAATATATCTGACTTTGTCTGAAGGAGTCACTAAGCTTTTCATGTTGGACCACTCTGAATTCATTTTGCTTTCTTGCATACAATCCTATTTTGTTATCAGTGCTTTGCAAATGGCTTGCTGACGCGATGCCAAAAGACTGGCAGCTTATTGCTCCGGAAAAGGGATGCAATCTTTTCTTTATTTTGTGCTCCCATTCCCACTGGCCCTCTTATTTATCTCCTTCCATCCATGTGGCGTCCAAGCCATCAAAACACCCTGAAGTGCCCCACCATGTTTATTTATTTAAATACAACTTTTAATGTCACTGACACAGCAAAGCCGAATAAACCACAAGAAAGGGCTTTGCCAAATCTGCCACGTTGGCTCCTGTTCAGACATCTTTTTCAGTCTTTGCGCTGATTCAGTGATGCAGGCAGGCCATTTTCTGTTAAAATCGATAAACAGAAGGACCAGATGATGAGTACCATGCATTTGTAATATAACGGCCTGTTTGAGATTGGACGTAGCTTCCTGAAGAGCCTGCTCATCGGGTACTGCGTGCTGACTTTGCAATTACTTTCTGTCAGTTGTGTTGTTCATGCACCATTATAAACCACAGACAGTTCTCTCCGCAAAATTACAGTTCCTGAGATCTGCATTTATTTTTCACTGAATGACATTACCCTGTCACCCCTCTTGTATTTTTCCATTACAGAATAAGCAGGTAATAAGACACTTCTCTCGCTCGCTCATCCTATTTGCTTCGCTGGCAGGCGCGACATAAAGCAAAAAGCACTGAAGAGTAAATTGAAATGTTAAACATAACAGTCAGCCTAAGACTTTTATCGCTTCTCATGAAGTGGCTCCAAGTTTCAAGGTTATACCACTCTTGCACGAGCTGTCTAGTGCGATCTGGTGCTATTGTCTGACAAATCAATATCCATTATGGGAGAATTTAGCAGGCGTTTTATGATAAAACCAAAGCAGAAGGGGAGCTCGAGGGTTAGGAGAGAGAGGGACGAGAGAGGCCTTTTATCCTCAAGCTTACTGGGAGGCGAAGAGAGAAGTAAAGTTTATGAAAACGGTCTTTGAGTTGCAAGGTGTGCACTTTCTCCGCTGCCGAGAAGTGGTTGTACTGCGATGGGGATAAATAATGCAGAGGGCTGCTGTGTTAGCGACAGGGTTGGCGCTGAGTGTGGAAAAGGAGGGGTTTAACACATGCGCACACACACGCACACATACACAGAGATACAGCTGCTTCCCTCATCATTATGGCTTTATGCACGCCACTCCACTACCTGCATGCCAAGCTAGCTTCCCATGCATCTTAAACTCCCTCACATCCCAAACATATTTCAAGTCGCATTCGACAAATTCAGCCATTAATGTTGCCTGTGGGGAGTTTTATGGAACATATTTACCACTGCCCCCTAATGTAAGTTTACCATGCCAGTCAATAATCTTTTATTTTACAAGACAGCGCATGCAGCGGTAGGACAAAAAGGATTGCAGTCACTGCTGCCAGCGTGGTATTTATGCTCTCGGAGAGGAGGGAAAAGGGAGGGTGGCAGAGACGAAAGAAGGAGAGCGGGGGAGATTAACATGAGAGGAGAAAGCGAGGAACTAATCGTGAATCAAAAGCAAAACACTCCTCTTGTGTGAAAAGGTGATTTAAATCCCTGTGGCTGAGCTCCGACCAAGGTTAGTGCCTTCAGCGTGGACTGCTTGCAGAAGATTTCTTCGGCCTAATGGAGTTCACACAAGGACATTGTAGAGACAGAGAGGCTTTCACCTCTGCTGGGAGGAACATATCGATCTCCACGCTGCTTTCCAACAGACAGATGTTGTGTTCAGCTGTGTCTTCTGCTCTGATTTCTGATCTGTTTCACCAGCATTGTGAAAAGGCTTTCATCTTTTGCCCAATCCCTCACAATCAGTGAAGCCTAAACTGAATATATGTCAAAGTTTGATGAGCTTGTGTTTCATGTCGGATCCCTTATGAAGCTACAGGTGGAGGATCCGGTTAACAAGAAAGCGTGCAGCAGAAGCTGGGAGGATCAGGAAAGGATCCAACAAGAGTGTTGCACTGTAATCCACATCACAGTTTAGGAAATGTGATTATTTGCTTTGCCCAAAGTGACATGCGAACACTGATTAGAAAGAAATCATGTGCAGAGCTGCAGTCAAGATGGGGTTAGTCTGTCTGAGACTGGAGGCAGGAAAGACCATCTAACTTGGCTCTCTGTAAGTATTAAAATACCTCTAAAACTGTTATTATTATATGACTTTTAGGATCTGTCGGAAATAAGTGTGGGTCAGCACTGAGGTCACACATGGAGACGAGTCTGACCGGTCATTAGTCGACAATAATACAACAATCAGAAATGTTCTGTCCAGATAGAGATTCTAAAACATGCCAGATGTTCTGTTCGTCCTGAATTTTAAATCTGTATAAATCACTCTGTAAAGCTTATTTGGATCATTTTTATGTATAGTAACTTGAGGCCAAGTATTCCTGTGGCACTAACAACTCAGTTGGCAGGCTGTAGTGACTTAATGAATAGCAGAAACACTGAATTTTAAATTTTAATTAGAATATAGATTGGTCACGTCATGGCCAATACCTGATCCACTTAATAACAGCAGCATCTGTATATCGGATTGGTGCATCCACAGTAAATAGCCACTGTTAATAGACACCTAGGACAAACAAAAGAAACTCATGAAATGTCAAGAAAGGAAATATTTTACAGTTCTTATCTTAAAACACACATTAAATCATTCTTAACTTTAAACAATCTAACTAACCTCTGATTTGGATTAAATAAATCCTTAATTCACATTTAGATGTTAAAATTTCCTGGCACTACATGCCGTTTTCACCTGCTTGTCATCCCTGTCTGAAATCACATTACTGATTGGAGCCACTGTAAATCACCTCTGTACTGTATCTACCGTCATTAAACTGACCTCCGTCAGTGTTGATGGCTGTGTTCGGTCCCACTTTGCTCTCAGGCTGCTAATCCCGGTTGAGCTGAGACTGGTTGCCTGTAGGGACACCCCCGTGATCTGAGGACTCAATCCAGGCAAAATACTGTCACCTAACTGGGACACTCCACGGCTAATTGAGCTACTTGCTAATAGCCGCTAGTCACTACAGCAAAAGATATCTCCAGTATACCTTGCAGCAGTAAGCGGTTATACCGCCCCCTATAGTTTTGGCGCTACCTTCCAATTATGGCCATTTCTTACAAAAACCTGAACTACCTATATCAAGGAAAGAGCAGATCCAGTCCAGGCCTTCAGCTACAGGTGTAGCCAAACGCTTTCAGCAAGGACAGAAAGGCAGAGGTCACTCATGAAGGATTAACAGGAATAACCTCACATCAAGCCAAAGGTTGAATTTTATAAACTCAGGACTTCTTTGCAGCATCTTTGCTAAAGTAGAGGTTGCCAGATACATGGCTGAACACAATGTTTGGTTGTATGCCCAATGTTACCAAACCTGGCAACCTCACTTTGACATTGTGAAGTCATTGCTTCTGTTGCTCACGAAGAAAAAACTTCCAACTCATAACTCCTACTAATTCTGATTGTTTTCCAATTATTCTTTAAAGTCACCTCTAGCTTGAAAATCTTCCAGTTGGTTTTGAAACAAAGGTGTCAATCGTCTCTCTAATCAGTATTCTAGAGCAGAACAATTTGTTCAATAAGCTCCATAGCTTCCAAGGCGGTATGTCTCTATTGTAAACAGAAAAGGTGCATTAAAATGTATTTATCTCTCGACTCTTTGCCCTGTGCCACTTCATTCCTCTCCTTATTAAAGTGTGTACTCAAGGTCCGCAGGTTCAGGCAGTGCCTCAGAAAGACATCAAATAAAAGAGAAGTTACTTGGGGTTGCATATCTTGTACTCCCTGAATAATAATTGTACTGCTCTCTTTCCCCTCAACTACGCTTCCTTCTTGCAGGTACAGAAAACTTTTAATATTAAAACGACATGGACTCTCTCGCTCTCCGTCTCTCCCAACTTGTCAGTCATGTCAGTGTACAGAAGGAGTCCAGATATAGCGATGGTCTACCAGCTGTCAGCCCAAACTCATCAATCACATCACACACCCAGTCATTATTTTTAATAAGTCACCTCTCGCTGATGGCCGGTGGGGTTCTATCTCACCTGTCAAAGTCTGGCTGTCTCTCCCCGGGCTGATGCGAGGCTGAGTAATGGGCAAAGGGTGGGGGAACTGTGGCAGGTCCTAATCACAGACAGGAAACCAACTCATCTGACTGGATGACATGTCTTGTCTTCTCACAATGATATGAGGAAAAGATGACGGCCTTTGTGCAGCTGATAAAATGTGCTTAATGCACTGGGAAGATTACAGTCATTGTCACCTATAGCCTTTTTTCCATTTGGTCTTTTGAAGAGAAAAGACATCCTCTGATATTGAAGAAGAATCCTCTAAGAGGAAAGGACTGCTCTCCTGGTTTGTGCAACTTTTCTTCACATCAGGTCTTTATCCTTGACAAACACTCGTGATATATTAGACCTGGCAACATGGTGGAGCTTCTTTAACCTTGATATGATCAATAGAAGCCTCATTATCCCTTAGTATCCAATGATGCTTGCAGTGGAGTTTCCAAATGGAGACGAAAAAAATCGAAAACAAAACACCCATTAACTTGTTCAATGTGGTAACAACAGGGAGTCCAGTCACATACGCTCTACAACCAGAGACACACTGTTTTATCCAAGTAGGGATCAGTTTTAGTTTATTTTTTAGTCAGTTCAAAGCGAGTGCAAAGCCAAAGGATGTGGAGGTCGAAGTGGTGTCCAGTCACAGGACTGCAATGTTATTTACCCCAGCAGCAGGACTCCAAGGATGGTGATGTCAGTCAGTTAGTTGACCTTTTAAGCAGACTGTAAAAAGAAAAAACTCTTGAATGGATTACAATGAAGCTGTCTTGGACTTTTCGTAAAGTATTATGGTGATTTATTCTGACACCACTAGCAGGTTTGCATTTGTAGTTTTGGGTGGAATTTACAACAACAGCTATTGGATACATTGCCATGAAATTTGGACTTTCACGTTCCCTCATGGTGAAATGCAAGGACTTCTTCTCTTGTGCAATGCCATACCAGCCAATACTCTAACCCTTTCCAAGAAGTTTCCCTATTTTAACACTTTCTCCCACTGTGCCCCTGATTGGTAATTTCTCCCCTTCAATTTCATTGTGATATCAAATAGATTTTTCTCAGTTTCTGTTTGGGATAAACCGTATGTCGTGGCAACCCAATCCAGAGGCAAGGGTGAGCAAAGATCCCAAGAAGAACAAATACGCTTCCAAAGTTTACTCAACTTGGTATGAGATTTTGCCCTATATTGACATTTGCCTCCTGTCTCACTTGCGTGTCCTCTTATCTCCACTCTGCAGACTGCAGTCTGGCATCATTTTATCCTTTCTCTTCATCTTTTTGAATGTCTATCTGGCAATAATGTCTCCTGAACACACAAACAATCTCACATGTTTGCACTTGCACAAGCTCTGAACATTTTAGATATTTTATTATATATTATTTGATCAGATTTTTGTACATAGGTATGTTTCTTCCATTTATTTTACTATGAGCCATGAATTTAAGATGAATAAATAGTTATTCACATCCTTGTATTGATTCTGTTAACCTATTGTGTAGGGTTATATGGCAGCGGCAGCATTGAGGGCAGGCCATTTGCCTTCAGCCAAGAAAATAAACCTGTTTTTCACGGTCTACTGTTAGCAGTTATGTCATGCTCAGGTCAAAGCAAAAAATTGTCCAATACTTTTGCTTCTTGACTTCCTGCTAATTAGCTAAAGTTAGACTAACATGCTAAAGGTAAGGTGGTGAACATGGTAAACACTATAGCTGCAAAACATTAGCATGTTAGCTTTGTCATTATGAACATGTTAGCATTCTGACATAAGCATATAGTTCAGACTCAAGTACAGTCTTACATTAAAAAGACTTACTCACGTGACTGTAGATTCTTGTCACGTTAAAACTGTCACCACAACCTCATGTAAACCAATGTGTTTCTGCTCCAGTGAAACCAGTATGAGAGAAAACCCCATAGCTGAGTCCCCCCCCAAACCAATAAGTCCATCCATGGCGGCCATAACCCTCACAGAATGGAGATAGTAATGTGCAAAGCCAAACTTGTATCATGCATTGATTTATTTGCTTATTGCTTTTCTTGTTGATATTCAGGTGAGAAAGTGTAGCTCCCTCAGGAAAAATTATTTTCGTCCTGTCTTATCTTATTCATGGTAGAACAGAGCAACAGCAGATGCTCCAAACACACACACACACACACACACACACACAAACAATTGAATGAAAGTGCGAGAGTCAAGCTTTTCTATAAGAAGCCTCGGTTGTCTTGCTATGAAAAAACATCTCGCAGTATCTTGACAAGCTGGTATTTTTATTGGAAAGTAAGAAATAAAATAACAGTGGGCCAAAAGAGGATAAAAGTCTTTGTGGGGAAGTAACTCTTCCAGTATCCATACATTCTCCTCCTTGTGTAAGTGAGTCTCCCTCATGAATTTGCAATTTTGGCTTAGTTTCCCTGAAAATGAGGAGGAATAACCCTGGGATAATAACGTAGTGTAATGTACTGACCTGACAGCAGCTTGCAGCCAGGCTGGAGCAGGGTTTTATATTTGCTGTGCAGCAGAGCCACTGGTCCATGAAATAACACAGACTGAAATGAAATAACCGCCGATCATCGAGGTCGCTAATGATTTTGGAGCTACAATTTAAAAGATTATGTATGTGTATGACAGTAATCAAAGGAGAAGAGGAAAGAGACAGTGCCTGTTTATAAATCACAAAATTGGTGTTTGGATTTTGTTTATTGCCACTCAAGCAAACAATGTACTGAAATAACAAATCAAAGCTGGAAAGGAGGAATACCAAATCAGTTTTCAACTGCTTCTTTGGTGATTTTTTGGCCATTTTGTTTCAGTCATATTGAATAAACAAGAGGAGGAGGGCAAAACTTGTGAAGGAGGGCTGATCACAGTGCCAGGAGTGGGCGGATTCCCAGAAGATCATGTTTAACTCCTGCTATTGTGCTGAACTATAATTACCACAACATTAGCAAAAATAATAATCAACTTCACGCCAACACCACTTATTTGCAAATTAGCAACCAAGCAATTGGGCGTTTCGCACAAATACTTAATCTGCATGTGAATTAACATAAAAATAAAGCTGCCTGTAGCCAAGAAGGATGCTCACAATAAGGCTTAAAAGATGAGGTGATCTAAACATGATAAGAAACTACTGAACCATATAAAGGTCTGATTGGTCTCAGTAATAACGTCCAGTATTTTGCTCTGACTCCAGGACTATCACATAATGGCTGCAATTCAAAATGGTTCCTCTCGTACCTGAGAGTGAATCACAACTTTGGGTTTATTTTTTGCTGAATACAGCAGTGCAGCAGATTTTTGCACAGCCTGACTCCCGACTACATGCCCCTGGAAATGAGCTCACCAAATATACAGCAGACCCACACATTTCATAAACCACCATGGAAACATTAAGTACCTGCTCTGAATGCACATGGTGTGATTGTGACTCTCGTATTCCCCGCTCCAGATGATGAACCACTCAACTCAGACAACTTGTTCTGTACTTTTATTCACACAGCAGGATGCAAATTGTACTTCAAGCAGAGCTTCGCAGGACTGAGCCAGAACAACTGTCCTTAGCCATGTTTGGTGAGGAAAATATGACTGCTTGTAACATATTGATTGGTAGTTCAGAAAGGGATCATGATGCAGGAATGGTTCAATAAGTTTCAATGCACCCACGCTGACAAAGCCTGTTTACTAAAAGTTTTCTGGCCTGGTTCCAAACCTCTGAATCACAACTCCATTTGCGATTCTTTCAGCGATTCAAACTGGTTTGGTGTTGTACTCATTGACAGCTCTTTCCCCCCGTTGGCAACCGCCCCTCCTGCCAATCATAGCTTTAAAAGGCAGGATATTGAAAACCAGGAATAGGATCAGCACACCTGTGCAGGTTGTCGGAAACTGAGTATTGGCTTTTTCGATCGGCTTACTAAACATTAAGTTAACATCTCCAAGTAACTGCCACCAAGGCGTACATGGTCACCCAAAACATCTTTTGACAGAATGAATCAACCAATCAAGCAGCTGACCAGGCTCAGACCACATGGAAGCCACTGACTACGGATATTCAGGCGCTGCTTGACAGAGATGGATGGAATGATATTAACAAGCCAGCAGCCAACTTCAACACATGTCATAGCATCTGAGAGCTCCTGGAAAGGAGAGTAAAATAGCGTGTTCACTGGGGTGTTACGTCTACATCACAGCTGAGCAGAGCAGAGCAATAAATACCAGTGACTACTGCAGGGTCAATTGATCTGGGAATAAATCCAGACACGCGAAAGCCAGATGTTAGCAGTTGTTTTGGCCAGTGTGGAAAGGGGTTACAGTGTTGCTCTGGGTTTTACACCAGAGAGAGAAGAGAAAACACTGCTAAATTTCTCTCCTCCTCCCCTCCTGGGTGTGAATGTTGGATTGTCTGTTTCCGAGAGTTACAGATGGCCGAACACAGCTCCCACCTAATGCTCCCTTGGAAAAGTGGTGGGAGTTTCAGAAGCTATTCAACCATCCGACAGGAACCTCTGACAAAGTATACTGGCCCCTTTCGGGCTACATAAGTTTAGCAAACTAAAATCTCTGCAGGTCCAGCTGGACAGTGTTTGAATTTTTCATCCCCAAAAGACAGATTTTAGGTGTTACATTTATAGGCGAGGCTGCAGTCTGCTGGGTAAAGTACTGGATAATTACAAGCCGTACCCTGCTTTCACTGTCACACAGAGCTGTTTGATATTCATATAGCAGATCAAAGGAAAAGGATACTCAGAAGCTGTGTCTCTGTCTGTAAAGTTGGTGCTCTTACTAATTCCTACACTCTGAGATCTGGGATCTGTGCACGAGGAGCAAAAAACAGCCGATGTTGTCCCGGACAAGCAGGGTTGTGTAAGAGGAGCATATGATTTGCATAGTAGTGAAATGAAATAACAATATGGCAATGGCTCCCCTCTGCTGTACGATAATATTACAGCAGCATTCAAATGACAAGTGACATGGACAGCTAAATGTAATTGGGGAGCCATCTGCTGAAATGAATAAAGCTGATCTTGCATTTCCAATATGTCAAAACCATGCGATGTCTCCCTCTATTATGATCCGTCAAACCGGAGCTCTCTCAATGGAAGCCTTGGTTTGCCGTGAATTCAGGGACGGAGCACTGGAAAAAATCAGATAACGTCGGCATTGTCTCATTCAGCTGCATGAAATTGGATAAAGTGAAGGGAAATGGAGGAAGAGTAATGCTGGGAATGACTCGGAACAGATACAGCAAATATGAAAAAAGACATTTCCCTTAGTTTGTCATATTCATAGGCGGGGGGAGACGGAGAGAGTGTTTGGACTCCGATGTGAAACCTGATTAAATTATTGCCAGAGTGCTCTGTGCGTAAGTGTGTGTGTGTGCTTTCTGTCAGAGTGTTTTGGCAATAAGAGCCTTAAATTCCTGAAAAAACATCCAATCAACAGATTATCAGTCATCTTGTGAAGCATTGTTAAAAATGGATTTGAGTGCAGGAACTGGTTTTATGTGTGTATGTGCTGTTTGTGCATGCGTTTATTGGCCGCGTCTGAGAAAATTGTTTCAAATGCATCTAATGATTAAATCAAAATTGATCGTGTTCTGAGTTACAACTAGAAGAAAACACTTTAAGATCCCTCTTACTGCTGAAGGGACAGAAGCATGATACTCTCTAACACTACTATACAAGGAGGTTGAGTTTGCCAGTATACAGGGCAACGCGTACTGGCACTAGAGCATGGATACATGAGCTGAAGCTGCCCGACGGGTACTGCGTCAAGGTCACAACGCCTGTCGAGAGCGGGATTCGGGTTTGGTTGCTACTTTCACCGACTTGATAAATCATGACCAACTTCATAAGCATGATGATTGCCCTCAAGGTGTGTCAATGCTCCTTAAAAAGCAGAAATTTTATCACATTGGCTCCCCGGATCGGCACTTACCTCATTAGATGTGAAAATATCGTGATAGAGAGCAGGAGAAGCAGCGAGGGAAAACAGCGAGGGAAAACAGTGTGTAAAGCCAGAATGTGTTCACAACTCAAGCTGTGAATTAAGGGTTTGTTCCAGCCAAACCAAAGTTGGTGATTGTTGGAACCAAGATGGTTTTGGCAGGTTTTTTGTTTTTGTTTTTCCGTCAAGTTTGAATGAAGTGTGTTAAAATGACTGTTTCTGCAAATGGAGTCTGGTGGTTTTGGCGAGTGGCTGATTCTAGTTAAACAAAAAGAATCTTCATTTTCAACAAAAGGTCCATTTCTAGAGAGATCCTTTCCATAATGCTGTCAGACACAGAATAACAATCTGAGCCGCTCAGTGGCAAAAACAAGCCCTTTAAGTGGATGAACTTGGACATACGCATTGCCTGGAGGGATTACATTGCAGCCTGTTTCTTGGCTGCGATCTTGCATAGTACTGGAACAGTTTCAAATATCGGTGTCCCCATTAGTCTCTTTGACTCAGAATCACAGAAAAATAAGGTCCAGAATGGAAAATACTGAAGTTTAAAACAAGTTTAATAAATGCTGTAATTGCTATGATGTATTGCAAAATCTGATATTTTGGCATAAATTTAAATATGTTGTCAGTGAACTTTTGATCTACTAACATTATTGCAACTTGCCAAATACATTAATTTATTTCCTTAGGTTTGCATAAGTTTGCGAGCTAAATTAGATTGTGATAGATGAATTAATTTTTTCTTGCTGTTATGTCTTCTTTTTTGAAGGAATTCCAGACAATAAACTAAAGATTTTTTGTGAGGAACTCTGTCTTCAAGGAGTAATTACACTCAGGTCAAAGATCCTCCTCATGCTCCCATCTGTCTGCACCGTGTACTCAAAAGCACTTAGTTTATTAAGTTGCGATTTGAGGTCTGAAACCAGGCTGACCTTCCACTGTGTCAAGAAACAAATATTTAGAGAGATGTCCGGGGAGATAATTAACCACTGCAACGTGAAGCTGCTACATCTGGCCCAATCTGTTCACGCCACTTTGAAATTGGTTCAGTCCACTCCAGTGTGATTTATTTGACTTTGCTGCAACAGTGATGAAACGAACAACAGTTAAAACCAAATGGATTATGATGCTGATGGTCCTATGCCTGCCTGCACCTTCACAGCCTCATCCTTTAGATCCTTTGGCAACACTGTCATGCAGTTACATCAGCAATACATCAATATATCCAGGCCACTCCCATGACATTATCAGCTGTTGGACAGAAAAGGACACGCTTCCGCAATCCCTATTTCATGAAAAACATTTTTTTAAATTCTATCTGTCCCAGAAAATGTCAACAACAGGGCAAGTACTCCCATGGCTTCCACCTCCCACACAGAGGAAACTGACAAATGTCAGGCCTTCAATCACGAGCTGCTGGCCTTTTCCAAAGCTGAGGCAGCCAGAAACACAAGTTTCACCTCCAGAAAGAGGATGAAAAAGGGGGTAAATGAAGAGAATAACAGGGACAAACAGTCCGTCACCTTCAGTACATCACCTTCACTAAATGAAGCAGTCATCACACAACATTACCTCACTCAAATCAGGGACAAACACTGAATTTGAATGAAATCTCTCAGAGCGCGCACACACATAAAGGTATTGATTCTGCTCTTTTCTTCCTGATGGCTGAACTTGAGTCGATGCAGCAGCAGCAGCACAAAGTCATACGGATTCTCCCCAAAAGACATGTGAATGCTCAGAGGTGGAGAGCAAGTCCATCTGTTCGTGTACACGTCCATCTGCTCCACAGATTCATCCCTTCCATCTACATTACCATCCACACCGGCCTGTTCCTGTGACTGGGTAACTGGGTTTTGTATTATACGCTATAATTAAGTTCTAATTAACTAACCAAAAAAAGCCTGCTGACAAATTCTGAAGCAGTCAACACCTGAAGTTTCTCAGGTTTCTCAATGAATTCTTGTCTGAGAAAACATCTTAAGGTCACAATCTCTTTCTACATTTGTTAGTTAGACTTGGAGCCCTCCCAGCAGACACTTGAATAGATGCTGAGGCTGTACATCGATCTGCATTGGCAGCGTGAAACTGTAAATAACTTGCTACAGTGAAAGTGTGTGAAATGATGAATGCAAGGTCGGGGGATTTATTGAGCTAAGAGGTTTTTCATTGTATATGATCCCATTAAATGTGGATGAGCTGATTTTCCTGCAAGAAACTATTACGACTGATTGCTTGAGTGTCTAGTGCTGAATAAGACCATAATTACAGTTTGTGCTGGAACTAATGATTACTTCAATTATTGAGGAAACTGAATATCATTTTTTAACAATAATAGTCAATAATTTGTCCGAAAATAGCAGAAAATCTCTGTTATAGTTTTCACTAAATTGCTTGTTTTGTTCAGTCACAAGACTGAAACAGTGAAATAAAACAAAGGAAACAACAAATTATTATATTTCTTCTTATTTTCAACATCTTGTTTATTATTCATTTCTATTTTTTATTCTTATTTACAGCACTTCTCTGTCATTTAGCTGCCTCGTAAAAAAGGTTTATCTTAATTGTAAAAGGTAAAATAATGAATCTACTGAAAAGGAGCAATCAAGAAACTGCATCTCAGATAACGGTCTAGAGAATAGATGGGATAAGATAAGATTGTCTCGTTCCAGCTGGATAGTTATGTTACTTTTTGTTTCTCCTCATGTTTATGGTCTTGTACTTTCTGTTTTACGTTGATACTCAGCTCTTGTCTTGTTTCAAGTCCTGCACTTTCCTGCACTCAAGTGTTTCTTTCCAATGTTATTACCTGCCCTGCCCTAATGTATTGCACCTGTGTCTCATTGTCTTGCCTTCCTTAGATTATTAAGTTTCAGTGTTCCCCTTCCCTCTGTGCCAGTTTGTCTTGTTTCCCTGTGAAAGCGTCCTAGCGTTTTCCCTTGTGTGAGTTTTTTTGCGTCTTAGTTGGCTGGCTGACTGTTGAAATAGTTACTTAGAAATAACTGCTAGTTAACCATTAGTTAATGAGTAACTCCTTATCCACTTTTAGAGTAGCTAATGATTAGTTATAATACTTATTGTAACGTGTTACCGATAAGATATAATGAGAATCCTTAATTAAATCCACTATGAGGAAATTTGCTGTGTTACAGCAGCCAAGGGGTTAACGCAATAGCAAAAAGCATCAGTACAATAGCAGGCAAAATGTAATAAATAAGAAGATATAATAAATAAAAAAGCCAAAGTAAACAGCTTCAATGGTAGAATTCACATGCTGGCACATCAGAGATACTGATATTGCAAAATTACACAATACCACAGTGTGGTATCAACATAGGACTTTATGATAACAGACGTCAAGTCCATGTATAAATCACATTATTTTTCTTGAAACTGCAGGTGACTCATTACTCCTCTTTTTTATCTCCAGCAGCAACAATTCTTAATGTTGTAACATGAGTAAATACGGAGGCCCTTCCTTTCCATTTCATATTACCCAGACATAATTTCTGACGTGCATCTTGAATCGGCCGCTGCAGCATTTGTCATCTGTACGGGGTAACGCTGAACCTACCTGCCCTCCAGTGAGCCTTTATCATCCGCAGCAGGTGTGTCAGCGGGATTCCTAACACTAACATTCATTATGCCGCTGCAAAGCTGAGCAAAGAAAGAAAAATGGTTGCCTGTAGCAAATAATGGAATAAATTCCCACAGGGGGAATAATAACAATAAATAAATAAATAACCTGACAGCCTCTGGCAGATATTGACATATATATTGTTGCCTCATACATGTGGGCAGGGCGATGCCTCACTGTGATGAATAATGATGTTTATTGGAAATGAGGATGATTAATGAGCTTCTCACTTCTGACACAGGGTATGCAGCAGGATTGTGGTCGCTTGCTTTAGATTAAGTGTAATATTTAAAGGGTACATGCTGCTGTGTGGGATGAGTGTGCTGTATGAATATCAAGCATTGTTTGTCTGTGCGTGTGTGGATGCAACAAGTCCACTGTGGCATTTGTCTGAGATTATAGATGGAAAAAAAGCGTCCGAGCCTGGAAGTGAAAAATGAAACACTAGGAAACAAGGTAATTCAGATAGAGAAGCATCTCATTTGTAATTAATACATTCAAATAAGTTCAGATCGCTGGAGTGAGTGGAGTGACTTTATAGACTTTAGAGATAATGTCAACTGATTATTTTAAGTTCTTTTCAATTCAATTCTCTGTCTGACAGTCTTATCATCACTCATTAAAATGGCACTTATTTACAGAGCACACCCTCACACACAATCCATTTCACTAATCATGTTATCTCTTAGATGTTGGCTCATAACTACCACCAATTACCTGATTGTACCAGAATGGAAACAACGGTGGGCGTTGTAGGTGTTGACAAATACGAGGTGTTGACAGCACCGCACTAAAAATCCATCACGCACCTTCTAGCGAGTTTATGAGCTGTTTATGAGACATAATTAAATTCAGAGCAAAAACCTGTGAATACATCATTTGAAGAAGGACAGGAGAATACTAACGAGACCAGCATCTACAGACGTAGAATATTGATGTTGAAGGGGTCAAACTACTTGTCATCGAATGTTAAATGGAGCTTGTTTGTTTTGTGGGGTTGATAAAAGTATGTAAGTTTTTTCAAGCAGTACTTCCACAACTGTACTGGAGGAGTAAATCAGCTCTATGATCTGACAAAACTATGATTAAGGTTTGGTTATAGCCTGAAGGAAACATCATGGATCAGGTTATAAGACTTCAGAACATTCAAATACAACATGGGACCTTTTTGATGGTTACATAATAACAACTTGGTTAAGGTTAGAGAAAGACAGCAGTTATGGTTTAAAAAACCCCAAAACCCTGACATTGGGGCGCGCCGGTAGCTCAGTTGGTAGAGCATGCGCCCTGTGCCCTCGGCCCAGACGCTTGCTGAACGTCATCCCCCCTCGCTGAACGCTTGCTGAACGTCATCCCCCCTCTCTAATCCAATTTCCTGTCACTCTTCAGCTGTACTAACCAATAAAGCCATGAAAAAGGGGAAGAAAGAGCATCATCTCCAGTGTAAAATTCCAATGTTTGGTGCTTTATCCATCCAACCCAACCTCCTCTATCTGTAGGCTTTCAGGCTTTGCAACAACATCACCCTCCACCGTCCTTCGTCTAATGGGAATTGGCACTTGAATATTAACATAATGTTATTTTGGGGGATTTGCTTTGACTGATGATGTCTTCTTTATCTTATCGAGAGGACTGTCCTGTTTTTTGGTTTTTTCCCTCTTTAAATTAACAACTAAATGATAAATGACTAAAATGTACAGCATGACATTTCAGTCTCGTCCCTGAAAATCAAGAATGATTCAACCTTTTTACACAGCCGTCTTCAGTGGATAGAGTTTGCTCAGCTGCCATGTCTGCTGTCAACAAGAAGAAAATTAATGAACTTAATGCTTGACTTTCAAGCGCACACGCACAAAAAGTCCTGATATTGTGATTGATTTCTATGCCAACTCGGCAAACTCCACGCACTAATGAAGACCATGTGGTATGGTGGAAAGAGTCTGAAAGAGCTAGCAAGTAAACCTTGAGTAGGGATTTTAGTAGTAGACAAAGTAGATATTTTTTTGCAGAACATTATGTTGTCACAGTGAAGTCAACCTTTGACCTTTTGGATTTTAAATGTTACCAATTCATCATTTTATCTCATTAGATATTTCTGATTATTTATTTTTTGTAATTATCAGATCAATTGTAAAGTTGGCCAAGAATGTGTTTTGTGAGTTCACAGTCACCTTGACCTTCGACCACCAAAATCCATTCAGTCCATCCAAGTGGATATTTGTGCCAGATTGGAAGAATTCCACCAAGGCGAGGGCGAGATATTGTGTTAACAATAATGAGACGGCGGGATGGACAACCTAAAAACATAGTGAAAACACAAAAATCTGGAGGTGTGGAAAAGTGAGTTACTGTAAGCTGACCTATGTGAACCGTCATCTCTGTTAGCAGCTCAAGGCTACACTGAATACAACCAGCATAACACATGAATCTCTGACTTAACTGTTTACGGTTGAGTTGCATTGCCTATAATGTAGGCACCAGGTTGTAAGAGGAAAGAATAAAAAAGACCATATATCTGAAACCAACAAGTGTTCTTAGCAACACAACAAATAATAAATAATATAGTATCTATTAATAATGTCTACAAAAATGTCCGTGTACACTGTCACCTTCAAACTCCTGGGTGGAGCTTCATGAATAAAGAAAAAGTCTGGTGACGGTATTGCCTGCTTCTGTGTCGTCACTCTCAGCTCTCAGTCACTCTGCCATAATTGCCCAAAGAGGGAGTGCTTGATGAGGCATTTCAGCATGAGCAAGAGAGCTGGCGCGTCCCACGGTGCCGAGGCAGGACGGGAGGTACACTGAAAGCCTTTTCACAACCTTTTCAGAGCCTCTCCTCTCGCATAAAGAAAACACTCCTTTCTGAATGTTCGTCTTCTTCTAATGCAGACCTGTGGGAAGTCGAGCTGAAGTGAAATGCTGAAGTGATAAGAACAGCTGATCCACTTCTCACTTCCTTGCTTGTAACCCCATTAGGGAGTGTCCTCCAATTCGTCCAAGTTATGCGGAGAAACACACTGACAGCTACGCTCAACCTAAAAGGAAACTCTTAAGCCACCTTGTTTCTTTTATCCGAACATGGGTCTTACAAGCAGGCGTGAACCCTCCCTCCGGTCCCCAAAAGGATCCTCAGTGTGAAGGCACAAAGAAGACTTCAATATCGATCTGCAGATCCCATCAACATACTGCAAATGTCTTGTTCTGAATTATAATGACTGATCTGCATAATGTTATGTTGCACATACGGATGCATTTCATATTTCCAGCCCGTCAAATCCCATGAGTGTTACACACTTTTTCAAAATCCGATTTGCATATTTCTCATTCTGTCATTCATCCTTGAAAAGAAATTGAAAGTCAGCATTATAGAAAAAGCTATTTTCACACTTCCTGCAAAACAAGATGCCACCACAGCTAAACCAATGTGTAAAGGTCAAACTAGGCCATGTGTATGCTTATACAGCCTATGTTGAGTACAGCCTGATGTATAACCAAGAAAATTAATTAAAGGAGACATGGTATGTAACTTTCTGGTTGATAATTTCATTTTGTGTCACTACTAGAATAGGTTTACATGCTTTAGTACTAAAAGACATATTTTTTCTTATTCTGTCCAGTGCTGCAGCTCTGTATTCCCCCTCTGTTTTAGCTCCTGTCTCCTTAAGGCCGCTCCTCCCAAAAACCCAGTCTCTTCATTAGGCATAAATTATGCAAATGTGTGACATGGTGACGTAGTGTGATGTCACAAAGTGACAGTAATAAAGGCGGGGCTGCTGATGAGCGATTCAGGAGTAGTGTTTTCTGTGGGAGAGAGGAGCTCTCAGTGGTCTGGCCTTTGACCTTTTTAACTTTGAAGATCTTTGAGATGCATAAGAACCTCTATGAAACACTGCAAGAAAGGGAAAAATAAGACGCATAATTGGTCCCCTTTAAAGTAAAGCTGGAGTTGCTATTGTTTTCTCCTTAATGGAAACATCATTTTCAAATGGACGTCTGCCCTTCTTGACTCAAAAAGTCTGCATTATCCAATGTTCTCTAAACATTACATTTCTCCAAGTGAATTAGAAAAAACCTTCATCTCATCCTGCATATCCGAGAGTGCACTTGAAAGATGCATAAATGAAAGATGCATTAAAGAGTTGAAATTGAACGATAAAGTACATATTGACATTACTATATACACAGTCATTTAGCCACAGTGATGATGCTTCAAGTTTGAGTGGTACGTTGTGTGGTAGACTCATCTCTCTTGTGCCAGGAAAAAATGGAAACAATAAAACCTGCAGCAGGTGGTAAATGCAATAGATGGTGTAAAGTAATATGACAACATAGCAGGCATATGTTTTCCCTGATGAAAGTGATACAGCTGTGCGAGGCGGTGTAAAAATTCACCAATCCCAGTGTGGCTGCAGAGCTGAGAATCATTCTGTCCCAATTAGTGGAGACATCGTAGATTCATTTAATTTTTTTCCAGAAATAGAAATGTGGTTTCTCCTCACGGGTTGTGACGAAGAGAAATGTAAAAAGGAAATCTAAACTCAACAGCGAGTGCCTCCAGAAAAAGGATCAACTCACCACTGTTTGATCTTTTTCTTCTCACCCCTTTGTTATCTTTTAATATAGCGTTTCACAGTGCAGACAGGCTGGTAAACGTGGGTGCTCTGCGGGGTTGAATTTGTGGAAATCAAAGAAGCTTCTCTCGAGGTTGGACCCATTGTGAGGAGGTACCGATCTGTGGACCAGTAGACATTTTTTGACAAGGGACCATGGTATTTCCCCATTTACTGTATGTACTGTAAGCATGACACCACTGGATAGACAAAAAACGACCAACCAAAGGAGGTATTTTAAGGCAAACATGGTCCTTTCCTAAACCCTAACCAAGTGGTTATTCATGCCTAAAGCTAACCAGACCTTAAGCACAGCGCTGTCACAACATGAAGCAGAAAAATGAACCTTGTGGAGCATAATTATGGCTGGAAGTGTGTATTTTCTACATTTGTTGTGGGAGAGTTTGTTTGTTTGTCCTTTCTGGAAAGACGTGGTCAAAGGTATTTGAGAGTGGTTACATAAACTGTTGTCAGAATCTCCTCAGCTGTGCTTATTATGAGACAGGTCTCCTACCAGCAGGCATATCCAAACATCAACATCGACTTGCAGTGGGCGCCTTTATCAGTACTTCAAGGATTGTTCTTTGCTGTTGGAAGAGGGTCCGTATATCTTTCAGTCATTAGATTTTAAAAAACAAAGAAGAAGTGGTTATTCAACAACAACATTGGGGCTGAAATACAAGCCATCAAAAGGGATGAGCAAAATAAAAAAAAATGAATTGATTTTCATTTTCTTTTTCTTATTACAAAAAATAAAATCATAGAAAATTATAAATGAAAAAAGGCAGGTATTAGTTTCAAATTGTGATGTGGTCATTTATAAGACAAGAGCGCCATGTGTAGGACTGCACATGTGCCAAATAAACAAATAATCAATCAGTTTTTCCCTTTTTTCAATACCTGTTTATGACAAGAAAATTGAATGTTCAAAAGAAACACTGAACAAAGAGCCAGACAGTCTGTTTTTGATGAATGGTTAAAGCTGATGCCAGACAGGACCAATAATTACCAAGGGTAGTTTTATGAAGTTTCCTTCAGTGTTTTACAAAGTTTCTTGTTTATGTAAAAAGATCTTGAAAGTTAAAAGGTCCAAGTCAACAACAATGGAAGTCCACTGTCCCACAGAGAGCACGGCTCCTGAAACTCCTCCTCAACAGTCCCACTTTTAGTTCTGTCATTTTGTGACATCACACTACGTCACCATGTCACACATAATCTAAGCTGCTTTGTTGTTGTAAGCAGTGATGGCTCAGGCATGTGAGAGCTGACCAATCAGAGTTGGACTGGGTATTCAGGAGGAGGGGCCTTAAAGAGTCTTGAGCTAAAAGCAAAATGTGATACTTCATTTATGTATCTCTTTTTATTTGTTAAAAGAATTTTAGATTGCCCAGATCTGTTTAGTTTGCTTTGTCAATTGTTCTGTAATTATGTATTGTAATGTGTTGACTTAACACTGCATTTAACTGTGTACACAGTGTAAACTTAATTAAAAACCTGAATTTGAAAAAAGCTAGTGGAGTTCAAAAAACATTGCTCTTTTGTATGCAGTGACAATCCAGGCAGCATATCGAGGGTTTTAAAAACATGATAAGACGCCTACATTCGCAAAAATACAGTAATGCACACTCTTCTTACTTCACACTTTCTGCACTTCTCTTCAAGGTCTCCTCTTATCTTTCAGCTATTAAGTGACTCCTGATGTTATTACTTCTAGATTGACCCACTTGATCTGTTTGTGGCACTTCAAACTCAGACTGGAGTTTTTAATAATCCTGTCAACACATCCTCGACTCATTGTAGCTGCTGCTCTGTCCTCGTTATGAGGTTTAATCTAGTCTCAGTTTGGCTTCATCTATCTCATCCGTAATTACTTGAAGTTTGTTGTCCTCTCGAACATACTTTATTTCCATGTCCTCAAGCTGACATCCACCTACATTTTGTAGCAAAGGGCAGCGCACGATAAGATTCATTTGGGTTGTCTGTAGGTTTTTTCTTCAATCTTTCTAATCCCCTTAGAAGTAGATTCTGTGTTCTGAGTTTTATTAGGATATTTTTCCTGTATTGACAAACTTGTAGACATGTAGGTTGAAGTGGAACTTACATTGATCTCACACTGGGCCCGAGACTTCAACTCACTGAGAGGATAGACGCTCAGATTGTCCAGCTTCAGATCCTGCAGCAGGATTTAGCAACACTTTCTGAACAACTTTCACAGCAGCAGCCGATAATTACTTACACTGGAAAATAAATTACGGTATTAAGTAGTATTAGTGGTAGGTGTTGATCAATGTGCTATATTTAAACAACTCTGCAACCGCTAAACCCAAGCAGGGAGCCTTCAGTCAATCAATCTGCCATCGACTTTTTCCCACAGAAAGAAAGTACTGCGAGTTCTTAAGGCAAGGAGAAAAACAGCCTCTATCTGTGAAGCAAATAATGAATGAATAAAAACGGGAAAGTCAAAGGAGGCGGTGAAGAGTTCAGGGCGACCATGTGGTGATGGTCAGTAGCTGGAGATTAGATTTTTTTCCCTCCATGTGTTTCCTTTGCAGTGATGATGGTCGGGGAACATAGAGGTGGACAGACAGTAAGAGCTCGTGGTGAATAGAGGGAGAAGGACAATGTCACGGTAAATAATGAGCTCGGGGAGATTTTCACATCCGCAATCCTACTTGTGTTTAGAGAGGTCAGTCACCCGCTGGGCTGCAGGCTAATTGACTTTTAATTAGTGTCTGATCAGACACACATGCAGCCACGCCGACGCGCACACACACACAAACACTGCAGCTGGGGGATGGGTAATGAGAGGTGATCACAAAATGTCCTTCACCATCAAGTGTGTGACTTGCCAAAGCAATTATCTGTATAATACATCTGAAGCAGGTTTTTTTTCATGAACAATAGGTATGAAGCTACCCTCACAACATGGCCTGATCTTTAAAATCTGTATGGAAAATAAATGATGTCGTACTTTTTCTTTTCTTTTAGCAACCATTGTGTTCCAGGAGTGCTGGGGATTAATAATGTATGAAATGTTGCTTTCAATCGCTTCTCTACAGCCTGTGAATGGAGTGAAAACAGGGGCTTGTTGGCAGAAAGGCAAAATTAACCTCTTTTTTTCCTTGCTGTAAATGTTGGATGCAAAATGCATTTTTAAAAAATCTTTATTAATTCATAAGTTTACTTGAGAATGTGTTTTATGATGAATAGTGTCAGAATTCCTCTCTCAGTATTTCAAAGCCTCTACCTCCAAAATACTAACAATTCTGAAAATTGTTGACTTTATAACACTACAGCTCTTTGAAACTTCTTTAGATTCCTCCCACGAGGTCAGCTGTGCTGAGAATGTTCTGAGAAATGCTCAAGGTGCATCTATTACTGTCTGCCTTTATGTTTTATGTCAATTTGTGCTTGGTGCCAAACAGGCAGCTCCATTGTAAGCCTTCGCTACAGATATGGTTACCCTCGTCTACCGTGAATGCTTCAATGACGAGTGAGCTTCAAGGACCTTGATAATGGCACAAACTTGCTGCCCAATAAATGTAAGTGATTTAAATCATTAGTCAAGGAGTGCCTGGGTTCAACCTGATTATGTCAATCAACTTCTTTGCTGTACAGTGACAGCATGACAAGTTTATGTTCAATCTACAAAGGTGATGGAAAACAACCACAGCATGAGACTTTATCAAGGGAGGCCACTGTTTCTCTTTTCAAACATTGAGTTGCTTTATTTATTTAGCACAACCATGATTGTTCAAAAACCTTAACCATGTGTTTATTTTTGTAACATGAAGAGAGGAACCCAACTGCTAGAATAAATGTTGGCAACATACATTCCTGCAAACCACAGATATGTTGAAAATTTACATTTCTTAAAGGGAGCTGGAGATGTCCCGAGGTCTTGTCAGAAACATCCGGTTTTGTCACCACAAACATGGCTGGTCCCGAGATCTCCTTAAAAATATCCAGTGGCGTCACGCTTACCAATGATGAAATGCTGTGGTCCCTTGTCAAGAATTTTAAATTTTAAATAAAATAATTTGTTGAAACGCAGGCTTGATCAGTGGTCACTGGCTTGGCAGACCTTTCGCCTATAACTCCACAATGATACTATCCACCACCTGATACCACCGCCTATAACACGTACAAAGCAAACGTATACGTGGCTTGCAGAAACATTCATATTATTCCTGGCAACTGTGACGAAAAGGCTGAGATCATTTTTAGATTTCCTCCTACGTATGAGAAGAAACTAAAACATGAACATCTTTCTCACTTCAACATGTTGCTTCCCTTTACAATTCCCTCCTCTGCCCTAATAATGTCTCTGATTCTCCTTGTTGTCACTCCGCCATCTCCTTCTCTACCCTTTTATCTCTCTGTCCTCCCCTCTCGCTTCTACCTGACACGTGCGAACAACGGGGGGTGTGAATGATGAAGTTTAAATGTGAGGATTGTCGTTGGCTTTCTGATCGCAGTGAAAAGCCAGCCCGCCCAACATGTGCGTTCGCAAGTGAATCAACTCCAGTCTGAGCTCAACAACCTGTCACGCCTACTGAATGGGGCTTTAGTCAGACAAAAAGAGACAGAGAGAGGGGAAGAAATAGGAAGAGGGTAACAACGGAGTGAAATACAGCTGAGAAAATAAGATAAACATTTTCAATTTTTGAAATTAGGGACACAATACGTCCTGTAGAAGACATAATACAGCTCACACCGAAATCGGTCACAAGTGACAAAACAAGACATTTTCGGAAATAAGAAGACAGCCAAAGCTCTTGTCTGTGTCTCCCGCAGGACAAAATGACGGCCCGCTGGTTTACACAGGAAGATGATACCATCTATTCTCTGTCTCAGGCAGGTATCTGTGTGGGCGTAGATGAATCGTCTGAGCCTGATGTGGTCTGATTGTAGTCCCCTGTGAGCTGAATGTCAATTGGCATAGTGGTCTCCCAGCGTCAGTGGAGCACCTTGGGCAGCGGTGTCATTGACATTTAACTCTGACAGGGATAAAAACCCCTCTCAGCAGCGATTGATGATACGGGCCAACTGCGATGACTCAGTCGCGCCCTACTTCGCCGTGGCTGTAGGTGTAGTGAAATCAGGTCGGTCTCCTTCCGTGATTGAGCTCATTGTGCAGCGGGTACATCTAGTGACAGGACAGTGAGGCAGCACAGCAGCAAATGTGAGGCTACACACAGCTCCAGATTAATATCTGCTGCTCCACCAAGTCACTATGACCCTCAACGAATTAATGAGTGCAGCTACAGTAACACAGAACTGTGTCGTCCATAAATATTCTGCATTAATTTCTTTTATTGTGGAAAAACAACTCCCCCACTGTGTGAATTCTCCCCTGTGGGATGACTGATAACATGAGAGGTGAAGATCAAACACATCATTTCACTGAAAGAGGTCATCCAAGGAGTCATTTCCTCTGGAGACGTGCTCAACGGCAACAAAGTTCACAAATGAGATGAGATATTTTGGGCGTCTTCCTCTTGTTCTAAACAGTTGAATAATCTTACAGCATTGAAAACATGAGCTATTGCATTCGCAAATATCTGGCTTACTGATAAAAAGTAAAACATAAATGACCTTATTTGTGAAAATGGAAGGGCAGAGGTAAGAAATGCTGCTGATTGGTCTTCAAATTCTTGTTGCATGCACTATTAACTGCAAGTGGAAGCTTAACAGTATGCTTTCAGCATCATAAATAAGTTCACTTTTGGAAATCTGGGTCAATTTTGAAGCAAATTGGCAGCCATGAGCAAGAGCAAGAGCAATGCTCTGGTCCAGATTGCAATGATGAAGTTTTATGTGTTTACTAATATGCAAGCCTCTGACTGGCTTCTCCTCCATAGCAATGAAGCCCGTGGATATCAAACTTAAATGTCAAACCGGAAAAGAAACAACGTCCAAAAAGAGATAATTTAAATTAAAACTATCATATTGTAAAAACTATCAAGGAAAGTCTTGTGCTTCCATTATGCCCTGGTCTTTGTCTCTCAGGCAACATGCTATCATCACTCTTTGATTGTTATAAGTTCATCCAATTGAAGTTTGAAGCAAAAACTCACCTAAAAGCAAAAATTGCATGTAAGGAGCTCAAATGCTGAACTATTAACTCGACAAGTATAAGAACTACTATTTCACACTTTTACCATATTTATTGCAAAAGTTGTTCAGAACTTTTGGAGATATATCATCACAAGCACCTACTTAGCAGACCTGCACAGGTACCCTGCAGTGAAAGAGGTGTGAGATATACACCTTTTCTAAATCTCCACATTTATGTGCAAAAGCCATTTTCTGGTATCAAACTGGCTGCTGTTCGAAAAGGCGAGCTGGGGATTGAGCCGGAGGACGAGACGAACTCAGGAGGAGGAAGTGAGACAGAAATCTAACAGCCTTTTTTCTCCTTGAGGAGGAGAAGTGTCTGGGTGTGAGGTCTTTCAAGGAGGAAGTCAAAATTCTCCGGGGGAGTTGTCAAAAAGTGCAACAAAGCCAGAGAAGCTATGCTGAGCTATTCCGCACTGGAAATGTGCAGTATTCAACGTGCTACATGAAAGAGCTTTAACACGAGCAAACGCAGAGGTACAGGCTGGTGTGAAAGAGGTCCCTCTGAATCCCCGCCAGCTATAAAATGGCAGCCTCATATCTTTCAGATAGCCGCCATGGTTCCCGGTGGAATGAATCCTTTGAATGGCCCATTAAATCATTAAAACAACCTCCCATTCAGAGACCCCTGCTGCATAAGTTATTAACTACACACTCTCTCACACAATACAGAACCTCTCTCACAGGAACACTCGAAAGCCGCAACAAAAAAACCCCAGAGAAGATAAAAGGGGGAGTTGCTCTAAAGTTAACAAACACACTGAAAATTTAACACAAACTTCCAAATTCACATTAAATCATATTGCTTCTATCTTGCAGCATTTCTTTGAACAACTGATAATGAAGACATCTTTTGAATTCACAGAAGGAGCCCGCATCAGACAGCTCCGACAGAAACGCACCAGAACCATGAGACATCTGGATCTGTTGTTTTTTAAGCTACTGAGCGTTTGATATTTTAGAATGTGTCAATGTGTCGGGATATGATGACATTTTTTTTCCTTTTCGATATAGGACGGAAAGAAAGAGCTTTTCTTTGCTACTAAAAGCGGCACAAAAGGAGCAACATTTTCTGTGTCTACACTGCATTCCTGTGTGCATTTTCGACAGGCTGCTGAATTTTGTGGTCTCGCTTTGTCCTCGAGCCTCACATCTGTTCATTTTATCTCTGAGCTTATTGCATTTCTGGTCAGATTGAGTGCTAACGCTTTACAGTGGCAGTGGGGGCTGTATATACTTTTTGTTACCGCTACACTAGCCTCCATAAATGTGGTAATTCCTCATATATAATCCAAAGAGGACTCTAAACGGCATTGTATATTTCCAGAAGTGAAGTGCAATAACACTGCGTAAATGTTTTAGCAGAGCTTGTGGTTTTGTTAAGTTTGATCATTTGTAAGACGTCTATTTTTCAAAAAAAGAGGAAAATGCAGCCCAATGCTGATTCTTCTCTCTGCCACCGCTTCCCTCCTCATGCTTCCTGTCACTCCGGCTGTGGACAAAAACGCAGAAATAAGATATAAATAAAATATCTCCTCAAACATCTCTGAATGTGTGCGCCTATTTCTCCAGTGTCTTGGTGTCTGGGCCTATTCTGTACCTACCATTCAGCATGCCTTATTGCATAGCCAAGGAGTCTCAAATTGTTCTTCAAATTGCGGGTGACAGCAGACTGTTGGCTGGAGGCGACTGGAAACCGTCTGAAGCAAGCCTCCACTTTACATGCTTTAAACACAAGGATACACAAGGGCCAGAAATGTGCTGGCTGTGGAGAGAGAGAGCTGAATCATTCAATGAATTTAAATCGGGCTCTGGGATCAAAACTTAACCTAGTGTTAAGTCTCTTAAAGCAAAAGCCAGAGAGAAGATTGTTTTATGAATTTTCTTGCAAAATGAAGCGATCACTTTAATGCAAAACACTGAAAGTAAAATAAATTGACGTGTTTTTGCCGTGTTTTTGCCGTGTTTATGTTAATACTGTGGACAAAATATCTCAGGCATGTCAGCAGTATTGACTATCACATGCAGAATGTGATTAAAACACCAAATTACCTCTTTTAAGTGATCTGCAGCGGTTATTATTCAACGTGTTTCCGCGTTTAACCCAGAGGCCTCGGCTGACAGTCTGAACCGCAGCACTGAGGATACAGTGTCAGGCAGCTCAGTCCTTCTTGTAAAGACAAAACTCTCTGTTTGATACTCCTGCTGCCAGGGGCGACTGTCAATGCTGTCACCCAGTACTCCACTGTCCTCCTCACTACCTGCTGCATCGCTACTCTTCTCTTTGTTTTGAAGGATTTCAATAAAGAGGTTTGTTGGGTTTGGGAGCTCAGGCAGCTTTGACACTTAATAAGGCAAAACAGTTCAGAATCAGAACAAAAAACAAACCTTGAAAAGCTGTGAAAGCTCAGTGTCACTTAACTCAGCAGGCACGTACACAGCCATGTGCATACTTCATCCAGGGGTTTATGTTTAGAGCGGTTTGGTGTGGTGGCCAAGGCAGCTCAACTAATGAAAACATGAGCAAATGAGGGCAACATGTACAAGTCTTTGACAACACCTAGGCAGCATTGAAAGAAAGAACAACCCAGTTGTCAGGTTAAAATGTTGATGTGATTAATATTTCTGCAAACCACTCATACGTTCATATTTGTAAGTGTCATAGCCTATGTACCATATTGACATTTCTACAAAATGTGTCTTATCTCACTCATACTGATTAACCTACAGAGAATTATAACCTGGATCAGCAGCTCCCCTGTACGGATTATACGCTTTATAGTGAGTTTCAGTTCTTTGTTTCTGTGTCCGGCCCACAACTTTACTGTTTTAGTTCCCTCTCACTGCTCTCATATATTTTTTGGCCTCAGCATGCAGCTGCTTTCTATTAAAAAACCTATAAAAGCCCTCTGTACACTACCTGCTGAGCACCAAACAGCAGACAGACAGTTACTGGTGAATATAGTGGAGCATTTCTCAGTTAAAGAGCTACTTATTTCCCTCAGGAGTTGGTGGGGACCCAAAACAGAGGTAAAAGAGAGTGAATATGGGACTTACATTCACCAGGTGGCCAAAAACGTGGCTCCAAATGGATGATAATATTGGTTTAAGGTTTAGGTTGCTGAAACCAGATGGCATTTGTATTGTATAAGAAAAGTCTATTAACCTGATGCAGCATATGGAGCTACAGCTCAGTCTCTGCAGGATCTTGTGAAACAAAAGATGTTTTGTAATTTCTACTGCCCCAATTGTGTTTGCAGTGGGTTTTTCTATGTGTGGGCTGTAAACAATTACAAGTGCTGGGTGAGATGGCTTTACTTCAGTTCCAGTAACAGTAAAAGTGACCTTGGGAATCTCTTAGGATGTTAGTCATGGCCTGTTGGAGTGCACTTATGTCAGTAGCCACTGGCCTGTGCAATTAGCTTGCCATGAAGTTGAATGCACTCCTGTAATAGTTTGTTTTTTCCCCCTGAGTAAGTCTATATGGTGACCTTATTGCTTCTTAGCAAGCTGTAAACCAAATGGTGGCTTTTAGCAATTAGATTAATCACTTTGGCCCTGAAGGTTAGCCTGTGGCAAGAACAGCAAGTGCTTTTCACCGTAGCAACCGTGTTATTGGACTTTACCTGGATTATTTTCATAAATAAAAATGGCAAGTATTCTTTTACTTCGATCATATTTTTGTGCTCAAAAAATGGTCAGAGAGGCCTTCACTGCCCCATGCTACAGTGAAATTACATGTTTCGAGGACGAGGTAAAGTATGTCATAGAAATGATTGAAATTCTATCTGTCTAGACTGCAGCACTGATAAAGAATCTCTTATGGTGGTCTAACCTTGCTTACTGATATTTAGAGTGCACAAACTCACCTTCACTTACTTTCATGTTTATTTTGCTGGTCTACTTTCATTTTTTCCTGATCCCTTTCTCCTCGCTCCCGTCTGACTCACTCTTACCTTATTTCACCCTTCTTTCCCTCCCACATCTGTCAGTGCCCGTGTCCTTCCATCTAATGTCAATATTTGCTCCAAAAACTGAAAAAAAAACCCTCTCAGTGTGAGAGAGAGCATGTTGATTCAAGTTTGTGTCATTTAAATGAAAGGAAAAATGTGAATGACAAGCGAGTGATGGTGTCTCGGTGGTGAGGCAGGAGCGCATGAAGACTGAGCGTGCAGCTGATGGAAAAGTGACAGAAAAGTTACATTAATACCTGAGTGACTTCTGAATCCGAAAGCCTGACAGATAGATGAAGGGAAGTAAAGCTAAATATAGACCAATGGATGGGAGAAGTTCTGTAGAAAAGAGTGAAATAAAAAGGTATGAGAGGGAGAGGAAAGAAAAAAGAGGGGAGCGAGGCGAGAGACTCAATGCATAAATAAATGCTCAACTCTTTAAACAGTGTTTAGACCATTCAATCCAGTCCTCATTAGGTACGTAATTGATTTTCTCTGAAGCACAAAGTCAAGGGCTGACCTGTTCATTTACTACATAGAACCACTTTAACCTTAGCAATCTCCATGCGGTTTAAACATTAAAGGTGATGGGGAGTCAATTGTCTGTGTTCTGAATACACAGCGGGTCTACAGATACAGTGATTTGAAGCCTGCAGGGTGGTAGGTCTAAAGCACTTTCTCTCTCCACTCAGCCCTGAGGTGTTATTAACAAACTAAATCCAAGGATCTACTGGTACCTAGATGACAGTTGATTAAAAAAAAAGGAAAATAGGTATGCCAGAAGAGAAGGACGAGACTTTTTTCCACCTGTTTTCACCCTGACAGCCGCTTTGTGTTTCCTATCATCAGAAAAAGACGATCACGTGAGGCTAAAGATTATTTGACATCTTGGTTTGAGAAATATAAATAATGTATATATGTAAATATATATAATGTCTTCCTACAAAACTTTATTTTCATTCAAAGGAGACATAGTTTGCTCATTTTCAGGTTCAGTTCAGGTTTTTCTCATACAGCTGCATTGTATTCCCCGTCTGTCTGAGATGCTCTGCTTTAGTTCCTGTCTCTTTAAGGACCCCCTCCCGACCACCCAGCCTGCTCTGATTGGTCAGTTCACACACGCCTGAGCCAGCACTGCTCCCTGTGTTGTCCTTTCAGCTTCCAGTTAGCTTCACTTCTACTGTGAATACAGGCAGTTTCAGGACCGGTGTTTCAATGGACCAAGAGTGCAGACCCCAAAGTATTCATACTCTTAAAATGCCAAAGGAATCATCAAATCATCAGTTTTGAGAAACTGGAACAGGACATTCTTGGTGATTAACTGACTAATTGATGCAGTTTTAGTATGTTTTATATCTATTCACACTTTATTTGAAGCCATGTGCATAAGAGTGCCATGACACCCTCACCAACCATGACTGACAGCTGTCATGAACATGAAGAAACCTTTATGAATGGATATGGTGTCACTAAGTGTCATCCAGTCACTCATGTCACTTTTAATGCAAAGTTGACATTGTTTGAAGACGGCATAACTTTTCAATCTTTTGGTAAACTGTTAAGTTTGGTGAAAAGGTCTGCTATGACATGTTAAAGGTCGTGTTGAACAAAGGAGCTTCAACTTAATTTCGTTTTGCAGCTAGTTTTGTAAAATGACAGATAAATTAAGCTTGTAAACTTGTACCTTGTAAAGGCGCCTTAATGTTTGCAAAAGGTGTCATGTCTTAGTCAAACCCCTTCAAATAAAGTGTCACCTGTAATTTGTACTTTGACAGAGACACAAACACACAAATTCACAACATGACTTGACATCAAAACAGCCTGAGGCCACTCTGCAGACAAATCTTAAATTTTATCTTATGGAGTTATTTCCCCCCTGTGTAGAAGTCTGTTCTGAATGAGAATTGACTACTATCTCTATGTAATCAATAATAGGGTAAGTCATTCTGTACGATCATTTCTGTTTCCTACTAAACAGTCAGTGTCTACCAAAAGTGTCCACACTCTTTCACTAAGCTTAAAAGAGCATTACATGTTCATGAACTTTACTAAAACTTAGCCATTGCAGAGGAAAGTCATTAAACAGTCTCAAGAATGATTTTTGTATTAATCACTTTTAATGGCTTTGGATGACATTCAACTGCTAATAAGGGCGCTAACGCTCATATGGGTCATTTGACAAAGGACAAATTGGACTTGACATTTAGTTTGGAGCGTTTGTTGCCAAAAACAATTACATGTACTTTATTTTTCCATTTTAAATATAAAAAATATTAAAGCTACATTCTGAAATGACAATGTTTTTGTCCCAGTGGTCGTTTCAACTGTTTTGCTATGAACTGAAACATACTTTGTTGTGTGCCTTGCCAGTTGTTACCCAGATATGCACTCTCAAGTGTCCTTCCGTTACCTTCCTCATATCTCCTATATGAAAGTGCTGCCACATTCAAACAGTCAAACCTTTTTTAGCACTTATTCTCTCGCAGCCTTTCATCTTCCCTTTATCTGTCCAATTTAATTAGAAGTCTGTCGTCTCTCGTGCTCCTTTCTGCCTCGCCTCTTTCATCTCTTGTCCAACACAGATCAATTCTTCATGGCGCAACCCCCCCCGCCCCCTCCATCACCACCACCACTAGTCCCTGCTGATGCTGTCGGGCGCAGAGGACCAGTGGAGCCACTGCAAAGTTCATCCCAAAACACAAGAGGACCTTGTAAAAACTCAAACGATTGATGAGTCACCCGACATTTTGTATTTTTAAAAACTACCTTTGACTGCTTTTCTAGTTAAGACAGGCTGTGCTCAATGTTGCCTGTAGCATGTTGTTTCACTGATGAATAATTTCTAAAACATATGGAGCAGTTCTCTGCAGAGGACGTATAATCTAGAGGTGGAGGATCAGTCGAAGGGTGAAGGCTGAACATTAAGAGAGAGAGATAGAGTTGAGCCATCAGGAGATTAATGCAAAACATTCAAATCATCAATGTACCATGTGTGTGATGTGAATGCAGCTCCCCTCCTGAGCTAATTGAATCCATTTGTTGCAATCGTATTGTTAAATGTGATTTGAATCCTCGTGATTCATGACCGTTGGAATCCCACAGGTGATTAACTGGTGCGAGCCTGCCCAGGTCAGTGTGAGAAAGTATCGTTTCAACCATTAGATGGATAATTAATCAGGGCGCACTCACGGTGCTGCAGCAGTCTGCATTACAGCAGAGCGTCTAACATCTCAGCCACGGGGGGAACAAAGTATAATTGCGGTGATCCTTGCGTCATTTACCTGAGTTATTCTAATGTGACTTGATGCAAACTGCTGTGTTTTCTCAGAAATCAACTCGCAGATGCACTGAGTAGGGAGCTCTGGACATGCAGTGAATGAAGTGGAGAGCTTTGTGCATTCAGTACACGCAATTAAATGCCTCCGTCCCCGGCGAGATTACATTATAAACAGCCCACTCTGTTCGGTCCGGCACCCACAGAGAGCACAGTGAAAGTGTGGCTATCTATCCATCGATCGTCTCTATCTGTGTCAGAGCCAGGCTCCAGCTGGAGGGGCCGTCGCTAAAGCTTAACAGCATGAGCAGAAAGCACAGGCGGCAGCAGTAACCAAAGGAGTGAGTGACCCTGAGAGGCGTAGGGAGAATCGGGTGTGTGCGCCGCATGTGTGTGCGCGAGGGAGGAGAGCTGGCTGCTATTAGTCCTGCTGGATTAGCATCTGACACCCGGCACCTTCAGATCCTCCGTCAAAAAGAGGAGGCCTCCAGCTGAAGCAGAAGTGGACGTGACATGAGGTCCAGCCGTCACTGAGATCAAGACAGGCACACACACATGCACAGAGGGGAATGGAAAGGGATGACAGGACAACCTGAGGGGCCCAGAGCGCCATTCACTACCACTGTGACAGCAGTGTGTGTGTGTGTGTGTGTGTGTGTGGGTGTGTGTGTGTGTGTGTGTGTCTGTGTGTGTTGGAGGTGTGCGCTTTTGTCAGCCGAAGCAGAGAGCTCAGCTGCCCAGAACACGGGATGAAAAACTAATGATGTCTCAGTCAGACTAAGCCCTAATCTCCAATGACATTTCTGAGTGGAATTGTTTTTGTAGTCCGACTTTAATGAAAGTGCGGAAGGGGAGGATTTTTTTTGTATCCTGCTGGGGTCCAATTACACCCACAAGGACACCACACGCAAAGGTCAGAGCTCATCTGTGACACTGTGGAGGTAAATGGTGACTAAAGCAACGGGTCAACTAGTGAACCTTCTTGTACATCAGCTCGGTGGCTGGCAAATGGAAAATTTGGATTTGGACTGTCCAGAGCTAGCTACAGCCTCTGCATTCTTTACTAATGAACATTTCAGCGATAGCATTAATTGCTGTTTGGTATTCACACGGGCTGTACATACATATCTTATTAATATATAACAATTTGGGATTTGGGTAATTTTTAGGTGAAACCTAAACCCTACACAGTTATGTATTGTTGTATTTAGAACTTTATATTTTCATGTAACTATTCAGTTTTACTTAAAATTGTGATTTTTAGCTGTAGCAGTACACTGTGCTCAATCAAAATGATAAGAAGCTTTCCAAAGCCAGGAAGACTTACCAATGAAGGATCGCTCTTTTTCTTCATAACTTACAGTAGGTCTTATTCCTGTAACTTTGGCCATCATTTGTATTGTTTGTGGCACATTTTACCGATAAATGTGATTATCATCATGCAGTGACATCACTAGCAAAGATCACAGGAGACGGCCTCCAAACAACAACAGCAGTTCCGATGATCCAGACCACTTTATTTGGAGGTGCAACTGAAAGGAAGCGTGTATCTCAAATGTCAGTATTGATCTTTGGTGGAGGAAGTACTTCCAAATAAACCAAGTGTCTAACCTGGATGTTTGTTTACTCCTGTTTGATTGTCGGCTCGAATTTCTATTTCCTTTGGACTTATTTTTAGGGATGTCACCACATTTCAGCAACAAAAATAAGATCCAAAACTATTATAAACTGAAATAATCCTTTAAGTCAAACAGCTACTGCCTGTCACCTTCTGCACAACATGTGAAAATCAACCATGAGCAGCTCAAACGCATCTGACTGATGAATTCCTGCAGATTGTCTACATCATCCCTAACTGATTTTAGGGATTAGTACGATTAGCAGGCAATCCCAGTCATTTGCTGCAATGTAGGAAAAGGTGCAACCCAACCCAAATCATGTTTCAAGTGAACATATGCTTTGAACAAATGACATGACTGAAGATCATCCCGACATACATAATCATCAGTTACTGGTGTCAATCCAGAAACTACATGAGCTCACTGCAGTTTGCCAGTTTCCCTGCTTCCATTTAAACACTCTGATAGAGGTTCTAAAAAAAGAAATCCACCATTCGAGAAAAATAACATTTGATATAATGTCTGCTGGCAGAAAAACAAAGTAAATTTTTGGGTCGCTAATGAATTATGTGTCTTCTAAAGACCTTTTCACACAAAAAAAGCTCTGTTTTTTAGGACAGAACCATCTGTGTTTTTAAATATTGATTCCAGAAGACAGATTTTTTTCCTGCGTGGTTATGTAGAAATTTGGAAATGGATCGCCTCTCATATTAATAGCTTCAAACCAACAGAATCTTCTTTGAACCTCTGAGACTACAGATTCTGGCTTCTGGGTTATTATTTTCCTCATCCTTCCTCTCTTAACTCCACACCATAATTTTGACTGCTGGTCTTTATATGCATTATAAACTCCAAGACCCCAGATGTGCAGGTTTGCTTCACGCCGTTTTAAGCATAAGCACACCTACAAACTAACATGGGAGCCCCAACCTATAATGACTTCCATAATTTCTAACCCTTTGCTTAATACAAACCAGAAAATAATAAAATATAAAGGGCTTACAGACTTACTCTTTTCACCATCGTCCTGGAACCCCAGAAGAGGCTTCGTGTTACTAGGAAAAGACAATCGCAGTTCTGCTGTAGGTTTAGCTCTTAGCCTATTTAGCTCTATTAGCTCTGTAGCTATCAGCTCCTTTCGCCAAATACAGTGCAGTGACTGTCACCGGCTGCTAACAGCTAATTAGCTCTCCTCCTCTCGATTTGAACATGGATTTCTTCTTCACACGGACTGCTGACAGCTAATTAGCTCATCTAGCATTATTAGAGAAAAAAAAACCACTGTGGTCCATGTTGATAGTGAGTGTAAATCATTAGGTCTTGCACTTCATAGCCAGCCAGTAAAAGTAACTTCTGATGGCAAAGTACTGTGGTCCAATGTAGTCAATTTGTCATATGCCTATGAAATAGTAATACATAACTCATACATACAAAAACCTCTTTCATCCCAGAGGTGCTCTGGGGAAGATCTCTGTTCATCCCAAACACATTTTCTATCAACTCCGGGATGACGAGACGCCGGTTGTCTCGAGCCCTGAAAATAAAGCTTTTGAAAGCTGAAGTCGAGAGGCAAAAAACTCCTGGCAAAGCACAAAAAGCCTCCTTCCTCAACAATGAGAGAGCATTAGATACCGACAGTAGCATATCTGAAAGCTTTGACTTTCCTTCTGAATGCACAAATAAGAGAATATCTGGCAGAGCTAATTACTCTTTTTATTGTGCATGAACTAGACTCGGAAATCAAGGGAAGAAATTACTGTGATTGTCATTGAAGTGGTGTGAAAATGAGAGGGTGGAAAAGAGGGCCACAAACAAGACTCACAGTTCAATAATTTAACTCTATTGCTGCATAGTTATAACTACCGCTCTCCTTGGACCAGCATAAATTATTTGTGGGACTCTGTGACCACTCGTATTATTGCCAGTGTCCTCTCAGTGGAAAAAACCCAGAAAAGAACCGGGCACTCTGCCTGAAACAGTGGGAAAAATGCTGCCGGCAGCGAAAGAAGGAAATCACGATCTCCAGTGTTACAGCAACTGATGCTCATTTGGACGAACTTGGCTTTGGGAGTGTTTTTGTCTTTTGTAGTGCGATAACCACCAAGACCTGTATAAAGACACACTCTGTTTGAACTGTCTTACACGCTTTCAACTTAGATTTGAACGTCAAAGTCTAGGTTGGACTACAAGTTACAGTAGAGCGGTAGGGGATCCAATAACTGGTTCAGAGATCTTTTAGCAAAACAAAACTGGTCTTTTGGCTCTCTAGGCTCTACTATATCAGTGGGGTTTTCTTAACAGTGAGTTGAATGAGAAACAGAGTTGAAGGTGTATGCTGGGATAAAATGAAAAAACGGGAAAGAAATAATTATAGTTAGTTGCTGATTTGGTTTGCCTCAACAACAGCCAACAGCTGGAGCTGCAGCAGTTGTTGTGACACACAGCTCAAATAGGCAATTAAGGTACTTTTAAAAACCGAAGCGCACAATTGCTGCCATCTGAGCCAATATCATACGCCTACTCTGAGTCATTACTAAAGTAGATCTGAACACACATGCACTACGTGGCGTCTCATTTGTAGGTGGAGCTGATGCTCACAGCCGATGATTTGAGCTGTAAGTTATGAATATCAAAGATATAACAGGTAAGAATTCTGCACTCGAATATCTAAAAAGGACCAGTGATATATTTTATTGAGTTGTGTACTTACCTCATCCCAAATGTTTCCAACAATGTGCCATCCCACAGAAACTTCACAAGTTTACTCAAGGTAAAGGTTTGTTTCATTTGATTTAAATACTACTAAACCTAACATGAATAAAACTTTAAAATAAAACTCTCCTCTGCGAACATTAGTGCATGTGTCATGTCAGATAGGGGGCTGGAAGTAGGGGCATATGGAGGTAATCTCTGCAGGTCGCTGCTGCAGTCAGGTTGATAAATAGGAGGGAAGATAAATTCACTTATTAATTCAGAAAGTTAAAAAATGATCTCTGAGATCTGTTGGTAAACAGCTTCGAATAAGAGCAGAATATCATGTAACTCCAGGTATTTATTCCTTTAGGAGGTCTGGCTCTGCACAGACTCTGTCCTTCAGAGCTGACTGACAAACACTCGCTTAATGTCTTTTGATTTAAAGACACAAAGCTGTAGCTGTATCGCAACATGTTTGGTGACACAGTTGAACTGCAAAACACAAACGCACACACACAGTGGTGAATCTTCTAGGTTGAAGCAATCTTTCTCCCCCCGTGTCATATCATATCAATAATTTATGACTATAAAATTACCACTTTCTGCAGTACAAGATTTGCATCAAAATGTTTATGAAAAGAAAGTTGTGAAAAACTAAGTAGGTTACAACTCTTATTGTAAGTCAGACACCTGTCACTATCAACATATCACATCCTCTGCTGCTCATTTCATTTTCAGGTTTTAGATGCAGGTTGTAAACGATCAGTTTGCTGCCGCTGAAAGCTGTTTCTGCCTTCTCAGCGAACAAAAAGTTCAAATCCCTGCTGAGTCTTTAAGGCACTCTCAACTTTTGCAACAAATGCTGAAAGCTGAATCCAAATGAGCGATAAGGGGTTTGTTAAGCTACTTCGATCCTGGATTCAGATTCAATGAAATGTTATCGAACCCCGGCCCTGCAGTTTCAGTGCGTGTAATACCCCATATTAAAGCCTGCTCAAGGTTGGAAGTTTCACACAAAATAATTAGGTGTTCAAACGCAATTTTGTAAGCATCTGAGTATTTCAATGTAACTGAAAAAATGTCTGAAAAACACAGGGGAATATTGATGGTGTTCACATAACAGATCTCTGTTGATATTGTACACGTGAAGTATACCTTAAGCCATAAAAATGCTGTCCCTCTTGCAGTGGAGGAGGTTCAAAGGCTGCAGAGAAACCTCTGCGATATACATCAGAGGAAAAAGAGAGCCACAGTACATGATTCTTGCTGGCAGGCAGCAGGAAAGCGAGACAATGGAAACACACAAAAGGCTGAGTTCCTGCCTCATTTACAGAGCACAGGAGGAGGTACAATCACAGGTTTCACATCTTTTTCTGCAGTAGAAGTTTGTTCTGAATAACTTCACACTAGATTTGCATGTGTGAGAAAAATGCCTTTACTACATTTTTAAAGTCATTATTGATTTCAGCAGCCATGTCATAAAAGACTAAGGTGTTTGAATGCAACAATCCAACCTGCAATAAAATCAATGGCACAGCAAACATGCACACAGGTTAGTTAAAGACCCAAATAATGTTCAGCAACCAAACAGGAGAGAAAAAGAAAACATTGTTTTCCTCATATGACCTGCTTCATGCTGAATCTTGACAGAGCAGCCTGCAGCGACTCAACATTTGTTGCAGACTTGATAGTTTGGCTCTTGTCGTTAATCATTTGTCAAATGCAGCGATTACTGTCCAACAAAGACAAACTCATACATGCACTGGCTGATGCCAACAGACACAAGCATCACATTATCAAAACATAATCGATACAGCTGATTGTCACTTCTTCTTGAACTCTTTTTATCCAACTCCTTTTCGAAACTCAATTGCCAGTTTATTAAGTACACCTACTTAAAACAAATTATATCCTATAACTAATACTAGCCTTCATGAAGCTAATTAAATTCAGATTTTGCTGAGACAGTTTCAGAGTGATGATGATTAAACTTTATGATCCTTTTGGAGGCTGAAGGTTGTGGAGATGTTGAACTGATGCTGAACAACGACTGCCGTCATTGATATAAATGGGATGGACAGAATAACGGAAACACCTGTCAGTATAGAGTAAAGCAATTTCCACACAAACTGAACATAATAACCTTCATGAAGATAGGATTTATTGCTCGACTGTTGCACTATACTACATTAGTTTCAGCCTGGAGTGCCTCATAAACTGTGTTTATATGTAGTGTATTTCTCCTCTCCCTGTCCATACTTTTAATGCACCTGACAAAAGTTAACAGCCAAGCAGTATATTAATAGCTAAGCAGTCTGTACGGGTCCAAAATTTGGGGTTTGAATGGCAAGTGAATTATGTAAGAGAGACCCAAGGATATCATCAATCTGTGTTCAAGTAACACAACTTTATACTCTCAAATTGAGTGCAGTGTATACGCCAAAGTTCAATTTCAATTGCAGGTGATAGGCCAATCTTTTCAATTCAAGTCTGTGGAGAGAAGATTCATAGGCAGGTGACCTTTGTTGGCATGGTAACAAAAATAAAGTGGATAACATTCTGAACCTGTCTCAGTTTGGTATTCTTTGACCTATTTTTTTAAAGTGTGGTGTTTGGACGGATCCTTCTACAGAATTTAATGGGATGGACTGGTGTATCACCGGCATGCCAAAACTTTGTATGCAGACAGGTGAAGCAGACCTAGGTAGTATGGTTGCAGTTTGGTTAGGTTTAGGCACTACCACCACTTGGTTGTGTCAAGTAAAACATTGTGGTGTTGGTTAAAATAACTAGACTTCTGGTTTCACACGAACAGCAGTCTCCTGAATGAAAGTCCTGTGGTTGTTCCTGACCTCCTCCCTATATGGACATTTCACTCTTTATTCTACTGCTCCTCACTTCCTCATTTGGGGCCCAACAAGAAACATACGTGCGTGTCGTAATAAGCTGCTTTCATACTCAACCAATATGGTCATCACACGTCTCCAATTAACGAGTAACCATGGCTGAAAAGATGAGAAAAATATGTGATTTCCCATACACAACACAGGCATTACATCTTATCCAACCTGACAAGACCCATTGGGACTTCCACCATATCTCTCAGTTAAACCTCTCATGAATTCCACCTCACCCTGACCTTCTCACTTGAACATTAGCATTTTAACTGGTGGAGCCTGTTGGGGGCAGGGCACAGCCTTGGTGTAATTGCTGCCTGAGAGGCCAAATGTGGAGGAAAGCATGTACTCTGAACCTTCATCTGAGGGCTGCCTCTCAGGCAGTTGTGTACATTAAGACCAGATGCCGTCGTCTATTTCAGCTTGGAGTGTGGTGGTGGCACCCTCCTGTTGATCTCTTGACATTTTACTATTGTTGTTGTTGAGAAGCCATTGGGGAAATGTGTGGGTTCACTGCTGCGGATTTCAACTTGACCTTCTCGTGACATTACAGGAAATTCACAATAAAGTAATCTCACAGATTTCCTACTTATACAGTTCATACTGTAGCAGTCTCCTTCATACTTCATTTCATTTGTTTGTACAAAGTCAATATTTTGTAATGTCTTACTTCTCCCCTGAACAACATCCTAGCGGGGCTTATTGCACATTTTACCATTTCACATATTACTGTTGCAAAAAGAAGTCAAATCAATGAGGTCATTATGGAGATCATTTCACCATTAAAATGGATTAGAAGCTGTCCCTACATTCGCCTCATTAAACATCAAAATGTCTACGTGCCAGTGTGGGAAACTCCAACCAGAGAGAGACTTTGATTTTCCCCCAATGTCGATTTAACATTCCTGTGCTCATATGCAAATATGAAATGGGTGACGGAAACGGTCATTTCCAATGTAACTAGCCAGGAAAAATGTGGAGGTGTGGAGGAGGAGGAGCCGAGGAGAATCTCCTGACACGGAGGAGGCCGTGTGAAATCTGTAAAGCCTTCATTAGGAGGGATTGACTCGTCCTCTAAATGGAGATTTAACAGGAGACTTTTGTAAAAACTGTACAAAAATATGGGAATTGTAAGGGGGAAGTTTCAAAAAAAGAGTAGTAAACTTTGTTAAAGGCCAGTCCCCACAGCTCAGAGAGGGATGAGAGAGAGCGCTGGCTTGAGGAAATAAGTCCAGCAGCGGGGGATAGTTTCAGGCTGGAGCTGGAACAGTGGGGCACACAGGGTCTAATCTTTACTCTAACAAAATGCAGTCCTCACGTAACCCCACTAAGTTCAGGTCCAGAGGAGCAGAGACAACTCAACTCATTTTCCCTTCGAACTATAAAGCAAGAAATCTCTGTTGGTGTGCCCCTTCGCATAACAGTTCATCCAAGCCACTTCACAACTGGCAGGTTTTTTGCTGAGGACACGAGGAAGTGTAGCATTAAATTTAGCGCACTTTGCAATATTCATACATTTGTAATCAATATCAAACAGTGCTCTGATTTCATGGCTCTGTAGCTGGGCTCATACATGAGCCCTCTGATGTGATCATGGGGAAGCAGACGTAAACAAAATGGAGATTAAGTTAAATGAGTCTGGATGAGTTGGGGGACGTAGTCAACACAGGTTTTCCTTCTTTTCTTCAGGCAGAACTGCAGGTGAGATTTTAAGTTTCTCTCAACAGTAGTATGCTAGCTAATGTTAGCCTCAAGGGCTAACATTCATTGCTGGTAGCGCAAAGAAAGCAACATCTGAACACACACAGCTAGCCAAACTCAGATCACATGTACAATCAGGCAGTGCTGATCAAATATAAATCAAGATTTTGTTATTGCATTGCCCCGCTATACTGCCTTTGTCTCTTCAGATGTTTGGGAATCGTATGTTAGTGTACTGTTCAGCTGTAAAATGTTTATGACCACATGGCTGCTTTCTAACTTCCTTGGATGTGTTGTTCAGGGGTGCCAGGCAGGCAAATGTCTGTTCAAAGTGGAGCATTAATTCTAATGTAATGCTGAATAGCCATTTTGAACGGGCACTGCACTAGTACGCTAAAAAGACACAGAAAATGAAGATGCAGACTTCTAACAGTTCAAAATAAATGAATAAAAACACCTATGCCTGTTAACGTTGAGACAATTAACATATAAATTCATCTGGAAATGGAACTGCTGATGTGCTGACCTTTACACATTCAATCACATCTAAAAGAAAAACAAACAAAAAGCTATTAAATAGGATGATAAACAACCTAATTGACTACTTGTTATGTTTTGCACACGTCTAATGACTCTAACTAAATATAGAGATAAAACGAGGTGTTCAATTTTTAACCTCATATTATCACACAAAGGCACAAGCAGGAGACAATAAACATGTTGGTGCTCTCTTGACTTATGTTATTCATAATTTCAGGTGGTTTGTGACATGTAATTATGTTGGTGTGTTTTCTGTACAATGATTACAGTGCTAGAGACATTATATTCTGCCGTTGCAGCGTTGCATGGCCTGATGTATTTCAGAGCGTGAGCTTGTAACATTTTAATGAAGCCAGTGAAGACATGCGAGCTCCGAGAGGAGTTCAGTGGCTTGTGGCTGATGTGAAAAAACCATGTCAATCTTTAATTCAATTATCTCATGCAGTTTTAAACATGACAGATCTTTTAGAGTGATCGCTTATTTCTGGTGCCATCCGAGGTCGCGTGAGGGTTTGTTTTTAAATAAAGGATGTTAGCTGATGTCTCAAAATCTTTTAGCTTGTTCTTTGTTTATTGGGTGCTTGTAAAGCATTGTTTGTTTTAACTCTTTTGTGTGTGTGCAGAAAAAAATCGATAAGATGCAGAAGAATAACTGCATTGAGAAATCTGTAAAAGAGCCGCAAGTAGCACAGTGTAGTGAGCAGATAGAATAAAAGTTTGAAGGTGTTTTCATAATAAAATAGAATATGATGCTACATCACAGCAGACAAGTATATAAAAGAGAATATGAGTACAACAATAAAGGCTGTGGCTTTCATTTTTAGACGCACTGAAATCGCAATCCAAACAGCCTCCAGCTCAATCCACTTACACAAAGAAATGTTTGACTATTCACCAGAAAGACTTCTTAAATTATATTTATTCATGTATTTGTTGAGTTATCTCTGTGAAGAGTATTTTCCTTGAATGAGGGTACATGCCTTAAAAAAAAAGCTCTACACGGTAAAATTTAAAGATAACGGCCACAAAACCCATGATGTTTAATTTCTATGTAATCGTCGAAATTTTAGCTTTTTTAACTTAGAGTCAAAACATGACCTCAAGGGTAGCTGCTAAGAATTAATTATCTCTAACACTGGTGTGAGGGTGAGAAGGTGAGAAAAATGCATCTGCAGGAATAGCCGAGGCATGATTCAGATAAAGCTAATGAAAATGGAGCTATTGTGGGATTGTGGAAATTGTGGTTTAGCGCCACGCTGCACACATGCTAATGTCAGATGCCCCCTGTGAAACACAGTGGTCCTTTGAAACTCCGGGCCTTTATGATGCCTCACCTGAGTCTCTGATTTGCATAATCCCTGCCTGAGGAGTGAGGGCGATAAGCTTTCAGGTGGAGTTTGTGAGCTTGTGGCAGTCAGCAGTTTTGTCCCCGAGGCATACCGTTCGTGTTCTGTGGGCAAACATAAAAGCCCAGACAGGACCGATAATGGCTTAACAGGCCTGCCGGGGGACAGCCTTTGCACGCACACTCATTTAAACAAGAGGGGAAGAAAAACAGCTAGGACAATCTGAGCCAAAGTGTATAAAAAGTCAAGATTACCCTGCCTAGTTTCAGAGTGCTGATTCGTCAGTCTGGGAGCATTTGGGCTTATCGGCCCTGCCGCTCACTCTGCGTTTTGCCGACACAAACAACTCCCTTCAAAAAGAAGGGAAACTTTTAAGGAGATGAGATTGTGAAGCTAATAGCCTCAAGTCTCAGGCAGACAGTCACAACGGGGCGAGATTCTTAAGACAGTCCCTCCATCAAGTATCTGTGTCTCTGGCTTCCTCCTGCTGTTCCTCTGCCTGTTAAATTGTGATGAGAGGCAGAGGGTTGTAGTCTCTCTCTTTCTGTTCTCAGGATGACTTCAGTAGGCTTATCCTCCTTGGCCTGTCCAGGAGCAGCAGCCCCTGACCTCTGCTGTCAACCGAGGGCTGTGCTGCCAACTGAGGAGGCGGGTAATAAAGTCGACAGAGTACATGGACTCACATACATACTGGTACACACCAGGAATGTCCAATGAACACCAGGCAGACGCAATCTTGAGCTTGAGACCAGACAAAACTAACAAGCAAACCTACAGACTTTTTACTTGTTGGCATGTTCGATCTGTCTGTCAACTAAGGCAACAATCAGTTGTTTGATCTATACAATGTTAGAAAATGTTGATCAGTGTTTCCCTAAGCCGAAGATGACGCCCTCAGATGTCTTGTTTTCTCACAATCCAAGAATGTTCAGTTTATTCTCATAGATGAATCAAGATACAAGAAAATATTTGTTTATACACTTTGTGGCCAAAACAATGTGAAGACACCCTCTAATTATTGGACTTAGCTGCCACCATCATACCCATTTAAAAAAGCTGAAAGCGAGCATGTCAAACTCATAATGACACAAATTTGCATCAGAATCATTCTGAAGAGCTCAGTGCCATCTCTCTAATAAGTCCATTTGTCAAATTTCTTCCCTCCTAGTTTTGCCCCTGTCGACTGTAAAGGCTGTGGTTTTGATGTGGAAACACCTAGGAGCAACAACAGCTCAGCCATGAAGCCATGGAATGGGGTTGCCGAGTCCTGAAGCACACAGTGTGTAAAAATAATTTGTCCTTGGTGGCAACATGCGCTACCAAGTTCCAAACTGCCTCGAGGAGCAACATCAGCACAAAAACCTCTCCTCGGGAGCTTCATGACATGGATTTCTGTGACCATGCAGGAGCAAGACAAGCCTAAGATAAGCAATGCAGAGTGTCACCAGTGGACTCAAGTCTGGTTTTAAAAGATGCTCAGAGAGCATAACATGTGCTGGAGGAGGAACAACACGGAGGGTATTCTTCCTTGAAAAGACAACAGATATGTAAGCGGTGAAAAGACGTTAAAAACTGATAAAACTAAAACAAAAATGGTGAAATATTGCTGTCTCACTTTTTTTTATCTTTATGTTACATTGGGGTTTTTGCCTTTATGACAGAAAGCTGAAGAACAAATAATCCAAATTTTAGCTGGTTGAATCCCAGTTGGTGCTCGCTGGCTTAACCCAAGTGCAGTATAAACCCACTGTGACATTTCCCATTGGTTCATGGACCATTTTTGGACAGGAGTGTGGAGCTGGAAAGGCCCTCCTGATTGGACCTTACAAAGTTGGGTCATTTTTCTCATGAGCTTACCTACAATAAAGTCATCCGCTGCCCAACTTGGAAGTTGTGGCTGAAGCCTGTGGTTTGAGGGAAGGAAAACTTAAATGCTACAGCAGACAAGGATATTTTCACATTTTGTGTCAACATTTTGTGCCCTTTGCAAATTGAAAGCTCAAATGTGCAGCCGGGTTCAGAAACAATCACATATAGGTACAGTGTTCACTGTCCACATACTTTTGGCCACATATGGTTTTGGATATTTGCCACATTGTGATATAAATAGAGACATATATCAGGGAAATGTTAATTTATCTGACTTTTATCATATAGCCAAGCCCCAAGACACAGTACAACTGTTTGCCATCTTCCAGTATCCGAATCCCCAGAGAGTTTGCCTTCAGACAGCAGCACCAGATGAAGGAAAGACGAATGAGTCGCTACTGACATGGAAAAAAAGAGATAAGGGGGTCCTCAGAGAAAATGGATGGTTCAAATTACATACACAGGCAGGTCTATTAATATGGAGGAAGAGTTTTTCTTTTGACGCCGCGTCCTCACCTAACATGCTCCGTCTATCTGATGCAGCGAGTCAAATTCACGCGCGTACAGAAAACACAAGTGTCCCCGGAGATAGGCGGCTGCCACGCTGCCGTGTGGAGAAGTGTTGGGGCGTACTGTAAACACACAGCACGTCACTGTACGAAGCCAGGAGGGTCTTTGATGTTTCTGCTGCAGTGGAGCTCAATGTGACCTCAATCCAGATCCTTCATCGTAACTGAGCGGAATACTGGAGCGTTCATTATCCCCCCCGCCTCCTGTCTTTTTACCCAAAACTATTCACACAACCAAAGCGTAACAGTGCGAGCAGCGTGAATGTATGTGTCAGCAACTGCCCGCATACGAACACTTCCATCACGCGCGGAGGGGATATAGAAAAGTTGAGATTTCACCCTAGAGTCTTCAAAGTAAGCCCATGTCTCAGCGTCTAGCCAGGAGTTATTTTTTCTACCATTCTGTTTACTTCACATCAAAAGCTCTCAATCAGATAACAGGTAGCGTCGAGGCAGTTCCAACTCAGTCAACTATCAACACTTTTAGCCAAAGAATCCTTCTAACTCATTCCCTCCTTTTTTTCCCTCTTTACTTTGTAAAATAGACTCCACTCTGAAATCATGACAGCTGCAAAAAAAAAAAGGAGGAAAAAAATAAATCACCACCTCTCACAGATTCGTAGCTGCAGCACTCCTGATAACTGGACTATGATTTATTTCATATTTGCTAGCTGTCATCGCTGTCACTGACATGCGTATCCTTCTTTCCCCATCACCTGGTTTATTACATTGAAAAGTCACACTCAAACTCAGGGCGTCTACTCCGCCCGCCGGCAGTTGACTGATCATTTTTTACAAACATCTGCTTCGATCTGCTTGAATAATAATAGAACGCTAAACCGAAAACATTGTACTGCAGGGTATGAATAAATAAATCACCAGGAAAACGGAGGGGGTAGTGAAGGGGACAATGGGAGGAGGGGGGACAGGAGGCTCGGCTCAGACAGTCAGTGAGGGGAGAGATGATAATGATGAGCCCTGAGACCGGCGACTATTTTAAGACGCCCTAAAAGTGTAACGACAGCTTCAGCAGACTGAAGATGGAGTTCATTCTTTGGTCTGCTTAACACTGGACGACACCGTGGTGTTTGGACAGCAAATTATTGTTTTTCGTCTGTCTACAAGATGTCAGAAAATGGTGACAAATCATCATTTCTGAAGACACAACGGGATACCTTCAAATTGCTTGTTTTTCCACACCAACAGTCCAAAATCTTAAAGATAGTCAGTGTCATAGCAAGTCAGACAAGTACAGTAAAGCTATATGTACCCACATTTAAACAGCTGTTTTGACATTTTAGCTGGGAAAGCTACCAAATGATCAATTAAAACAAAAGTGACTGATAAATATGTCATTTAAAACAACCATTTCAGCTCTAGGTAGTGTACTCTTGCCAGTACATTAACATCAACAAATTTAATGCCCAATAATTGTCTTCCAAAACTTTGTTTCCTGGAAATCTGACATAAATTCAGGCATACAAGGCCAAAAGTATGTGGGCGCACTAAAAATTGCACCCATTTGTGATTGTTGAACTTGTCATTCCATTAACATGTCGCTATAAACGCCTCCGCTCTTCTGGCTTCAGGCTCTCCACCAGACTTGATATATTTGCTCCCATTCAGCCACTGATGTTAGGTGATGAGGCCTCGCAGTTCATCCCTAAGTGGCTGGATGGGTTGTTGAGATCAGGGCTATGTGGTGGCCAGTCGAGTTGTTTCACGACCCCTACTACATAGATTGTGTATAATTCTGGCCTACAACAACATGTAGGGCAGCCTCTAGTGTCATGTAAACATAGCGCAAAAAGTAAGGACATTTGTGTTTGGTAGATTATTTTTTTGTTGTAACAATGCTTCTTGGCAATAAATGTTATACCGTTGGAAAGCCTGTTTATCTCCCTTTTAAATGGTGCCACATTTGTAAGGAACATGCATTTGTGGGATTCATTTAACAAACAGGAGCCTCAGTAGCGTGTGGAGGAACCATACACAGCCACAACAACCTGGCACCTCCTCCCCATGCTGGTCACCAGCCTGGTCACACACTGCTGTGGGATCGCATCCCATTCTTCAACCAGCATTTGTCGCAAGTCAGCCAATGTGGTTGTGTCGGTCACTCTGGCATGAACAGCACGCCCAAGCTGATCCCACAAGTGTTCAATGAGGTTGAGGTCAGGACTACTGGCAGGTCATTCCATCCTCTCCACTCCCAGATTCTGGAGGTGGTCTCTGAGAAACCCTGCTCTGTGTGTGACCAGGCTGGTGACCAGCATGAGGGGGAGGTACCAGGCTGTTGTGGCTGTGTATGGTTCTTCCACAAGCTACTGAGGCTCCTGTTTGTTAAATCAATAAATTGCTAAATTACCAATATGTCTTGTTTCTTCAGACTTCAATCATCCAATCCACCAAACAACACCTAGCAAGAGTCAATAGCAGAATAAGCTGTTTGGCAGAGAAGATTTGTCAAATTTTTCATGGGCACAACTCACATACTCAGCTCTGATGCTCATCCCACAAATGCATATTCCTTACAAATGTGACACCATTTAAAAGGGAAAGAAACAGGCTTTCCAACTGTATAATATTTATTGCCAAGAAGCATTGTTACAACAAAGAAATAAGCTACCAAACACAAATTTCCTTACTTTTTGTGCTATGTTTATAAGCAAGTTGTAGCATGGCTAACGTTAGGTGGGTTAGCCTCAGCCTCTGCAGTTTCTCTACGGTGGTTTCTGAGGTGGATGGTATGTCAGAGTTTCTCACTGGATAAGTTGTGGTGGTACTGACAGATAAATGCCAACAAACCTCCCCCAAATCAACAATACTTTGATAATGATCAAAAAATGCCTCTTAATGAAACTGAAATATACTTCTTTTACAACCTCTAAAGTCCCAAATGAAATTAAATGGGAAAAACTGAAGGTGTATGGTGGAGCCTGGGTATCAAAGGGTTCAGTTAAGACAAACAAAAAAACAAAAACTGCAGGTGCCAGGCTATTGAAAGGCAAGCAACAAGCATGGCCCTGATGCAGGTAGCCTGGTTGAATGGCTTTGATGGTCACTCATCTGGATTGAAAAATGCTCACATTTTCCCTCGACTAAAAAGAACAAGGGCAGTAATTAACTCAACAGAGCCTAAACAGAGAGCGTTTCCGGCTAACAATCTGTTTGGATGAGGTCTGCAGTGAGTCAAGGACAGAATTAGAGTGAGAATCAGACTGACCTGGGTGCTATTCCCCAGCTCACGTAGGCCTTCACAAAAAGGGCGTCGTCACACCCTGATCTGACCCTGGCTATGAGGGGAATGCCCCAAGCTGCTTTCACTCATTAATCAGGAGCCAGTTGCCACAGCTTGCACACAGGTTATCTGAATCCACTGCAATCAATCCAGAGGGATTTTGAAATTCAGCTAAAACAAGAAAGCCAGCAGGTACTACATAATGGGACAGCCACAAAGTTACAAAATGATTCATTGTGGCTCACAAGACTGTCAGTGCACTTGTGATAATGATCAATGACCAATATGCTCCAGTAAAATTTAGTTGGCTGACTAGTTCTGTCATCAACATTGTGTTAGTGAAATGAATTTTTAATTACAAATTAAGTACAGTGTATGAATCTCTGACAGTATGTTTAGTAGCGTCTGCAAATCTAAAAAGTGTTGGCCTCATTTCTCTGGTGGACGTAACACTTTATGTAACATGTTCTGACAGAAGTGTCATCGCTCAGGATTCATACAATATGCACTACTGAGAGGCACACCATGTTCCCTATAATATATATATATATATATATATATATATATATATATATATATATATATATATATATATATACATATATATATATATTATCATATATTTTATGATTTTGTATGCACACACACACACACATACATACGCATATACCACCAGCAGCAGATCCTGTTATCAAAAGTTGCGGCCCACTAGGGAGGTATGAGCTGAGTGACGACACACTGAGAATGACAAACAGGCGATAATACTGGCATCATCAAAAATAAAACAACAGGCAACGTGTTACAGATCCTTCACTGCCAAATTCAGCAGAGGCTCTTGAATCTAAAGCGGCGAACTGAGGCCGAGGATTTCACAGCAAAGCAAAACGTGTAAGCGGAGTTGAAATGTTATTTTTAAGTGGCGCTCTGAAGAGGTAGTCTGCAGCTGTCAAGGTGCAGGGCAGCGCTAAGACCCTACTTGACCTGTTACTAAACTTGACAATGGGATACCACTCTCGATGTCTGGAGCAAATGCTAGGATAATCACAATAAAGCTACTTCTGGGAGACAAAAGAACAGGTTATGTTTAGAGAGAATTCTTCACATCTTTACTCTTTATTATTATTGATTTTCAGCTGCAAGTGCACACCATCACCAGCCTCATGAGTCATGATTCTGTCATCGCTTTTATGGTATTATACAACAGAATGGAAATAGCTCTCACTGAGGATCCAGAATTCCTTGGCATCTTGGTATGATATCATAAATTTAAGAAATGCAATTTAAAGTCCAGCTGTCATTTGGACTCTACTTTTTGTGGAAGTAAATATAATTGTTTAACAGCTGTTGTGCTTTTCTTTTTCTTTTTCCTCACAGTGGTGAGGTACTCTGCTGTATCAAGTATTGGGACGGATAAAGTATTGCAAGTATGTGTGTAATCTGAGTAATATATGTCAAGAAGGAAAATCCTCATCGACACGGTTGGATAAGTACGAATAGATAAGACTGTATTTATTGACATCAGGTATCTGTTGAGAGTGCAGGGAGCATTTGTGAATTAAACATATGACCATAAAACTCAATAGGTTAGCACAAGCCATACAGAGGAAAATCCTTCTGATTTTAATGTCATATAAACAAAGCGGCTCTCCACCTTCTTTAAGAGCCAGGTGCAGGATGAACCTCCTATAAAAACCTGCGTGTGCAGCTTTTCTGGGCTGTTGCATCAAATACTGATAAATCACCAATATAGCAGAATGAGCAATAAACTCATCAGCAACTGCTTCTTATTTACTGGGGGGTCTTATTTCCATCCCATAATTAATTTTTTATGCTGTGTGTGTGTGTGTGTGTGTGTGTGTGTGTGTGTGTGTGTGTGTGTGTGTGTACAGCTGTAGCAGTGAGCTGCATGCTCTCAGTAAACAGTTACAGCCTGGTTGAGTGCAAAGGTCTTCTCATGGCAGCCAACATGGTTTTACACTCAAATCAACATTACAGCAGCTGACATGAGGTACTGTAGGTCCACATGCATCTACATCTGTGTTCTCTTTTACTCCATGACGTCCATATCAACCACTTTCATTGCAGGTCAGGCTGAGCCAGAATTTATCTGCTTGTGTGTGTGTGTGCTAGTGCCAAAAACAACAGCAGGAGGTGGTTTTGTTGTGAAACTGGCAAGTTGAGTGGTGATATCTAAGTCACAAGGGTGTCGGTGAGCTCTGGCCTGTGGCCTGAGAAGCAGCCAGACGTTCCAGTCTGAAGCCTCCCGAGACGAGGACTGTCTGTCCGGCCAGGCTGCCGCCGTCACACACCGTGGCCCGTTTGGCTGCCACACCATAGCTCCATCCCCCCGGTGGATGTTACTGACAGCTGAGGCTTATCTGTGACTGAAAACGGCCTCTTTTTATACGCTAATTGGCTTCTGTAGTTGTTGCTAAAGCTCTGAATCCTGGAACGTGATCGAGCATTGAGATAAATGATGTGCAAATGCATCCAAGTAGCTGAGATGAATTGTTGGCATGTTAGTGATGGAACTGACAGATTTGGGGATCGGAGCAGGAACTGCAAAGACGATCAACCACAGGGGAAATCACATTTGGAAGGATTCTGGAATGGACTTTGCTGTCGGCCGTGAACTAAAACACACTCAGGCAATTTTTTAGTTTCGACCAGCAGCAGCGGGTACCGGACTCAGATATGCAGCCGATGAAAGCTGCATCCAGAAAGTCCTCCCACGTACTCCGATTCCCTCTCTTCCCTCGAGTTCACCGTGCAACTCATTTTTCATGTTTTCACACTCGTGCTTTTTCTTCGCTCTGCTACCTTGTTTTCATCGCTTTCCTGACCTTTCATTGCACTTTTGCAAACGCAGCTTTTGTGTTATCACCAGTGATGTAGAGTTTGGTCAATTATTAATCCATTACGACGAGGGCACTATGACCTTGAGGCAACATTTGTGATGCTACGAGCAGCGCCATGCTTCTTATAGGATGTTTTTTTTTTTTTGGATGAATCAAAAAATGCAAGCACAGAAAACAAGGGAGGGCTGTTGCAACATGCTTGTAGGATTTTTTCAAAGGGCTGAAAAATGTAATATTATGGCTTACTGGTTAGAAAAGAGCACTACAAGCCCAACTGTGATGGAGACAAAGGTCAGTGCTCCGCAGGTCAAGACTGGGTGAATCTACAGGATAGAAAAGGCCAAAGTTGGAGAAATAGTCATTTTACAAACACTTTACCCTCTTAGCTGGAGCTGCAGCTTTATCACACAGCAAACAGATCATCAAAAAATGAAAAAGGCATTTGCTTTGAATGGCTTTATAATGCCATAAAATTAGCGCTGTGTGAAGGTCTTGGGGGTTTCCCAGATAATCCGGGAAAATCCGGAAATAATAAACAAGACTGACAGCCAAAGTAGAAACCCCACACCCGATTTGACGCAGCTGAGTGAAAAATAACAGCAGCATGAAAGTGATAAAAATGCTGTGAAGTTTGGAAAATAAACTTCAAATATATGAAAAGAAGTTTTCAGCCGCAGAGATAAAGACGAAAAACTTCTAAAGCCACTTAACTCTCTCAGGAGGAATAAATCAAACAGTGCAGCTTGTCACAGGGAGTCTGTAGCATTATTATGATCTAATCAGTCAAATGTCTGACAGATGGTGTGATTAGCACCTCAGTTGCTTATGATGTGTGATAACAGAATTAAAGAAAAGAACACAATGGGTTTTATGTTTTATGTCTGTATGTAATTTGCCTTTATTATCGTGTTTATAAGACTGTGTTTCATTTAATTGTGAACAGACCTTAGGGAGGTCCCAGCAGGTTTGCCTGTACTCAACAAAAGTTAATGAATATTTCCTCACTGAATGAATGTTGCTTGTTTCATCTAATCAATGCACTTTGTTAGGAAGGCCTCACACGTCCCAGACAGTTCGATCATTGCAGCACATCAATGCAAGTCATGACGCATATTGAGGAAGCAAGGGCAGAAGCCAATCATTATGACAGTTATAGACCTGTGGAGCGGGTTTCCGAGAAAATCTGCAAAGAAGCCTGCGTGGTATGAAAATGTGTCATGCTCCAACGCACTCCGGCCCGGCTCTCACACTGGTGTTTATTAGCTTGCAAAGTGGGACATGATACGAGCTGCAAATAACCACAGGACCCTCTGATAAATCCTAAAGATAGGATCGGACACAGCGCTGCATGCATAACAATGACTGGTGCTGGCGATTGACTCAACCTTGAAGCAGTTTGTGAGCTCGCTGTAAATAAGGATGAAAATGTACGTCCATGATATCCTGAGAACAAAAATCAGTCTGCATGTTCATTCGAGGACCCTCAGGAGTTCTGTTTTTGTTCCGAAGTGAATGATACACAGCGTATATTATCAGGATGGAGGGTTAGGGCTTCATATGGACGATGATTATAAAAGCCAGGTAGGATTGCTGGTACGCAAATGCTGTGCTGTATGGCAAAGGATGTATTTAATCTCTGGCTGGATTTATGCATCTTATTTACAAGCTTTTAAACAAGATTTACGGCCCCTGTTGTGTTCAAGCCAATCTTCACGTTTGGCTAATTGGAAGTGTGGTTGAGGAATGGCAAGTGGCTGAAGAGGAAGTCTGCTGCTGGTTGAAATGGATCATAAAGGAAAAAACATAATGACTGCTACTTCCCAGACTGAATAAAACAAGTTATCTGCAGGAGACATTCAGCTTCTTAGCGCGTCTTTGTGTGTGAGAGGGAGCACGGTCTGTCGAACAAATGAGTTAAAGCCTTGCATCTGCAACAGTGGACATAAGTTACAGCAGTAATCAACACAGAGAGCGGGGTTGTTTGCCGTGATGAACGTCTCAACACGTGCCACAGAGTCGGCGTGACTTCCATGTGTCTTGTTAATGAGGGTGGCGAGACAGGAAGGCAGGTCTTCGCTAAGAGTTATGGAGATGGATTTCCTGACTTGTCATTAATGGCTATAAAAAAAATAACACTCTCCAAAAATGATCACCTTCCTATGCATGTAACCCCTGAGAATGAACGCTACGCTAAGTCCAGAAACAGACATCTATTATATAGATATGTCATCTACTGTGAGCAAAGAGTGAAAACCATGATGCACCATCTCACTCTCTTATAGTTATTCAATGCATGTCTGTTGCCAGAAGGAGTTAGAGAGGATATTTGATCAAATGTTTAATTATGGATATCAGATGGGAGTGAATTTGTACATGCCCCCACTGCTGCATCTACTATCTGGTGTGTGACTGCGGACAACTGTTAAAGTCAACACAACAACTCATCAATTGTTGTTATTCCAACAACTTTCCCGCACTGTACTGTAGTGTAGACGTCTTTTCTGTTCTCACCCAAATATAATCCAGACCACATTGCTGTTTATAAGTAAAGGCATTTTATTTTTACCTCGTCTTTCTTCTAAAGCCACTCTGGTTAAAAGTGGTAACGGAGCTTCATTTCTATGAGCGTATCTCCCTTTTGTTTACATCAGGCAGTGGCAGTAACACGCCAAGATATGCATGAAGGTCCCAACAAAGGAAACGAAGAGGAAGACTGCTAATAAATAAACATGGATGCATGTGCAAAACTTACATTTCTGTCCACCAAGCACCATCCGAATGGAAGGTGAATATCTAAATTTTACCAATGTTTTGTCAGCCCGCAAAGCCAAGCAAATCTACCAGCCACTTTTTAAATTTTTTTTTATTTTTACCATCATTCAGCTTACTGCTGGTGCTAATTTTGTGCCATGTGTGGATGTTAATTATTCCGGATTTTAAACACTGCTAAAAAAATGGCAACTGTATTATGAGAAGGGAAAGGCCCTTGACACATTTGTCCGACCTCAAGGATTCATAAATATGAGTTTTGGTACAAAAACACAACTTTCAAACTCAGCTCAAGGTTTGGCTCAACCAGCTTTCAGGTTTCAATATAAAATTACTACTACTTTAAGGTTTTGCTGTCATGGTAACAATAATAACAACTTCGTCTGACTTTCTTTTGTTATTTTTCTTTATCACGAGTTGACCAACACTAAACTAAAAAAATTACAATTGTGCAGCACGATCTCATTAGATGACACACAGTGTGTGTGCAGTACTGTATTCTTTCACATGTAGAAAAGTTTCCCTTTTCCATTTCTCATAAAGTCTGATTCAACCCAAGCTGAATTATTTACCACAGCACTCTCTCAGCCACATCACAAAGCATACCTAATAAATGGGCTAGGTCCTCAGGCATTTATGCACAGCTCAACCAGTGTAAGTATAAAAGAAGAAAACACCTTGTCAACCACTGACATCTGCCAAATTTATTAAGGATGACTAAATGAATAAGGAAATATATATATATATATATACATACATTCAGCTCAAAATTCTCTTTGTCTGGTGACTTCTAAAAGATTGTGAAATGTTTAAAAGAGTTTAAAAAAGAAAATAGAGAAGTGGCATTGAGTTTTTAGAAGTTCAGCTGACTATTCCTCCAGATTTTATTCCGTGTGCTGAACTATTATGCAGGTCAAGATGTGGGCAACTGAAGATGCCAGGAGAAGATATAAAGAGATAAAAAGTCAAATTCTGCAGATTCATTTGTTGACAATGAAGCCCAGCGAATGGTCAAACAGACCAATTGCAACCCTGTGAGACTTTGAGACTCATTAAAAGCCAGAACCAAAAATTGCTGGATAGATAAAAAATGAAGAAAAAGACTTAAATCCTACGAGGGGCAAACATTGTCAAGTTCTGCCTGAGGGCTGAATCAGGATCCAAATGCGGATGTAAAACTTCTTGTTTTCTGGTTGAGGGCATTCTAGTTTAGGTATGTTAATATTTACACTGTGGCCGACCTGACAGACCAAACCAAAGCATGTGACTCAATAATCATACAAATCAGACCTTTAAGCGTGCTACTTTTGCTGAGGATGACAGAGATCTGGTCATTTGTTTTAGAGATAACTTAGCATGAAGAGTTGAAAATTTCAACCCATGTTATGCAATTTGTCTTGACTTGACCAGTTTTATTCTAAAATAGTGTGAATAATACAACAGAACACAAAATACAAGAGAGCAAATATGATCTGAGAGGTTAAATTATTGAGAAAAAACAATATATTTCATTTGTATGCCCCCCCCCCCCTTTTAAACTAGTTTCTTGATTTTTTTGTATTCCTTCTTCATGCTCTTTAACTCCAGTGTTAATAATTTCTGAACATGCAAATTCAAAAAAACAAATCTAGAATTCTCATCGCTCTCTCTGCCAGAAAGCAATTAAGCAGATTTCCCAAAATGATAAGCTATTCCATTAAGGTTAGGGTGAGAGTGTGGATGTAGTTAATGAAAAGGCAAACTCTAATTGCAGGTCTGTGTTGGGAGGTGAACTCTGATCTCGTGCATGAAGGCCAGACGCACTTCACGCCCACCGACCTCAACACCCACAATGTCCGCCTCGCTGCAGAAACCTCTTCCTCCATTGGCGCTGAACGTTGGCATCGGAGATTCAGACTCATCCAGTACGGACGTGTTTCTTAAAGATAGTGGGCTGCTTAGAAGACACAGCGCATTGTACAAAAATGTGAAAACACATCAATGCATGTGGCCATCCACCCACACGCACATATCTCTCTGTATCTCCCTCCTTCCCACACCCACACGAGTTGGATCGGCTCAGCCTCGACGGGAGGGAGAGAGCTTTGACAGTTTCCTCTTTGATCAATTCGGTCGTGAGAGACGCGGGTGAGGACGGCGGCTTAGCACACCAGTACTGCCCCGTATTACAGCTCGGCCGGCCTGCTGGGAGGTCGAAGAGATGCCCTGCCCCGCAGCTCCACAAGAATGATAGGAAGGCCGCGGGGACGCTGCTATGTTTGGACATGGCTGACAAAATAGCACCATCATACATTCACGGCTCAGAAACACTCGGTTTGTGATGCTTACTCAAGCTGACAGACAGAGGGAAAGGGACAAAGGTGGCGTACGAGAAACATATCAGAAGATAGAAAATAGGGCAAAGGCGTGAAAGGAGTCGGCCTTAACAGGAGCCATAATACATGCCGCTATACAGAACATAAGGGAGCTCTTTTCCTGAAGGTAGTGGCTTTCAGGGAAATATGACAGATAACAGATGACACCTTCAATTAGAGTGCCTGCTTTGATCACGTCATTAACGATTGGGGGGGAAACTAACAGTTGGTACAGCTTCCTGACATCCCCTTTAATTGTACGCTCATTTGAGATATTTTTCATCTGCTTCATTACCGACTGGATGTAAGTGTCATTTATTCTCCACTAATTATCAGGCAGAAAATAACTTAATAAGGCCCATGTCACTGCTGGCACAGGGAAACACAAATTTAATCAGAATTCAATTTGTTTGCAGCTGATGAACACACATAACAGTCGGCTCGATACACAAGTGGACACGGGATTCCAGCCGGAAAAGAAATTCTGCATGCTTTTGTTCATAATTAGCATTTTCTTTTTACACTTTGGATGAAAGTCAAATTTTAAATAAATGAAAATGTACTTTGCAGTAAAATCTCGCTCATCGAATCAAATCTCGTTTCATCTCCTGAAGCTTTGAAAAGTGCGACAAAAGAGCCAGTAAAACCCAGACCTGCCAACCTCGAGACCTCAATAATAGGGAGGATTTCATAACCAATGCAAGGTCCCATTGGTCCAACTGCTAAAAGTTGGAGATTTAAGGACTGCCTCTGTGCTGCCTGCAGTCTGTTGATATTTAAAGAATGAAAATAGCAAAAAAAATAAGCAAAATGGAACAGAATTTTTATGAAATAAATAATTTGCCCTGTAAACTTCTGTGCACGCAACTGCCCTGCGTTTGTCAGCCTCTCGGCGGGGACATTGTGACCCACATGACTGACATTTTATATCCCCTTTCCTTTAAAAGTTTATGTGAGAAACATGAATTTGTCCCTGCAGGACGTCTGAAATTGTTTTCAATATTCTCTCTCCTCTCCATTACTCCGTCTGTATCGCACTCAACAGTACAGCAGACTACACGCTGAAAAGCACCAGAAACTGGTTGTGGTAACTAAAATGGGACAAAGTGTGAAAGGTTGTCATAAATGAGGAGAAATAAGGGAGACTTGTGACCCCAGGAGGAAACCAGGACAGGGCAATGATAAACAGGAGAAAATCAGGTACGGTAATATCATTTTCCTTCATTCTTAATTGAGAAAAACTTCAAACTATGAATGTTACAAGTCACATATTTTGATAAAATATTCTGCTTTTATTCACAAAAAGACTTGAGATATAACCGAGATCTGAAAAACTTTTCAAAAAGACAGGGTTTTAGCTCAAACAGCATTATTAAAACATCATATGCGTAGTCTTTCGTTAAATTATCTTTTGCTAATACAGTCAGGCGGTATCAGCGCTCGCTGCACAAATATAATCAGTGTAAAATGCAATCACGATCTCAGCAAATGATGGGATGTCAGAGCTACGTTGAGCCGTCATCTGCGAAAGGAGCTGTGAAATCAAGCCAATGTGTAATCATTGTGTTTTATTAGCTCTGAGTAGAATTTATGCAGACGACCCTTTTAAACCTTTGACCAGGACAATTTATTTCAAAAGGAGGAGGAGGAGAGATGTGAGGGAAGGTGTGATCTGGAATAAAATGCACCATTCCTGCACTCCGATGTCTTATCATTAACACCCTCAACCCCGACCCGCTCCCCCGGTGACTCAAGTCTAAGCCCCCAGACACGCAGGAGCCGATAACCACAATCACTTCTTGCAACTGGCAGGCGGGTGGCGTGCAGCTGAATATTTTGGGGGGATTGAGCTGAGGGATAAAATGGCCGTTCTCAGGAGTAGAGCAGTCACACACAAACAACCTGAACCACCATGGGCAGGTGCATTACTCACCACCGCACTGTGTTTTTCCACTGGCAACATCACAGAGTTCAGCAGAGTGGAGTGGACAAAACATGAATCCAGTGAGGGTTTCATGTTGCCCACTGGCGATGGTAAAATGGTAGCTGGGGGATTTTCATTTTGCATGCTTGACTTTGAGAAGAGGAATCTTTCCTCGTGTCACTGGTGATTACAGAAAAAACTTTTGACATGGCTGCGTTCTGCCCGTAGAGGCACTGGACAGTCCTGTGTCCTCTGTCCAGGACTCCTCTCAGGACTTCTGCTCCCGGCTGTTCTCCTCTCTTTCTTTCTCTTAGTGTGTTTGGTTTAAGCGTTTAAAAAGCTGCCATCATCACTGAGTGTGGCTCCAGAGTGTCCTTTCCCTCTCCTCTGTCCAAGCAAGTCCCCTCGGGGCCAGAAGCACCTGTCCTTCAGACAGCTAGACCTGCTGTCAGGACCCCCATTCTATCTGCAAATCACAGTGCCTCGGGGGAAGTGAAGAGGTGACCAGGATGAAGGATTGGAAGTCCTCACGCCACAGGAACCGAAGCGTGCTAGTGATTACTAATCACTCCAACTAGGTTTGAAAATGGGGCTGACTGTGGAGTGAAGCTTTAGAAACAGCAGGCGAGCACTCGTGACATTTTGTGCTTATTACAGTATGTTAAATCTTTAATCCAGACCTTTAATCCATTACCTGTATGGTACACGGGATGCAGTGCATATGGGAAACATGGTGATGCAAAGTCGGCCTCCAGTGTTAAGACCCCTGAAGTAAGATATGGCCAGAATTTTTGTTTAAAACATTCAAGAACTGAACGAACATCATCAACAACATAGTGTAAAGAAACAACAGTGTTGACATAATGTCAAAGACATCTTAGCTAGCGTGCTAACCAGCTAGCCTTGGTTCGTTCCGTCTCTTTACACCACTTTGAGGTTCAGCTGGGAGATTTAAAGCGGCTGATCATTAACTGATTATTTATTTAATCTCTACATAAACTAAATAAAACTCACCACAACAGTGTTGGTTTGTCTTTCCACATCACCTCTGGTTTCGTTGAAATAAATCCTCTCTTTACAGAGTAAGATGTGAAAATATCCTGGCCCTACAAACTGGTTTTCCCCCACTGCTGATGGCCTACAAGGAATCATTACCTGAATCAGCAGCTCCTCACTTTTTTATGGATAGCAAAGTTTTTTCATCCACAGCAGGCAGCTATTTTCAGAAGCTTTAAAAATTCATTGTATGCTGCCTGCTCAGCACCAAACAGCAGACTGACACAGTCAGGAACTAGCTAGCGAACACAGTGGAGCGTTCAGCAGCTAAAGAGCCACATATTTCATCTGTTTAATTGGTTGAGACCAACAACAAGAGAGGAAATATTGGATTTACATTATCAGGTTGCCAGAAATCTGCTGGATGTTTGAATAAGAATCAATATGTTAATGTTGTGTTCACAACTGGTTTCTGCATCATCATAGGTTTAACATCAAATTCAGATAACTAAAGGTTAAAAGGGTTGGGGCAAAACAAATATTCATAGGCAAAGTACGGTAGCTAACAGCCAGGGATAGCTACCGAGGAGGGCAGTTGTGGGTTAATCTAGTGATATTCTGCCCCCTCTGTTTTTGGAGCTACCTTCAAATTCTGGCCATATGCGCAAAAAATTACACCTTATACCAAGGTAAGTTTGTGATTTTGGGCTAAATGAAAGTCACGTTACTTATCCAATCATAATGAACAGATGTTTGTGAGGTCAAACCCTTTGAAATCCTCCCATACCCAAACCCTAACCTTTCTTGGGTTTGATGTCAAGAGAGTTTGTTCGCGATGATTGTTTGAACGTAGTTTCGCATGAGATGACTTCACCATTGTTGGAAGAGAAATTTAGCTAATCCTACAGACTTTGTAGTTGGCTGGAGAAAACTGGATGCCGTGGTTTTATCTTAGACTTTGACCCATGTCAGCACCAGGAAGTATCCTGATGTGTTGATGGCCAACAACCTGCAATGCTGTGTCAAGATACTGCAAGTGTGTGGGCTGAAACAAAAAAGCAATAGGCACAGGCTGTTATACCCTTGTGTGTTTCATTTTAATCTACATTTAATTTGGTTAGGGACGTCATTAAAGCCTCAAATGATTCAGAGACATAAACCATCTTACTCATAATGCATAAACCGTATGCCTCACTGATACAGTATGTTTTCTAAACTCACTCGAAACAAAAAGAACTTCTATGTGAGTTCAAGGAGGGAAATCTTTTGAAAGCTTAAATTTAAATCCTTTTATGCTGAAGTGAATTTGTACACCAGCCTTTGTTACAAGTTAATATCTGGTCCTGTATTACTACATAACTCAGAAGCTATTTCATGCTTTAGCTCTGTTGCTGATGAAGATTTAATGCTGTTCAAAGAAAAAAAAAAGGCCTGAATGCCATCTGTTCGGTAATGACATGAAAAGTGCATTTGCAGCTCAGGCAGTGGATGGAGCTTATGAGAAGCGTACATTGCTATGAGGGCTGCTGACATATGGAACCTATAGCGTACGGGAGAGAATGATTACAGTCTGACAACACGGAGAAGTTGTCATGAATGTCAACAACACCCTCCTGCTACCTGTGAATCTTTTACACGTCCTCCTGACGCGTCTCCGGATTTGACATTATGTGCATACATTTGTGCACTATATGGGCTCCGGTTTTATAATGTGCTTAGCCTTCAGTGTGAATGTATTAATAACTATCGGTGTGCCTCATTGTATCATGTGTACGTGTCTGGAAAAGCGCGACAGAGAGTGAGAACACTTTCATCTTGCCAAGTCTGACACCAATCTCTGCCAGTCTAGCGAGCCTTATTTCGCTGCATACAGCTGCTACTTTTACCTGCTTGTTTGTTTTTCTTTACACACTGCACTCCTCTATATTTATAAGGTCTGCATACATCTTCATCTGAGATGTTTGTGGATGGGTAGGTTGAACAATGTGGGTTCAATGTTGTGTTACTTTCATTGTTTAATGAGAAGAAGTGCAGATTTCTCCATCAATAAGCTGTGAAATGTGCTTTTTTTCCCTTTTAAATAGTTGATATTGTCTCAATTTTCCTGGCTGCCTCTTTGTAGCAGCCTCCCACACATGTCCTGACCCACGCGAATACAGCAGAGCAGCGGGGGACGTGCTCGCTAGAAGTCTATAGTTCCCTTTGCCCGTGAAAGATAGACCATGGGGGATTGAGTAATGAGCCGGTGCCACCCGTGCCAACGATGCCAGAGGACGTGGACTATAAAGCTGATGAGCTCCTGAGGGTCAATGTGCCACTGAGCTCCGTCGCTCTCACCCTCTTCGCATCTCAAACCATCTTGGAAATGCGCATTGCTAGAACTTTGCAACTCCCGATTCACCCCTTTGATTCAAAAGCTTTGCCCAGACAATGCAAAGAAAACTGTAGTTTTTGTGAAAGAGAGTCCTGGGTCTCATTTAGTGAGGAAGGGACTGTGGCGGCACATTTACAGTACTGCAATGCTAATGTGGGCTTTCTTAGAGTCTTTTAGTCTGTGTTTGTGAAACACGCTTATTTGTGAGGAAGGAATGAAAAAAGGTTTCTAATTGCTGTGCAGAGGGAGCAGCAATTAACTTACACAGACTGCTGTGACTGGAAATTTCAGCTTTGAACAATAAATGGACTCAATGCTTATTCATAGACAGATGGACATTTATATAAATTAATATTTTATGTTCACAGCCGCGGATACATAATCAATGATTGAATGCAACTAAGTACATTTACTCAATAACTGTAAATTGTAAGTACATTTTCTGGTACTTTATATTTCCACTGCACCACATTTTGGAGTCAAATACTGTAGTTTATGAAAACTTTAGTTAGTTACCAGTTACTTTGCAGATTACATGCTGTATTAAAATGTATTTATTTTAAAGGCAATCAGACAAAAAAATTGTTCTGATAATCAGAAAAATGCAGAATATGAGATCCGATGAGTAGTAGGCAAGTGGTGATGTGAGGGTGAGGGTCTTTTCATACCTGCACCCAACCTGTTATGAGAGCCAATACATGCTGCCTGACCCACAAAACTATGTGCTTAACAACCACCAGAACCCAGCCCGACCTGCAACTTTGTGCATGTACAGTATAAGCACAGGACTGAGGAGACATAGGGCAATGCTGAGAGGAGAGGCGCTCTCCAAGGTGCTGATCTTGCTGCTCAGAGCACAGGGTCTCTTTTTTTCTTTCTCTTCTTTCTCCGTAGCTCAGAGTAGTGGGAAGATCGAGTCTAAATCAACTATAGAATTGCATGCAAACGTCTGATGTGAAGCGATGTCGGATGCTCTGTGTCCACACTAATCAACTAAATATGCATTCTGTCAGCCTGCTAAACAAACCACAAAGCCAAGTAAGAGATGGTTGATTTTGCAAAGATAGCACGTCCTCCTACATTTGTTTTTTTTTAAACAGACAACACAAGGTGTTGACCATGATATTGAGATGTGTCTCTACTGGAAATGGCACAATGTAGCTGCTAGAGAGCAAATAGAGATGATGTGTTCTCTAACCAGAAAACTTCAGCTTCCTGGCAATCTTGCTCAAAGTCAGTTGGCTCCTTATTAAGGCTTTTGCCGGTATTGTATAGATTGTATAAACTCCTCATTTCAACTCCAGGAATCAAGTAGGGAGTAGAAGTATAGGGGGAGTAAACGTGTAGTAAATCCTAAATATGCTCAAAGTTGAATGACCTTACTAATGGGATAAAGGATAAGCGACAAGCCCAAAACCAACCAAACCAATTATTTGTATCGCCTTTGCTTCCAAAGCCTGATTTGGCTTATTCCTCTCTTGACATGGACTCCCGCTGTTGTCCAAAAACACATACACTGTACTTTATTTTGAGGCAATCCCACATACACTGTCCTGATGCCAGAAATATTCACTGGAGCACCAAATGTGTGTTAATCTGCTACTGAAAATAGTCCACAAGAAGAGCGCTATTTTTTGCAGCTAGTTTGCTAAAAGCTACAGTGTTCAGCTGTTTTAGGAACAGATGGACACAGAGAGCCACAGAGAGAGAGAGAGAGAGTATAGTTATATAGTTATTTTCTCATCTCAACTACAAGACACAATTCAATAATCGCTTAACCTTATTCCGTGCAATAATCTTGGCAGGACTGGGTTCCGATGCACCTTTTAGTACCGACGATAGGATACAATTGCGGATTTGTCAGATCGTTTGAATGCCTGTCGCTCCCATTTGAGCATCGTAGCCAAAAGAAGATAAGAGCAACAAAAGGACAAGTTGGATTTATGGTGCAAAAACTGCAGTTGCCATTGACTGAGATAAAGACGGTGCTCATTTCCTGGCTTCCTTTGCTCATGCTCGAAAACAATTTTCATTCTAATTTTCATTTTGTCTGTATCTTAATATTTGGCATTGTTTTATCTCTCTTTGCTGTTCTGCATATCCAGATACTGACTGCAGCATCAATATCCACAGACTGACTAAGCCAAGATAATACCAGCACATACAGTAATATCCTTCAGACAGACAGAAGGAGAACAAACAATAAAAAATCAAATATATACGTAGTGTATATTGTCTTGCAAAGTTGGACAAGGGGTACCATAATTAAGTCTGTTTTCATCTCGGAGAACTCGAATGAATGTCCCTTCTGCCTCCCACTGTAGAGATAAACAATGGAAATTATTCACACGTTTATGTATTTATATATACAACAGCATACGGGCAGGGAGGTAAAGCTGAATTAAAGTGTGCTGTCAAGTAGACAGGATGAATTGCCGCGAATTGCTTCTTGTGTTTCCATTATTCATAAAGGTATTCACGTCTGAAGGAGAGGCACAAACATTGCAGAGGAATTCAGTGTGTTACATTATTGACGGAGCCTCACGATCTCAGAGCGGTTTCTGTCTTTGATACTGTTGAGGTTAAATCTGGCAAAGCCACTGTCGATGCCCACATCCTTTTTCCAGGTTGTTTACCTGTTTTTCCCCTCCCGTCTTACAAAACCACCTCCAACTTCTTCTCCGCCCAGCCTTACCCCAAGAAGAAGATGGACTCCTCTCAGCTCACAGCGAGCAATGAAATATTTAAGGTCTGCAGAAATCTCCAGATGATAAAGCGGAAAAAAGGGAAACGCATTCTGACTCATTTAAGTGGCTCTAATCTTTTGGTGTGTAAGATGATTAACTACACACTTAGAGCTATCTTTACTTGGTAACACACACTGTGTTGTGTTTCATTTCTGCAGCTTCTGCAGCTGATGGATCTAAATGGCGAGGTGAGAATCCAATACTGAGCTACTGACATGTAGCAAAGCTATAAAATATGGATTAAGTCAGACATCAACTGCATCCAGTTCAACACAACTGACTTACCAGGATGTCAGGAAGGGTCAGCTGGGATACCCCAGGGGTCTTTGAGTCAGAAGATCTATGAGGGAAATGTATGTGCAGTGTATAAAGTGTGCGGTACGATGGTATGTGCTCGCTAAAGCAGTATCAGCAGAAAGCGGTTTCCTTAAAGATGCACAACCTTAAAACAGACTCTCGGGAGAACGTGCTTGCATCGCTCTGTTGATTCCTGCTTCAAAGTCTTGTGAGATTCAAGGCGAGAACAAACATCTGTCTGCCATTGGAAGTCAGCTCACGTTTGCCTCTGCTGCGGACCTTCACTTTAAACCAAAATTTAAACAGGTTTGTTCAGAGGAGTGTGACCTGCAGCAACAGTTGCAGGCAGGTGCACACGTCCTTAAAAGGAGGTTGGGAATAGACGCTTGCTGAAAGGCACAGAGGCAGCAGTAATTGAAGAGGGGGAGTGGGTAATGGCTGTAATCTTGTTTCTCTCACCTTGAGACTTCTTCTGGATTTGGAGTTGGAAAAGAAAACTAGTGGTGCGTAAAAGAAGCGCTATCTGTTTTTGACAGATAGCACCAGAAACTTTCTGCCAGCAGGCACATTTCCCGGCAGAAGTAGTCGAAGCATCGCATGCAAAATCTGATATGAGCAAGAACAATATGATGAAATGGCTGTTTCACTTTGCTGCACATAGCTAAGGTGGCTGACACCAGCACCTTTATGATCCACACGTCTTTGATCAAGTCAGATGCTTGTAATGCATATGAGGGAACCAAGCGTGATAAGGAGGGTTAATATCTATAACATGACAAAATCTGCAAGGTTTGCCTTCCGATGTCGAGCTGCAGGTTGACCTGAGCATCCTCAGAGCTCGTCTACTCTCTGAAGACTTTAGCCCACGCACAACCACACGATATAATGCCTGATATATAGAAGTAAGCAGCGCTGGGAAGGTCAAAAGCACACAGTCATCTGACTTGTGAGCTGTAATAACCGCAGGGGACTGCAACACCCTGACAGATTTCACATTCACAGTGAGAGGAAAAGTCTAGAAAGTGTGTGGGATGTAATGAATTAGAAGGATGTTCTTGGCTCGTCTCCAACATGCTCAACATGTAACTTTCACCAAATGAAACCCTGTGTACGTGGCCTCTCAGTGCTGTTGCAATTAACCTTTTATACAAGACTGTAGATTCTATGTACTGAAAAATAAAATAAAAAGAAGTGTGAAGTATGAGTAAGAGATCATGTGCTGCAGAAGTCAGCTGCACCATTTTCTTCACACTGACTGCATCTTATGTGAGTGTTTGTGTGCTCATGGCTGCGGGATGATTGCTGCCCTGTCACATGATAAGGGACACCTATGAGGAGAGCCAGACAGAGCCAGTATCACACGCTGGGAAGCCCATATTAGTGTCTGCTGGTGACTGCTCCGCCAAACAAGTCCCGTGGACACAGCCAGCCCTGTTCCCCGTCTCTGTGCCTTTCAAGCACTAACAGGTTGTTTGTGTGAAGAAAGATGGCATGTAATAACTACACTGAAAAATACTTTTCAAGATAAAAAATATGAGTGAGCTCCTGCCTTAAAATGTTAGTCCTGTTTTTAGGATTTAAGAAAAATCTGACTAACAGCGAGCTAAGATGAGATATGCCAGTGTAGTTAGGTTTGATTTACATTTTCTTTTTTTCAATTTTTTGCACATGTAGTCTGATCTTGTATGCAGAGAGTAAAGCATGGTTGCTGAAAGGAACATCTACTCTGTCTTCATCATGGTTTGCTTTCATTTTGATCAGGGAGAGGGCAAAAAAAGGATCTTTTGTTGTGTTCATGTCATATCAGAGTTATCATCACGTTAACCCCCAAGTCATAATTACAACTGGGAGAATAAACCTAACTTTAATGGACATGGTTTTAGACTTGGGGGGTGTTCAGTTGGTTTCAAACATAATGCTAGACTCATTCCCATATCTAAAATCCATCCCATGAGCTGTGAACACGCCATGAACCCAAACACAATGCATGATATGATAGAATAGGGGTGTTGCTAATAGATGGACATAATACATTACCATAGCAACCAGATTGCTGTTTTATCAAGATCAATTCATCATTAGCATTAATAGCCCTGCCCTAATTCTTAAAGGTCCATGACATAACATTTAATGGCATCTAGCATTGAGGTTGCAGATTGCAACCATCAACATACCAATCGCCTCTAACCACCTACAGTGGCAGCTAAAAACTCATCAGACCTTCTCCAGAGACAGTGTTTGGTTCGTCTGTTCAGGGCTACTGTAGAAACATGGCAGTGAAAAGTGACGGACCCTGCCATAGAAGAGGACCCGCTCCCTCTGCAGGAATAAAATGCTCATTCTAAGGTAAGGACAACTCAGTGATTCTTATTTTCAAGTGATTGTACAGCAATGAAAACATTGCGTAATTATGAAAATTATATTCCATTTTTGCCGATACAGCCTCCTAAATCCCCTAAATCCTACACACTGCACCTTTAAAAGAGCTACATTACTCTTATAAGCCATGCCTCGCACTTTGGGAGACACTGCCAGTGCTTTTACGACTTTCAAAACTCTCTTCTCGGTGCGCCAAGCCTGAAGGACGACGTATTACTCAGATTCCACTAAAGTCATACATAATCGTTCCATTTTAGCGACAGCTTAAATTTGTTGAGTTTGAGCACAAAATCATTTAGTTATTTTTATATAAAGAAATATGAGGCAAACACTCTGATCAACATTGTCAAGGAATGATTAAGAAAAATATGCAATATAAAAATGCCAAAACGCACTGAAGTGGTGCTTTCATTTCATGAGCTGAGTTGGATATTTAATCAATCATCATCTCAAGTTCAAACTCATCAATGCGATAATTTGACGTTCTAACTTCTCCTGAGTTGAAGCTGAAAATCTAATTTACTGTAATTCCACTGATCTAACAAGTTGAAGTCACTGAGAAGTTTTGCAGTGTGGGTGGTGAGAAGTTTAGTTTGGAATACTCTGCACAGTTTAACACAGGTACACCTTTGTAAAGTAAAGCAGTCGATTACAGCAGCTCTACAATAAATCTTTTCTTGGTAAGGCTGATACATTTTAGTTTTAGTTGACTTTGTGTCAGGAAGTTGCTGATGCAACTCTTGGGTAACTTCTGAGAACGTTTTATTGTTGTAGTGTTTGCTGTACTGTATTATGTTAAAGGTTGCTACTCATACTGTGCCCATTACATTTACATACTTGCCCCCTCTCACCAACACGCACACAGAAGGCAGAAGAGGCAAATCTGTTGGTGGGTGTTTGTTGCCCAAAGGACCAAAGAGTGAATATAGATTGTTATCGTGGGCGCAGTTATATGCATATCTTTAGCACGGGATGTGTTTGTGTGCATGTCAGGGGGATGAGCCGTGAGGGAAAACTGTGAATGGTGATACATAAGGTCAAACAAGCCGTACATATACGTTTTTCAAATACAAAACACAAATGCTTTTCCTTTACAGTATGGCACCCATAGAGAGCATGTGGGAGCTTATCTGCTCTACCTTTTGCACGTCTGTCATAAGGTGCAGTGGAGATTGGATACAGCTACAGCTAATGGTATTCATGGGAGAGAACAGCATCCATTAGCTTTCTATTTCAAACACTAACCTTTTACAAGTCCTGTGGTTTATGCATTGACGTGACCTTATGAATACTAACTGCGTATAATCTTTTCATCTGCATTCAAGGCTTGCATTACACCGGGGCGTTCAGGTGACTGTTCAGCATGGCCTATGGCTCGCTGTCAAACAGCTACTGGATGCTGGCTGCATCAACGAACAACGAACTGCGCCGTGGCCATTCATATTAAGACACAGCGCTGTTATGGTTTGTAGTAGATGGACCTCATGAAACCACTCAAGCCATATGCTCTGTAGAGGGAAATTGGATTGGGGGGTTCCAGAGCGTGCTAAGCATGGGGCCACCTGTGTTAATGAGATTGCTGCAGTTGGAGCTGCTTCCGACTGATTCCCACTCTTGTTTATTTCAAGACAGATCAATAGCTTATGGCCTTACCAAATCCTACAGAAAAGGTCAATGACAAACGAGAGGAGAGGTGACCTGTATTATTACTTAGGTGTGCTTAAAACTGAATTAACAGCAGGGGATTGACCAGGATTTGCCAGAGGTGCTTCTGCAAATAAAGCCCTGTTAGTCTCCTTAATGCATTCATATCGTTTAAAATAGGGGGGGAGCAGCTAAGAATGAAAATAGAAGGTGGAGCTGAAAATAAGTCAATAAGATGTGTAGGTCTGCTGTCTGAACAATGCAAGGAAAAATCTATGATGCACATGCGCCTTCCTTTTTCAGCTCTGAAACATATTCCATAAACACATCCGACAGAGCAGATGGTTTTCAATCAATTAACCTTTATACAGTTGAGCTGTGAGGCCACCCTCTTATAAAGCAGGGATTCCATGAAACAGACCACCAATCCATGAGTAATGCGATGTGAGACAAGAGCAGCCAAAGCCAACATCCATTGTATGCTCATGTCAACACTCAGTATCAATAGAAGACAGAAACAGAATAGAATGCAAAAAACAAAAGGGCTTGTAATTCAAGGGAAAATATACAAATAAACAATGGAAATGAAGCCAAACTGTTATGTTGTTATGCTGTTGTTTTTCTTCATAGTCATACTTTGAAAATGAAAAGAAATGGACTTCACTCCAAAGGAAATGAAGCTGAGAGACTTTAGTCCTGGGACAAGATGCTCTCCTGTAAAGGTACCTTTTTTCCCCCCAATGACTGGTTGTTCATTTGTTCTGTCAGGGGGTGTAATATACCATGGATTTCAAAATAAAAATTAAACAAAAAAACAAAACAAAACAAAATGGTCGTAATGCCAAACATTTATACTTTGTTGCGGCCATAAAAGAAAAATAATGAGTTGAACGATGCTAAAGTGCTTCATACAGCTGTGCAAAACTGCAGAGTTGGGCCGTAATTCTCTGTGGGCTCATCACTCAAAGTGATCACTTCCACATTTGATCCATTAAGAATCTAATAAAATATTACAGCAGCTTTAATAAAGAAAGCCCAAACATTAATATCACTGAATATGACACACAGTATTGTCCCCCTATAATTCATAATTCAAAAATACATCCGAGCAAACACTTTAAGCAGCATTACTGTGGCTCTGCAGTTATTAGATGCCTCTAGGGATAGTCGATAGATTACAGTGGCCAAGCAAAGAGATTCACCTTATTTCTAACCCTGCCTAGAGTGTGATTAGGTGCTGCTCTCCACCTCCGAGTGCTGTTTAATTTGTCAGTGCAGGTGCAGTTATCTAGTCCTCGAAGGAGTTTGGGAAAGGTGGAGATGTATATCTGCTTCTCAGAGAGAGGCTTGGCTATTCGTGGTTTGATATGGTATCATTTTCGTTTTATCAGGGATTGTTTGAACGGTTGACTCCAGCTCTGTTATCCCCTGCTGTGAAGTTGTGACTAGCTGTGGGGCGGCTGAGAGTATATCAGTATTGGAGATGAGGGAGCAGAAAAGACCACCATAAACTACAGCGCGGAGCTAATAGATGTATTGATTTGTCCCGCCTTCCAATGGTTTCCATTCACTGGGATACAGTAGATTCAGCACATGAAATCCTGCTGCTGCAAGAGGCTGGCCAGAATTATGGGTCACATTTGTATTCCCAACCAGATTCTTTTTCGCTATACCATCTCTCATTCCCAACCTCTGGCTGTACCTTTCTCCTCCTTTCCCCTCAAGCCACCCGCTGCTCGGTAGTTCAAAGCATCCTCTGTACTCTGGAGCCTGTAATACCAAACCTCTATCAACACTGGATTTCTTCCCTTTTCTCAAAGACAATCATGAGTGCAGGTCTATGAAATTGTACACACACAAGACAAGGACTCCCTTTATCTAATCACAAGCTGATGCGTGCGTTCCCGATCCTGTGTTAATCTGGTTGTTGCATCCTGTTTGGTCTTGGAGTGACAGTACTCTAAATGCAGTGATAATGAACAGGCCTCAGGGAGTCTTTGCTGACTTGCAGCAGCAGGCTAATGAGATTAGCAAAACCACCGAGGGTCCGTTAACGGCATGAAGCCCCCCTATGAGGTAGATCAAGATGAGGAAGCAGGCAGGACTGGGGCATCTGCAGAGGGCTGACAATATCCAACACACAATGCAACAACCAAAATATCTATAACATACGGCTACGGAAACTCACTGGTCTCAGTAGGTTTGGGATCAACATTAAGTAGACCGTACAGTGTTATTGTGTTTGTAGTAGGGCTGCTGCAGCAAGACTGCCCTTCATGGACTCACCCCCTTTGGATTTACCGATATTTCAGAGTGATTGCACCGACTGGTTGTTTAGGGTTTGCACAGTAGCAGCTCTCAAAGGACAATTTTCCCTCCATCACCAACAGCTTGATCCATTCTTACCAGAAAATCCTCCAGCTTGGGCAAGCTGCTTCTGCACAATAGTAATAGCACTTGTGATAGTGAACCCACAACCTTGAATGCAATACCTTGACATAAAAACTGACTGCTGAGGACTGAGGTAGCAGAACAGTCACATCAACAAACCAAAGCAACCTTTCAAATGCTGCACTGAACATCAACATTTGATTTCGATTATGTCTCTCTAATGGATACAATTCTGAGGGCATAGTTCAGATTTATGCTTCATTTGCATGGCAGTGGGCTGACTCACCTCGACCTGTTTCTGACAGGGGTCAAAGAGACTGAATAAAATGGACATACTGTAAAGAGCAGCACCACCCACCAGAGGTGGAAGGACAAATTAAAATCATCCAGTTCGATCAAACATGTTGGCACAACAACTGCTGACCACGTGCTTGTAAAAAAAACAAATAAAAAACACAGCATGTGATTTAACGTATTGCATTTTAGTGAAGGGAACTAAGTGCTTTCTTTGCTTGGTTGAGTATCGTGGTTGTCAGCACTGTAATCATGGTGCCTTCAAATAGCAATAATGTCATTGCGTGCTCTCAACATCACAAGAGAACAACAGGGGAACGATTTTCTGTTTTGTGCAGTTCAATGCCACAAAGTGGGAATGGCCACAAGAATGGGCAAACAGGTATCAGACAACACAGGGAACAGCTGGCTCTGCTGTTTTCAGTGCCACAACCTCTGAACTTGACTATCTTTTCCATTATGAAGATGTGGAAACAATAATTGTGGGTCAGATATTTTATATTTACATCCGAATATGAAAACCCTGCTAGTCAGATACAGTATTATTAGATAATACATTTAGACAAATAAAATGTAGGTGATAGAATCACAGATATATTGACAGCACATCCAAACAAACGGTTTATTTGGTGTGTTACACTAGTAGTGTCTTAAGTAGCTTAAGTCTCCAGAAAAAGAGCCAAAGCCAACTTTTGCTGTGGGCAAACTGTGTAATTGCAACATCACATGATGCACTTGGGCCCAAAAAGACTTTCTTTCACAATGTAAGCTCATGTGACAAGCAGCTGTAAAACAGTGGATACATATTTTGGAGCGTCATAAACCCCTCGAAAATGAAGCTGGCTAGGTTGGCAGTGGTCTCTAATGCCCCACAACACGTAAGGTCTGAGTAATTTTATACCCGGGAAGTCAAGCTTTTTTGGGCTTCCTGTGCCACTGAGCAGCTTTAACAGGAATGAATGGGGCTCTGCCTCTGAAGCTGTATCCAGATTTTAATAGATCCATGTTAGACCCATGATGTAACCTTTAGCTGCTAACCTCAAGCAGAGAAGAGTAGCTGGCTACAGAGGTCTGATGAGCTTTTTTCTTTCTCACTAAAACTCAAGTGACATCACTTGAAGTGATGTATCAGTCAGACCGCACCGCTCCCTCTGGGACCACAGAAAGGCTTCTTATGACTTTTTTGCAGTAATAGTCTCCAACACCTTTAAACTGACTTGAAAATGTGTAAAATCCATGCAAAATGCAACTTTTTGGTTGGTGGATTGGGTCATCGCTAACCCAAAGCATCAGTTATCGACACTCTTTCTACTGTATGCATACACTGTTTTATTTTAATCTCTGGGATTTCATGCATAGGTAAGCAATTTGAAGTAATTTCAAGACTGCCACTGACAATGAAGACAACAGCTAACAATGCAAATATAGTAAATAGTAATTGCTGAAAAAGTAGGGTTTGATAAACATATATTATAATTTTACAGTGTGAAAAGAGGGGGCAACAAAATCCAAAGCAGCACACACAATAAAAAAGCAGCAACCTTTCCACACAGGTATTTATCTGCCATTTCTCATCCCCCCCTCAGCCAGTCACTCACACTGAGGCCACAGTGGCAGAGAGCAAAAAGAACACAAATGAAATCACCAAAAAAGAAAATCTTCAAAGACAGTTGGAGCGTCTGCATTTCCGCAGAGAAAACATCTGCCATGGTTCAGGCGATTCAGGGGAGCGCACAAGGAAGAGTGGGCACGCAAATCCCCAATCCTACAACCGCCCACACAGAAAAGAAGACAGATATGAGAATGATCAGACGCAGAGGCAGTAAACTCCTCTGGGGGGGGCTGCACAGTGCTGTAAACAGAACTTTTAGATATGGAGGGTATGTAGCTATGCCTGGCTACGTGCTCATATATAACCCATTTCATCCAAGATATTTAAAGACCATGGCTACCATTTTTTACTCTGCAAAAGCTTGATACAATTGTTGTCTTTGTTATATAAGCATTCATTTAACAAGAGCTGTGGTGGTGAATTAATAACTGCCCCATGTGATAACGTATCTGCTAATCTTGTTGTGTGACGACCAAGAAAGCTTTCAACGTTAGCTATAACAGGAACTTATGACAGCTTGTATACTATTTATAGACTTATAACTTCATGAAAGGATCAAGAAATGAGGCAGTTTTTATGTCAGCATGATGCAATGCGTTTGTAACGGACTCTAAAGACGACCTGTAAGAAGATGAAAGTACACGAGGAGATTGTTTTTCATGCAAAGAGGTCAAATAAACACAACAGAAGAAGTTGGACTTACAGAAGAGAAGTTGTGAGCGCCGCATTGCTCTCCTCTGTATTTGCATGAGAGGAGCATGTCATCCAGTTGGTGGCTCAGTCTATCCATAAACTCCAGGTTGGTTCCTTCAAAGTTTCTGGGTGGCAGAAAGAGCCTAAAGTCTGACAACTTCTTGAACCAGGCCTGACGGTCCTCCTGAAGCAAGTCCAGAATCATGGGCCTCACTGTCCGGTTAGCCAGCAGCAGGCCCAGCCAGTGGCCGGCGAAGTACAGGTCGCTCTTGGTGAGCTTGTAGAGGCGGATGGGGTTGTTGTTGCAGATAGTGACTGCGGGGAAGGCCAGTTCTTTAGCCCACTCTGTGTGGACCCGTGTGTATGTGGGGAAAGAAAGCCAGTGAAGTAGGCGGTTGGAGGACCAGGATAAAAGCAGCCCCAGGGAGGTGCAGAAGGCCAGTAGCCAGAAGGCCCTTCGGCCCACAGAGCCACCAGGGACACAAACATGCCTCAGGCCATGCAGGCGTGTCCTTGACAGCAGAGTGGAAGTTACCCGAGCCAGAGTTTGCTTTGGAGGACGTCGCTGACGACCTTTTATGATCATGGCCGGGGATCCCCGTCTGAGACAGCGCCCCTCCAGGGCCATAGCTGCCCACAGCGCTCCTACAGCCGCGGGAAAGGCTTCATTTCCCAGCCAGGCCTCAGGGGCTGGGGCCCACATGTAGCTCCAGGATAAATCCACTACTGTAATCCACACCTGGATATGTGTTTGGCCTCACGAATACTAATCACCCATGCGGTCTGAAATGTAAATATTCTCTATGCACACGCAGAAGTTCGCTTGAGGAAATCTTTGTGTTTTGAAGTCGTCTTCTCCTCTCTGATACACTGAGCAGCAGCTACTTGTTGGTCATCTCTCCTGGTCCCTCAATCTGAGCGTGCTCCAATCATCCAACTCAGCAGGGGAAGGGGAAAAAAAATCAGTTAGGCAAATGTGCTCCAAGCAAGGTGGCTTCTACATGAGTGATTCCAGCATCCACCGCAGTTAGTGTGACAGTGAACAAGAGAGGATGAGACAGAGAGAGCGAACGCAAGAGGAAGAGGGAGGGGAGGAGAGAGGGAGAGAGGAGGACGGAATACAAAATACCAAGGGCTAAGCAGGGAGGACAAAAAAACATATGAAAGAAGGGAAGGTAATTAAAATAATGAGTCGACAGCCGAGGGAATTGGTTGGTGTGGTGCAGTCTGTTAGAGTAGAGCTTGCCTTGTTCCAGCGCTGTGGTTCCTCTTTTTCTGAGTTACGTATATGTGTTTTTTGGCTCCACTGCCTTTGCAGAGGCATTCGGCAGCCAGGGGCAGCAATCAGTTCCTTGTCAGTATTAAGTACAAGCTTTAATTTAATTTGCAAAGTCTCCTGTGCTCGTTTGTTTTCTGTCCCACTTTGCGGTCTCACTTTTGACGCCTCGACTTCCTCATGATGTCACTGGTGTGCTCCTCGTCTCTCCCAGCACTTGGCTTTAACCAGTGTTACTAGTTCCTGCGGGTAACCACGGGGTAGCTTCGTCTTGTAACGGACCTGCTTCACAGCCCCACAGCCACAGTGAGAAACATGCCATAACACACTTTCACATGGAGAAGGAGGCACTCATGCGCACACATGGACATACACTCACGGCAGTTTCCTGCAGGAAACCAGACCAGAGATAATCTGTTCTGTCACACTCTGATCTCAACATCTCTCGCTCTTTTCTCCTCTTTCTCCCGTTATTCTCTCTTCTTCTTCTTCCTCCCTGGTTTTTTCTCCTCCACTCAAAGACGGCATCTCTTATCTCAATATTCCTCTCATGTCTCCGCTCCTCCTTCTAAAAATACTCCCCCCAAATCAAATCCATCAACTTGCCCTCACGCTCCTCCTCCTCTTCGCTCTCGTGTCAGTCAAGCCCTGTAAGCTCGACCTCCTGTCAGGCTCCGTCTCGTCCTCCTCCTGCTCTTCTTCTTTTCCACTTTGTGCACGCACTCCCGCACTTCTCTCCCCCGTCAGGGAAGGCTTCTCTGTGCGCTTTCCTCCCTCTGTGTCCTTGTCAGCTCCATCCAGCTTGCTCCCTCTCGCTTCTCCAAATGACTTCTCTCCCCTCTCCCTCTCTCTCGCCGTTTGTTCCCCCCTCCCTCTCTCTCGGTCTCGTTTTGCTCCTCTGTTTTGCTCCGGTTTACAGGCAGCTTGTCCTCCCGTTGCACCTCTTCTCCTCCTCCTGCGCCACAGCTCTGTCCATGCAGCCGGTGAGCCCGTCACTGATGAGAGCGCCTGTCTCTCTCTGTGCTAACTCGTGCTGTCCTTCGCCCCCCTCTGTTTGTCTGCTGCTGCTGCCGAGCTGCACGGCTACAGTGCAATTAGAGACTGCTGTTTGCATGAATGTGGGGGTTTGCGTGTAGCAGTGGGGGAACAGCTAGACATGGCAGCAATACAGCCCTTTTTTTCTGGCTTTAATCTGCTTTTTTCCACTTCTGGAGCTTTTATAGTAGTTTGTTGACAAATTGTATGTAAACTAAATTGTGTGGGTTGGGGTGATTATACATTGACTATACATATTTTTAATGAAAATTTGTATTTTACAGGAGTTTTAAGTAAGTTGGGCTTGGAACTATGATAGAATGTAAGACTTAAAGTATTAATTTTAGACATTTCATTTTAGTTTTAGTCAATAAACACTTAAGTCATTTCAGTTTTTGATAAACTCTTAATTTTCTAACAGTACCAATTTTCTTTTAAGTATTTTGGGACTTGTTGCCATCTTTGATGTATACAGTTACCATGGTAACAAGGTTTTATCCTCATATATCGCAAGGTTACTTTTACTTTGTTGGCAAAAAGTTTTGTTCTGTTCAGTAGCAGTCAGGACCGCCCTCTTTCTGGAGTTCTCTGTCCTGACAGGACAAAGTGGGCAGTGATGCCAGAAAATGTATTTTGTCTTTTACTGCATGATCAAACATGGCTTACTTACCAAACACCCAATAACAGTGATTATTGTTGGAATTCAGAGCTATTTAACACAAAAATAACTTACAGTAGCTTTAAGAGAACAACCGAATTTTATATTTCTTTTATATATCTTGTATTTGAGCAGCATCTTAATCATGCAACGTGTCCTAAGAGGCTCCCTATAAACACACACGACATCAACGCTGTATACTCAGTCCAAGGACGATATCCTTTTACTTAACTTGTCATTCAAACCCAGTTTTTGTACCATTTTTCAAGATGTGACTGGTAAAGCTTTGGTTCATGCTTTGTCAAGATAAATGGGCTTCTTCAATACGAGTACACAGAAAGATTCTGAACCAACTCTGCTCTTGTTCACTCAATGCTATAATGCATGTTCTCTCATTGTGATGAAGAAGGGCACTTTCTGTTTCATTTTGAGCATTTTTAAACTGAGCTCGCCTAAGGTGCCGTAAGAAAATAGCAATTCAAACCTGTGTTATCGCTGCTTCTTTATATTTTGTCACAGCCAGTTCTGAATCATTATCACAACATCAGGTCAGTTTTGCAGTTCTATGGCGTGAATCACCAAGGTTAACAAAATTATACTAAAAAGAGTTTTGTAACAAGATTCTGCAACGTCATTAAATAGAGTAGCTTGACATTATTTTGATTTGAACGCGCTCTTTTCTTTTCATTATTTGACTGGATGTTTGGCAGCACCTCTGGGCAACTGTCTGTGACCTCATCTTTGAATATGTGACGAAAAGACATTTTTATCTCGGGAGCGATAAAGCCCACACATGAGCCTAAAGAAACCTTTCACACTGACAAAAACAATTAATGCAGAGACCCAAAACTGCATGCGCACACCCTCGTGCAAATTACACGCACGCATAATGAAAAACATTGTTCCCAAACAGCAGAACCAGGACTGTGAAAATGTTGAAAGAGTAAAATACATCCATGTATAATGCATAACCGCTCTAAATACAAAGAACAGGAACACAGAAATGTCAAATGCATGCACATACACTTATTCCCTCTAACACCTACTGTATGCCACAATGGGACACACACACACACACACACACACACACACACACACACACACACACACACACACACACACACACACACACACACACACACACACACACACACACACACACACACACACACACACACACGCGCAGCCTACAGCTAGAGTCAGAGGCAGCCTTCCAAAGCCTGGATCCACGGGCTGAATAATTAGCTTGGAGCCATAAAGAGGGTTTCTCAGTCCAGCTATGCAGTCGGTGTAAAGAACAGCTCAAAGGCTCAACATATCCAATTTGCAATTCTAAAACATAAGGGAAATCACTGATTAATTAGGGCTATAGCCAACCCAAGCGTCAGATACAATTACACAGCATTCTGTGGCGGCGATGCTATGCCTTGCATTTCCTATAAAATATTCCCGTACGCTTTCATCAACAACATTGTCTCAGATCAAAGGACACATAGCGGTAAACTGGCCGTGAGAGAGCAGCCTGTAAATATAAACCACAATTAAACATTCATAGGTTCATGTTAATGAGGCCTGGAATGTTTGGATGATAGCACAACAGTGGCTCGGCAAAAACTGGAGTCAAGCGCGAGGAGGGCGAGAGATGATTGATAGGGGAACAAACTTTGTGTTGGCCTTGTCAGTGAAAGCACAGGTGAGGCCGTGACACTGGCAACTACATGAAAGATGAGAGTGGTGAATAAAAACAGTGTCCGCCATCTTGTGGCAGACCGCGATTCATCAAAACCCCTTCTTGATTTAAAATGACAGTGATGTCAGGCAAAGCAATCAATGGCTTTTCTCTGCTTTATGAGTTTTTTCATTCTGACTGCAGTAACATTTGTCAACTGGGTGGAATAAAAAAAGAGTTTACACTTGGGGCTGGCTTCACCTTCTGCCTTCTCCCCATACTCATCGGTTTTTAAATGAACAGAAAGGATAAATCCCTGGGTAGCCACTGATTAAGTCAAATGATTGATGGTCTCGTGGTAGCGGCTCATTTAATCGTCATTTCATCTAATAGTTGTTGTCAGGGTTCATAGAATGATCTAGAAATGGCTTCCTTTGTGATGAGGTGCTGGACGGTTTGCTGGGGCCTGTCCATCATCTCCGAATTGCTGTCACTGATGATGTTGCACTGCGGAGCTCAACGCCGGATCTGCTGCAATCATTAGTGCCTTTTCTATGGGTGGATTAACAAAGCGCATATATATATACACTCAGCAGACACAGGATGCTGCAGCGCTGATCAGTATTGTTTTAGTCCGTACTAAAGATTCAACCTTCAACCAACTGCTGGCTTATGCTGGCATTAAAAATCTTTGCCTGCAGAAGAAATGTGTTAAGCATGAGGGGAGACTATGGTAAGATATTCAGAAAGCCTCTTTCAGACATGCACTTTAACTTTAATCTCATGTTTGAAAAGGCGGTCACTTTCATGTAACAAGTCACGACAGCCATCACACCAGGTCATACCCCGTACCTTCCATATCAAATCAGTAAAAGTCTGATTGAATGCTGTCACATTAATGTCAAAGCCTGCAGCAGCAAAAGGTCAAACATTCACATGCAGAGAGAGAGCGAGAGAGAGATTGAATGCACATCTTGTACCACCAAAGACAATTATAATATATGTACTATTTCAATCCTTATGCACAGAATCACCTCAGGAACAGGAAAGATCCAATTTCAAGGCGCTAAAAGGATCGATTTTCTTATTTTAGATCATCCAAAAATCTTTCCAAAAGAGATTTAAAAACCATCTTACAACAATAATCTGAGCAACAGGTTCTCCTTGAGTTCGTTAGTGTCAGCAGCCTGGATGAATATATTAATGTCAGGCAAACCCTTTACATACAGCATGTGGTCACCTTTAATCGAGACTCCCAACTTAACTTCCTGTCAGTCAAAGCGTGTGCTCCAGATATTTTTACACATACTGCAGAAATCAGTTAACCTTCAGTGATGAAACAGATGTGAAAATTTGTCAGAAGTTTCACCGTAAGAAGCAGAGGTTAGCTTCACTCACGCTTCACTACTGCAACAAAGTAGTTTCATAATCATTGATGCAGCCTGTGCAATACTCTTCTTCCTCACTATCATAACTTTTTAAACTCCCTCTCTGCTTCCTCTTGAACACCAGGTGCCAGATATTGGGTGAGCATGCAGCTCTTTCAGTAAAATGTCGAATCATATCTGAGTGAGGCCAAAAGGGATATTAATGCAGAAATCACTTTCATCTGAGTGACTGGATTACATCAGAGATAGCAAAACGGCCTTGTTGTACATTTTTCGCAAGCTAGCAAGCAAAAATAGGCACAGAGAACCTTTTTTTGTGTTGAGTTTTGCCTCTGACTGAAGTCAGCACTCACTAGAGACGTCTTTATCCTCTCATGTCTTTTCTTTGCCTCATCTCCTCACCGTATGTTCAATAAGTAAAGTACATTTCCTCCAAGTGGCCACTTGGGTGCAGCAGAACAAGCTGAGTACACAACACTGACATACTAACAGTCTGTACAGTTGCAATGTCTGGCTCTTTAGCTTGCCTAACTAGTTGCTAACTTTGTCTGTCTGTAGTGTAATGTATAGTGGATTTCTAAACCTTGCTCACTGATAACAGCAGTATTTTAGGGCTAAAACAAGTTTGAAGACTGAGCCAAAGAGTACATTTGCCAGCCAGAAAACAAAAACAAAACAGCTGAAAGAGGCTAAAACACTAAATCAAAATGAACCTCAGAGTTGGGTGAGAGTTACATGTGTGCGAGTGGCACCTTTAACATAGCACACAGTCATGATGCAATTTTATATTAGTGTATGTGTCTTCACTTCAGTTTAATAACAAAAAAAGAAAGAGAACAAAAGATAACAAGTTAGGGAATCCATCCAGAGAAAATGTAGCATTTTAAGTCGTTATCCGTTTTGTAGAGATTGAAAGGAAAAAATATTTTGCCTTTGGTATCTTTTGATACAAAGCACATTTAGAGTTGTTTTCATAAACATGAGTTATCAGTGTTCTGTCAGGGAGGTCACATTCCTCTCACCCCTCTCAGTGTTTGCAAAAAACAATTTAAAGTATGCCAGTGAAGCCTTAAACAAGAGGAAACTTGACAAATTCACAGAGAAGATGAAATGATACAAAAGCTGCCCTTTGCACTTGCCTGTTTACTCATTTCGTTTGCAAAGTCTTTAAAAAAATCCACACACAGAACTGGGAAGAATCACAGCTGAGTTCAGTCTACCTGTCGACGGCAGCGCTGTCAATTGTGTCAGGGCAGGAGGTGACATGACTCAAAGGAAATGACAAAAAAAAGCCTCTGCGGCTAAAAGTTAACATTTAACCACGATGGAGTCTGCAGTGAGCTGTAATTCAGCTTCAGGCAGGAAGGAAACAATCCCTGACGAGGGTAAGAAGAATCCACAGGGGGACTGGTGTATGAAGTAGGGAAGAGAGATTTCATTTTCATGACTTATATCTAACAGAGATTTCTGGCTGCAGTGTAATTGACCTCAACAGCTCCAGTTGCAGGGTAGGGGTCAAATTTAGATTACGTAACATTAGACTACATAAATCTCTAATGATGTCTTCAGGGATTTGGGGTTTAGAAAAAGGATATAACCAAGAACTTGAACATGCAAAACACATAACTGTAATGCATTTCAAAAATACTAATGAAAACGAATGAAACATAATGAGAATTTTTTCCTTACAAGCCCAAAATGAGTGTCTTTTTCCTCAACAATTCGATTGAAATAACTTGGGATTAGCAGCTCATCCTAACTAATGAATAGCAGATGCATTTAATTTTTAGTTTAATCAATCGAGAAACAACTCCAGTCCGGCTGGCTCGAGGGTGCCTGGAGGCCACACAGAGCTGCAGCTGCTGATGCTGCAATGTTACCCCAACAAATCTGGTATTGGCATGTTTTTAATTAATATGTGATTAACACCCATGGTCAGAAGACATAACTGTGCAGCTCAATCGAAGTTAGCTCAATTATGCTGAAAAATTTTGGTCTGCTTGACACGTTGCACTTCAGCTGCTGAGCCCGTCATTTCTTTTGGTTTCAATTAACTCTCCTCGTAACATTCACAACCCCCGATTTCAAAACATTTGGGACGCAGAGTAAAACATAAAGAAAACAAAATGTGATAATTTGCTAATTCTTTCTGACAGATACTCAATTGAAAACAGTACAAAGTCAATATATTTAATGTTCTGCCGCGTGAACTTTATTGATTTTTGTAAATATATGCTTATTCTCTATTTAATACTCGGCCAACCCACTGAAAATGTGCTTGACTTTGTGCCAAGTTTGTCCCCTCTCTCCTTATTGTTTGTGATATTCATGGACATGATCTCAAGGCGCAGCCAAGTGTGAAGCGGTCAGGGTGACAGTCAGCACCTACGAGTTCCCCGCCAGAAAATGGTGATGTGCCACCAAAGGGTTGGGGGTTAATTGCTGTTTCCCCAAGCAAGGGAGTTCAATTATCTCAGGGTCATGTTCACGAGTTAGGGGAAATAGGAGTGTGAGATGGACAGGCTGTTTGGTGTAGCCTGACCTGCATTACGCCTGACCAGGGTGTTGAAGAGGGAGCTTACGTTTTACCTGTCCATCTATGTTCCAACCCCTACCTTAGTCATGAGCTCTGGGTAGTGATCGAAAGACTGAGATCACAACCATAGGGTGGCTCGTCTCAGCCTTCAAGATAAGGTAAGAACTTCTGACATCCTAAGGGAGCTTGGAGTAGAGCCGCTGCTTGTCTGCGTCAAGAAGAAATGGGTCAGGCATCTGATTAGGATGCCTCCTGCGTTGCAGGTTTTCTGGGCACGTCCAATTGGTACGGGACCCTGGGGCAGACCCAGAACTTGCTGAAGGGATTACACATCTCATCTGGCCTGGGAATGCTTCCGGGTCCCGCAGGGGGAGCTGGAGGGGAGGGACACCTGGAATACCCTGCTTCCATGTCGCTTCTGCCACCGCGACTGGACCCCCGATACAGAGGAGGATGGTGGATGGATGAATTCGATGCCAGCAACACGTTTCAAACAAGGGAACACTTTTACACCGTAACTGTCTGCTTGCAAATGATTGCATTCTGTTTTAATTAAGTTTTTTTGGAATCTGGGTTGCAGCTTGAGGACATGATCTTCACCATACATACATCAGATGTTTTGTTTGTATTTTTTTAATTGTGTGTGGAACAATTTTGCATTTTCTAAAGTGGAATTTATCACAATAAAATCTTGTTTTTGTTATCCATGATTAAAATTGTACCTATTTAGCACTGGACTCCAATAGCGTTGTAAAGATAAAATGTTTTTTAAATAGCTGATGCAGCAGAACCAGAGATATTGTCATTTAGTATATTATTTATCTTATTCTATTGATACTGAAATTTCCAATTGAATACACATAGTTTCATGCTGCTTCACTTCTTTTCATCGAACCAACACCATCTTTTTGATTTAAAGACAATTGGGAGCAGCTGCTTCAGAGCAGGCCGCACACCTGGCTCACATTTAGACAGAGCAGGAGGCCTTTTATAGTTTAAAGAGCAACAAATCACAACAAAAAGGTGCAGGTGTTTTAATATGAGCGTGAACGTGCCATTTTAATGAAGGCCTGGTGGGTACTCACAGGGCTGAATGGATCCTTTAAATGCATGCTTAAGTAAGTGTGCCTTTGTTATGATCAAATTGATAGTTTGTTTATCCAGCTGTATTCTCATCCCTATGATTATAACATCAGCTCTGGTTAAACTAATAATCTCCCACAGCTGACACTACCTAAACACTCTCTGACAGTTTGGCAGCATCCCAGCCGCACTCTGCACACACACTCCTGCCCTTTACAGCTCCCCTCGGCCACGTGCTCACATTGCAAACTCTGGTCACGATGAAGTCAGCTGATCAACCTTTGAAAACAAGTTATAGCATCTACGTTTTATACAGGAAACACAGACGTTTGAGAGCAGCACATCAGCAGCTTGAGCACGAAACATAATACTGTCGAACTCTATTTTTAATAGAGTAGCTTTAGGTCAATGCCTAAGCAGGAAGGCAGAAACAATCATGTGTGACAAGAAGTACAGGAATGTGTTCATCCTCTTAATTAATGAGACGAATGAGGGAATGGTTATGGAGGTGTAATGGCTGCCGGGTAATATCCAATTAAATGTAATGCTACATTTGTGCAATATCAATATGCTTTCAGCTTCACATTAGCTTCAAAAGCAGACTAAAATGTTGATTCTCATGTGTTGAAAATATTCAACAAAAATGCCTTTTTTTTCAAGGTTTTCTGTTGGTCATCTTTAAATCTAATGAAAAAAAAAGGAGAAATTGAACCAAACTGTGCTACATTTTTTCTCAGTTGCTTGGTTGAATGATGATGAGAAATATGTTGAAAGTGAGTCACTCAATCACTCACCTGTTGCTTCCAGAAACACTGAAAGTTGTGGATGGTTTCCCCCTGACCAGGGACATAGTACTGGAACATTTTTTGAGAACCAGGAGGCAAGAAATAAAGGAAATTCAACACAGTGCCGTGATACTGTCGGATGATCAAGTTGTTGAATATAACATTTTGGAAAATGAATTATTCACTGGCATATTAGGTTAGTTTTTGGTCTAACAGGATCTTTAGCTTGATGGATACTTAACTTTTTATTCACTGTGCTTCTCTGCCATATCGTGCTTTTTTGCTGTACCCACAATGTTACAAATGTCGAAACCCCACTGAAAAGTGGTCTCTGGCTTGTGAACTACTGCCAGTCCTTTTACCTCCCAACATGAAAGTCAGCTCATTTACATGCCTGTGTATGTGATATGACATATATTGTAGAAATGTCACTGTGGTATGTGTGATACGTACAAATTTCAACGTATCTGTGGTTTGCAGAAACATAAAATGCATTTTATAAAACAAACAAAAAAAAGTCTGGTAGCTGATTAAAAGAAAATTATTCTGCAGGTATTTTTTAACCATTTTTAAACAACTAACCAATTTCCAGCTTCTCAACAGTGATGGCTTACTCCGTTTCTCTGTCTTATGTGGCAGTAGACTGAATGTAATTGGGTTTTGGGTTTTTGGGCGAAAGAAAGACGTCACTTAAGGATTTTGTGAAAAGTCATAAACAATTTTCAGTATTTTTCAATCATCACTAGTTGCAGCAGTAATTTATTTACAAAGACTTTGAGTCAGTAATGTTTTACCCTGGTGTTGTGTCCATTATTATGCTTCTGTGTTTTGTGTCGAAGGATTCATTCCTTTTCACTGTGAAGTGCATATCCTATTCCACTAATCAAACTGATGGCATTATTGTGGGGCCAGGTATGAGAAACCAAACTTTTCTTCATTTTCTTGCACTAACTGGATTCCTGAGATCATGGCTGCAGCATGCCAGCTGTAACAAGCATCACAACTCCCACCGTGTTCAAAGCTTCTCGTGTGTGTTAGACTGTGACTCAGTACTTATCAGCCCCTTTCCGAATTTAACAGTTGGTAAGGGGCAGCATGTCGATCCTGTTGGCTCTGACGGCTGACTGCTCATGTGAGACATCCCTCTGCTGTCGAACTGCACCGTGAAGAGTCGGCTCCTGCTGCATCTGAGGATTGTCAGGGAGGCCATTTTGTGCCAACAGAAGGAGACACCACACTGAGGTGGAGGGTTTTGTGAAATAATAACTACATCTGATGTATTGTTGTATAACAATGTAAGTTTTCCTCAAAATATGCATTTTTTTGTGCTTAAACACAATCCAGGTGCCAAAGTGCCACTATCTCTCTAATGATTACAAGTGTGTCTACTGTTACATTTTTCTGTTGTCATTTCTCAACACATTTGTCTCGAGGTTTCCAAGGTAACAGCAGCTCCAGATGGACCGACATGCATGGGTGGAACAAATAAGAAACCTTAACCGTCTAGGATTTACGCTTTACTTTGTCTTTATCTGGAATCAAAGCCAATTATTTTTAAAATGAACCTGTCCCGATCTACTTTCTAAATAATGAAAGCAAGGATCAAGAAAATCTCGGCAAGGGAACGGAAAGCTCAGAGCGGAGACTGCCACAACAGTTCTGCCTAATGATGCTATTAGTGCTTCGGAGCAGCACAATCAATCAGAGAAGTGATTAGCATGAGCATGTACAGAGAGCCGGGCCATTAGTCAGATGTGCTGTATATAACCTTCAAGACTCTACTCAACCACAATGTTCACGCCTGCGCACGCAGAAACAGCCTTGAGAGTAGTATGGAAAATAGCATAATTGTGTTGTGTGTTCATGACAGCTTGCTCAGAAAAGAGTTAACACCCACAATCAGTCAAATAGTGAAGAAAGTATGCTATGCAGGTCAATCAAATACACTGTATATAAATATCATTTGATTATGACACACATTAATTAGCGTTTAGAGGGTTTTCTGATGTCGAACTTTAGAGGGAACTTCAGAATAGTTCAGTCAGTGGTTATAGTAGAGAAACAGCAACACAATGAGCTGACGCTGAGCCAGGCCAGACGAGGGTGCTGAGGTGAAGCGATTGAGATGCCACAGACGGCAGCCATGAAGCTGCTGTTAAAATGTGATCATGGAAAATTCATCTGCAATTAGTCAAACTCCATACATGTGGGTTTAAGGCCTACATTTTGTAACCTCTCTGACATTATCTGGATTTAAAAGTAAAAGCCCCAAAGGGAACAGTGTCAGGCAGATGTAGCAGAAGTGTCTGACATTTTGAAATCTGAGGGTAAATGTCAGCGAGCTGACTTAGTTTTGATCAAACTGGGAATTTAATACGTTCCAGAATATGCAAAGGGATCCTGAAAAATTGATTACTTCATTCCCAATACAATTTTAATGATGCAGGAACTAGGATCACTGGAGAGATATGCTGAAGTCATTTTGGCCATTTGGTCTCAAGTTCATCCTTTAATCATTCACATATCCAGCTGCAGTCTACTTTTAGAGCCACATCCACTGACACAACACAGACAGACAGACACACAGCGAGGAGGACAGGATAACAAACTGCTATTGTATTTAATCCCCCACACCAACACAAGTGTACAGAAGAGTCTGTCTACAATCTGAGTACAAAAATGGCAAGTGGCAAAATGGTCATCTGAGCAGAACAAAAATACCGTGCTTAAATTCTGACTCATCTGACACTTTCTCTTTCATTTTTTATCTAAATCAGTGTTCAAGTATAAAATGTTTTAATAATAAAAACCTTACTCTACAACATTAAAAGCTCCATTTCCCGTATTGTCTCACCTGGACATTGTACAGTATAAGAGTTAGATTTTACATTTGATTACTCCCTAATTTACATGAAAGGCTTGATGTTTGGGCTGGAAATTACTTCAAATTTTTGCCTTGCAGATTCCAAATCCATTCCTTAGGGATGCACGATATGGATTTTTTTCATTACTCAATATTTCTTCTTGTACTTTTCACTCCACTACATTTATTTGATAATTTTGGTTACCTGTTACTTTGCTGACTGTGTGCTAAATCGGACTAAAGTAAAGATTTTTGTATTACCAGTCGCGACAGGTACAGCTGGTAATGTTTTCAGTTCAGTTCAGAGTGTGTCATTGTGGCAAAATGTGGTCCTTCAGACACCTTTTGTAGCGGGGATTAACACAGAAGCCATTCTGAATACTTTTCCAGGTGTTTTTCTTTCTGTCTGTGTCTCAATATGCCCCTAGTGTGAGGCTCCCAAGATGGTATCTTGTTTTTTTTTTTAATCTGCAATAGAATAAGAAAGGAAACCCAAATTCTACCTAGGTACAGCCAAGTTTTACAACAGCATGCAGCACTTGTTTCTACTCTTTACAGGCAACCTTTAAAATGACATACTGCCACCTTCTGTATCAGAGTGTGTAGGTCTCATGCTTGTTATGTCATTGAAAGCAAGTTGGCTTTGTATTATCAGCTCTATTTGTCTAACTCATTGTAGCATAATTAAGAAAAATAATCAAGCACAAAAACAAATGACATCTGAATTTGCAATTTGGTAATTCAGATGAATATCATGAAGCTTCTGTATTTGAAAATATTCAGTTCTGTCATTTCTGTGATCTCCCATCGATGTCTGCAGTTAACACCAATCCCTAAATTTGCAGAGCTATTGCAGTGTCAGCTCTCTGTGATTTGGGAGTTTGGCTAAACATAAGTCACACTTAAAGTTGTTATGATGATCCCTCACCGCTCTCCAGTGTTGTGAATCAAGTGTATTAGAGCCAATTTTCAGCAAAGAAATAACTTTTCTTTCTCTTTTCTTTTCCATAACTTACTAACCAGCAGGGAATTGCCACAGAGGACTCTTTCTGAATCAGCGTGACACTAGCAGCAGCAGCAGCACCAACAGCTGCAGCAGCAGCGGTGTAGCTGGAGTTGGAGGCACTCTCTGCACACTGTCAACACCATCAACCACAACGCCCTCAGCAAGCCCGCACGCACGAGTTCTGGTACTTTGATCTTAAACTGAAAATTTAATTTTAAACTGAATGAAGTCACTGTGGTCTGATGGCGAAGTTAGACAGGCAGGCGCATCAACATTTTCCTTTCAAACTTCACTAATACCCAAAACTAAATTTATCCTCAAACCCCCAAAAAGCCTCCATCTTGAAAGTAAAAAACATACGGCATTCGTATTTTCTGCTTTATACTAAAATACAGTTATTTATCCCCTCAAAACATCTGTCTGATGATCCTCACTACAGCAGAAGAATCTTTTAGCTTCTTAATCTCCAGCCTGGACTGCAGTGATAGCATGCATCATTAAGTCTCCTCACACTTACGATGTGTGGATTCTTCTGAGGGAGAAAGAGGAATCAGAGGAGGATGAGAGCAGGAGGAGAACTGTGGAAGACTTTCACTGGGAGGCCCCTGTCCAGCTGTTTCCCTGAGGAAATGTTGACCCTTCTGGGAATCTGCTTTAAGAAGAAGATTGCCGTGGCACAGCAGTGTAAGTGCTCCCATGAATTAAAGATGAGCTCAAGTTATTCTTCTGGCTTGGACTGACTGGAACAGATTTCCAATCAGCATTTTATTTGAAAGCCCCATAACCATCACGTCTTTTCATTTGCACGATCATATGTGACACATATATGGTCAGCTTTCAGGGCCACTCTGAATCTTAGTACTGACAATTAACTGTGCCTCTTTAGGAAGTTTTATTGTATTATTTCTATGGATAAATTAGCAGCCTGATAATGGAACATTTATATTACTGACTGTCAGCCGATAATTAAATTGTAGATAGAGGTGATAAAACAAGGCAAAGTGCTTTAATTGACCTAACAACTGCAGCATCTACACAATCAGATCCCAATCCTGAGACCAGTTCTCCACATAAATTTCATGGGAATCCATTCAGTAGTTATTGTGTGATCCTGCTGAAACAAACAATCCAGCAGACACAAATGGAAAACATGACCTTCTCTGTAAAGGTAATTAACATGAGTCAACAAAAATGTTTACAATTTGAGGTGCATAAATTGATGACCAGTCAGAGAAAGGGTTATTATCACAATACAAAAGTTAAGTCCAGTCAACAGACAAAGTACCATGACAACCTCAGGCAGCCCCACTTTACCCCCAGAGCTTTTGCTTCAGAACCCATTATTGTCCATCGCGCCTGGGCAGACTTTCCTCCCAACAACTCTCCTGCCATGCTGAAAACAGTTTGTGTGAAAGGGAGTCGAAGGAAGGTGTCGTAACTCTCCTCGTCAAAAATGTGTCCAACACTGCTCTTTGAACAGTAGATGTTTCTGGTCACCGGGCAACCTTCTTCTCTCCCTACAGCAGACATCACTCTGAAGAGGAAGATGAGTGAGGCCTTATATGTTTTGGCAGATATAGTATAACATGTCATTGGTGCTGAGGCAAACAATGCCCCTGTCACTGTTTAAAATAAGGCGAACCTGACAAGTAAAAATCTGTCTAATGGCACGGCCATTCTAGATTGGCCATCATTCTGCACCAGGTATTTTAATTCAAGCCCAAATAATCCAATCACAATCAGAGTGCCATCATGACAGGTGTCCCTGCCATGCTCTAACAGAGTAAATGGATCTCCACAGCTGGGTTATTTACCTTAATCTACCTTGCTCTCAGTCATAGAGGTGATGGATGTACTGTACTTATGTCCTTTAAAGAGGAAATGGATGTCTACTCAAGAGAGATTTAGATGCTGAAGGAGGATGTAGTTCCTCCAGAGCATTAAGACAGATGTTCCTACACCAGTTTACTCTTGGTGCTCAGAAAAGAACACAAATAAGAGTCTACAGTGCTGGCATCATGCTCAACTTGACAACGCTAATATTCAGATATTTAGCAGGTATAATGTTTACAGTGATCACCATCTTAGTTTTGAACGTCAACATTTTTCTCACATCTGCTGTGGTTACTTGACTAAAGTGAGAGGAACACCAGAAAGCACTACGATTCATCCATGTTATTTAGCACACTCATGCTGAAAATTGTTCAAAATTTCATGGAAAGCCATCAAAACATTGTCAGGATATTCCAGTCTGGACCACAGTGGTGTACAGACCGATGATGTCAACCCCAGGGCCATTCTTCTAGCATTGGTAAAACTGGATATCCAACTGATTCCAGGCCAACAGAAGAATTGTGTTTGCCTGGTGCACAAGCTGATCTGGATACTTCAAAGAAGATTGAGCTGGTCCAGCCAGGCAACTGGCAAGGGGCCAGTCACAGCATGAATCATGAATCCACCATCTTTTTACCTGTCAGTGAGTTGCCCATGGAGGCTACTTTGGCCTCAGCAACAAGCTTAGAAGAGTGGAAAGAGAAGCGATAGCCTAACGTAAAACCTGCCCTTTACACCGACAGAGACATCAAGGGTTCTTTCAGGTCCAGGGCAGCTCAGCTGAATGCTTTTTATCCTTATCCAACAGTGGAAAAAGGGCTAGAAATGTGGCCGTACACTCCATGTAGCACCCAGCCAGATTCTTTGTATGCTGACAGTGCAGGCACCCTGCAAACCCATGGGCTGGCAAGCTCTGTCTGCACACTTCATACGGGTAAGCAAGAGATGTGTTGCTTGAGCCAAGAAAAACAGCCCGCTCCGGGGTAACCAATTATAAATTGTGACTTACTGTAGAACATAATGTCAGTGTCACAAAAGGACCTTTGCCCATTAAGCTTAAAGTGCCCAAGATGCTATACAGCCACCTTCCATGGGGGTGAATGAGCTGCAAGTTATGTAAAATGTGTTGTTGTTCCAGTGAACAACTTTGTTTAAATCCAGAGAATCCTCCATACAATCATTATCACATTGAAGTCCCTGATTACACACTTGAATTCAAAATATTTCTTCCTTACTTACAAGCTTTATCTTTATTTATAAGGTCCCTCAGTGGGGGAACCGAAAAACCTTTCTGATGTATGTGTTCTGGGTGAGTGACAGACTGTAAACAATTGTCATTATCTCCTCGGGGCGTATAAGGAGATAGAACTTGCAGCGGATGAAAAGGGTTGTTTTTTGTTAAGCTAACACTCAAGTATCACATCGTTCAATTTACAGAGGAAGAGTGGGTGTTATGAGAGACATGATTGAAATATATAACATTGATGTCCTTTTCCTGTTTTTGCCCAGCCAGCCTTTTCTTCTGTTGTCCCACACTAGTTGCAGTAGATGGAGTTTAAATTAAAGGTCATACGTGTCGGCACAGGTCAACGCAGTAATGCGATTTGCTGAAGGTTACCTGCATTAGATCTACACTACTGTGAGGCATTTTAAAGTTGAAAATAGAAACAGTAAATATGTGGAAGGGAAAAAAATGTCAACTGTGTGTTGTTTACCTCACACTTCCAGTGACCTTTTACCTCAGCTGTTAGTGATCTGCTGCATGTCATTATAACATGGCTTGGGCAAATACTTATGCTAATCAACTTAATAACAACTTATTAACTTTGCTGCAAAGTAAAAGCATCATAAGAAAAGCATGTTCCACTGGTTTACTTCCATATTCTACAACATGAGTACATGTAACAAATTGTTTTTTTTTTTAATTAGGTTTTTATTTACTTCTGGAACCAGAAGTTCTTGTTTTATTTCTATTACTCTGGCAACAAAAATCACGAGGGCTTTTCAACAACTATGGAGACCACTTTTAAAGTCCACATTCATTGGAAAAATAACCTTTTAAATCCCCCCCCAGCCAATGACTATGAAGTAGTTGGGGGTATGTGTTGCTCTGAGGAGTGAGTGGTGATGAAATAACGATCTTTGAAGAGACGTACCTCAGGGTTTAATTCAAATAACTGCAAGAACAGTACTGGGTGCAGAGTGCTGCAAGTCCTTTGGCAGAATTTAGGCTTTACAGCTCGCTAAAGTGATCTTTAGTAGTCGGGCAACGTGCTACGATTTGGAAACATTACTGTAACCCAACATGCCCTCAAAAAGCAAAGACATCTCATCAGCATTTAAACAACAGAAATTAGTCATGGGGTGTAGAGAGAAAGCTGTTCCCGCTGCTGTTCGTTTAGTGGCAGGGTGCAAATGACAAACAGCTCCGCAGGTTAGGAGTGTTGATGATGTTGTCTTTGCAGCAGAGTACTGACGGAAAGGTTCAACTAAGGCTTCTGTGCTTGTTCTTATGAATGTTTGCAGGATTTATCGATTTGTACGCTTAGTATAGTTGTATTTGGACTTTGTGTGTTGAAAAACACATCTCTTAGTTGAAGTAAGTAAATACTCTATGAATCAAACACTCCATGAGTCGAATGAGTATTTGGAGATTGGTTTGGAGATGATTATTGTTAGTCAAGCTGTTGTTACTGTTTACTGTCAGCTAATGATGTCTTCACTTCACTGACAAAAAATCAGAGAATTCCCACAACGGCATGCAAAACCAGTACATTTCCATCAGATGAAGAGATGTTTTAAAGTTTACAATGTCACCTGATGCACTGGGACCCAAAAACTCTTTTACCCATAATTTTACATTGTGACAGAAGCAGTTGTAAATGGTGAATACATTTTTTTGAGCATCCCGGCTATTCAGGTTAGCCGGGGGGCTAAACAGGAAGTTAGCCAGTTCAGTCAGCATAAGTCTCAAGTGCACACGCTCTCTGAGCCCCACAAAGCAGAAGATCTGGGTAATTTTATACCCCAGAAGTCAACATTTTTTGGCTTCATGCGCCAGTGAGCAGCTTTCATAGGCATGAGCCCGCCTCCGTCTCCAATGCCATGTCTACACTTCAGTGATTAGATCCTTTGATCCATCTCTTTCAGGAGTTGGCCACGTTACACCACCATGTGTCTACAGTAGCCCAGAACGGACAAACCAAACCTGGCTTTTCGCATTTTTTGTGTTTATAGGTGGCCGCCGTAGGGGAGGGTTAGATGAAGTTGGTTGCAATCTGAAACCTCACCACTAGCTGCAACTAAATCCTACACAATAGACCTTTAACCGCAAACACAAAAAGCTGATTCTTGGCACCACTTGACTCAAGGACTGTTTTCCTTCCAAAAGTATCAGCCCCAGAAGACACTAAATAAAACCCTCATCTTGCCCGACTTTAATGATGACTTTCTTTTCATCTACAGCATGTATTGATTTGTTTGCTTTCCCTTCCTTCCTTCCTTCCTTCCCCTCTTTTCTTCCAGGGAATAACATAAATGCCTCTGCCCTCCCAGGAAAGTAGCATCTGGACTCAGAAACACTGCAGAAAGTTAATAGATGGCTCCAGAATTGATTGCTGTAATCATTTAATCCACACTTCTTTGTTTACAGTGGAGATGCTGCCAGGCTTGGCAACAGTTGATGCTGACTTATCAGTGAGCAACCTCATCAATAAATGACCTTGATGCCGACGCTATATTAAAAATGTACTCAATGGACTCGAAACTCGTGAGGTAAGAAATGAACCGAGGGAAAGGGGAGATATTTTCAGACAGGCAAGCTGTTGCTAGGCTGAAACCATGAGTCATGGAGGTGTGGTAGCCGCTGTCACTTGAAAGTCCTTATCGACACTCCTGGAAATGGCAAACCATAAAGCAAAATGACCAAAGAACTGTAAGCTTCACTCGGTCACTTTCATCAATGTTCAACAGACCACATGTAAAAAAAACTCTCCCTGGAGTCATTTTGAGCACACACGCTGGGATTTCAGCAGGATTTTCTTTTGTCTGCAACTTTAGCTTTAATATATTATTCAGCTGGTTTAATTACACACCAAAAAATAATTGAATCAAACACAGCATGATGTATGTAAATGAACACAAGTTTTAAGTTAATCAGTCTCACTCATGCCAGCTTGCTGTAGCCTTGCAGGGCTCAAGTGTGGGTGTGTTTGTTCGCACCTTCAGGCGGTCCTCACCAGACTAATCAACACTCGGAGCACAAAAACATCCCCTGGAATTTACAGCAACGGTGATCAAAGCAAGGCGCGCTAACAAAATACCACTTTACTGCTTTAACCACTTCATAAATTCTTTCTTACAGTCTTCACTGTTCTCTGGTTTGGACCGCAGTGACCCTCAGACTTGCTGAACTTTACTAAATTATGGACCGAACAAAACAGAAGAACACCATGTGCAAGCCAAGCAAGGTTTATACACCAGTTCACCAATTCTTTTCAAGGACTCTTCAACTGAATATCCACACATCAAATCACATACTTCTAGGGACTCAGATCAAAACAAATACTTAAATTTGACAGGATTAGTCCTCAAATTGATGTTAAAACCATAATCCTCTAATCTAACAGCAGCTGACATGCAGAGATTAGTGATCCGGATCCGATTAAAGGTCAATTGCAGTGTAAGATGAACTGAAAATGAACTGATGAATCATATGCATATCTTGTCTGTGTTAAGACTGATTGATGTTTCCTGTTTTCACTGACTAAGGCAAAGCTTTTTTTACCCATAAAATGTCTTACATAGGGACAACTAATGGTATTTCTTAGCACATAATACATATAAAAAAATAAAGCATATTTTTCATGGTTGCAGTGATTCACAATTTTTGAAAAGCCTATTTCATTGACTGCTCTGTTTCATAGCCTGCTGCTATCGGCTGCTGACTCCTCACTCCTCTTAACCAGCTGGTGGGGGCTGCAAGTGATCAACAACTGCTTCAGTTTCCATTACGCTAAACCATTAAATAAGGTTTATATTTCCCCCACAAAAGTAACTTCAACCTCTTTATTTAGGGAGCACTATATTCTTAGGTATAATCTTAAGATGTGTATTCAATTTTATTTAAACATTATTTAATGGATGCAGAGAAATCAGGATGTACAGAGTGAGGGCAGCAAGAGAGCATGAAATATTTTAAAAGTGATGAATCTATGCTCTTTCAACTTCAAAAGACAGGGTTTTTTCCCTCTATATCCACCTAACAGGACCTGCTTTAATTTTATTCATAAAGTTCTCGGGAGATGATCTGTGTCCTCAAAAACTTTCAGACTAACCACTTTTGAATGATCTGGCATACAGTCTGTCATGCATCTGCCAGAAATCACAAAGATAATGTGTGTTAAAAAGCGTCACAGAACAGTCAGTGCCAAGTCTGACAATTTGGAAGTCCCATTGACTAAATCTGAGTGCAGTGCCAAGAGAAAAGCTTTCAGAAATCCTTGAAACGGGTATTGTTAGTATTTCATTAGATATCGATACTGATACTTCTTAGCGAGATGGATGCTTGTCAATGCTCTCCATAATTTTGAGCAAGAAATAAGGACATGACATTAATCTCATTGTCTTTACACCTAAATCATGCTCGTAGCTGTCGGTAGTTCCTTATTGGACCCTCATTGATCCAATCCTCTGTGGCTTGGACAGAAGTGCATAACTTAAGTTGCCTTGCGTAGGCAGATCCTACGGTTGATGTGATTGGTTGAAGTTAGCCTGTGATAGACGGTTACAGACAGATGGTTTGTCCAATCACCTTCCAAGGATTTCTTGAAAGGGCCTGCCTTTTTCCAAACAGTTCCCAGATGGATTTGTGAATCAATCCCCTCTGTTAACCAATCTAGTGTGTCAGGTTATAATTTAAGGTCTGCCAAGATGGATTCACACGTGATACTGTGATCTTACAAACCCAGCCTCCTGGCATGGAAAGCTTTTTGCTACATTCTCATTCAATTAAGTAAAGTCAGCCCTCACCTTTGAACATTTTGCCTAGTTAGCCATGATTTGAAAGCACAGAATGAAAAGATGTAGTTAGGCAGGTTGGCATAATCGCCTGGCGTGGTCACTTCTGTCATCTTCAGGGGATGTTAAGATTTTATTAAAGCCAGCTACACAGTATTAGAATGAATCAACATTACATAAAATACAGATAGCCAAACCATTTGTCTAAAAGCTTATCAATATGTTGGTACTGAGCAGTCAGAAACCGGTTTCTTCCTTATTCTAGATTCCTATCCCATAGTTTTAAAGGCCACATATTTAAAAGCACAATTAGACAATATGACTCCAATGGCCTTCACCAATGGTTACGATATCGCAATATAGTCACATAAATAGTCCTTGCCATTGTAAACGCTTGTAAAAAATAGTCTCTTTCCGGTGAGAATGCAGGAAATCCTTTCTTTAATCGTCTAAAAGCTGTTTTCGTTTATGCTGTCGTCACTGTCTGACTCAGACCTCACCTTCCCTTCGAACAAACATGTCCCCTTAGATCACATGTCTTCCCTTTCAGATCTGATGTCACTTTTGATCTCCCGAGACAACACACGTGGAGATATCTTCAGAGTACTTTTGGCAGAGGGGCCACCTGCCAATGCCGGCCAGCCAGTGGCTAAAAGGGAGTCCTAATGAGTGGGCCTGTAAGTCACGGAGACACACTGGTCCTCATTAACTCGGCTTTTGTTAGCCTCCACTTCTCATTAGCGCCTTCATTTTCATAGAATAGGCTCGGAGGAAATCCAGTGTTTGATGCAGTGACCTCTATAAGCACACAGCTCTGGATCATTTTAAAAGAACAATGTGAATCTTACAGAACAGGATTCACTTGGACTTCACATCACAGCCTCTGGACTAGAATCTGTAATCTATACTGAATAGTGACAGAGAGCCCAGTGGTCTGTTACAGAGGCTTGACAGTAAAAAGACAGCGTGCTTTTGAATGCTAATATTAAAATACCATTCACCTGTTGCCCTTGTATTCATGACGGTGTGTTTCAAATGGAAATCTGAGCTCATTTTCAGATTTCAAAAGGATCCATCCATTCTGATGACAATAACACGTGCTGGATGAAAGCAACAAGGGCTGTTGGACTGACAGAAGCACATTTTGTACTCATGCAGGTGTAGATCTGACTGATACTGAGACCAATATCAATATTGATATCAAAGGAGCCCCTGGAGGGTTTCATTGTAAAGACACAAAAAGGTACTAATATGCGTCTATCAAACCTGATAAATGTATTTTCTTCCACATACAAATTATAAAGCTGCATTAATTGTTGTTTACTGGCTCGCGGTTTTCTTTTCTCCGCTTTTGTTGGCGCATAACTTAGAGAAGCACAAAATGGCTTTTTTTCAGCCAATACCGATAATTTCCTGCTTCTCATGCTAGGTACCAAGATAACCAACGATTTCAGGAAGAAAGGCTAAGATGTAGTTAGCAAAGATTGATGATGACACATTCAATAGCTCTAACAAGGTTTGTTGTGTTAAAACTTGTAGACTTTTTGCCTCCTATGGAAACCCTTGCAGAACTAGTAATGAAAATTATAAGCGTGTTGTCCTCCTCTAAAACTGTATAAAAGTATGTAAATACTGTACTTGTTAAGTCAATGAAAGCAATGTGGCTTCATATAATTGGCTCCATTTATCAACTATTGCTATGGTTCTGATTTTGTCATTTCTTGTTTTATTTTGTAGATTCTATCCTCACGTGTCATGTGTCTTCGATTTCCTGTCTTTGTGCAAAGCTGTGTTTATTCCTCACTATTTGTTTGTTTGCCTGCTTCTCCAGTCCTGGTGTATCATCTGTATTCCTAATTTGTTCCCCATGGCTTTAAGGTCTTTTTTCGTAGCACTCTTTTGTATTCGTGGATTCACCGTGTTACTTTTTTGTCACCTTCCTTACAAAAAAATCAACTTTTCTTCTTACGACCTTGAAGTTTTATCTCACTAAAACTCTCCTTTTATTATCCCAACCTGCCTTCCTCTGTGTGTCGTGCATTTGGGTCCCTTTTGATGAAATCCTTGGTCCCTTTGTCACGTCACCTACATGAATATGCGTGTGCATGTGCATCCTTATGTGTGTGCACATGACAGACAAAATCAGGACTCTAAATAGATTATAAAATGCTCCATTGTGCTACTTTAGGTCACAACCTCATTATACTCCACTATATGCTGACTTGCTGAGGGAGGATACTGATGTCATGACCCTTCCTCTCAGATTGTAAGAAGATTAACTGCCCCATTTATCAGAATTGTGGCACTCGGACCAACAGCAACTTTGCTCAGCTCCTTGTAGATGACCTACAGTATGTGACGCTCTCGTAGATGCACCTTTATGGGTTGTGACAGCGTAAGTGCTTTTGCAGAATGAGGAAAAGTCAGCGCTCTAACACTTGTTGGAGGAAACAGGACATTTCTAGAGTCCTTCAAATCCCTTAGCACCACCATTGAGCGTATGTGCGATCATTTATCTATTCTGCACTGAAATGGGTGAAGTGGAGGATTTACCAGGCAGCAGATTGGAGGCAGCCAGACACATCAGAGCCAAAAGGACATGGATGGACAAATGCTGACAAAAGTATGTTTATAATAAATACTATAAATAAATGTCCTAATTCCAATGGGTCAATAGACTATTGTTGTTTAGGCTCTAGAATGGAAAAAGGTGGAAGACAGTGGGAAAAGTTCTACTTATTTCTTGTTTTGCTCTTTTTTATGAGTTTGGGAAGAAAAGTTGAGTCTCTCCTGGAACCCAATTTAAGAAACACCGTTCTGTTTTTATCACTGCGCGTGCCCCTCAGGCGTAACAAACATTTTGAGTTCATTTTCCTTCCTCATAAAACATTTGCAAATGCTATTGTTTTGTTTTGAAACTTGGATCGCTTCCACTGCTCAAGGTCATCTGCTTTTTCTATTTCATTGGTTCATTGTTGCGTTTCAAAATGTGTCAACAATAGCAAATGTTGATATGGGTAAATGCACACAAATGGGGGGATGTTATTGAGATATTTTTTGTCAATTATTGAGGTATTTATTTTATTATAAGACTGTCCATTCATCCATTTTCTTTTGACAGACAAGCGTTTCAGTTAATACATTTTCATAAATTACCTTTGAGTATAGGACTAAACAAAACACATCCACAACTAATCTGCATTGCTACTATCTGCAGTCCCCTTCAGTGTCACTAGAGAAATCTCCTTCACCTCAAAGTTATCTTTCACAGTGCTTATGAAGGACAAAACAAGAAAAGATACTGGGACTGCTGTGTTTTTTTCTAGGGAAATATTGTCACATGCATCAACAAGCAGCTGGATTGCAGTATGTGTTTGAATACTTAAACAGTGATTCTCCCCATGTTTTTCATTTGAATAATGTTTACTCCAATTTATTCCCCCCATTTTGGACCTTTATTCCCTTCTGCTTTGCAGTCTTATACCCACGAGGGGAAATATGCCATTATTAGTTATAAGAAAACACTGCCTGCATGACAATTTCATATTCAGAGAACATCAGATCACATAATGGACCCCACGTAAATGGCTGGTTTGACACTACTAACAAATGATCATTGCACAGTCAGCGATGCTTGTTTTTTGAACCATGACCACGATCATTCTATAACCTTAACCCAGTGGGTTTTTTTTTAACCTGTTCCTGATCACCTCATCAGCAATATCTGCTGAAGCCTGATAACAACCCATTCATCTGAATCAGGTGTGTTTGAGCAGGGAAACATTGAAAACATGCAGGGCAAGGAACCTAAAAAGAAGGGAAGGATCATTACGTCACCGAATCTCGCTTTGAGGCCAGACCATTGTGTCAGCTGTATTTAAGTCAAAAGCTGATGCATGGAGAAACACACTAAAACCCAACATATTTACAACATATGACTTCTGGCAGATTTCTTTTTATCGACACATTGTTCGTTTTTCTAATTTGTGTAGGAAAGGCTCCTGTTCATACTACTGTTTGCAGTGTAAGTGCAGTCTTATCAGTGGAAATCAGTCAGACCTGCCCCGTTTGATCACAATATTATTAGCCCTGTCAATCATGTGGGGGAAAAAAATCAGTCATTAAACTACTCTCTGAAGTGTGTTCTTTCATTTTCTGGAGGCACTTCTTCATCAGAAGTCACACGATGTAGATATGTTGTGTGTTAAGTGTGTTTCTCCATGCATCTCCCATCAGCTTCAATACAGCTGTCACAATGCTCTGGCCCCAAAGCAAAACTCAGTGACGTAATGACCCTTCCATCTTTATAAAGCTCCTTGGGGGTTCCCAGGAACAGGACTGACAAACACTGCAGCTATTACTGTAACTATGGCAACTCATGTGTCCTTAAAGTAGCCATTTTGATCCGCACCAAGATGTAATTATTGTAACCTTTGATCAAAATTAAAAATAGTTTCACATGAAACACACTGCGTTTTTATCAGTTATTTCTAGCAGTCTTTGAAGGCACAAATGTCCTGCTGACAGGGGAGAAAACACTTAAATGCGTACTTCTAAATGGCAGTTACAAACTAGTAATTATTGCCTTTCATTTAGAGGAGTTGTTGTTGTGTAAAAATGGTTGAAAACTCCAGTCCACATCCAGTCAAAAATGTTGTTTTTTTCTTCCTTCTGCAGTTGGATGTCTGAGCTTCACGCTGCAGAATGATGTATGTGTGATGTGAGTTTGACACTTAAGGGCTGTTTTCACATTTGTTGCTGAAAGTGCAAAATTTCTCTGTTTGGAAGCAAATCCTGGTACAGTATTCAGCATACACAAGTGTGATGTGGAAACTTGAAGACTGCAGGCGCACATCCACTGAGAATGGACATTAAAATGAAATAGGAGATTTTGTGACCAACAGTTAAACTTATAAACATATATCATATAATTTTTAATGAGGGAGCAGAAGTTGTTGCCATTTTGCATTTTAAGGATTTTAACAAGATTATAGATGCAAAGATCGACCGACCAGGAGCCGAAATCGGCCTGATTTCAGCATGACCAGTGTCAGATATATCCGATTCTGTGCCAGTCATAATCAGACACATTCTGCCTGCTGCCGGAGCTGCAAGGAAGAGCTAAATATTTTAATATATTATATGTTATTTACCCAAAATATGTGCATTCATTTCATTTTCAGGTCAGTGTGAGAGTCTAATGTCTTTCTCCTCTCTGCTGCCTGCCTGTCCGTTTCACTGCAGGAGCCGAGTCCAGACAGACACAGAGTGGAGCATACAAGGACTCCTTCCTTTATTACCTTTCACAATAAGAGTACTGGATATACCAATATACACTGCGTAAATACTTATGAGAGGGAAATAAAATTCACTTTTCAGTAACAGGCCATTAAAATATCTTACAACATGTTACTTTTATTAGTTATCTCATAATCAGTGTTTATTACAAACAAACAATGGAATTTTATCATTAAAAAAGGTTACAGAAATGTTTGTGTTTGTACTGTATATAGTGTTATATAGTATGATAAAGTAAAGTGTAGTATTTTATATACATTTGAAATCATGTCATGAAACAAGCCATCCATGGCAGGGTCTTACCTAATTTCAGGCTGACCAATCAGTCCATTTGTTCTCTCTATAATACCTGTGTTCTCATAAATTAATGTCGTGATGTAAATTATACATATTCTTTCAGGGATTAATTCAGTGTCTTTCACAGAGCTGAATGAACCAGCACAATTTCCAGCTCATATTACATCTCAGTTTAGCACAATTCAAAATGAAATGAGTTCTGTGAAACTGGGCTCCACTGATACTCAGCCGTGTCCATGTTCCTTTGCATATTAAACGGGACAGGTGTGGGATGTGCGGCTCTTACAATAAGCAGTAATTATGATTAAAGCCACGCTGAAGTTCACATACAGTATACACTTACATAGTGTCAAAGCTAATCATTGCTCTACTTATGTCTCAACACAGAGCATACTAATCCCTCTATTCCAGGGAGGATTTGGGTGTTAAGATTACAGCTTCAATGGAAATAGAGAACTGGTGAACGAGAAAAGTACAAAGAGATTTTTTTCCATTTTGGGGCCAAGGTAATGACTTAATTAAAACTGGGGTAACTGGAAAGCCAATGTGAGAAAGGAAGTGTCGAGAAGTGCGAAAACCTACCTGAATTTATTCCTGTTCTGACCTGCAGAGTTGGTTTTCTGCAAGACCAGGCACTTCTCTAGACTTTAAAGTGGAAACTGATGTAAGGTGAAGAAATACAGATGGCTGTTAAGTGCCCCGCAAAACATATTTTACCATCAAAACCACCCTGAGGGAAACAAGGTCCTCAGAAGCAGGCACTCCATCAATACACAATTGACAATAGTGCAGAATTAATGTTGCGAAAGAAAACAGCACAATCTCTTTGTATCTGACGGTACTGACACACACACGCCTGCTGAAAGAGCTTATGTAGCCATACCTTTCTTGCATTTTGAGTCAATACTGTGAGATTAATAGTTGAGGAAAAATGGCGCAGTCATCAAAGTAAGGTGGCCCCGTTTTTTAAGAGTGCACTCCACAGAATGCCGAATTACTTTCACAAGCAGCGGTTCAGCTACTTTGATCTCATCGTAACAGGCAGAAGAATTGAGACTCTGCATTTAATCATCTTTTTTTAATGAAAAAAAAGGAAGAAATTTGATAGGGTGTGCCAGTCACCCCCAGGGGGGATCTCAATTGATAGAGAAAATGTAATCCATGGTTACATTTGCCAGTGTGAAAGGAGAGTATCATGGTGTGGGCGGCAGTGTGTGTTCTACCTTTTTGAAAATTACAGTTTCACAAAGAGAAGCGAAATTGCAATATCATCTAAAAAAGAAATCGGGTTTGTGAATGTGAATATTAAAATACTAGGCTTGCTCTTCTGTATTTGCGAAGAGATGTTTGTGTCTTAAACTCTGCAAGGTCTCTAAAAAAACGTCTATTTATACTTCTATACGCCCAGCATGAGGCTGAAGAACAAGATTAAAAAGACTGATTATTTATTTAAAAGCACTAATGCTCGCGAGGAGGGCTCAGCAATTAGACTAGAAATGTGTTGAGATGAGCTCAGAGGGCTCAGTTAAATGAAGTCTTGCACAAACTGATTGACAGAAGCTGGAGTCAAAGAGCGTCTGTGTAACATTTATGTAGAATCGATTCTGAACCATTTTGATATTAGTCGCATTTTAAAGCAGGCAACTTATGTTCAGTAATTGCAGAGTCTTCTTCTTTCTCTATGGTATTTTTTCCCCAATATAACATTAGTATTGAGATCCTTTAAAGCTTTAACATGCAGAATTTATGCATTAAATGTTTCTTCTGAAACCCAAAGAGATCTATCATTTTACTCGTACTAGAACTTCCAGAAGAGTCAGACAGTGATGATGGAAGCCCGCCAATCACAGTTGTTTGGGAATAAAGACAGCTTATGATTATGCGCTACTTTTATTGAGAGACTTATACTTGCAGATATAATATACTGTATGGTTTATTAGTTGATGACATAGCAAGTATTTAGTCAAATATATTCAATTATAAATAGAAGTTCTGTATTAATAACTTTACAGAGATAAAAATATGGAGGTTTTATCAGCATAATGACCTCAAAGTGTCAATTCAGAAAGTATTCAACAAGCAGAATGACCCCTTTAATACTATTATATTGCAACTGTATGAATAATATTGTTGACTGTTGGGTAGTTTGATGTATGTTTCACCAACCTTACCATACAGTAGGGTCAAAATGTCTGAGACGACAAGTCAAAATGTTTCTGCTTTGCATTTGTTTTAAATATAATACTATATTTTTCATTACAAATGATAATATCAGCTTAACAGTTTGTGGTGGTGTGTTTGGGGTCCTTAACCTTTTGGTATGTAATATCATAATTGGCTAAACTAGTAGATGTATAGCTGTCAAATAAATGTAGTGGAGGATTTATTTGCGTCTGAAAAGTTCAGGAGTATATAGGAGCATGACGAGAAAAAAAAAAAAAAGAAAAGCAAGAAAATGCTCGCAGAAATCATCAACCACGCACAAAAATCACTGGCACCACTCAAGCCCAATTCTCAGACAGTCATACAAAAAAAGAACGAAAAAAAAAGAGACAGACTCCAACAATAAGGACCCTTCACATCCCTTCACCATTCCTTTCAGCTACTCACATCAGGGAGATGTTTCAGAGCACCTCTCGCTAAAAAGAGAACCAAACTCTTTCACTCTCGCTGCAGTATCCATTTTAAACACACTACAGCTCTCCATATCTGCTCTTATTTATTTATGAGTCTTTCATGGCTGTATGGTTTTATGTCATATCGTGAGACAATTTTCTATTATTGTGTGATAGTTTTTTTTAAACTTTGAATCTCAAGTACAAGTACAGGATGTAAAAATTGCACTTAACTACATCAGTTGACTATATTTCCACCACTAAGGTACCATTAAAGTGATAGTTCGGGTCTTTTGATGTGGGGTTGTATGAGGTTGTTATCCCTAGTCAGTGTATTATATGCAGTAGATGACCGTCAGCTCTCCCCTGTGTGGTGAAGCAGCACGTAGCACAGACAGAGAAGCAGAGCATTGTACTGCTAAACACGACTGACAGCAAGACGGATTTTAACCACCTTAAGGAAAACACACCTAAAAAAACATCCTCTGCTTCTCTGTCGATGCTGCGCGCTGCTTCTCCACACAGGGGGGAGAGCTGATGGTCATCTACTGCATATAATACACTCACTAGGAATACGTACCTCAAACAACCCTGCATAAAAAAAACCCAACTATCACTTTAAGGCACTGACTTACTGCTAGATACATCTGTAAAAAAAAAACACATGCACACTTAAACATGAAGTAATAATTTTCATGTTTTGGTTGTGTGTTCAAAAACCATCAAAGCCTTTAAATCATCACTAAGCAGAACCAGTGTGGACACTGCTGGAAGATTCACACGTTGCTGTCACGCTGCTCGCATTGTGCAGCCAGTGTAGACTTTACTTAAGCGTCAGCACAACACTGAACCATATGGTCCTGCAATCTGTTATTGGCCCACAGTAAACAGTATACCAAGTTCTCCACGACAAACTTTTTTCTGAATGATGGAATATTAAAAAATATGTTGGTTTTACAAGGAGGTACTGCAGTCTGTTGCAGCTCAGCATAGTTTTCTGTCATGAGCCCAATTTTTGGTTGAGCAATTAGAAGCTTTCCAGATTTAATTGAATAATTCAAGCAAAGTATAACTTGTGTGCTTGAATTTTAAAATGGGATGCAAAAAAAAAAAAGAAAAATCAGCGAATCGCTGCAATGAAGAGATTTGAATGGAAAATAATACCTTCAGTACGTGAGGAAATAACAGTGTGCTTGTTTTTTTTAACACTTCCACTGATAATCAGGACACTCTGAGGTATGTGCCACTCAAAGACAAAAAAGAAAACAATAAATGACAGCAGGTGAGAGATACAGAGAAAGAAATGAGAACAAAAACAGGTTGGCTTTTAAAACACAACACTCGTTCCATTTTTTCCATCTTTTCCCATCATACTAATTGACAGGGATCAAAATATTGTTTTTTAATAATATTGTGAAGAACGAAAGTTTGCATCCTCCCACAACAATAATTGCATTTCTAAAATACTTCAAAACCAACTTCCAAGAGCACTCAAATGTCATTTGACACATTTCTGTTAAGAGTGAAGTGCCTGTGTGTTGCTCTGGGTGCCTTATGGACTGATTTTGTCTCTACATACGAAATGCACCACCATCTTCAGCTTCAGCTATTCAGAGAAGGACAGAATGCTGAGATATTAAAGTATTTCATACAAAAAAATAAATAGTCATTTTTTGAGATGGAAAAAAAAGAGCAGCGCACAAACAAAAGAAAAACACATCGGATGCCATCTGAGGAATCCTGTCAAGTTTGAAGCGTGTTGCAATTTTGAAAAGCTGCCTGTCCCAAGCTCTTGAGCATATAAAATATATTTTTTCACAAACATCTCCCCTCTATGTGGACTATTGTTTCAGATACATGCTGTGAAATACAGTAAGTCACACACGATTCCACTGTTAGTTAGTTTGTTGTGAACAAACTGACAATGCAAATGCTCAAATAACACTCAAGTGGGTGTAATGCCTCTGACAGAAATGAATGAGGGGACTCTCACATAAGATGCCTGGAGAATAACAGGAAAACCAACAGCCTGCTGGCTGTCAGCCACTGGGCCTCCTGCTGGGACGAGCAAACTGCTTATCAAGACTTTAGTCCAAATCAGTCAATTCGAGGGGAACAGGCAGAGAGAAATGGAGGGAGTGATATTTTAATCAGTTGAAAGCTGAATGATGCTGCATTTCTCTGGAGACACAGGAGTGCAGTGATGAAGGAGGAGGATCACTTTTTCAGCTCACATGGCAGCAGAGAATCAAATATTCATGTCTCCTACAGCTGTTGATTCAGACTTGGAGGTCGAGACCTTTTTTTTGTTTTTGTCTTGCGAAATATTTGATCACCTCTTCAGGCCTCTAACAAAAACTGTATTTAAATGAAATAAATGAAAAACAAAAATGTTGATTCAAGTATTGTCTGTGTCGTCAAAGTCTGATTTATCTTAATCCTCTGTGCTGTGCAGCTTCATATTAAAAACACAATGGACCACATCTCACGCTGCGTTACACGTTTCTTCATGAATGCAATTCAATGCAATTTCTTATGTGTCAGTCCCACGTACACCACCAATGCTGCAATCGATTGCAAGTCAGAAGCAGATAGTTTTGAGTTGGCTTGAGTCTAAATGTATCCAAGTACATCTGTCTGACAAAACTCTGGAATTCTTACTTGAATGACCTTTCTGTTGCACCATCTGTTCCAGGTATAATGGATCGCTGTGCTGCTGATTACTGTTTGAGTAACGTTTGCATAAAACCACAATGCCGAGCTGAGTATTTAAAATATGTTAAAAAGAAGGAATTCTGCATTAAAGTGTCCAAAAATGACTAGACTTTGATATATATTTTGTTGAGCAATTGAGAATAAACTTAACACAGATAATATACTGACAATAAGGAGAAAAATGATAAAATATCACCAGCCAAAAGGGTAGGGAACCACCGTACTACAGTATGCACTGACACAATGTGTAACTGCAGGGCCTCAAGTGAAATCAGGGTGAATAATAATAAGAATGGGAAGCTGATCGCCAAGATTTGGTCTCTGAGGTCTTAATCTTCTCTGGATCATTATCTACACAAGTATATTAATGAGGAAAGCAGCAGCACACAGGGGAACGGTCCCTCCCACTGCCTGTCTCACGGCTAACACATGAACCTATGAAGTCTGATTATTTGCATGAGCACCAACACCTACGATGTGCCTTATCATCCCTTCACCGAGATCATGAAGACATTTTCCCCATCGGAGGGTCTGGGGGTGTGTGAGTAACCAACCGAAGCGAGGCGAGGATCCCGTTACGCTCATGGCTCAGGGCTTGACCGAGCGGTGGGAGGCGCTCAGGGAGTCTGCGGTACGTTGCTTTGGAAGACAAATAACAGCGAGACGCTTCGGTAGCTCTGCATGTGTGTGGCCGGGCTCGTATAAGTGCAACAGATGGCGAGGTCAGCACAGCACTTCTCCAGATTACAGACTCTCTCTCGCTATGACGCTCTAACCTACTGTTCGTATCCAATGAGAGATAGAATATGAGCTGAAATTTGTGCTGTGTTTATAAAATTTATATGAATTTTCCGAAAAGCAGGCCAGAGACTTCTCATTTTAAGGACGTGGAAGGGACCAAAATAACCTACAAATGGAATATATATATATATTTCAGTCGAGATCTTAATGTATTAAATTCAAACAAATGTTACACATATTGATTCCATCATCATTAAGCTTTCCCAGGCCATTACCCTCCATTATGTTGTTTTTGTGAATGATGCATACTCTTTTCTTCCCCCTGAAAAAATGGAGCTTTAGCAACCTCCTCTGCTGAAAGTAAAATCTTATGGGTCTGATGTAAGGCATTACTGAAAATAATGACTTATTTTTCGTGTGGTTGTCTGCATTTTTTCCCCCTTTTATTATAGACAAAAAAAATTTGCCTCCTCATTTCATCAGGCATTGTCTTCACCTGAGAGATTTAGAGGCCTGGAGGGATAGTCGTAGATGTTAAAAAAGCATAGCGGCAAGCAGGAGAAGAGCTAATTACTGTAACTACTGTTGGGACTGCCAGTCGGAGTGGCATTTTTCTGCTCAGTTGGATCCATTTTCAAGTGAAAAGCTCGGGGCACTCGCTGAGCCTGGAGATGATAATGGAGCAACATATGCGTACATTTAAAATGTTTCTAGAGGAATCACCACCGTTATGCTGCTGCAGCTGTGGCGATGATTTCCAAATCAGACACAGCTTTGAGCAACATGCAATGTTAACTTGACAATGACAGAAAGGCATTACCACTTAAATTTGACTTAAAGAGACAAGCCTTTGCATTTCCTGTCCAGTCTGCTGTTACTCACTTTACTCACACATTAGACTATTAAGCTATCAGTTTAGAGGATGATATGGCATAAATCAAAACACACAGCACTGCTGAATGCCCTCTTTCGGCTCTATATAATTTAATGGTTTTAAGATTTACTGATTCAACCCATGGCCGCTTCCATTTGGTTTTAATATCTACTCTTCTACATCCCCCACTGACAGGTGAGTCTCCCTTACTCGAGCAAAGGGTTGTTCACAGAAGGTAACCGAGGTATTATGAATTTCAAATATTCCTGAGATATGAAGGAGAACTGGGTAGGTGCCATGAGCAGCTGCTGAGAAATGAACAAAGCAAGAGAAAGAAAGAGAAGAATGTCTGAAGAGAAACTGACACAGTTCTTCTTCAAGTAGCAGGTCCACAATTCTTGCTTTCAGAAAGAAAGACAGACTGAAATGGGTAGGAAAGTAAGTAAATCCACCTGCCAGCACCTCTAAAATTCAATAATTAACACGTATCTTGTATTATTTAATGTGTAAAGAAACCATCCAGTCTTTGTGCTAAGCTAGGCTAATCAGCAGCTGGTGTAGCTTCACATTTAACAGGAAGATATGAGAGTGGTATCGATCTTCTCATCTAACCCTCTGCCAGAAAGCCAATAATTGTATTTTCAAAAAAAAATTCTAACTGTTCCTTTAAGACACTGTTCGTTTAATTAATTAAACCATTATTTTTTTCTTACTTGAGTGATGATTGAGCAAGTAAATTGTGCAATTATGAAAGGGAAAATGAAAATGATTTAATACTTAAGGGAAGCAAAACCATATGGACAATTCCACATTCGATTAACAAAGTGTTTAACTTACTTTTGTAATCAAACCGAGTTGTCTGCTAAAAGGTTGTGCAGCAGAATATGTTTTGACCAAATGTGGATTTCCAATTACAACTATCTACTGAGAATATTAGAATTATAAACAGAAAACATAAAAAAAACATGTGGTGGTTATTGAAAAACATCCTGGCTCCTATTTTCCAATTCGAGATCATTTCTGTGTTATTAGTGATGGTCCAAATGTCACGAGAATTTGAAATGTCACAAAAAATAAAAACAAAATACAAATTAGATGAATTTCCATTAACGGGAGGAGGGGGAAAAGGACTTTGCAAAGTGTAATTTTGTCAGAAGTTGGCTCATAGCTCTGAAGTAGAGGTCACAGACAGGAAACAAAACCAAGAAGGAGAAGGTTGTGCTTCAACAATGGGATTCTAAGTGGAGTGCTGGACCCAAAAAATCCAGTGAGCAAACACCAAAAAAAAAAAAAAAAAAAAATCAGACAGTCAGACAGGACAAAATACTCACATTTCACTTGTTTATTTGGGTCACATCACAGCCGAATAAACAAGTGGAATGTGAGTATTTGATTTGGCTCAAAAACGTAGAAGATAAAGAAACAAACACAGTTACCTTGGCAATCATCCAGAGGAAAAAATAATGTATCTGGTTAGACGTCGACAGCGGAAACAGCTTCTTCTTTTTCATTTCCAGAAACGGCTGATCGATCTTGTGAATTAAATGTTTGCTACTTACTTGGAAAAGTTGTTTCCATCTCCAATTGAGCGCATTCAATCTTTTTTTAATAAAAAGGCAAAAACCATTTGCTGTGACCGTGCACGTGTGTTAACTCATTTTACAAAAATTATGGAAGTTACCATCAACTTTTTCCTGTACAATACAAAATCTGCACAAAAACAGATTGATGGAAGCACAGCTATTGATGAAAGCGCAAAGCTGTCGATACAGAGCAACAGTTTTGCTTTTAAATTTAAACAGCAATTATTCCCAGAGCGACAGGTGACATCAGATATTTCTTATAATGATGCTGCTGAAGCAAAACATAGATACTGTTACCTGCACACACGTGCACACATGTTCTGAATGACTGAGAGCTGCATTTGTACAGTAGCATTTCCTTTGAAGGGTGATCCAGATGGAAGAATATTCCCAGCTTTCCTCTGCTGGGCTCGTTTGTTCCCTCACTGCAGCGATATGACACTGTCTGCAGCTGATGGATGAGTCTCTCTGTTCTCTTCATCAAGAGGCTCGGCTCCTCCAGCAGCTACTTAAATTACTGGAGTTACCTTGCCTCAGTGTTTGACCAGAATCAGCAAGCCTTCAGGCTACAATGGTTTGAGGTTGCCTCCATCTTAAAATTTACATTACCAGAGCTAATTATGCCTGAGCACTGTTTTGTTTTTTTCAGTCTGGGGTATGGCACATGAATGTAAAAAACCTGCAGATGTACTGTAATGTACTCTCAATTGTTTTGGCTTCAGGCCAGCTGCGTAGGACTGAAGCTGCCCTGAGTTACACTCTGTCTTCACACTGAATGAGATTTCAAAATTTAGCACAGAGATGCAACCAAAAATGAGGATGTTGCACAATCAAGATCTCAATTGTGTGTAAAAAACTGAAGGGCTAAATACAGTAGATTTTATGATAGATTCAAAAATGCAGAGCATATTCTCAGCTCAGATTAAATTTCAGAATCAGATCCTCCTCATTCAATGTGGATATTTAACTACTAACAGCTACAGAGACAGATTAATGTGTTTGAGAAGCACCCATCACACTTGATGAAGAATTTGCATTGGCTTTGAGTATTTTGATTACATGTAAATTATCCATCTAATTTTGTTAAGTCAATATCTGATTGAATATTGAACCTATGTAATCACAATAGTGTAAATGCAAAGAGTTTACTTGTAACAACGTAGGGAATACATCCCTCCAGTCTGGGCCGAGTTACACTGGCTACCTATCAATTACAGAATTAATTTTAAGATTTTACTGATTATATTTAAACCCCTACATGTTATGGCTACGTCTCTGACAGACATCAGTTCATCAGCATCAGCGACTGCTTATCCTCCTCTGCTCCCCTCTATAAGGTGTCCCTCAAGGTTTAGTTCTCGGCCCCCTCCTCTTCATCCTCCCCCTTGGCCAAATAATCCTCCATCATAGACTTCAGTTCCACTGCTTCGCCGACGACATCCAGCTCAAAGCAATCACCTCTGCCACTCAATCAACCCTGACCAACTGCATTATGGGAATGAAGTCCACACCTCAAATTGAACTGTGACAAATCAGAAATGATGATAATTTGTCAGAAAGCTCACTGATACGACCAATGAAAATGTCAGATTTTTGGGTGCATGCGCGACCACAATGGTTGCACCCTAGAGCCCTGCTCAACATATATAATCAATTTTACATTGGCAGTGTAGATGCAACAGCACATTTTCCATGACTTGCCATTCTAAAACCCAATTAATACACTGCGAGGTCATTCATAGAGCAAATGGGACACGCATCGGCACTGATGATACTAAAAGATGAATATTTTCAGGCTTTCTGGCTCAGTATCCCAGTTAAATCTTTCTGGTCGTGAGCAGGATATCCTTGATCTTTGACCTTGAAATCCCCTCTGTGTCCAATCATCTCACGCCTGCATGTCATATCAGACAACACTCAAGACTTGGACTTGCTAATAATCACTGGCCCGAAATTCCCTCAGTACCTCTGGACCTCAACATGGATATAAAACTTCAAAACTCTTTTACACATTATAAAACAGTCATCTGTCTCATTTATATAGTGACACTTGTGTCACAGAGTGGCTACAGATAACATATTGTAGACTGAGTATCAATATTTGGTTTGAGGAGTGATTTGTTGTTGTGTGAGGTTTCAAACACAGGGGAGCCAGTCCTGCCAGATATGAGCTTATTGACTGTCACTGCGGTCGATGTGAAGGACAGATAACGCTGGCTAAGCCATGACATCACTGCTGCCGCCACTGGGAGGGTGCTGGGAGCCCTCAGCCTCCACGGCCATCAATCTAACCAGCCCTGTCTGACCGTGTCTGTCAGGTGTGTGTCCGAGAGCCCTGACTTTTAGCTCCTTTCCGTCAGTGCCCTGAGACCCTTCAGAGAGGAAACAGTGTCAGAAATTAACGTTTTGGCTTGCCTGCCGAGGGCTAGTACTGAAATAAAAATACCTGTCAAGAAAGAATAATTTCATGCTCAAATGAGTAATGTGTTTTTTTTCATAGATACAGTATTTCGCCCACAGGGTTTTCAAGGCCATTTTCTGTAAGAAACTGAATAAGAATAAGAACCCGGATCCATTCAATGAAAATTAATGATATCTTTTTGAAAAGTGAATGCCATTTAATTCAAACTAATGCTCATTCCATTCTGTATCTGAAATTAAGGAGAATTCTTCCTTTTTTTTCATGCAGTGAGCAAACTAATATTGAACCACAGTGTTTGAATGCTGGTCAGCCTGATAGCCATTAATCTCCACGGACTCCACACACATGGTCCAGCTGAGGTGATTATAAGCAACATGAAGTGAGCTTACCACCTTCGCAAGCATCTTGTGTCAATGATGCCAATTTTTCATCAGTATTTTGAATAATGAGAGAAATGACAGTTTACTTGCGTGGTTTATGTTTGTAAGCCACAATCAACTGCTTTGCCTGGCATTGCGGAAAAGGTTTACGGAGAAAGGCTTTGTTGTAGATTAATTGATCTTTATTTGATGCCTAATCAGGCATCCGTACTCATGATGAAGGAAAATCCTCGTTGGGTAGCTGACTGAAGTTTATTCGTTGAAGTTGATAAAAAAACTTCTGTCGAAAGATCTCTTACTCTTGTAAAACTTTCCACTTCACTGAAAAAGGCTCAAATAAGTCCCAGGAAGAAGAAATACGCATCCGATTTTTACTCCACTTGGTAGCAGACCTTCCCTTTTTTGCGATACGAATTTAAGATGTTGACTTTTAGATATATTTTTTATGTTTTAAAAAAAAATCTTTTAGTCTCAGCTTTGAATTTAAGACCAATTAAAAGTGATTTTACTTTCACATACTTGTCGTGAAGGGTTATATGGGCGCAGGGGCGTTGAGCTTCCCCTGAAAATCTCTCTTTTTCACAGCCTAATGTTGGAAGGTATGCCTTTGCTTGTCATGGAGGTCACGAAAGATTGAAACCTATTACTGGTTCAACACATAGTCTGCCAGGTGTGTAAAGATTGAACGATACATATCTGGAAATCAACAGACTCAGAGATTCAGCTACATTGATACACAAGCACAGATCCGACACAAACTCTGCACAGAATTCAGGGAAAATAAATTGATATAGCTGTCAAGTAATTCTCTTGATCTCTCTCTACACTCCTGTGCCTCTAGCATGTGTGTGTCACTGTGTGTGAGCCACTAACACACACCCGCTTCAAGCCATCCACGACATTCCCACACCATAAAATATGTTGGACCGCCGTGTACTGCCTGACATTTACATCCTATTTGGAGTCTTTGAAATGCACAGCAGCCAGTGGCATCACAGACCTTACGACTTATTTATGAAGGCAATGTGTTCACCAACAGGGGACGGAACGCTAGCATTAGCATTAGCAGCTACAACCATGTGTGGTTTCATTTACAGGGACATGTTTTCATCCAGAACTACTGAAAATACTGAATTCAGAGTTGTCACGATTAAATGTACTTTACATTAAACTTTGTACTTTTTTTACCTTAAAATAACAGCTTCAGTGTCATTTTGATGGTATATGTTTATTCCCTGGTTTTCATATTTGGAGATGGAGAGGGTGGTGGTGGAGTTAGAAGCTGCCATGCAATTGACCGCAGGTCAAGACTGCATTTCAGTTTTTGTAAGCGTGAAACAACTGGATGTTATTAAGAAGACCTTGGAACAATTTCCAGCCATGTTTGTGGCAACCAAAACAGATATTTTAAAGTTCCTAGTTGTTAAAAAGTAGATTTTTGAGTCTCAATGCCAACACGTCAAATACTGACACTTTGGGATTGTATGGAAGGGTCGGCCATCATTTTTTGACGCGTTGGGAATGAGACTCAAAAATCTACTTTTCTCAGAAATAGGACATTTAAGCCAAAACATCATGTTTTCCCAAACCTAACCAAGTTGTTTATGCACCAAAACCTAACCAGAATATAAGCACAGCACACAAGTTGCAACATAAAGAAGTGTAAAGTTTTCATTTGTTATGGTCTTATTTAATTTAGTGGCTTCTCAGAAACATACTTCACCAACATCTATTCTGGTGATTGGATTGAATATTCATTTAAAAGTGATCAAATTTTTCACTCCCCATGTTAACTTGTGTTCGTGCGGTAGAGAACATACTTTTCTGATTCAGTATTTGAAATAAAACTGAGGAGATATTTGATTTATATTGGTATTATATAAAAGAAAAAATATGAAATTGAAATTGTGGCTGAATTGAAGCGTGTCAAACCAGTTTTAAATTGCAGCATACCATGGGGCAACAAAGATATTTATATGCATTAAATCATCTGAGAGGGAGAAATACACAACCCAACATCGGACATTGCTCCCATTCATGCATTGTAAAAACACAAAAGGCATTTTTAACTTTGCATGCCACTCATGCAGTATGGCCGCCCCGTTTTATTTGCCTGTGCCAGACGATAATCACATCATTCCATTTGACCCTGCAATCTTCTCTGTGCATTTTCAGCCTCAGAGAAGACTTGGATGCTGTGTGATTTAGCTTCTCTGTTATACACACACACACACACACACACACACAATAGATAATATCTTGGTTTTTAATCATAGACCAAAGTGAGACATTAAGCAGTCAGTGAAAGGGGATGGGTGATAAAACTACACATTCATCGCACAGAAAACGGTCGCAGTCAAACCCAATTAATTTCCGGGATGTGCTGTAGAGTTTGCATTACTGCCATTTAGTGGGTGGGGAGAAACTGAGACAAGTTGGGCATGCAGGAGGACAATTATTGTCTTCATAAGTCACTGTGTTAAATAGGGGTGGTTTGATATCTGTGTCACAGATCTGTGTCAACTATGGCTGACAGCACAGCGGCAAAAGAGGAAAGCTAATAACTGTGGAGATAATGTTGCAATTATTAATCAACTATTATAAACATGACACTGCAATTAAAATACTATACTTCTTCAACAGCAGTAAACAGTAAAGTTATGAACAATGATAAACTTTGGGAGTGATGTATTAGTCAAAAGAAGATTTTCTGGGTAACCAGCTAGTTTTTAAGGAATCGTATCATGAAAGAAAAAAAAAGCTTATGAAAGAATTTCTATGACTTCCGAAGCAATAAAGCAATAAATAATTCATAAGAAAGCTATGGCAACTGAAATAAATGAAAGGAATATAGTGAATGATGGATGAGCCAGTATACAGGATGTGTCTAGACAGCTGGTAAACAGACAAACAAGCTGGCCAGCTATGATTTGGTTTCTGAATGTGGGAAATGTCAGACCAGCAAACTGAGAGCAGGTTACAGGAAACAGGCGGCGCAGAGAAGAAGAGCATTCAGCAGCATAGTAAAGAGTGCTGCCCAAGGTGCTGATTCAAAAGATGGCTCAAAGACCAGCATCGTCTTCCAGCAGCTGAATGCATGTTGTAAACTTGAGTATTAAAACAACACTGACAACTTATACAATAACTTGAGTAAGTTTGTCTTAATTAGAACATTGTCACACAGAGTGACTAGATTAAGATATACCGGGCAGAGAAATCCACTAATGACAACAAATGAGAGGCCGTGATTGGGTCTGACCTCATTCATTTCATGTTTTTAAAGTATGTTTGCTGTACCAAACCTTAAGTTAGAAGTAAAAACAACTTTAAGAGAACTATTTCTCTCATTCTCTCAACACCTCAGCATTTTGTACAACTGGTACCAGTGGTATAAAAGTTTCAAGTTAATGCATCATTAAAAAAACAAACAAACATCATCTAACAACATCTGCAGCCTCTTCTGTCATCGGTCTCTGCCGTCCTCACCATTCAAACTTAAGTGCAGCTGGTGCAGCGCTTGCAGAGTGCTGTCCAAGGTGCTGATTCCACCTTGACCAGGGGCTTAGTTTTATGGCTTTGCTCCTGAAACACATATTGCCTATGGCAGAAATAAATTCATCAGTATTGGAGAAGAAAGCACAGGTTCAGGATTAAGAGCAGGGGACTTTGAGACAACCACTGCCTACAGCATCTTTCGACCGTCCAACCTGACTGGCTGGACTGCCCCAAGGAGGGGGTGGAGAGAGTCATGCTAATCCAGCTTGGATTTAAGACTGCTCCAGGCTAACGTCCAGCCACAGGAAAATGAAACAGACAAAATGGGACTCAGGCTTGCCAAACAAAGCAAAACCTGAGACTGTTGTGGCTACATCTTTAGAAAAACCTGTGTCCACCACAACATCCCAGATCAAGTTGTTGCACTCAATGAGTGGAACTTGTTAAGAGCTGGTTCTAAGGTAACACGTGGAACATGCAGCTGTCTGTGACCCTTCAGACGGACTTGTATGTATAATACAAGATATACCTACTAACTTTAAGCTTTTAAAGCTTTCACCAAATTAAACTGAAGATTTTCTAAGACATTTTTAATACAACAGAGACGGTAATTTAATACTTGTTCCAGGCAAACAGTAGGGACGATAAGGCCTAAAATTAAGATATTATATCATCACATTTTTCCAGTACTTCCCAGCAGTATGGTGTATCAAGAAGTTCTGATGATATTGGTAATTAAATTAATAAGACTTGGATGCTGATAAGTTGTTGAAAATGGATGGAAGTGATTATTTCATTTATGCTTAAGGTTTTGCTAAAGTTGACACTTGCCCTTATTGACATGATAAGCTTCCTAGCCACGGTAGTTACTGCAGGTCTTATAGTTCTTATAGCACAATCCACTGCTGCAACAATCCTAGTGTGTAATGTGACCTGATAGCCTGCAATCAGACACCAACATATTTAAGAGCATAAATATGACTGCCTGAAGCAGGCAAGAGAAAATGTTTTATAATAAGTGTTAATGAAATTCAAGACTCATTTATATGTCCCTCAGTGTTTTTTAAGAGTTTTATAGACCTGCAGAAAGTCTGTAATGTGCAGTGAGCAATAAGAAGATGTTTCAGTGACCTTAACAGCGCCTTGAAAAAGCATATTACTTTCTGATAATGCTTCTAAATTTTGCAGGTAAAAAAATCCTTGAAACTTTAACAAACGTCAACACAGGGAACAGAGCTGAACATGCTGAACCGGTTTCTTAGTCAGCCATATTGCTCTTACTTTAAATTCAGCCATAATCTACTGAGAATACAGAGAGAATTACTCCGACATATAATAGTCCAAAACAAGAGAGCTATGGGTTAAAGTCTATTTATGTTAACCAAGGCCCTTGTTGAGACAGGGCTGCCAGTCAATAGCTATTTCTAGCCTGTTGTGTTACCTTGAAACCTTGGTGTAGAAAGAAGGTAAACATGTCCCGTTGTTAATTTAGACCCTCAGATCTATTGGAGTGCAATCCACACTGTTTATTCCCGGGCGGCCTTTTCAGCGGCAGCTGTTGTTGTTATCTTATTTTCTTGCCGGGTCCTATTATAATAGACTGAAACTAGAGTAAACCAGAGGCTCAAACTCTTAGAGAAAATACTTCAGCACAAACAGGCACAGTGAGTGGGAATTTGTTTCTGTCATTGCTTATTTTTAGTCGACAATGCAGAACCAACTGTGCACTCACAACACCAATTAGCAGAAAAATAATAAAACACTGGCCAACACCTCAGAGGACTCAGGAGCATAATATAGACAGGTGCTAATCTGTATCTGAGAGCATAAAAGTATGACATTTGAACACTGAACGCAACAGCCTGTATTTAAGTGACCTGCTGTCTACAGTTAACTCTCAGGAACCTATCTGAGCTGGGAACATGAGCTATAATTACTTCACAGCATTTAGAGAACTAGATTAATCACTTTGGAACAAATGTAGTTGCAACACGGCCCATATTTATAGCAAACTGGGTGGAAAAAGGTTTCTAAAAAGGAGCGAGTGGGTCAGTTTGTTACTTGGAGGAAATGACTTGTTCCATTTATTTCACACTTGCTGAAATTGTGCTCGCTTTCTATTCTGAGTGAGATTAAATCGAGTGAAAAGGAAGCAGCACATGTAAAAATATAGTATTTCCCAACAATTGACCTTAATGAGGAGTTAATTTTCCATTTTCTGGAATAACTATCAATTCATGTGTCTGATGGAAATGCTTTAGTCACAAGATTTTTCCCGTTGTTGTCGGTGACAGTGTGGGACTGATGGCCTCTACACTGACAATGGCCCTACACAATCAAATTGGCCCAAGTGGTTTGATGGAGAGGATATGCCAAAGCCTGTTTGGCAGCTGTTATGCCACCAGCAGCATCCATGAGAGGATCTGAAGCGGTCTCAGAAATTGCGTTTGAAAACACAGTTATAATGATTGAAAGGCCAGATGATCACTATGCTGGTGGAGATTAAACCTTTTCAGATCAGGCCAAAAGCTGTTTTTGTTCTACGTTCATTAATCAGTCGCCCAAAGTCTCTCATTTGCTTCAAAGATGGATGTATTGCACATTTTCTTTTTCAGAAGAACAAGAATTTTCTGACAATGAACATTTATTTGATGTGAATAGCTGCATTCAAGATTTATGATGGATTATAGATGCGTGTAGAACTTGTAACAAACTGCATTTTATCTGATTTTTTGAAGGTTCACATATGAGAGCTCATTACAGAAAAATAATAAAAATTAACAGTGATATCTGTGAGGCATTAGGTAAGATTGTCAGGGACTGTGGACTTACATCAGCCTCATCCTTTGATGGTATTGAGTTATAATTAATAAATAAAAATGTGAGAATTTACCAAGTAAGGCCCTAATCCTTTTTCGGAGACGGGAAGGGAGAGTCAGAGCCATTTGAATCATATACCTCCCAAGCTTATACAGTCCTTTAATCAATGTAGGCATGTTTTCCTGACAGTTGACAAACTCTACGCTCTATGCTAGAATCCTGCAGCAAGAAGGAGTCATGGCAGAGAGGGGGAAAAAAATGCCCAAAGCATGGAGGAGCTTCATGTCATGAAGAAAGATGACAAAAGTGCTAGTTGTAATGCCTGTAAAATTATAATTTTATGTAAATGTGGAAAAACCTGATATATGCAGACACATCTTTCTACGCACAACGGGCTACTGCTTCCCAACCAAGCAGAACGTCCAATACGGAGAGTAAACACCCTGTTATAATAACATCAGCACCAAGTAGGCAGGCTTAGCAGCTTTGAATGCTGAATACATATTCACTTATTTGATCCATTTTAGATGATGGCAGAGAGACTGTTGCTACAGCCAGCTCTTGATCAGGAATCAATAAAGAAAGTGTTAAAAAATCTGACTGATGAGCATAAATACCACTGCCTAAAGCAGACAAGAGAAGATATTTTAGGATTATTAAAGAAATTCAAGATTTCTTAATACCTCCTAAAACCTTTGTTGATGAAACAGAATTGAGCGTTTTAAAGGATTGTATTGTGCAGTGATCAATAAGAAGAAGATGCTTTAGAGACAGAACCAATGAAGAAGACTGTTACACATCAAACTTTGATGCTAACATGTCAATTGGATTTCAATGATAACACATGAGGAGTGGTTACAAGCAAGTTTAATAGCTCATTTAGCTTATAAAGACCCAAAGCCCTACTAAAACAATGGGCGAGACATGGTGAACTGAAATAACAATGAGCTAAAACAAATGTGTGACACTCCTGAGGAAAGTCTTTTGCTATTCTGTTTTTATTCCGACCTTATTTCCTGCATATTCACAGAAATGTGGCGGTTTAACGACACACTCTAAAGCACTGTGGTGACTACCATTTGCTCCCCAAGTACGTGAAATCATGCTGAATCTTTCAGCGGCACTCCTCTGGTGCCTCCTTCTTCTTTGACTGAGCCGCCTGTGATCTGAGATTTGTCACTCAAAAGAAAGCAGGATTGCTGCTGTCATCCGTACTTGTCAGGAACAACATGTTCCCATACGGCTTAGGAGGTGTCAAGGTGATGGCGAAATTCACATTCGTTCACTGCTGAACCGTGCGAATGCTGCATTAGAGGCCCTGTACTTACAGCTGCTGTGCATCACACCGACGTTAGCTTATATTGTCATGCACTAGACTAGACTCTGTTGGTGTTTAAACGCCCTGCAGTGACTCAGAAGCCTCCAAACAGTTTCCCTTTGAAGGTGTATTAACAGAGGTTTATACCAGATGAAGCACAGAGCAGGCAGACACGATATCCTTCTTCACCTTTATGGCCTGAAATGCACTGTTTGTCAACATGGCAGCCCTAGTTTCTGATCCTTGGGGGCCAGCTGATTGTGTGTCAGCCTACACGCTTCACTGATTACCTGCCTGCCAACCAGACTGACAGCCTGTCAATTGGATTTAATTACTTCTTCCTGTCACAAGCTTTTAATATCTGCTGACAATCTGCTTCACGTCATAAAGCTTTCATACATTTTAATTGACTTCTCATCAACATAGGCTCTCTGTAAGCCATGCTCCTTGTGTGCATGTACTGTATAGAAGCATATAATTAACCAGACCTTCACCTGTGAGCAGGCACAATGCGAACTATGTTATCTTAGTATCTATGGATGTTGTTGCAATGCACCCGACAGCAGCAACAAACTGGCAGCCTCTATTGACTGCATCCAGTCAACAAGGTCAGCACAGGGCAAGACAGCAGCAGAACAAGGCCAGGTTTCATTTCACACATCACCGACCGATTCACAGTGATACTAAACAAAAGATAGCCACGACAAGCACGGCAGCGGTCGGAGAAGGTTCACATTCTTGGTCCACGGCCTTCAAATATAGAGCTGCTTGTGGAAACAGTGAACGGTAACTCTTAGATGGCAGACGAAGCGGAGTGAATACAGAGCTGAAGGTCTGATATAGAAGAGTTGAGGCTGAGTTGGACCAAGGGGCGTGGGGGTTCGGATGAAAAGAAAGTGTTCTACTTCTGCTCTGTTCAATTCTTTGTAAGTGTAAAGCTTCCACTGTTGGTGCTCAGTAAAAAATTTAATGAAAATAAATGGAAAAGATCCAAGTACTCCAAACTATCCATGAGTAATGAGACTAGATGCTCTGATCTCTTTGTGAATATACAGTAATCTCTATCCTATCCAATCTCTTAAATAAAATGTATTTAATTTATTCTGGGGTTTGCAAGAAGGACTGATAAACTCAACGTAGACTGGAACTTTTTTTTTTTCTCTGTGAGAGTTGTATACATATTGAATGATGTTTTGACAGGTACTTTTTAACTAGTTATGATGTTATATTCTATAAATACAACTCTAATGCTATTCTCTCATAAAAAAAAAACTTCTAATATGTGTTTTAAGGAACTTGAGGGAATTTCTGCATTATTGATATTCATGGTAGTGTGTGATTTACTCATTTTAAATTCCAACTGAAATTAAACTGCAAGTCTTATTCTGGAAAAGTTTCAAAGAAAGAAAATTAGATTTCCATCTCTTTTTTTAATATAAAGCAGGTCTAGGTGCTATATAAATACTGTGAAAGCATCAAAACACTCAAGGACAGATGGAAGCGGTGTCTGCTCAGGCCTGTGAGAGCTGACCAATCAGATTAAACTGGGATTTTAGGGGATTCTTAAAGAGACAGGCACCAAAACGGAGCGGTCAGAGGCTGAAAAGAGGTGCTGCAGCAATGGACAGTTTAAAAAAAATGCATTTTTTGAACATTAAAGCATGTAAATATTTTCTAGTAGTCACCCAAAATAAAAGTATGAACCTAAAAATGAACATAATGTGGAATATTGATACATTTGATATTGATATTGGTTTCCAAACACAGGATATTGTGTTGACAAAAACAATCTCACATGAAGGTTATTCTGGTAGCTGTTCTAGTGCTTTCAATCATGTTGCATGACCTTCATCAGCAGCTGGAGTTTACTCAGTCGAAATGGAAGTGTAGATTAATAATTATTTCTGAACAAAGAAGATTTTTCTGATGAGATTTCAACTGAGAAAATTCCTGATGAATCATTCTCCATTTACATGACTTAGACCTTGAGTTAAGATAGTTTGTAAACTGCTGTTTCCACAGTCAAGAACAAACTCTGAACCTTGCATTTAGCGGTGAGAAGAATGTCTGCAGTCGAATGAAGAAAGTATTTCGAATGCAACACACCAGCGAAATGATTACAGCTTGATGTGCAGCTCCAGAGGCCTGATGCAGAATAATCAGACCCACTTACAGAGATCAGATCGTACCCGACAGCTGCCTCAGAGATGGAGGGCAGAGAATGAATGTGGAACGCTGAGGTCGGTAAATCAAAAAGGTTGGCCTGAATTAGACGGAAATGTGTCTATTATGTTCCTGTAATTGGCAGAGGTACTAAACGCACCTACTGCCAGATCAAAAAAATCTTCCTGATGATTTAAATCCTCTTGCTTCATTATCCAGAAGAATCCCAGTTGCATTTTGCCCTTTACAAAACACTGATGTTAAAATGCCATCAACACACAAATGGACACCCACATTCCTGGACGTGAACAGCTGAGGAACATTAGAGGGAAACAGCTTCACATCGGTGTGCATATTACAGACTAACCTTTGTCTTGTGTACCATGCTTTTAGCAAAGTTTGCCTAATCTGTCAGGGATTTAGCTCTCGTTCCTTGTTGTCAGAGTGACTACGACATTTCCACAACAGCTATCTACAAACGCACTCCTACATGTTTTAGTGCCATCCTTTGGGAATGGATAAGATGCAAAGTCATTAACACGAGCCCCCTTTTCAAGGCTTTTTCTTGCAGATGCCTGGCCCCCTCTTCAAAGGAGCATATAGTCACCACTGATCTATCTGACACCAGCTAACCAACCATGCTGACATCCAGTCTAATCCTCAAAGCACTTCAAAGCCGAGAATAAGAGTGTGGTCCGCACTTCTCTCTGCTCTATTTTGTTCAAGAAAAAAAAAACCTTTCTAATAACCTCATTTACACTGGTTTTGAAGCAACAAACCCTCAAGTTTAACATGTGTCTCGTGTGATTTGGTTTGAAAAAGCTGTACTTATTTTGCTTTGATGTTTGATTAACTGTGAAACAGCTTTATAAGTGCAGGAAATCTGTTCCATGCATAATAAAAATATAAAATTGAACCCAAGTTGAGACAGCTCGTACCATATTGAACTAGATATAAATGTATGTTAATTCCTGGAAATTACATTTTAAAATCTAACAGCCAATGACCATGACAACGTATCTGGCGTGTACAGTATATGCTGACAGGCAGCTAATCTTTAGAAGTCTGAAGTCCATTTTATGGTTGCCAGGATATATATTGACATGAAGAAAGGGGTGGCTCTATAAAGAAAACAACGAACACCTATAAATAAATAGAAGATGCACAATGTCATGGGTTTTGTTTTGATTGTGTAGGTTGTATCCTCATGTGTCAGGAATCTGGGTGCTATTCCACACTCTCCCTGTTTGCCTGTTTCCCCACAAGCATGAGAAATAAACACAAAACTAAATCACATACCAATGCTGCAACCAAAGGTGTAACATGTATGCAGAATATGCTGTTTCACAGAGTTAAAGAAGCATCTCTCAATGGCGTGTGGACCCACTTCCTGGTTAAAGCCTAGTAACGAATTTATTAGCAGCAGTGTTTGTTGTTAAGTGTCTTTAAAGGTTCAGCTGTGAATTCATAGTTCTATTAGACAGAGGCATTGAGACACATATTTTATTACAGCCAGACTAACTATTAAAAGTGTCAGTATAATACTTTTAGCTGTTATGGTAAATTGAACCCGAATACTTCATAATGGAGCTGTAACTGCACTGATAGTAAGTGTGGGTCAACTGGCAGCTAGACTTGATTTCTTGAGTTATTTTAGGTTGTAATTTCCTCTGAAGTTTAGTGTTTTTACTCGTGTTATGTTCGCTATGCAGTTTATATTACTGTCGTTCTGGTATTGTAATTTCCTAGTAGATTACTTGGCTGTAAAGACCCTTAATAAGAGCGACAGTAAAAAAAAAAAAACAATAGACCCAGCATTTTCTCCTGACCCTTCACCTGCTCCACTACAACACAGCGTAGATCTATGAGAGTTACTCTAGGCTAGTGAGTTCCTACCAATCAATCAACAATGAATCTGTGTCATAGTCCTGTCATTTCAGTTTCTTTTTGTTACACCGCTGCCGTGGTGGATCAGAGACGGACCGAACACGGATCTGGTGGAATTTAAGGGTAACCCTGCCCCGTTCCAACTGTTTTTCCAGCCGATCAGCTCCTTCCCTATTCCTAGTGTCCACTCATTACCCTCATCCGTTTCTCTGCCTCTCTCCACCTGCACCTCATCCCATTGTTAGTTTAGTTTCTATTTTATTCCCGTCTTTTGTTTAGTCTTTGTTGAGTCATCTGTTGAGTTTCCCCGTTCCTCCCACTGTGTTTGCCTGTTGCTGCCGCTATCCAGAGATGTCTGCCTGTCATCTGCTGCATTTGGGTCCATCTTCTCTGCTCCAGTGTGACAATCTGTTAGAGTCATGGATATTTTCCTACAAGTATCTATAGAGCAGAAATTAATCATAACATGTCATGTGAGAAGATGGCAGGTCTAAAACTGCTAACTAAGAAAGAAACCCTCTCCATGAGCCCATAATTGACCAATTTCAAGAGCTGGAGAGTGAGAATTTGAGGAAATAGACTGAAGGACTGCCTATTATGATGTTATTCATCTGGATGCCTTGGAAATCACTGATTGTGAGGTAGCAACATTTTGTCAAAGAAGCCTGTAAGTTCTTTATGTTATCTTTATTTAATGGTGGTGTATTTTGTTTGATTGCTATACTATATATTTATCCAAATCTGACCATCCTCCTTCCTTCAAAACGTCTCTAACCTTCAAAACACTTCATTCAAATACTGAGAGAGGTTGTCATTCAAACAGGGCTGTTTTATATTCAAGCCAAGGACTATGTCTGCAGCTGTTTACATGCCTTCAACATTTACTACAGTGTAGCTGTTCTGTCACACAAACATGTCATCCACTTCGTCAATGCTCGAAGGTTGATTTAAAAGGCACGTATGGAAGCGTGACAGCAGCACAGCCACCTGTGTGGAGGAAAACAGATTTTATGCACAAACCATTTCATTTTAAAATTCATAGCTTGAATGCAGCACATATGTCCATGTTTAACTGTGCATTAAGTCCTCTGCATATAATGGAATATTTCAAACAGTTTCTAGATGCAAATCTTCTCTCCGTGGTGAACTTTGTTTAACTAGCCATAATTCCCCTAAATTACACATTGCCATCTGTTGCCTGGAACAAACATATAACTTCGGTGTGATCAGCCATTTACCGCACATAGACCTATCAGGATAAAACTTCTGCAGATTAAACATTTTAAAGAGGAAACACGAAGAGCTTCTGCCTTTCTAGCCTGCGAGAACTGGAAGCGAGCCACTTTAGGCGATCATTTATGCAAGTTCCTGTTTCGTTTCAGTGGGCCGTTAACCCTTTTTGAATAATATAGCCTACAGTGCCATGTTTTTCTGGAAACTGGCAGAAAAATGTCCACTGACTCCCTTGACTCAAACCGGAGGAAACTGTGTCAACTTGGCAGACCTCCAATACTATTCCACAGAAATGTAAGGGAGGGGGGGGGGGATGCAGAATAAAAGACTGAGCTCTCTACTCTGGATGTGCCTCATTAAATCTACAAAACTGCCCTAAATCATGAGTACAATTTATATAATGAATTCAGACATTATTGATTCACTTCAGTCAGATTCTGCAGCTTTTTACAGTTCGTCTTCTGCCCATAGTATTCAGACTTGGTTGCACCCCAGCTGCGTAGCATGATTGATATCTGGGCCCGCAGCAGCGAATAAACCCATGTTAAGTAACACAATGTCTCAGCTGGGCATACATGTGTGCGTTGCAGTAGCCTTGACATCTGGCAAGAAAAAAATCCAGCTAACACAACACAGTGCCATGGTTTGGGCATTCACGCTGGCTAACATGATGGCCACTGACCTGACAGTGGATGAAAGCCTTGGGGCTGGAGTCAAGTAAACACCCCCACTCGCCCTCATTATGTAGAGCTGTCAGTGAAGACTTCAGCTCACTAATACAGTACTGCAGAGGAAACGGGGAGTAAACTATTTGTCCGCGGTCCTGACCCTAGAAAGACAAATGAGACGCACAGTTCAATCTTCCGGCCTCCTCATCATCACCTCATTTCTCCTCAGACGGTCTAATTAATATGGAATTAAGAATGCATTAAATTGAACACCCGTCTGTGTGGAGGACTGATACTGACACGTACCAAACTGGCATTGTTGAAATAAAAGCTTTCAGCAAAATGTCAAACCGTTAAGTTGATCTCCTGAAGGATTTAAAGATATAAGTTCTCATACATCTTTGACTGGGAAGGTAATTCAATCTTAAAAGGTTTATGATGCCCAAATAATAAGAATTCAACCAAAGGATCAGTCAAAATTAAAATAATAGCCTCCTGGTTATATGGTATCTTTTTTATATTCTGACTGGAGGTATGAAAATAATGAATATAAGCCAACAAATGTCAAAATGAAAGTTGCATTAGTTTAGCTTCCGGATAGAGTTCATCCAAGGAGTGAATACTGTTATGAAGGCTACATTTTGGGAACAATTCCCTGATGTGAAACTATAAGCTATAACTTTCACAACTGTCTGAATTTCATAAAGGATATAACAATATCCAAAATCTATAGTCTCATATCACGATAACAATATATATAATATATATCACATAACTGAACTTCATTACTGGGTCAGAAAACAACCCGGCCTGTGTCTGTTTGACCCGTCCATCAACCACAACCTCACCCTGCTTGGAACGCCACATTTTTAATGGTTAGGTATGATTGAAGCAACTGAACCATCTCCATCGGCTGATAGAGACAGGGAGATCTAGCTGAAAGCTCCAGAAAAAGCTACAAACTGATCACCATTTTCCTACATACAGCTACAACTGAGACTATTTATTATCAAAAAAAGTCACTTGGGAACCCCGTCATCACTCCAGTTACTGTCCTCTCTTGCTATTATTACCATCACAGGATGTCATTTTTGATCAGTTGCCAAGCATCAAGGGGGTCTTACCAAGTATGGGCCTGTCAGAGGGCAGATGCTGAAGAGACAGAGTAAAGATAAGAAAGCAGAACAGTGACGGAGAAAGAATTAAACCCTATAACCCAGGTTAGTTACTGTCTGCGTCAAGAAGAGTTCACTTAGGTTCAGGTAAAGCTTGGCAATCAAGGCATTCAGCATATGTTGTAGCCTGCACTGAAAAAAGTGAAACCACTGTGTCATTCCTTTAAAGTGTATTTTTAAATTGGTCTAATGAAAAATTGTGCGTTCATGTTTAAACCTGATAATTTCAGTTTGCTTCAAAGCAAATGTCACTACCTGTGGACAAAATTAAAAAAAACACTTCTACTCAAATGGTATTTTCACTTCAAACCAAACGTTTTCCTGTCACGTGACCATTTGACGTCACGTCAGACCGCTCTTTTCGACGTTGAAGTCCGCCATTGTTGTTTCCTCGCATCAAGTGCGGACGGCAAGAGTGGACTGTCTGTCCTGTGTGGAAAACTCGTTAAAACAAGGTAAGAATTCAAAACTGTGCTGTTTTAGTGCAACACGCGCTTTCCGTGTACATTTATGGTCAGTGGCAGAGTGAACAACTGACATTATCTTAAAGACTGGCTTTGAATTTTGTGCACTACGCACATGCTAGCTAAACGAGGTCGGTTGCAGAAACATTAGCAACAACTACGTAGTTCTCGTTGCCTGTGTTTAACAAGTGCGAAGTTAATGTTGTTAATATTATTGTGAAGTCGCGTTATGAAAGAATAAGCGTAAATTATTGTGATAAGGCTTGAATGAGGACAACTAGAAATGGGAGCCACTTTTTTTTTTCTCAGGTGGGCTGCAGTCAGGTCCACACTTCGCAGACACACGTAGTGCTGTATCTGCAGCCGAGTGAGAGGCGAAGACCGTGAAACTCCAGTCCGCGGTGTAGGGTAAGTTGTGATAATACTTGAATATGGTAAACTAGAAAAGGGAGTGGGTCTACCCGGCCACGTTTAGCAAGTATGCTACAGGATGGAAGGAAAAAAAAAAAAAAAAAAAAAATCACGAAAATCACCCTCAATGTCGAAATGTTTTGTCAAACGCCACAAGCGATAAATCTAGGGACTTTAACTGGTGTCCTTGGAGACTTTTGTGGTGTTTGGAGACACTGACTTTAAAGCAGGTATTGCTCTGCAGCAGCCACATCACCAGACAGATTTCAGTGCAGTGCCCCAGAATTGATCTGCAGTGCCCCAGTAAAGATTTGACCAGTAAAAAAATTAACTTCAGAGTTTTAAGTCTACATAGCATAGGCTACGGAATGAGCACATAGCTACTTAATATAATTGCTACTCTATTCACTCCACATACACAATGTGCACATGGCTACTTAATATGGTAATTTATTCACGTGTAGCGACTTCTGAGTCAGAGAGAGAGAGAGAGAGAGAGAGAGAGGCACGCTGTGAAGCAGCTGCATGAGGTACTAACGTTAGCCGACAACAACTTGCTAAATATATTATTTTGATTTCGATTTGACTAAAACAGTATTACTCCTGATGGATATCAGAAAGTTATTCGCTCAGCAGGGATAAAGCAGCAAGGAGGAATGAGAGAGGTAAGTCCTAGCTAGCTAGGCAACATATCTGTGTCGATGCTAAGTTAGCTGACTGATTCCTTGTATCAAAACAACCGTATTAATTTGCTGTACAGATAGTGACTTTTGTTAGATAAGGATGGGAAAACCAAAGTGGTGACAGCTGTCAGTCAGACCCTGGAGGGATTTCCAGTGAGTTTATGAAACAGTTGTAACTGTGGCATAATGTTGGTTCTGGTCAGCTGGTTCTGGTCAGGACCTCAGCATCAATGATAACTTTGAGTAAGCTTGTGTTAGTTGACAGATATGGCCTAGGGATACTATACAGTGGTTATCAAATGGTCTATCTTCAGGAAGACATTTTTTTTTTCTTAATCATCAAGTCGTGACCCAAATTTTTAAAACATTCAAATTTATTTCACAGAAAAATAGCGCAGTAATATGGACTTGTCTTGTTAGTCGGTTTGCCTTTGGCTAAAATACTCTTGTTTTGTCACTAGAAAAATGGCTAAAGCTAAAGCATCTGGTTTTGTTGCCACATTGCCATAAATGGAAATGGAAATAATATCAAAGAACCCAGAGATGTAGGGGTACTTTATTTTTTGTTTTACTTTTGTAAATGTTCAAGATGATTACTTCAATTTGCAGATGATTTGCAGATCGACATATTTGTGTGAGGCAGGATTCTCAAAAATGACTGCACTCAAAACAAAATACTGCAAACGTGCACAAATCGAGGATGATTTGAGGCTATGTTTGTCACACATTGAGCCAAGAATTGAGGATTGCAGGCTCAGGTCTCACATAACACCCCCCCCCCTGATTGTTTATGAATGGGACATATTTGAAGCCATGTTTTTCCCCCAAAAAAATAAAATAGTGTGCAGAGTAAATAAATTGTGACCCAGTATCAAAGGATCCACAGAAGAGGAAGGGTTTATAATTACATTCTCTCATCTGTCAGTATAATCCAGTATAGTACAATACCAGAATGCCTAAGGTCTAATAAATTGGAGTCTGTAGTGACAATCATGGACAATACTAACTGTCCCAACAAAAAACTAAATGTGAAATCTTCCATTTCTGTTACAGGTTTGCTCCTGAAAAGATTGCAGTTGGTAAGTCCGTAAATGAACAACTGTGGAAATTATTTTAATGGATGTTTAAGTGACATTAGTGTCATTGACATTTTTTTATTTGTTATATTTCCCTAATTGCAAACAGAAATAACTTCAGTTTCATCAGACAATAACAATAAAAAGGAAAACAATTTAATACAGCTTTAAATAATGTTAAAAAGGGAAGTAAAAATGTTTAAGTTAAAAGATTGATTGCAGCTATTGTGGCAAGAAATAAATCATAGTTTTTTGTGTCTCATACACTATGGCCATGCACTTATGCCAGCTGTTGAATTAGCTATAGTGGTGTCTGCAGATTTTCAGGATGGTGTGATTAATTCATAAGATTTACATTTCAATACTAGTTTTAAAATACTCTGAATTAATATAATGAAATGAATAACTACTAGCTTTTAGGGGTGCTGCTTTCCTTCTTAGGAAGTAACTTGATAAACAACTGCTTTGTTAGATTAAATGCAAATGAACCATCTACCATGTGGCATTTTACTAATTGCATTAAGTGTTAAATGGGTAAGGTGGGTCTTCTTTTTCTTTTCTAGTCTTCCAATGAATGTGGAAATGCAAAGACTGTGGCGCCTGTGTCTCACGAAGATCTGAGCTTCTTAAACATTACAAGCTTGAGCACAGACATTATGGACGCCACCACTCCTACCCATGCATCCATTTAAACTGCCCATGTACCTGCAAAACTTGGAAGGCACTTTTGACCCACTTGTCAAGATCTCATCAGCCATCATCACAAACTGAAACTGACTTGACCACATTTAAATGTCTCTTATGCCACATCAATGAACGTTCAACTTTAACAGACTATTTTCAACATATAGCTCAGCATCTGAAAAACAGTGAAACAGTTGATTGTGTGTTTAAGGGTTGTTCGTACAGAACAAATATTTATGGTTCATTTAGAACTCACAGAAGCAGAAATCATAAGAATTACACAGTAAATGACTTAAAGCCTGAAATACTTGTGAAACAGGGGTCAAGCGGAGGTCTTTCAGTCGAAATCCATGACAGTGTCCAGATTGATATTGAGCCCTCAGACGTAAATAGAGAGGACCTGGATGATTCAAGTTTTGATGTAAATGATTTGGCTACTTCAACCACGATTCCTGGCCTCCTTGGACAAGCACCACAGCAAGCTGATTGAGATCATCAGGAACAAGGGAGGAGCTGTCAGGGAGAAGACCCGGGATGTGCTTAAAGTTCTTGATCAGGTGTATACTTACTGTAATACTGCAAAACTCACCTTACATCACATAAATAGTAACATTGTAAATAGAAGCAGTTGTGTTATTGTCTCATATTGTCATCACATTTGATTGTGGAGTTGGATTACATGTTGTAAGAAGCACAATGTGCATCTTGACGTTTGCGCAAATCCATTTGTTTGATTACTGGACAATTACTGTAAGTCTAAGTTCCCATTGATGCATTTTCATGTTTGCATCTTCAGTCAAGTTGCACAGTTCAACAGTATGAATTTTTATTGTTTATGTTTGCACTTACCTAGAGCCTTGATGTAAGCCTAAGGAGAGAGTGTCTGCTGAAGTGCCTCATCCCTTACCTTGGGGAAGATGTACAAAAACTCATCAAGGAGTTTCTGGTAAGAAGTTTTGCATTATTCTATTAAGCTTTAGACAATCCTAACTGAAGTATCAACAAATATTAGTCAAAAAGGTGAGTTATAAGGTCCAAAAGCGCCATCTGCTGGTCAGCAAACAAGTGCTCTCAAAGTGCACATCTGCTCCCAGTAACCCGTTACGCAAATACCGCCATTTTTGACATCGCGCAATGCATTGTGGGTATGCACCGATGCACTCTGGGATTGAAAGTGTCCAAACAACACTGCAGCACCGTGCTCCGCGGCTCTGACAGACGGGCCACGGCCGCAATGGACACAGAAGATAACTTTAGTAATATGACGGTTAGTCATAAATGTAAACGGAATAAAAATAAAACTAGTGAAACTAGTAAATCATCTTGGAGCTCGAGCGTTTATAAGAACCAGGCACACATTTGCAACAGGCTACTTATTTTTGCACTGACCAGCACCCATTATGCACAGAACAAGGAGGTCACTGCAGGAACACTGGAACAAAACTACTTTTCCCCCCCGACATATCTACTAAGTATGGTACTTCTTTATTCACCTGACACAAGAACACCCTTCCAAAGGAAAATATCTATAATCACAGGCAGAAACTATGAGTAACTGTCCACTAAAACTTTGCTACAGATGAGAGAAAAAGTCTTTTGGTCTTCTGCTGTATGATTAAATCACTCCCTGCTACACAAAAGGGAGACAAACTTGTGTGCATACATACAGAGTAGCCTTTTATACAATAAATGTCTTGTCTTTTGTCAGGTTGGTGAGAAGGATGACGCCGAAAGAGAGCTCCAACAGTGCACAATGTCTGTGTTTGTCATCAGAGAGGAGGAGGATCCATTGCAGCCACCACGTGACGTAGGCATCATCATAGAAGGTGTGGAGGTGCTTAATGAACTGCCATCAGTTGCACATGGTTGTGCCCTCTTATTTGGCTTCATATATGCTCTAAACTTGAGCTATCCAGGTGAGCTCAAACACACTTTCGATGCACTGCAGAAAATATTCATGGAGATAGAGCCAAAGAAAATGACACGCAGAGTGTGCAGTCTCAGTGTCAAGCTCTAAATATGGGGTTGCTCAAAGAAAGACATTTGGATACAGGATGTTGATCTGTTTTAAGTGCTTGTGTTCAAATACATCCCAGGATAATGTTAGGGGTCCTTATAAATAAGAGAAAAAACAGCTTTGATTCAAAACAGGCTTTAATTTCTGGTATTCTCTGTTAACAGAATTCTTTCTGTTGTAGAAATATTGTGGCACTGATATTAACATTGAAATGTGAATGATGCTAAATTCAGAATGATCAGCAAGAGCACTAGTAATGGCTCCTTTTTTTTTTCTTGAACTGCCGTTGTTCATAATTGCATCCATAGCAACTGTGTGTATCCTTGGTTTATTTTTTTTGTGACTTCCTTGCATTTATAATGGTTCAAAAGAATGATATTCATACCTTTTTGTCAAAGGATAGCAAAGATTTTATTAGATAGACTGTTAAACTCTATCTCTGTTAAGTCTAAACTTAATGGCTGTTCCCTTTCATCTCAAGTTTTAAAGAAGAGTACAACCAGTTATACATGTTAAGATACGCATGTTAATTGATGTTTTACAAGTTTTGTTTTTTATGTGTAAAACGCATACTTTCCTGGCTGCTGATTGTGAGTTTGAGGTGATGCCTATTTCAAAGTCATCAAAAATAAATGGTCTTTTGAAGAGAATTTTCCTGTTTTTAAGTTTTCTCTTAAGTTAATCAGTGCAGTGAATTCTAGTCCTATATTATAGAGAATTACATTTTGTTTATGGTGATATATCAGTTTTTAAAAAGGCAAAAAACATCATTGTATATCTAAGTAAGTAATACTTTGGCTTGTGACTAAAGAAAATATATTGTTTATGGATAATTAAAAAAATACTTTGGACTGAATCAGACATTTAACTTGAGATAAATTAAAAAAATTGCGTGTAACAGAATTACAGCAATTCAATTAGTTTTATCCAAAGTAAATTTAATAATTGGATGTAATGGTAAATATTAGGTTTTCCCAAATTAAAAAAATAAGTTGTAAAAGAGTAAAAAAAATAGTTTATGGTCTTGTAATGATTAATGTTTTTACTTTGATTGAAAGCAAATTTTTTGCTTTGTCTTAAAATACAAAATTAATTTACATTAAATCAAAATTTACGTGTTCAACCAAATCATAAATTTAATTTGTGAAAAACTAATAAATTTAGGTGTAACAAATTACAGTAATTTTTTTAAGTTGATCCAAAGTCTCACTTTTTTCAGTGTGTAAATAGCTGATACCTAAAAACAGGTAGATAGACAGTCAGAGCTGCAAGTAACTATTATTGTCATTTCTATCACAATCTTCAAGCTGACATCTTCCTGATGCTTTTTTTGCCTTAAAGCGAAGACAACCAGCAAATCTCCACAATTGAGAATGTTATACAAGTCAACAGCCATTTTTGCTTGAAAACAAAACAAATCATTAAAGAAAGACTAACTGTCAATTGATTCACTGATTGATTCCTGGACTAATTATTTTATAATGTACAGCTAGCAAAATACGAGAGCCAGCGGCGGTCCATTGAAGTTTCGTCACCCGACCCTTCATGTTACATGTGCCACAGTGGATGAGGCCACGATCGTGATGTGAGGGTCACTCCCTGCCTAAAGATTAACATTCAACAAAATTTTCGTCTTAATGAGCAAAGAAAAAAGAAGAAATGAGGAATAGCCGACAGCATAAAAGAATGAACAAAGATAGTGAGTGTAATGTTTGTAGAAATTTACAGGCACAATCAAGATGCACATCTGACATACAGTCATACATTTGCATGATGATATATATACACAGTAAAGCCTTATCCTTTGTGAGGATAGATCCAATCTCATTTGCATCCAAGAAGGCAAGCATCTTCCTCCTCAAAGTGTCTGCCCCCATGACAAGCCTTCTTTAAAGTGTCAGCCATTAAAGAACGAAATCTTCTCTAAATGCTCCATTTCACTCACAGTGAAGTTGAAAGGCTGACACTCGCTGAGAGGAAGCTCGACGCACGCCGTGCTTTTACATCACACTAATTTCCAAACGCGCTCTGTAGTTTCAGTTGCCAGTCACACACTGGCAGGATAGCGTGCCGCACCGGATCACCTGTTGGTTGGAAATATGGTTTAATTTAGTGATTGCGTCATGATCCAGGCAGGAACTGTAATCAAGCAATTAGATATCCCTTCAAACACGTCTGTTTTCAGGAGACAGAAATATCACAGAGTAGGTGGAAGGTGTTCTTTAATTCCCAAGAAGGATGAGTTTAAGATGAGACTTGGCAACAGCTGGGACAGGATTTGCTTGCTGACTGTACATTAACATGCCAGTAGGGACTTTCTGTCTCATCAAATCATATCGCTCTTTTTTGTGTTTGCCAGACCCCTCTCCCCCTCCTCACCTAGCATCAGTTTATGATGAGAACTGTGGTTGCCGCCAGTACTCAGATATGCTCACGCGGCAGTATTCAGCAGCACTTTCATTTAGTGAAAGTTCGATTTCATTTCTGGTGTATTTGAGTTTTCCTCACGGATGGCTTTTTCATTAGATGTATGGAGCTTTATGCTGATTGGTCGATAGAACATAAACTGTATAAACCATGGATCATCACTCTGCTTTAGATTCACAGGCTCTTGCACATGTACTGTGCAGTATATAACAGGTTGGCTTTATCTTTGGCAGTAAATTATTAGGGAACGTAAATACAGTAGGTGGGGGGTTGAATTGTGACTGTTACTGTGCGTGTGTGTGGCAATGTAATCAATGGTATAGTCTTGGCTTTTAACACAGCTCTGTTCATCCTTCATCAATGTTTATTAACTGGGCAGCACAGTCGTTCAGTGGCTCCGGACATCTGTTCAATATTTTGCCTCCTTTGTTGCCTCCCTTTGACTTTCAGTTTCAGTAGCCTCCCTTTCACTTTGTGCAATTATTTTTTATCACATAGGACTTTCATCTTTGAAATAAGCCTCACTCTGTCTTTTGTCCCTCAGACACACCACACTTTTGTCTGATGTATTTGTTGTTTGGGTTCCATCCAAACAATGTCAGTAATTTTCTTTCGAACCGGTGCACCCCGAGGAGCTATGTGTAGGAGCCCTGGCATTTTGACTCTCTTCCACAAGAGAAAGACACAACGTTTATGACTAACAGCAGGTGTGAGTGTGTTTGAATGTTGGGACAAAAAGCTGGTCTTATTTAAAGCTCAGTCATATTTCCAATTTTTTTACTTACCGTTAAAAAATCACTGTTAAAAATCACTGTTGTGTTTTTAATTGACCCATCCTAAGTCCTGCCCTGTTTAGGTTACTGTTGCTAGGTCAGACAAGCCTGATAATAAGAAACGCGGCGATGCCAGTCCACTTTAGCAAGGTGCTGCAGTGTGTATTAGATGTATTAGTTCCTGGGCGTTAGGCAGTACATCTACAGTACAGTACGTCTATACTGAAAAGTTCATCTTCTTTTCAATATAGACAAACCTAGCACATATAAGTTTAACAGGAAACAGGAAAGTAGACCAAGGTTATTCCTGGTTCTGAGCATGCTTAATTGTGATTGGACCACTGAGAGAAAATGGGCAAGACTTCAGAAGGGTTGACTGGAAGGACAGTCTTATATGAACGCAAGTGCATGAAATGTAAGTGACAAGAACAAGATTCACTCTGTGCTGGTGTGTGACTGTTTGTTTTAGCGCAGTGATTAGTTTACAATTATGGTAAACAGTTAACTTTGGTGTAATGGCTCAATTCAAATTATCTTCACAGCCAAATTAGAAAACCATCTCATGCTAGACAGTGCAAAAACAGTAAAACCTAGTGGGATGTAACAGCAAAGAGCCTGAAGAGAGTCAAGCAGTGTTGTCCGTACACATGATTGACAACATATTGGAAGGAGTACATTAACAGGACATTTGCCCAGTGATTGATGAGGTTAAAAGCCCAACAGGGACAAAGGCTGGATAGTGAGAAACATGAAGCAGCAGTAGATTTTTTTATGATTCTTTTACTTGCATCATTTGTTAACCTGTCATTGCATTTTCCCTTGGTTTCTTTTTGTTCGGCTTTGTCTGATCCTACACCATAAATCCTGTTTTACCTTTTATCTGTGTTCTTCTGTCTTCCACCTAAAGCGAAATCTCCAGTCCTCCCCTGACCCTCAGTAATATATAGAAGCTATGAAAAATAAATGCCGTCAACTTTTTCCACATACTGTACAAACGACTGCAACACATTCATGTGCTACGTCTCTGTGACAGATTTACTCGTTCCATATCAACCCACAGGTACTTAGTGTTCACAGGATTACACGTTGTAAACACCAAATCAGCTCGGGAGTTATTTATAGAGGCTTGTATCCTGACTTGAGATAGATGGGAGCAGTGGGATTTATCAGCAAAACTGTTGTGGGTTGACATTCAGACTTCGGTGTGCTGAGCAGCTCTGCATGCGAGGCAGAGTCTCCCTTGGAAAGGTGTCCTGAATGCAAAGTACTTTGAGCTGTAACTCTTAAATCAATTACACATGAGTAGCTATTTTGGATGAGAATTCATTTTAGACCTACCATCAGAAACTTTTAACCTGTTATGAAATAGTCTCAAATGAATACTGATGCCTCTATATGACTAATAGCAATAGCAACAGGATCCAGGGTAAATTGAAGAGTCTCACATGCTGAGGAAAAGAAGCTGCTGAGTGTTGAGTGTGGTGGGCTGGCGAGCCCTGGAGGAGAGAGTCTGGTACAACGCCGGACCACATCAGATTGTGCTCTGATCTGGAGTGGTTTACCGACGGGAGAAAAGCCCAGTATTACTTTTAAACTTTTGACATGAAAAAGTGGATTTGACGTAATGTAGCAGAGAGGAATGAGGAAAAAGAAGAGAGAGTACCGGAGTCTTTGGTGGGGGCTGAGCTTAGTCAGAGGTTCACCTGAATTCAAAAACAGATACCCACAACTTCGGTGCCTGTAATTGCTCCGAGCTTACTGCCAATGTACAGTAAAGTAATCCAGCAAATAAACACAAAAATCATCCAGCAGTCAAACTCGCTTTGCTTTTGGTAATTACTATAACTAAAAACGCACTATTACTGATGGAAATCTTATTTAATTTAGTCACATTTGCAGACTTCCTTCCTCACCCAACCCCTAGAGTTATAGCAACAGGTGACCAAATGAAGCACGCTGTTATCTTGAGTTTGAACCTTGTTGGAACATTTGGAATAATCTCCATGGTTGCAACACACCGTTTGTCTAAAAGCCACCTCACTTGTAGTGACAAGACTCAAGTATATATTGTATATGCATCCATCATATCGTTGGAATTATGAAAAATCTTGCAATCTGATTATAGTCATTGGATAGTAAAATATATAGCGGTTATACCATGATGGTCACTAACATTCTGCACCGCTACCACTGCAAACAGCAAACCATGTGTACAACAATTGCATAGAATACAAGGAAATGAACAATCTTTCACTGTGGCAGTCTTCATGTTCTACAGCTTTTACATTAAAACCCTAAAAACTCATTTGTCTTCTGGCTCTCTCTTATTTCACAAAGGTCTGCAAGTCCAGTCAGGCCCATTCTGAGGCTGTGGAGGAGAAATGCAAAATGATGGCTGTGAGAAACATAACAGAACATGATGACTTTGGCCAAACCCTCGGGACATAATGTCACCTTTACATAAACCACATGTACACGTTTCACAGAAAGCACACAGTACAGTTCAAAATGGCCCACAGCCTACAGAGCAGTACTCATACAGTACGACCTAAGGGATTCATAAATTAGATTGATTATATCTGAGCGTGGCAGCATGTGTGTTACACATCAATGTGTAGCGTAACCATGCCTCAAATGGACGGCTAATGGAAAGCCCTTTCATGACACAGTCAGTCATCACTTCTGCTCGGCGCTTCACAGGCTCTGGAGCACAAAGTGTTCCGGACATTTTGAGGCAAAAACAAACATGGGGGGGGAAAATAAACCCTCCAAAATAGCACACTAATGCACAATGAGTAACAACATTTTCAAAGAGCCATCAAACCCGATCAGCATCAAGACTATGCATGACTGGCTTCCCCCTACTGGTGTTGTAGAGCTTCTAGTCTAAAAGGCTAACAGTGACTGACAACACCCCCTGATTATTTCATCTTTGAGTAAGGTGTGCTGAATATAGCACTGAGTTCAAAAGCAGCAGCCTTTCAGCAAGTCAGTAGACTCATTTCCCTACTTGCAGCCAGATCATATCTGCTAATGCTGCCTGCAGTGCTTCAAGATGAAAATGAACACGTTTTGAAGCAAAGACAATCGTCTGAAATGAATCCACAGCCTAGCTCTCTTTTTTGGTTTGCTTAGTCTTCACACTGTCACACAATGCAAAAAAATAAGGTCATTATCGCTTAACTGAAAGAGCGGGAAAAAAGAAAAACAAAACTTATTAATCATTTGTTTCACTGTTGAATAAACAAAGTGAAATTACCATGCTCAAACTGTCAAGCTGCGCTGGTGTCTGCAGAGCTGCACATTCCTTCTAATGAATTAACGAGCCAAGAAGAAGATGCTCCATTCAGACAGCACAAAAGTGACTCATGTATAATTGATGAGTCACTCAGTGTTGGGAGTTTGATGTTAAGGACTGGTGGGTGTTATTAGTTGGAGCGCCAATGCAAATGCACAACAGGCGTAGGCACTCGGGAGGTTTGCCCTCACAGAGAAGAGGAAACATGGAGGGTTGTGGGTAGTTTGGCTTAATTTTTAGTTGCGACATGTATGGCACTGTTGTGCTTTCTAATAATATCACATCCTGGCATCTGAAGGAGAGCAGTGTGATTAATGTTTTATTGTCCTCCTCCCTGCTGCCTAACGAGCCTTCACACATTGTCGAACATACTTGTTTTACACCTACTTCAAGGTAAACAGCAGCTGTCCTCCTAAAGATTTCAAATAAGGATGTCGGTGCAGTGACTTCATAATCATTTTGGCCTTTTCTCACAGGCGTTTGAATGCAGATGCCAGAACACCCACTGCAACTGGAGATTCAGATGTTGGAATCCAGCACATCAACAGTAATTGCTTACCTTCACAGCAACAGAACACAGAAAGTGTGAGAAAATACGTGAGTGACGTATATTTTACATCCTACATTTTTTTAAAGCTAGAAATGGGACATGATTCAAACCAAGAAAATCGCTTTAATACTCCTTCCTCATTCTAGACACAATAGGTGATAAATACAACTATTACACAACCTTCATAAACCAGGTTGCTACACACGACAGTCATTACTTCCCCATTTATCTCAAAAGCACATGAAAACACATACTTATGGCGAAGATTGTTTATGTTTTGCAGATACAGGAAGCTGCAATTACCATATAGATTAGTGTAAAATCTCTTGTTGATGCAATGGAAGCCTTACAGCGTGGAAAACAGCAACAACAGCACCTCTGGTAGATCCTTCAACACTCTGAGAATGAATTCCTGTCAAAGTCACCTGGAATGAGTCATTTCAGACACAAGCAAATCAACAAAAACAGGTTCAGGAGACGCATGCCTCAAAGCCCACATGTATCCTGCTAATCAGCTGATGGTGTTAACAAACTGCAGCTGATGGAGCATTAACACTGATCAAAGCCGAGTGTTGAACTTCTTTTGATCACAAACCTGCCACAAGCCCTGTGAGATCAAACCAATTGCATTAGTATCTGCATTCTCCCGTGTATGATTGGCAATATTGCAATATCTTAGATATAGAGTTTCAAATTTCCTGTGAAGGCTGCTTCATGTATTTTCATCTCTCGATGTCAAAATGGTGCTCACAGAGCCGCTAACAGCCACTAGCGTTCTAATTGACTTTGCATTTTCATTTCATTTCAGCAGTGTATCAAATGAGAATTTGTTTTTCTCTGGATGCTGATCTGACTTATTATTAGAATTTATTCAGCCAGTTGAAAAGAAAAAAAAAACTTCTTCAAAACAAAACAAAAAATGCCCTGGCCAAGCACTGCTTGCCAGCTCAGTAACTTGCTGGCGGCTGCTTTAGGCTCCTGTGAGCCTCTGTTCACTCCCCCAGTCCATCCAAAACCATACTTAATTCATTCAAAATGAAACTGCTGTTACTGCTGTATAACTCCAAAGATACTGTTTAATTAGATGCAGCATTTAAGGGAGACTTGGGACATTCAACTGTCATCAATAACCGCGTCTTTTTAGGCATAAGTCTGAGCACTGACATGATGATTTCACTCAAAAGGAAAAGGGCTCTGCAGAGGTCTGAAGATCTCTCTGTTGCTAACATGCATTACTTTCAATACAGGTTAAGTAACACAAGTGGGGAATTCAGGTGTTAAGGATGACTGGCTGTTGCATTTATATAGTCTACCATTTTAATGTCTTTGTGCAGATGGCTGCACTAATTCCTCTAAAGTATGTTACGCTTGTTTCACTCTGATTACACATTCCGTAGTCAGTGCACAGATTTAAATACATATAAAGGAGTTTAATGTGATTAAGGCAACAATGGCAGCCTCAGTTTATACTTGCTTCAGACTCTTATCATCGTTTGTACCAAAATCTGTGGTTCATAGCTACTTATAGCCTAAACAATTTTTCTTTAATCAACTGCCTGTACAGTTGATTAAATCTGTAAAGCCATGGACGCAGATGGGCATCTGCAGCTTTTAATTTGAGAGATATGCTGCTTATTGTAAACGCATCATGTGACACAATGTAATTACGAAGATTATATCCGGTGCAAGTACGATTTTTTTCTGCTTTTGTGCACTAAGTGCAACTGATTGCTTGGCTTGGATTCTGTTTTTTCACAGTAAATCCACTCTTCATTTCACATCTTTGTCCAAAAACCCCATGCACTCTCTGCTTCCCCCAAAAAACTATTGCCAGAAACAATGCGATTTGTCATTGCAATGAGAAAATGGGAAAGTGCAACCCACATCATAACGTAATAATAATGTTATGTTGAAACTTGTGTTTTGGCAGTCCATTCTGGTATGTTACCAAGACAGAAATATCGTCCAAAAATATCTCACCTCGTATCATCTATGTTACTTTTATTTAGAATATGAGGTGTTTGTGGGGGAAGCATTTGATGTTTCCCTAGTAAACTGCTTCGAATCCACTTTGTTAATATTTTATAAGTTTGTTTTTACATCCCCACGGTTGTCATCTAGTCAGGAACTAAGGAATAAATACAGTGTTAAGGAATATTTCCATGTAAACTGCAGATGTGTAAGGTGTTGTGTCCACAGGTTGTAGCCTCACTGGGTTGTAGCCTCATGAATATTATATATTGCCCAATGTTAGTGTAAAATGTGGCTTCTGAGGAGCACTCAATCATTTCTGCTTTATCTCCGATCCGAAAATGCAGGTGGTGCAGAGAAAAGACTGTCACCCACAACCATATAAACATGATTTGACTCACACTTTTACCTCTGAACATATGTTATAAATTATATACCCCAGGATCGTATGTTTTACATAGATTTTTACTTATGCACCTCAGTGGTCAAAATAGCCTGGACATGCAAACGTAACACCAATCAGTCAATTTGTCTTCATGTTAAATCTGATCTGGTAAAAGAACAATAAACAGTTTGTTTCACCTCATTCTCCTGATTTAGTTTTAATTGTGAAAGCCTGCTGTCAGCCCTCCCTCCACTGGGCTTAGTGGGGAGTTAATCGATTTGTTGACTCCACCATAACACTGAGGGGAACCTCATATTTAACAGAACACTGAGCAGCTATCGGAGCATGAACCATTATGTACACATCCTGCAGAGAGGGCCGTCAGATCTTCATGCAATTTAAAAGGAAATATGCTTATGGATACACAGACTGTTTTCTCTAGAAAATGTTGTATTAATGATTTAGAGCTCAATACTAATCAATGCCAAGCTAAGGGCATACGCTGTTCTGAGGGCTTGTACAACTAGTTGTGGACAAATCAGGATTAATAGCTGCCAGTGCTCTCATTACGGAGTCATTTCACCTTTGCTTTTGACCTTTTAACAGCATTAAATATAACACAGAAGAAACCAACTTAAAAAAGCAGACTAGCTGTCCTGTGAGGCTCATTACACACCAAAGAAGAAACATTTTGAAGGGATGAAGAGCTGCTGGATTCTCAGTTGATTCGCACTAATGGGACCTGGGATGGTGCCGAAGAGGAAGCCATGTTGTTAATTAAATCAAAAAGGCTTACACTCTGTATGGTGGCGAAAGCTTATCAAGCTGAGCTGAACATTGTCAGACTCTTATTTGTTTAATCCGTACAAGAATCAAAGTGTGAAAACAACAAGTTGTGATTTAGCAGGGAGTTAAATGTCGGATTATTTCTGCTCATTTTAATGCAAGGATCTGTTTTGTACAGAGTAGAAGTGTCAACATTTCCACTGCAGTTTGGTTGCAGCTCCCTATGGTGTCCCTGCTTCAACCTCATAAAATCCAACATACTGTTGTCTTTTCTGTTGTCTTTTTCTGGTACCCATCTGTGTGGAGTAAGGAATCTCAAAGCAGTATAAAGGGGGGGTCTTCCTGTATTTTATGTCACACAGTGGCTGCACTCAATAAGTAATCATAACTTCTGTAATACAAAATGATTAACTCAGTGCCTCAAGCCATGAAAATATTAAACATGATGTCATGAAGTTTCTCTGGGATCACTCATCATTGAACTACAATGTAAATTCGGCCATCACAGGTCATCACAGAGAGCATGAGGAGATGGTTTAACAGTCCTCTCAAAGATGCAGTCATTAACCTGTATTCACTCTGTGTTGATTTTGTCAGATAACGTCTCCATTATAAAGTCATGATTTGATTACCACCGCAGCAGAGCAGCTTGAGCCACAATTAAATCACTTGATTATTCCTTCTTTGTCCAGTTGCGACAGCAGAGACAGTGAAATGTGTAATGTACTGGGATGTCTCTGTAACCTTCTCCAGGGTCTTATGAGAGTTCAGCCTTTTAACCTTTTCTTGTGCTGGATTTATATTTATTATTTCAGTTCTCCCCCGTGAGGTTTATTGTGAAAAACATAATGGAAAGGGTTTCGTGTGTGCCGCAGCACATTAAGATGTGTCACTTTTGAGAAACAGAATGTGTTTTTCTATCATAGCATCTCTTACAAGTGAAAATAACTTGCATACACCTCCTATACTTCACAATGTTTTTTTCCTGTTGTATTATTGCTGTTGATGTCAGTGCTATCTTTCCGTATTGTATGGGGAAAATGAATAAATAAAATGTTTAAAAATACCCTCTGTGGTTCTGCTCTGCTAAAATATCAGTCTTATAAAAGTCCTTCAACAGTCCTTTTAGTTCTAAACAAATCCAAATGGGGTTTGGAGAAGCACACTAGATCAGTAACCCCTGAAACTATGTGTGTTGAAAAGATCCAAATAAGTAATGAAGGTTTCCACATTTTCAGCTCTGAGTAAAGTGATTTTGAAGAGGTTTCAAGTCCGTTATTGTCTGAGGAAAAGAAAACGCAGGTAAACATAATCTCATGAAAACATGAAGGCTGCGTCTGACCTGAGTACAGCAGATGTCCTTCTGTTCATCTGTGCTCACTTATTTTAAATGCAGACTAAGCCAATCACGCAGCTGTTGTCACTGACATGTTTTTGTGCTGATTATGTCAATGTCTGGATTATAAAATAATGATTTACAACCACAAGCTGCAGGTAACTGAGATGCCTCATACATATTATCCAGCCCAGGAGTTTAATTTTTATAGATTCTACTTTTTCTTAAACAGGCCGGGGTTGGAAATTACCTGCAGACAGAAAAAACTGTGGTGTTGGGGTTAAGAGGTCTGCAGGGAAAACCTCCATGGAGGAGACAGAGGCCAAAGAAGTGAAGGTCATAAAACTATTTTAATGAGAATGAATTTGCGAGGAGACAAGCCAGACGATGTTCTGCCGTCAACATGACAATAGTTGAACTAATAGTTTCATTGCTGGGACTATAAACTGAAAATTGGAAGCCATAAAAGACCAAGAAGCGTTCAAACAACACATCCAGGTAAGAAAGATAGTACAGGGAACAACAGCCCTCAGAGGACATGGCTGCCATGAAGGCACGAACCACCCTGATGATGGCCCAGTTGGACAAGATGAGCATATTGTTCAGGAATGCCAATGCAAGGTCTGTTAAAACTGACAGAAGCAACATTAATACACAATTGTGGATAAACAAGGACAGAACAGCTAATGAGCACAGCTATTTTTTCTTATAAAAAAATAATTCAGTATTTTTTCTCTGACCCTGCTGTACTCATGAATGATTTCAAAACAAATTCACTGAATATGCACGAAAGGTCAAAACAAATTGTTAATAATGCGTGATTCAAAACCTGTTGATCGTTGGGAAATGTGTTTTCTCCTGATTTCAGTTAAGTTATGAAGAGCAAATACAAAATAAGATATAATCCACAGGAGGGAGGACGCCCTCATTAAAATGCACTTTAGCATTCCACACAGATGATAAAAATGATCCACAATAACACAAAAGAATATGAATTCCCCTCAGAGAAAATTGAAATTAGTGCCCTGGTGTAATTAATCTCGAAAATTTAACTTACATGTGAATATATTTTACATAATCAAAGCTTGGAAAATGCTGGGAAGAAGTCAATTTTGTTGCTAATACTCAAGTCCTAATACTCCGGTCATTGATGTTATAAAACATTATTTATTCTCCATTATAGTGGCCATATATTTGTAATATTTGTATCACAGTGAAATGTTTAATAATGTTTTAAACAATTGCAGTAATATTATGGGAGATACCTTTAAAGAAAATGTTTTATTCCATTTTTCTTTTCCTTTTGTTTTCAAAATGACCAGAAGCAGAGGTCCACACTTGTTTGGTATGAATGAGAGTCCACTGTTGGTATTATAGGAGTGTATGTGTGTGTGTGAGCACTGGGTCAGGCTCATTAGTTTGCAACAAGACAGGAAAACATAAAAAAATATGGAGAAACATATACTGTTTGAATGATCAGCCAAGCTTTAAAACTTCAGAAACCTTTCGTATGCCCTCAGTGCAGAGCAGCAGCTGTGTGAGGAGCTGATTCTGCAAGATGAAGTGTTGCTGATTTGAGTTTTTCACCCCATTTGTAAGGTCTATTAAAGCATACAAATGCTGAATGTGTTCTGACATTTCAATGATTGACTACCTTTTGTTATCATGAACCAGACTTTGTTTATCCAGCTTTACCTTATCACCACAGCACTGCCTGTAAAAGTCTGTTCATTCAATCACAAAAACACCCCGATGCTTGTGAAGCTGATGTGAAGGATTGCGTCCAAATTACAGAAAACCTCAAATATATGTTGTCTGACTGAGCATTCACTGAACTTTCACTTTATTAGAGTTCAGCCAAGATAAGTGGGCGGAAAGGAAAAACACTTTGGAATACTAATCGAGCTGTAGCATGGAATAACAATGCTGCGGGGAGACAGCCTGATTTTATGGTTTACTAAAAATGAAAAGATGAATCTCATCTCAACATCTAGATATTGATTTGGTATACCAGTCCACTGTAAAATAACACAAAATGAAGCTAAACATAACTTTGTGAATACTTTAATAAAATACTAAAAGAAACAGCCAGCCCAGCCACAGTCTGTTCACCCTGCTGCCAAGAGATAAAGCGGTATCCACTGCCGTATCACCATACTGTAACTATCATTGTAAAATTCTGGTTGTAATGATAATTAAATTGATCTTAAAGTTCATTTGGCGATAAACCAAAGACTATGTTTTTTCATCCACAAATTAAACTCAAACAGGGACAACATTTGTACCTGCTTCCTCATGAGTACTCAATTTGACGATTAGTGTAATTCCTTGCTCTCTGACATCAGGAGTGCTGCCAGAATTCTGACTCCAGCTGGGAAACAGCACCACATTACATCGATTCTGGCTCCCTTACATTTGTCATCTGATCCTTTAAAAACTGATTTTAAGATTTTATTGATTACTCATAGAGCCCTGAGAAGCCTCGCTCGAAGTCACTTTACAGATCTTATATTGGTCTATGTCCCTTCCTGCTACCTGAGATCCACAGATGCATCTTTCTTTGTTGTTCCAAAGTCTAAATAAATACAAAAAGCCAATCGAGCCTCTGCAGCTGGGGCTCCTACACTTTGGAATGACCTTCCTGAGGGTTACGGACTCGTCTTCTAAGTCACTTTTGAAAACCCACTTTTTAAAATTACTTTTCGGTGATTTTATTTACATCAGGATATTTTGTGTTATTCTCTTTGTATTTAATGTATTTAGTTTTTATGGCTTTTAGCTTGTTTTATGTCCTTTGTGTTTTATTTGCTTCTGTAAAGCACTTTGGAACTGGGTTTAGAAAAGGTTCTGTATAAATTAAGTTTATTATTTTAGCACCCCCTCTTTGATATTCACAAATCCAAACTTGATTCACTGCTTTGGACAGACAGTACATTCTAGCATCAAAGGATTAAATTCATGACGTCAACCACCTTTTTATTTCTCCCTTCGTGTAGATAAATGCTGCCCTTCGCAGAAAACCTGAGACCATCCAATACCGGCTTTCAAGATCATAAAACTGGTAACAACAAGGCCAAATGTTCTCTATCTGTCCATCAGCGGAAAGCACTCCACTCATGAGTCCTAAATGTGGCTTTCATTCAATTTTATGAAAAGAAACAGCAGGAGACTGAATATGTACACCTTCTAGAAGAGGATTTGTTTAGTTTGGTATATAAGAGCTTTTCCGATGAAATTCTCAGACTTATTAATGTGAAACAGTGAAACATGAAACAAGTTTTCCACTCCTGTTATTATTATTTTTTGTTTTCCATCCTTATCTTCTGTGGTGGATAATCATGCTCCAGGTTTTGAAGCTACAATTTATATGAGGCTTTGGGTGGTGTAAACAGTAGCATAATTTTGCTATATATTTGTTCACATTTTGGCAAACTGGAACCATTAAAAATGAAAGCCAAATAAGCTTTTAGCAGCTCTTGTTTGCAGTGTACCCATGGATGCACAGACTATCACTGGATCACTTTGATACATAAGAAAACTGAAAAACGTGATAATTCTTAGGCAAGTTCTGAATTATAAATAGCTCCTTTTTTTTTTACATTATTTCTAAATTGACTTATGATGTTTATTCACATGTCCTCAGTTCAGAAGTAGCAAAACATAATGTATTTAAAAACACTTGGCAGATTCATTACGTGCCTACATGAGCTATCTGTCAAAGCCACAGCTCCAACTGCACTCGCTGAGTGGGAACAATGAACTGGCCATGTACAATAACGATAAAAACTATCTGCCCCTCAAAGGTTAAATGTCAAGCCTGCGTGCAGTTTGTACAAAGTTACATGCTGTTCATCTTCTAACTACAGTTCTATATCGCAATGCTGCTCTGTGATATATTTAAATGTGTCGCTCACAGAGCCTGAAGTATTTATCTGTGACCTTTAGTTTCTGTGTCGTGTTTGCAGGAAACACAAGGGGATTAATTATAAACATTTAAACACGGCTATACTGTCAAGGCTAAACAGTAAACTCTTGGGCCTTGTCTTGTATTCATTATCAATCTGGAGTCACTGTGTTTAGTATTTTATTTGTGACAGAGCATGATGATGGGAAGATCCGCAGTGAAAATGGTTATCTGGCTAAGTCACAAAATACAAATTTCTGCACCTTTTGGAAAGGTTGATCATTATACTACAGTTACAGTGTTGTTACATTTATTAATTCTCTTAATGACAGAGAAACTCGACTGCTAATTACTTTTCTAAGATCACAACATATAAATCTGTCTGTCTAGTGTTATTGGAAATGAAATTATTCAGCCTTTCCTAAACCTGCTCCATGCTGTCCTTGCATCTGAAATGTAAAGAAAACACATGCAGCTAAAATGTTATGGTCTCTGCTTGGTTCCTTCAGCATCTCTGTAATGCACAGTAACATTTAGATATCAGCTCCAGGGCCAACACTTCCTCCAGTCATCTGGAGCTACAGGAAGATCTCTCACCTGGGTCACACAGCTCAGACATGAGTTGGTAATGAGAGACGCATTTGGAAACAAGTCTCTTCTACATCCAGATGCAAACATGCCACTTAAAAGCCACTCTGTCTGGCTGGAAAATCATCTTAAAACCTTCAAATATTTTACAGCCATTAAAACAATCAAAGCAAATGAAAGCACCATTGTGTAACATCATAAAACAATTATCCCACCAATTTGGTCTCAAATGGATATTTGTGCCTAATGCATTTTGTTTCTCAAAACATTAAGATTAAATCGACTTGCCAAAACAATAGCGCTAATTGGCAAAATGCTCACGATTGTCTAGAGCTATGTTTTAAACAGCACAACCATAAAACTTTTTCCTGCCTTCATCCGTCTTGCTTTAGCTGCTATCCAAAACTTTCAACCAGTTCAAATTACAACAACTTTGATATTGTTGGTGTTGGTCAATCTAATGCAAATGGTAACGGTGCAGTCAAGTCAGACAAACCCAATCAACAGCAGAGTATGAGGGGCATTTTTAACTGTGGTAAATGGATGATTTCAGTTCAGAAGTGCCAAACTGAAGTATACAATATATAGCTTTGAAAAACAACAGGGCAATCCAGGCACTCGAAATGTAAGAAAATGTGTCGGACGAGGACAATGAGTTATTCATGATTCAGCCATTATAATAAAGGATTTTTTATATTTCCTTCCTCATTTGACACTCTTTCTTACACGTGGAGAGCCTGGATTGCCTTGTTGTTTTTGAAGTAATCTTTTTCCTTTCTTCCAAGAACACCAGATGCAATTGTCATGCCACCACGACGGCGACAGCCATAGCCGGAGGCATTATGTTTTCAGTCCGTCTATACATCCGTACATCAGACTGTCTGTTTGTACTTGTGAACACCTTGAGGGAAATGTCCAATTGGACTCGAGGATGAACTGATTATAATTTGGTGGCCAAAGGTTGGAGGTTAATGGTCACTGTGACCTCACAAAACACATTTTTGGCCATAACTCAATAATTTTTATTACAATAAAAATTTGACATACAAATGTTGTAAGTTATAAGTTACATTTGATATTCAAAAGGTCTGAGGTTCAACATACTGTGAGATCATAATAATCTGCAAAAAATGTTCTGGCCATTATTCAACGCTACAGCTCAGGAACAGCAGCCTGACTGGTGCACAGAAGCATACAGCCACGATGCAGTAATTATAGTTTATCTATATTGTAATTACATAGAGCAATCGGGCATCTCTTTTCCTATTCAAATAATTTAATTAATTAAAGATAAATCAATCTAATTTTCACAAACGTATACAGGAAAATGCAGTCTTTAAAGTGAGTATCAAACCATGCAGTTTCTGCACTGGTCATGTGGGCACTTTGTCAGTCGATGCAGGCTGAGAGAGAGTGCCTGGTCAATATGACAGGCAATGAACCAGTGTTTTTTGGGATTTGGCACATCGATGGCTCTCCAACGTGATGACAATAACTACAGAAAAGCGGCAGAAGAGAGACAGAATGAGAAAACAGTACACAACCTGGCAGAAGAAGAGGACACAAACAATGCAGATTTATCTGGTCTGTGCTGTCTGCCTTCTGATAAGAGTGTGCTAATGGTATTATGGCTCCCTCTTATTACCAACTCAACAAGACAAATGCTGGGGCTGATGCACAGTCAGTGACAAGCCAAAGAGCCATGCATCATAATTGCCTTGTCACACAACAAATAACAGTTATTAGCAGTTGGAAAGGAGTGGCTCCAGGATGTGTTGGACATAATCGTTTGGTTTACTCGTCAACTGCCGAGCTCTGTCTCAGGAAATGCAAAGATAAAAAGACGCTTTTATTCTCAGAACAGCAATTTAATTTACATTTCCGACATCACAAACAATCAAATCAACAGTAAGGCTTTAATTGTTTTACTTTAATAATGAGCACAAATACTGTAGACAAAATAGTTTGTTTTAGAACTATAGCGGCCCAATAGTCAGGGCAGTACCCATGATTTTAGAACAAGTGTCAGGTCCTGTCCATGGTTTGACAGGTTTTCCTCAAAATTTGGCTTTTTGGCCTTTTGTACACACGAAAACTGTATTTTAGGTCACTGAAAAACCTTTGCAAAACTCCTTCCAGGGGGAAGGTAATAATACGTTTTCAGTGTTCACATCTGGACAGGCAGAATTTCTGGAAACGATGATGCCGATTGCCCACGTTTGCTTCCTTATCAAATAGGTCGCCTCCTAATTGAGTCTTATCAGTGTTGAATTATTTAGAATTATTGTCAGGGTCAGGGTTGCCTCCAAATAGGTTTTTGTTATTTCTGGATATTAATCCACAATGTCCAGAACCTTGGTGCCAGGAAAGGACAGCATATGAGCTTCCTTCATTCTGACCTTCTTCACAATCGATTCTCCCCTGATGAGGGTTGACGGAGGAGCTGGCTGATGGAGACCAAGGGGGCCATCACACTCAACTCCCTGCAATGCGAAGGACCTGGTCTCCTAGGATTAGGAGGATTTGGCGAGCGGACAGACAGTGGCAGGGGCACGGGGTCACGGCCGAGTGATGCCGGTGATGAGGAATTAGGATGGGAGTCTCCAGACAGTGGAGAAAATCCTGCTCATCTAGGTTATTAGTTCGAGAGCATTAGGAGGAGGGGAGGATGGGGGGAGGGGGACTTTTTCCCCTTGCTTTTCTATGGACTACAGACCGGGGCATCTGCCATGGAGTAGAGCAGAACGGTTTCTTTGGTTTTGCTCATGGGTGAAGGAAAAGGTCCTCATCTGGGGGGCATCTGGGATGGTGTAATCCAGCTCTGCTTCAGCTAGGGTGGTGGCAGTGGCACCAACTGTGTTCAGTTCTGTGTTTTAGTTAGTTTCTAAGGAGAAACTAATTAAATTATTAATTATAGAAGATAAACTAAAGATAAACGCTTCCAGAAATTGAAACCCCAAAATTTTGAGTCAAGCCCAAAATTCTAAGTCAAACAAACTGAAGACACAGCCTCGGTACTACAGCCCTGCCAATATTAAAAAATTCACTTTCAGTTTGCAATATACATGTATCTGGAGGTGGGGAAAAAGGTAATAATTAACTTGGAACATTCAGTATCCAATAAGGCCTAGGTCTGTTAATTTCTGTCATGACACGACCTCATCTGAACCTCATATTGTATCTTTCTCCAAGACTCCAGACTTCCCGTAAAGTTTTAATGTTTAGATCTGTGTTTTGAGGAGGCAGCAGATTCATATTCGCTTTGTGCTGCTGCTCATAAACAACCCCTAAGTTTGTTTACCAGTGTGTCAGGGGGTATCGTCATCTTGGAATGAGGGAACATCAAAAGGGAGGAGTGTTTGTACCTGAGGTGCAATGCTTTCTGTCTGTAAAATGGATGTTACATCACCACGCGGAGCAGCCATCAGATTAATTGACGAGACTCTGCATGCAACAGACTCGACTCCGTGTTTTACACTGTTGTTCGAAACAGATTGTGGACTTGAAGGATACTTTTGGATTCTTTTAAAATAAATCCATCCAAAAAACAGATGCCGTGTATGAGTTTGTGCTACTTACTTATACCAGATTCCTGTCAGCCCTTCCAATAAGCTAATGGGATGGAGTTTTTATTATAATTGTTCCAGACTGTAGATGATGGCAGATGGCAATTATCGGGGACAATATATTTTGGTGTTTAAAAACTATGCTGCCACCGCCTTCCTGTTAATGATGCAGTTTCTCTGTGGCTTATGTTTTTAGAGTTTTTGTGTCCGTCTCTTTTGGCACATCTCATTATTATAATGAAACCAATACAACCACATTTAGGTTATTCCAATATCTGTTCTCTTCTTTTGCATTGTATCTGTTCATAAAACAAAGTATTCTGCAAATTTGGAAAACTTTACCTGATGATATCATAGGATGAAAAGTCACGGGATGACAAGTTATTACAATTTGCCATTAGAGGGACACGAATGTAGAAACAATTTCATAGCAATCTATCAATCAGTAGTTGTTCAGATCTTTCACTGAAAACCAAGGGTGTCAACATCACAGTGGTGTTGGGTGAGTGATTGACATCAAAACACCACTTCATGTTTTTGTCTGTAACAATTAGAACCAGTAGTACCAGAACAAATATGCGTCAGATTTATCAATTACCTGAAGACCTGCATATTGTTACACTCTGAATTCACTTTTTCTCTCTCTCTCTCTCTATCTCTCTCTCTCTCTCTCTGTAGCACCAATGAAGGATAAAGTCCACAGACAGCACTTTAAAACACTTCAAACTGTTTGTATGATGTGAATTAACAGTATCTATATTTATTGATTAAACCCCCAGTGCAATGCTTTTCTGTTTCCACTACAGGCTGGTTTTAAAGGTCCAAATTGTAAGACAGTTGATGTTGAGTCTCATTACCAATGGTACACCAAGCTGTATTTGACGATCTGTCCATGGTGTGCCCTGCCACTTATCCAATATTAGCTGAAAATGGTTACATCCCTCTGCAACCCTGCAAAGGATAAGTGGTCACAGATAATGGATGGAATCAGACTCAACAATCTCCTGTCTGTCTTTCTCCAGAGTTACATAGTGTTGTTTCAAGAAAGAAACAGTTTGGTGGCTGTCATCGGTGGTGAGAAGAAACAGCACAGTAATAGCACTCCTCGGCCAACTACCTGCTATGTGTATTTTGGTTTACTTTTAAATATTGATCAAGCAAGCCATGTACTAAATCCCAGGATTATTTTATCCTCAAAAAACACCATGGTAACACCAAGGTTGGGAACCTTTAAATTTCATGCTCCACAGGAGTAGAACAACAGAAATAGCAAGGCTGGACAAGTTGATCCCTTTAGCACGGCTGGAGCTTCTGAGTGAAATTGTTTGTTTTTTTAACTTTGGTGTGGTTTGTTTATGTTTTTGTATTGCATTTTAAATGTGCTATCATATTTTTTGCTTTTTATGTCCATATGCACAAAGTACCCATTAAAATATAAGAGGGAAAAAAAACTATTTCATTAAAAAACAGAATGACCATATCAATAAACACATGCTAAAATATGGCTAAAAGTCATAATTCATCATCAGATATGATAATATTACACAATATACATTAAAAATGTGTGTTTAATGGTGACACATGCTGCTGAATGGCATTCAGCTTTTCTGACATGAATCGCCTGACTGCCGTCTCTTGTAATTGAGACTTAATCATTCTAAAAAAGTCGATTATTTACTCACGCAGAGCCATGTGAGCTTCTGTCTGAATCGATGTTGTGGTGCACGTCTTGATATTAATATTAATAACGTCTCGCAGAGAGTGAGTACAGTCATCACAAATTCATCAAGGGGACCTAACAAGCTGAGCTTTGGTTCCCTCCAGCCTTTTGTTGCTGACATTTCCTCTCTGAGGGAGAGCTAAACCAGGTCAGCTCACAGCAATTTCCTGAAAATACATGACACCACAGGGATGCAGATAGACGTACTCTACCTAATGGGCGAGGGTAGTGAGCAGCATTTTTATTGGTCTATAAATTCACCACAATGAACAAACAGGGAGACATTTCCAACCAATGAAGAGTTATCTATTTGTAGGTGTATTATTCAGGTGTAGAACAGGTTTGCACTGCAAGTCTGGACAGAACCGGTAAGTACATGTAGCACTTTTACAAGGTAAAAAAAAGAAAGACAAAAAGATACATGGTGATGTGCACTTGTACATTTAAGATGATGGAAGAATGTTGTCCTCCTACTGCAGAATATTTTCAGACAAGCAAACAAACAAGAGACAAAAGCTCCAAGTCAGTCTTTTGTTTGCCACTTTTTCATGTTCGAAAGATGAATCCAAGACATCAATCTGTGCTGGCCCGCTTCCCGCTGAGAAGCCTGATGATATTTTTACCCTTGTAACAAGAACTTTTTGCTCGCAATTAACATTTCAATGAGTCAGGAGAGTGTAATCTGTTGAGTGCACACTGTAGTCATTGATTGTATCTAAAAGCTAAAGGTCAGGTTGATGGTAACTTTTAGCCGTATTGTAAAAATCATTTCAAAGCGAGTTCGTAAGTCGTTCTCTGTTTTGGTTTATTATTTATACTAAATGTCACAAGATATTGGAGCATGAGGAACAACGTGACAACTGACATTCACAAGGTCAGTCAGGTAGGGTTTCCAAAACCTGAGTGGCTCAACATGAGGCACAATTGTCAAAGCACTCCCATTCAAAATGTGGTCATTCAGTGAGATCTAACAACAACTTTCTGGCCCCAGTGGTCACCTTATTTGGTATAGTAGAAGCTCAGAACCATAATAACCTCTGGACCTAATGTTTATTGCTCTTTATGCAAGCTCCCAAACAGTAGGGCATATTTGTTCCTCATTACGAGATTAAAAGTTAAAGTCCCAGTTGTTTTTCTGCTTTCATTTGTCAGTAATGTGAGGTGTTCCACTTCATATTTTTCCCCAAATGATGCTACAACAAAACTCAGCGCTCTCGCCATAATTTTCCCATTGAAATCTTGCAACCTCTCATTTTTATAGTATACTTTTAATGTGGAAAAAAAACAAAAAACATCATCAAAGTGTTTTTCCTGTTTGAGAAAGAGAAGCTCAGCAGCAGAGTGGTGAGTAACAGGACCCTTGTTGTTACACTGATGCGATAATGAACCCCCAGTGTGAAATAACAGCTTTTATATGAGAATGGACATTATGCTTAAACTCCTGACCCTGTAGCCATGGCAATTATCTAAACCAAACTAATTTGAGTCATCAAGTTACTCTGCAACACATTTAGTAACAAGAATCAGAGAGGCACAGAGGAGCCTGTATTTCTTTCATGTGACTGGGCGGGCTATTTTCTGAGACCAGCTTTGCCAGGGACACAACTGCACAGCAACCTTCTACTACACCTCAGTAGCATTCATAACCCGTTCAAAAATCTAATTAAATTTTGGAATTCTGCTGACAAGAATCCTCTTATTAAAAAAAAATAAAAAAAATAAAAATGAAAAAAGTTTTTCCTTGATTTTGCAAATTAACAAGATACAAGCTGTTTAATCTCAAAGGACCTTAACTAACTTCAAAAAGACGTGGCATGCGAAACAAAATAAGTAAATCTGTTTAAACAACATAGACAATGGAGCATTAAATGACCCAGACCCAGAGGATAAATTCATGGCGCATACATAAGCTCACAGGCAGCATGAGACTGGAAACCTCAAGGAATCACCACAACATGTCATATTGTGCTTCTGTAGATGATGCAGGACCCATAACTTATACTCAGTAATATCATTTTAATTGGGAGTGCATGACACTAGTGATAACTTCATTGACTTGCTACATCATTTATTTAATCTTTTAAAGCATTCACTTCCTCCAACATACCTCTGCATCACCAAGGGCACAGAGACTCTCCCTTTTCTCTCTACCACAAATTCTGCAGAGTCAGCTCCAAGTTTTTGTTCCTCATAATTCTCACTTTACTGCAAGCTGTGACCTTGAATACATCTTGTATGATTATATATCTCTTCCTCATTGACTTCCACGAGAAGATGTCATGAGGGTCATTTTTCAAGGAATTACTGACATGGCAGCATTTTTTTTTTATTGTATGGAGAATAATAGTATTTGTGTATCCAACCTAGGATGATTTGTTTCCACTAAGAGTTTCTTTTTCTTTTTTTTCCTCTTGCAAACCCTCATTCTTACTGTTGATGCTCATTATTCTTCATTGTTCAACCTTTTCAAAGAATAAATTCGACTTTTTGTTGAATTTACTGATGTGAATTTATGTTCTTTGGAGCCCCAAATTACTCACAAAGAAAGAAGCAATTATCAGCATTATAAGACTGCAAATTGACTGCACCAGGGTTCGACTGACAAGTTTCACACCAGCCCGAACGAACAGGAAAATGCAACAGGGTTCTTTAAAAACAGGTTGGATGTGAAAGCAGCCGTAAAATTTGATAAAAACCAAAAATGTCAACCTCATGGTGCTCGAGGAAAAGACAAAAGATTACCAAAATAATGAGAAAACATCAAGGGCTATGGGAAACAGACAGGTCACAAATTAAAGGAAAAACAACATAAGCTTCAGCAATGATTCTCCAAATCTCTACTGGAGGGAAAAACACCATTCTTCCAAAAGATATTTGATGATGTTGTTTGAGAGTGCTATCGAACATGTCGGTCCTAAATCTCCCATGTGTGTTCAATAGGGACTGAGACCTTGCCATGGCATATGATTCACATCATGTTCACGCGCAATGAACCACTCAGAGAGCCCTCATGCTCTATGGATTGGGGAATTGTCATCCTAGAAGAGACCACTTACATCAGGACAGAAATAGTTCATCGTAGAACGAAGGTGATGACTCAGAACAACTTTATACTTCATTAATCTGCAGTGACCCTTCGCTCAAAAAGGGACAAGTGGACCAAACCAAGCCAGCAAAATGTCCCCAAGCAGCAACAGAGCTACCGTTCGTTCTATTTCTCTGCTCATATATTCAGGAATTGCTTATAATTTGTCACCTGTCTGTACCCAATTTTGTTACAATCAGTCAAGATCATGAGATATTCGGCTGAAAAATTGATGAGGATTACCAGAGTCATTACACTTCAACATCTGTGGCAGTCTATCTACAATTCACTCTAAATGACAAATGCCAACTTGATGGTGGCTGTGGACGAAGTCAGGGGATAAAAAGAGTTGATAGAACTCATCCTCTGGGGACCCTGAATATTTGTACTTAATTCAATAATAAATAGTTGTCGATTTATTTCAGTCCGGACCATAAATGTGGGCCGACTAGCCGACCCATATTGCCATCCCATTACATTAAAATGCAGATGTATCCGACTATATGAAGTTTTTTATTCACTGCATCAGATGGTAATTGGATGGAAATTGTAACAGCGAAACTCATAACATAACTGACTACAACAGTTTAAATCTGGGTCATACAGTCATTTGCAAGGTTGTTTGTGTGTAAACAACATTAGCTCCAACCTTCAATCTGATGAGTTTCTGTTTTGGGTTGACGCAAATGCAGAAAATATGTCAAAAAAATCTGTCTGGTTTTGGGAAAGTGCTTAGATGTTTACGAGGAAAAATCGTGGCAAATAATGTGTGTACTACAGTGATTTTGACTCAGTGAGAGACGCCAGAGGATGGTTCATCACTCATGGAAATCGCCTCCTGCTCCCGATGTGCAGCCAGCTCATCAAACACTCAAGCCAGTGATGAGTTCTCATTTTAGAAACAGACGTCTCACCTTCTCTCCCTCACACACACACACACACCAACATGAACAAAATGCCACAAATGACTCCTGTCTAGAGAGACGGAGGCTGGAAAGTCTACAACCCAAGCACTAATGAAAAACAAATCCCTACTGAATCCCTTCTGAAAGGAATGCAAGCCAAATATGCATCATTCATTCCTGACTGCAAATCCCCTTTTGGCATTTTACCATCCCATTGTTTCCAACCATACCTGTGCATGTTTTTCCCCTCAAATGCACTCTCAAATCCTGCTGTAATGCCAAAATGTGAGCAGGGTGACACGACAGATTCCTGGATATTTAAAGGCTTCTAAAAAGTAATAAACAAAATTATTAGAATCCCACTTTAGTGTTTGGTTTCACCGTCTGTCAAAGTTTGAAAATAATAATTTCTCCGAGTGAGTTCCGATTGTAGTTCATAAGCAGACCTTTAGAAAGCTGCCTTAATATCATTCTCGCAGCCCTGCAGTCACTGGGGGGGAGAGGGTTGAAACAGACTTGGAATGCGACAGTCATACTAAGTAGCAGGTAAAAAGCCGTGGGGCCGAGCAGGTGCAGCTATTGGAAACATGCATCATAATAACAGAGTTGCTGTGTTCCCGCAGCACTGTAACAATCACACCACCAGGAGAGACAAAGTGAGAAAGAGACTGTGTGAATCACAGAGATCGGCCATTAATCTGGACTGAGGTTTTTTTTCTAAGTAATTCCTGCCTCCAGGAAACTAAAACCAGCAAAGTGAATCTGAGTCCAGCAGCTCAGGGTGTGATTTCGGAAAACTGGTCAAGTAAGTGAGCAGCTAATTAATTGTTGTGCCATGTTAAATGAATTTGTTGTATTCAATCTGAATAATTCAGAGGTTCTGGAGTAATGGTTGGACTCTTTTAAGGCCTGGAAACACAGAGGTAAATTTATAAAAGAGAGGAACCATTCATTCTCAAACGGTGGTTATTTACTGTAACAGCTCAAAGGCATTAATTTGAAACAGGCTTTTAATCCTGTTTTTACCTGTTTCATATGTATACCTCATATTTTAGTGGGTATCCGATTTTTAATGTGCTAGAAATTCTTCTTGCTGTGCTCCAGGGTTCATCCATGTTTACCAGCTGAATTCAGGTCAGGTCAGTAACAATTTGTCAGACATAGTGTAGGTGCTAACCTACCCTGAGATTTTAATGTGAAACGTCTGCAGACAATGCTTCAAAAGTTTAATTGATGGTAGCTTGACAGCAACCGAAAGAAAGGAGAAGCAAATGGCAAGTATATAGTTGTAATAATGGAATTTAGAGCTGACAGAATTACTATTTTGATAGTAATGAGATTAGTGCTGTGAAAATATACAACATGCTGAATGACTCATGTGAACAATTACAGTAGAACCTTCTTCAACATTGTTCATTTCTTAGTGCAGGCCACGACCCCTTAAAACTAAATATCGGCTTGTGTTTGGCAACATGTATATAGCCGTGACACAACATGGCAGGTCAGCGCTTGCAGATGGTCATTAATCCCAAAGACTTCCAAACTTCTGCCACTGAAAAAAAATATTTGGGTAAAACACAATTTCATATTGCATAGTTCACTGATGGAGCTTTGTGAAATACTGATAAATTGGATCAAGAGAGGAATATGATGAAGAGATAGAATAAATTAATATGAATTTAGTTGTACAGCAGTGTAATTTGGGGTTACCCATTAGGGAGGAGTAAATGGTGAGAATCCTCATATTATCCCATCGCCTCCCTCTCCATTTCTGCCCCCCTGTCGGTGTTGTTCAAAAGCCTCCTCCTTTTGAAAATTGGGTTTCTGTGTCTCCTTTGAAGAGAAGAAAAAGGCATTCCAGCACTGAGCTCCCTTTTGAAGAGGTCTCTGTAGCTATTGTACAAGCTCGGCTTTTTCCATGCTTCATACTTGTTGGACTGATGGTGCAACTTTCCCTCTCTTACACAGGAAAATCAGGAGGTTACAGGAGATGGTCTGACAGTTTTGTATTGTACACACCACTAATAATGGGAGGTAGATGTGGGTCACAAATACACAGTTAATGTCCATGTGTCTAGTTTTACATGCATCCCTTTTATTTCTGGTCATTGTAGAGCAGATGAAGTAAGAGGAGAGGAGGCCTTTACTTGCATTTCACCTCAGTGTATGCATAACGGTGACCTACTTGTACAGATACTACCATCGCATTTGCAAATGTGTTAATGGAGAGTAAACAGAGAGATGTCAGTCCATGAATAATGCATGAAGACATGGAGGATATAGATGGCATATAGACCTACATACCTGTATTTTTAGAAAGCAAAGGGGACTGGGCATAATGCATGAATATATCTGAGAAGGAGACTGTTTTCTATGATTTTGCTTCCCTTTAAAAGGCAACTAATCCCCTGAATACAATTGCTTATGTCCTGTAATTAACCTGAGGCTTTCTTAGAGTGCAACTGTTTATCACTCCTAGAGAGGCCCAAGCAACGACTTGGAAAATGAGTTGCATTCTCATCCCACACAGCCTTAAGCAAAACATTAGCAACTATAACATTATCTCACTGTCTATGGCCTCTCTCATTATCTGGGTTTAGTAATGCTTGGTCTCACAGCATGTGCAGCTTTGCATACAGCTGCACAGTATTTTGTAATTCCACAGGGTAACTAAACATTGGACTTTATGGGAAAAAAGTGATTCTCTTTATATACAAGTAGTCCAACTATTGCTGCAGCAGAAAGTCTGTTTTGTTCAGAACCTAACCTCGACTAATCAAAAGGCAACACTTTCTTTATTTTGCTTTAATAAAAATTTAATTCCAGTGAAAAGGGGTACCAATACTGCCAAGTTTCTAAACAGACTTTGTATAGTTGACATGTGCTTTCATATTTTTTCTATCACTGTATAAAATATTTGATATAAAATGTGACTTTGGCTACATTATTTTGATGGTGATATGGCGAGGTGCATATTTCTTTTACTTTTGTTTTTCCATAGTCCTTTTAAAAATGTGTTTTGATATAAATATATATACACACAAACACACACACGTACATAAATAACTTTCCTATTTGAAAGAGAATTTTGGTTTTTGGTTCTCATTTCAAACATGTCAAATACTGATACTTGGGGATTTTAGGTCTGGCTGGCTGCCATCCTAAAGTTTAAAAGTTTTTGACAAGTTGGAGAATCAACTTTTCATACAAAGCTTTAATTCCCTTAAAGCTAAAATATTTCCTTTGGACTTGACCCATTTCTTGTGTATATAAAGCTTAAAATGAAAAATGCTGTACTTGTTATTAGGGATTACAGGTATTGTATGATTTTGACAGTTGATTTGATGATCTGCTGCATGTAATTATGCAAACACCTCCAGTGAGCTGCATGTTGACTATGAAGCATTGTTTGCATTTGAGTGTTATGTCTTGAAGAAAGGTCTTTGTGAACAAAACAACAACTTTCTTCTATCACTTTTAAATCTATCAATGCGGTGATGACAAGTGTTTGCAGAAGTTTACTCTTTTCACTGGAATCAGAACCTAACCTTACCCAAACATTATTTTTCTTTTTGGCAATTTAACATTTGCAGCGTATTACTGTACACTTGCCAGAAAACAGAGTCAACAATATTTTTCAAACACATCACAGGCACTTAAGATTCCTGTCAAGAGAGGCGCATAAACGCTCAAGTTATGTGGAATGTACTAGCTTGGTGTTTTCATTTTGCAAAGTAAAGGGAACTCAAAAGAAAATACAAATATTTTTAATTAAATACACAACACTTGAGCATGATCAAAGCAGCTTATATAAATCTTACTTTAGACATATTTACTGCTAAAATGCTGGAGTCCTCCAGTCTGTCGCCGACCACATGCAGTCAGATATCTGAGCTTGTGTTAATTAGTTCATAATACTTTTGTTAATTAAATCATTGAGGCGTTTAGATTTTATGGCTATGGAGGTGGGAATGAAGCACAGATGACGTGTCATTTAATTTTCTTGTCTCTCCAGGACCACAAGTGTTTTTGACCCTGTTTGACATGCACATGTCCACAAACGCCCAAACAAGAATGAGCTGACGAGTGATTGTGAATTGCTCTCCGATGACAGGGTCACAGCCAATCAAGAGAGCTATTTTCTTGTCTAAATTTTGTGCCGTCAATCAAGCCGTCAAGCTCTCGAAGAATCGGCTTTCACTGAATGGCAAGTAATTGAGGACGCCGTCGTGGAAGTGCTCATTTACTGCAAACATGAAAAGGTCAGCCATTGCAGCCATAATCTTTACCATGGTAACTGAGGAAAATGAGTATTGACGTTGAACGGTGTAGAGAAACATAAACAGAATTTACATTAGTCTGAATGGTTTCACAGAAGGAAATGCAGTCAGTCACCATAGCAAACAATAGTGCTTCTATGTGACATTACAATCCATAACCCAACATTCAGGAACCAAGTCCACTCACATTTGTTTGGGTAACATTTATAAATTGTACAGTTGTTCCATTGCAAAGGTCAATGGTGACAAATGACAACGTTCTCAGTCATTTACCTCATTTAATTCTGTCCATCCTTGGTCTGACAGGAAAGATGATGTCAGCAGTCTTTTAATAGCCACACTAACAGCCACATTGAAATATTTCAATGACTTTGGATGTTTCCTGGAGTATGAAGCCTACTAACATTGGTGATCCCCTGACCATTTTCTGTAGCACCACCATTAGGGTTTTTTCTTAGTAAAATCTCTCAACAGCTATTGAATTGTTCTTTAATTTAGAAAATCTGTAAAACTAATGTAATTCCCAAAAAAAGCAGCATGGACTGTACTTTGTGTTTAGTGCTAATCAGCTAATATTAGCATGCTACGAAGCTTAACATTTAGAAAAAGGTGTGTGTCAAACCTAAAATCCAGTACAGTTCAAAATTTTGAAGATGCCAGCCACAAAGGCTTTGGAGTTTTGGCACCTTTGAATGGCCTTCGATGCCTTTTAGGTTGTAGAAAATCGTCTTCACCAATAGCATTATTTTGAGCAAATGACTTGCAAAAATAATGTTTTCATACATGGTGAACAAAACGTGTACAAAAGATTCAACCAGAGTTTAATCATCATGCAGCATTTTGTTCTCCATGAACAGAAGATTACTTTTTGTTAAAACGGTTCAACCAGAGTTGAACTATTGTTGCTGAAAGAGCCATTGAAAGAGCAGAAACAGACAGAAATATCCATGAGCAACCGTCAAAAAAGATGATAAACTAGCAGTCACTGGTAGAAGAAGTTGGAAACTTTCAGATTCAGAACAGAAACAGGTCCCCGTTTCAGTGTCAAGTGCATGAAAATGTCTATAACAAGCTGGAATTAACAACTGTGTTGGTTTAGAAAAACTTGTGTCCGCAGTATTGAACTGGATCACATAATATGCTTGTCCTCATATATATTTTTAATCCTAATCATTTGGTAAACTAGCACCATTACAAGTATGCTTAAATGGCTATTAGCAGTTCCTGTTTGCAATGTACCCATCAATGTACAGGCAGTTCACATTGGATCACTTCGAAACAGAAGATAACCTAATAATGTGATCGTTCTCAGGCATGTTCTGAAAGTTTTATTTTTAAGCAGGTTTGACTGAGTTATGTTTCTGATCCGAGGAGCACGATTTTGATTCATATTCATCCCGTGCAGTCTGCTTGCAGCATCTCTGCCTCTGCAGCTCCCCTTTAAGTTTCCTGTGCCCCCCTGAAGACCTTGGCTTTCTCTTCTGCCTTTGTCCTTTGGGATTTCAATGTCTTTTACAGACAGACATCTTTATAATCTTCCATGGGTAAAATGATAGACAGAGCAAGAGAAAAATGATGTGCCTTATGCTATTTTCATGTTGGCCTTGTAAATGATTTCTCTTTCACAACTGTCCAACGCAGCCTTAAAAAATGAAGACATGCATAAGTTGCAGGTGTCCTGCAGAGAAGAAAATGTTTGCTTTTCACCAACCTCTCACTGCTGCTGCATAAGCAGGACAGATTTCACTTACAAATTTCATCCACTTCAGTCACACTACAGACCCGTCCATGCTCTCAGCATGATAGCTCCTTCACATAGCTTAACATCTTTATCTCTTCCGGCTCTGGAATTATGCATGAATCGTTAAACTAAATTTCCCAGCTACGTTGTTCTTCTGTGTGTAATTCAACAGAAAATCCAAAGCTGCGCAATCTAAACAAAACCCGCTTTGAAAGGCTTGGCTATTGTTCTGAGCAGCATGCGTTTTTCTAAGAGTCACGAGCAAATAGTTGAGAAGGAATTTAAATTTGTATTTCAATGCAGTAATGGAGCAAGGCAGCCTTATGGAGGACAAATGAACCATGCTGTGCACATGCATTGTGCTATGAGCCAGCTACGAATTATTTATTTTCTCTTAGGACTGAGAAAATTCCCTAATTTGATCATGTTTTTTCATGGATCTTTGTTATTTCCTCATCAGAATGAATTGGATTGGGAGACGGATTAGGACAGCATTGCCTGTTTGCAGCCAAGCCCCTCTGCTGCACAGCAGTGGATGGAAATGTGTTGAGGAGTCCAATACAAATGAAAATCTGCATATGATTCAAACAAACAAGTGCATCATCCTCAGAATGCTAGCAACATCTCTGTCAACTCCTCATTTCTCTTCCGTGTGAACTTTGCACCACAAATTATGCTTCATTCGATTCAACTCTTTTCAGCGACAGTGAAATGCATCTGACAGCCGGCATAATGGCAGACCGCCTTACAGCGCCACTAATGATGGGGTTTCTCTTCAAAGCGTTCAGACGGATGTAGGTGACGTATTGTCGTTCACTGGGTACTTGGGAATTGTTTATTGGAGTGACTCAGAGGCTTTAAAGGGCTAAGACATTGCATTAGATTGATGGATGCTATATACAAACAAAACACTGGCAATTTCAGCATCCGAAATGTCTTTGAATGAGTAAATCAACCTTCTACTGTTTCACCAGCAGCGGGCTGAACAAAACTCCAGACAGCTCGGTTGTCCTTTTATGTATTTTTTATGTATATTGTCAGTGGAAAATACAGCAATATAGTCTGTACATTTTTGTTTTACACCACCTAAATCAATAGCTCAGATACAGTATAATGCTGTGCTCCCAGCTGAACCACCAAGTTTGAACAGGGCAACCATATTACCAACTGATTACATTTATATAGTAACAATTTGTTTTGCCAATTATTTGACGAATGACAAGAAGCAGGATTTTTCTGTTCGCTTCCACACCATTTACTTGAATGTAAAGTTATTGCAGAGCATAAATAAAGCTCTTCAAGCAATTAAGCTTCATACTGTACCTCATTAGTTTAGCTTGGTCGCTAGTGAAAAGAGGTATTTTTACTATAGACTCTTGTGCTGTGACTGTCAGCAAACCACGTTTTTACTCTAATAGAAGTAAAACTCTAAAACATAATGTTACAGTCATCATAGTGATTTAAAAGGCCATCCATTTTCCTATTAATCCAGTCCAAGATGTTACATGGTGGCAGCATTGTTACTTTTCTGCAGGCTGGTGTTAGTTTGTTTCTCTCAACTGTGCCATGGTTCTTAACTTCCTCAGTGTACCAAGCCAGCTAACTTTGTTTCTAGCTTCTGAGGCTGACCCCAGCTGTGGCCAACCATATTGATTCCTGTGTCAATGAATAGATATATAGCACACGAATACAGATATTATCTAGAGCTACAAAAAGGGCCGTTGTGATATTCAAAAGACTTACCAGAATGGTGTTAGCTCAGTATTTTTCTGCAAAACCATGGATAAGTCAAAACTTAACATTTCTTTATGTTACTACTTTAAGTTTGTTAAGGTTCAGTTTTTTTTGTTTTCTCTTATCAAAACACTGTGCTAATGCTAGGTTTGGCACAAAAAATCCCCTTGTTAGGGTAAGGAAAACTTCATGGTTTGGCTAAAAATAGCCAACGTGTTTTGGTCGCCACAAAAATGGCTGAAAATCTCCTTACAGAGTCCGACTGCGGTCTCTCGCTTGGCAGCCTTGTGGCTTATGATAATGAAACTAATGACATTATTAATACCAAACTAATAACATTTCTGCAAAGTGCAGTTTGCAGAAATGTTAACTGCTAACATTGTATCCTGGCGACTGGGCTTGTTGGACGGTATACCCTGCACAGAACTAAAACAATGCATTTTGGGTGTTTAGTCAATGCTCAAACAGACATTCAAAAGTGACAACTGTTGCGAGGTTCAGTGCTGTAACCATGAAATTTGGTTGACGTGCAAATTCTATTGTCTTCCTGAGATTAAACTCAACAAGCAAATTAGACAAAAACAACTTTTGTCCTGCTCTTTGTGGAAAGGGCATCAATCTTTAGCGCTGAATGGAATGTTTGCACTTAGCAATCCCAATTAAGTCAATGTCAGAACAAACGAATGGAACTAATTAAAAAGTGCTGTATGAGTGAACATGTGTATGAGCATGAATGTGAACACAATGAGCCTGCGTGAGCACAACAAGATTACTTGTTTTATCAGATTTACGGCTCATTCTGTTGAGCGAGACCAAGCAAACCAATAAAAGTTTAAAATGGTAGAGATATTCTTGACCATAACCTGAGGAACTGTAAAACACTATTGCACATATTCCCTCACCTTCACAGAGGCAGGACAAATAACTAAATATTAGACTCATATAACCGGGATACACATGCCCGAGGATGTGGAACACATGCCGGGCTTTAACATCCGTGCAGAGGAATATCACCTTGGGTGCAATGTACCAACAAGCCCGGGAACAACAATAACAACTCACATGACAGCTTGGGAATTACATCCTGTGGATAAATATATGTCATGTCTGCTTGTCATCACTGAAATCTCCCTGCTGTGTCCTCCTGCCCACCCGGCCCACACCCGTGAGGCACAAGAAAGGTATGGATTGATGAATATATTCATATACAGGTTCTGAACACACTGTACATCAGCACACACACAAACGTACAAAACGGTCTTGGCAGAAACTGTAGAACAGGTGCTTCGCCCAGGGGCAGCACTTCCTTCTAAACCCTCGGTGTGATTGTTACGCTTCTGCTGCCAAAATCTGGGTTAACCTGGAAAACAAAAGTTAACACTTGTACATTTAGTGCTTGTTAACAGAGTTATTTAGTGGATGTGATGAACCATTCGGATCATAACTAAATGTGCACATCATAAAAATGCATTAGTTTTATATGAGATCAGCAAAGGAGGTCTTGGAAACATGCAATACATTTATTCCACCTATTGGTCTTTTTCCATGTACAATCAAAATTTTCCTTGTTTTACACTTATTTTCACTGTGGTGGAGGCACGAATTGGGGCCATTGTGATTCCAAATGGCTAAACCACAAATTGCTGTATTGCTTTACCATTTGCTGCAACACTGTATTGCCTGAGACTGGTGTCTACTCAGCAGTGATTGCATTTTACTTTGTAAATACATTATGTTTTTTGTGAAGCTTATGCACATATATCTGCATCCGAAATTGAGTTGAGTTGAGCTCAAAGAGTTAAGTTGAGTCAAGCTGAGTTCAATATCGAACTTCAAAAGCAATTTTGGTTTCAACTCAAATTTGGCCAATCCATGAGGGCTAGAGTTGGCACTGAATAGACAAGTTTGTAATCTTATTTACTTATTTTTCCAAAGTTTTCATTAACTCCAAGTGCTTTCCAGAAATTAAGATAATTGCAAAGAAAGTTTTTCTTGCAAAACATTTATATATTTCTCAAAGTCAGGTATCAAAAAGGTATTACTCTAGTTTAGTGATGTCATACATGTAGCTTAACCACCGAGAATGTGTTGGTCTGTAGGTTAATTTGAATGCAGACACACGGTCTGCTAATAGCTTCTTTACACCAGTCTGAGGTAAAAAGTGTAGCGTTAAAGATGCTCAGTGTGGAAAAATTTCCTCCAGAAAGGCAGCAAAGTCAAATGTAATTTAAAATGCGTAGTACTAAAGCTAAAGATCACATCGCTGCTGGCGGTAGAGAGTGTGATGCGTTGGTCCGAGGAAATATGCTGCCAGTAAGTGTGGTAGTTAGAGGGTGAGCGATTCAAAGAGCTTATTCAGCACCTGAAGCATGAATAGGCTATGCCACTGAGACATGCGGTGACTGAACATAAGGAAGCGCCCTTTGAGAAGAAGAAGGATGAGCTAAAGGTCAAGATAGCCAGGCCAGTCAGGCTAACATTGGTTCGACAAAACAAAGTTTGCAAATAGGTCCAGTTTCGCGTGACTCACTCAGAACCTCTCTGTTCAGCACATGTCAGAAAATCTCTGGTGCCCTTTCTCAATGATTAACAGGTTAATTAGCCAAAACAAAATTAACAAAAGCTGACATCCCTACTTTGGAGTAAGTACCGGGTCTCTGTTGTCGCATCAGCACAAGCATAAAAAAAAATTAATAAATAAAAATATTCAACACCAGCATTAATGATAGGAGAGAGACACATTCAGAAAGCCCAAACTTCCCATTCAAGAACCAGAAGTTTGTCAATGAATCACTGGTTATAAAAATATGAAACTAATTAAGAACAGTTTCTCTCGACCAAACAGCACCAAATGAGCCTGAAAATGTCTCAAGATCTCTACGTAGGAGCTCAAAGATTGTGGCTGTGGGTGTGTTTGTCAAAGCTAATTTTGCTTAGACTTCTGCCCCTGCAGCCCAGAGCAGGATAACAGCAGATAGAGATTGCATGTTGAATCATCATCAGTAAATATTTGTAACTCCTTGTATGTAACCTTCACTAGCCTCGACAAACACATGTACCCTGCAAGCATCAACAAACATGGACACATCTCTATTCCTGGGGCCCCTCATCTATCCATTCTAATGATGTTATCATTGCAACATGCGTCCCCACAGGGTCGAGTCGCTCGCTGCCGTTCCTCCGCTCCCCATCAACCTCAATCATCGCTCTCTCTGCGGGGTTCCACGACAAGCCACACTTTCACCAAACAACCTCTCTCAAATGGCACCTAAAGGCAACGCGGTAATGCTTTTAGTGGAAGTGGAAAGCGCATAAAAACCCTCCGTCGCGGGTGGGCAGGGCTTGTGTTGGAACACAGGACCAATCTAATCACACCATTTAGTTCAAACGCCGACTCACACCCCTCTTGAGAGACAGGATAGCGATGGCTGGAGTATTAGATGCATTTGTTCTCCTACTCCAGCTCCTCTCCCCTTATCCCCTGTGGCTCTCTTAATCTACTAGAGAGAATGCAAGCAATTGGCAGAGCCCCCGACACCTCAGCATGGAAGGAGAAAGAGTGGGATATAGAGTTAGGTCAGGAAATTAAAGAGTGGGAGGACAGGGGAGAGAGGAAAACTCATATCAGGTCACTGCGGGAGTATGTATTGAATGGCTGCAATCCCAATGTGCGTCACTTCATTAGAGAGCAGATGGCTTTTGGAAGCGGCTGAGTTCGAGCTGAACTAGTGGTCCATGAGGAGCTGGGTCTTTACACAACACTCTCTATGCTCGTTTGAACTGTTTTTGACACACCACCCAGCATGGGAAGTTTAAATCATGTCCCCCTCTGTGTGGTCCGAATTCACTCTTTGCATACTTTGCAGTCATTTAAATAACAGCCAGAGTGACGGCCATTCCAGCTCACTATTATGGGAATAATCTTTATCTGGTTTCCTGTTCCTACACACCAATGAGGACATATTCAAGACTCTGCGGGACGAAAGATTGCCTTCTTTATTTTTGCTCTGCCCAGGCTGAGAATCTCCATGATTTCTAGACTTCATTTGCTGTAACACTGCAGGGAACGGGTAGCAACAGACTGGAAATTTATCCGAGGGAAACAATTTATTGATTTCTTTTGCACTGCGGCCGACTTGGAGAACAGTGTGGTACTTGTTGTTTTGTGTTTATATGTGCGAGAAAGAAAAAAACAATGTGTGTTTATTCGAGTGTGTGAATGTGCATGTTTAGTGCCCCTTTTTGCATTTAAATGGCAAATATAATAAAACAATTCTCCCCCACTGCTAGAATCATTTCAAAATCAGCATCTACTACGGCTCTTGGATAAATCTACACCCAGCATCCCAGTATCCTCCGTCAAAGGGCCGGCTATCTGTAGAGAAGCTCCTCTGGACTCGCTCCAGACTGGAGGACAAATCTGCACCCAGTAAACCAACAGACTCCACATGATGCATAAACACACATGGCTGGATACTGCCTCCCATTCCAAAATTCCTCTTTTTTCCTCTGTAGAGAAACACAACAACAACGTGAAGTTGTTTTTTAAGCAGCAGCCAGATGCAGCCAAATGCTACCAAATGATTCGACACAGAGCTTCATTGAGGAGAGTTTAGGATGGCAGGGTGGTATTTCATCATTTTCAGGAAGAACACATTCAAAGCCTTAATTATTGGAGTGATTAATCTTATTAAGGTGATTTGATTGTTATGCTCAGTGCAGCAGATCACTCACGCTGCAGACACATTCTGCTGGCAGAGAAAATGGATTTCCCATGAAAATGAAATCTGAATGTGGGACCGCTTCATCACTCAGTGTTTGATCTTATCAGAGAAGGAGAAGGAAAACAATCATTTGAGACACAAACAGGCTGAAAAATTGCTTATTGCCATCTCATTAGCCTCAGGCGCACAGCTGACGTAACAAAAATCCCACCTGATGCAAATAAACAGAGTCAGACTGAATTATGACATTCAATTGAAAATTGCTGGAAACTAAAAAAATCAAGCATATCAATCAGGTACACTGATTTACTGTTACAGATGTTATACAGTACGTAACATTTCTGCATCAAACCGACTGTTCATTTGTTATTTATTTTGTTGAGCTGTGATCTTACATTATCCTAAATGTTTCCAACGATAATCAAACCCAGAGAAAGTTTTATTCCTCATGGTCGAGCTTAATGTAAAACCTGAGGATCACTAAAGTTATTACAGCTCATCCTGATGAGACATTTTTACACATATCCACAAATGTGAACCTCTTGTTTGCACTCAGTCCAGTCTCCAGGACAAAATGTCGGCAGTTAGTATTGCTGTGAAGATATTTCCAAATGTGTGGTGTCATAGCCTACATACCATATTGACATTTGAACAAAACATATCACATTCATATTATATCTTTCTACCCGACTTCCATATCTGGAGATGGAGTTACAGGCGACAAGAAAGCCAAGCTGGTGACCAAAGTTTGAAACTGCACTTGAACATTTGTAAGCATGACACCATTGGATATTCTTAAAGGAAATCTTAGGATTTTCCAGCCGGGTTTGTGGTGATAAAAGCAGGTATTTAAAGCCAAAACTATCCCTCACCGATTGGTTTTTGTGCCTAAACCTAACCAGGATATAAGCACAGCGTTGTGACAAGACAGAAATAGAAAATTGAACCTGAAGGAATGTAAAGTTGCAACGTAAAGAAACCAACTGTTTTAACTTATCTGTGGTTTTGCAGAAACATACTTTGGTGACATTTATTCTGACGAGCGTGTTTTGGCGCGTAGAGGAAAAGTCATGAGGATACATCCATAACAAACATTAATGCCTGTAGAAAAATTGTGGTAATTCATCCAGTATCAAGTGATAGACTGGCATTTCAAGGTCAAAATGAGATCAACTTTCAGAAATACAAAAGACATTACTCCTTAAAATTCCATTTGGGATCCCCTTGGCAAAATCTTCAATGTTATTCATTTTATAGGGTCATGGTCATGAACCAAAGTGTTGGGCTAATCAAACTTTGACCTGATGATGGAGCTGGATGAAAGACTTATCTGTAAATAATTCATGCAAATAATTCAAGTTAAACACGAGGAGATTCGATAAGAGATTCAAAAATGGATTCTGGTTTGATGAAATGCTTTTGAACCCCCACCCTGTTCAGATACAAGTGGTGCAGAGCCACTCTACATTGTCAAAGCAGTTAAACTCTCTGCAGCATGAAGAATTATTTACACCCACTGTAGGCTGCACAGCTGATGCTTTTATTACATTTCATATTATGTGCGATCAAATTTTCTTCTATTTCACCAGTTCCATTTACTGTGCTTTTATTTATTTTTTGTATATTTTAAGCTCTTGTGTTGTTGTGGTGTGTAAAAGTGTGTTTAACCGACAGCAGGGGGACATCACAGCTAAATGCTTTTCACCCTATAGCAAATCACAACTCCTCAAACAATGACAGTGCAAAGAAGCACGCAAAAGTCCTCCGTTTATCTTTGCTTATCATGAGTCCGTAGAAAACAACAGACAAAAATGAGAGGGATTTTATGAAACCATAAATTTCAAGGGTAGCTCGACACCTAACAGATAGTCTGCACTGCATGAGCAGACACTCTAATAAAGATAAAGAGAGATTTTGTCCAAAGCAGTGCAGAGTAACATTTTTTTATTTCTCATCTTTACCTGAATCCCCATTAGCTGCTGCCATCATGACCGCTGATATTTCAGGGGTAGGCACACAAGATGAACAATTTACAGGACAACAAAGCAAATGCCGGGAAAAACAGACTTCTTCTCAGAACTATGACCAAAAAGAATAACATTTTCCAGTGCACCAGAGGTAGGTATAGTGTGCTGCAGTGTATTCATCAATAGCAAAGTAGAGCTGACTGCGTGTGCAACTTCGAACTGAATTTGAACAATTATGAGAATCTAGGGCAGGTTAGAGAACAGCTTTGAGAACTGTCACATCATCTGTTCTGCAGATCACCGCAGGGATCATCACTTCTCATTTCTCCTCTCTGCAATAATAAAACCCTCTTCAGTGCCTGCAGTGAAGACTAATTCAAACTTAGGAAATTACTTTGTTTGAATAGATGTTTTGAAAGAAGCTGACTATGCAGTGTGTTTAAACTTGCATACCTCCAAATGTCTGGCTATCAGTCTACTTCTACAAGCACAATGCTGCTGAGAGTGAAGATTTCCTCCAAGGCATGAGCTAGAAAAACCTTGGCCTCAGTTCAATTTTTATACTTTGAAAACTTCGATGTACTTCAGAAGTATGTGCCTTTTTTTATTCTGTAGGTATGGAAGAAGTGGACAAAGCACAAAACCAAGGGTCAAAACAGTCACTCTCTGAGGTGGCAGAATAACAAAAACAAATTGTGTTTGCACAGGAAAATGGCCAGTTTGCGACGAGAACAAGGTTGGCTCCGGTCCCCACGGCATGCAGAGGCCAGGCAAAATTTTTACACAGCCTCTGTCAGTGCTCCCGAGTGCACCATCAATACAACAATATCACCTGATGGGTTGCATTTTTATGGTCGTCCATATGGCTGCATTGTTCTGGTTGACATCCCGTGTTGACCTTTTTTCCTCAAGATTAATCAGTTTGAGGTAGAGATGTTCAGAGTATAACCATGTGGACCCCTTCTCAGAAAAAACACTGAGAATACCATGCCCCCAACACCCTTCATTTACCATCCTAACCCCCCCAATGCTGCTCCAAGTTTTAGAAAAGGGATCCATAACTCAGGAACTCTGGGGATGTGAACTGGAAGTATACTGCTGCCAATGACTTGGTTACTCACCTGCGGTCTACAACTTGAGCCCTGATTTTTAGCCTGTATTTGTTTTATACATTTTGGGGCCATTAAGGGGATGTAACTATGGATGTAGCGAACACTACCACTGGATTTCTTTGATACAGAAAAAAACTGCAAGTTCTGTAGTTAAAGGACCGTAGTTTATTATGATTTGAAACTGACACGATACCGTCCTATTTCCTGATCACACTGAAGATGAAAAGATACATATTATGTCTGTGTTCAAACTTGACAGAGTGGTGGCTCCAAGAAGGAGTGGCAGCAATCAGGAATTAACAGTTTTGAAGTGCCTCAATTCCCGTCATGAGTTGTGCCACAGCTGCTGCTGCGGTTGCAAACGTCGGCCTTGCTGGTGAGCAGCCAAATCAGCGAGCCAAACTACAATAACTAACTTCCTGTTGTGTTTTGGACACCACAAACCTCTACCTTTTATATCACTTCCCTCCTCTGGATCCCCCGTGAACTCTGTGCTTTCCCAGTTGGGTGGAAAAGTTTGAAAATCCTGGCTCAAGGAATAAAGACTCCACTCTGTAACCAGCAGGAAACAGTGCAGTAAGTTTATATATTATACAGATTTGTCATCTTATGGAACCATATTCTCATTCTGAGTTTGAATGCTAAAAAGGTAGGCCTACAAAAGTCTGTCATCTTATTCTTAGCCATTGATTGTCCATTTGGCTGGTTGGCAAATATTATCAGCTGTATTTCATTCAAATTCAGTAACTAAGTCAAAGGACCAGCTACAAGACTGGATCAAAGTTGGGTTCTCTTCTGTTATTTTGATATTTCCATTAAAAGCCAATGAATTGTCTTTTTAAAGTTCAGGAAAATCAAGTAGCAATCTGCCTTTGATGAAACAATCAAGCTCATTGTGTTACGTCCTTTTCAGAGGAGGATGTGACATTTCACTTGGCAATAGTCGAGCTCACATGACAAACAGGTGGCCAGAAAAAAAAAAATGAATAGCTGTTGGACTCTCCCAGTAAAACCTCTCAGCATATCAATATTCTGAATTTAATTAGGATCTCCACGTTTTTGACAGCCAAGTTGCCAGAATACAATGTTGGCATTTTCTGTTTAATGCAAACCATGGATAGGTTAAAATCCATACGTGTCATAGGTATCATATCAACAGCTCTACAATGTCTAAATTACATGTATATGAGCAGACTTTCATGTCAGGAGATGGACGGCGTAGCGGTGGCGAGCCAGATGGGTAAGAAGGCTGCCAAGCAGGAGACAGCTGTTCCAGGCAGCATTTCAACATTCGCAAGCGTGAAACTACAGGATATTTTTAAAAAAGAGACGCTGGGATACTTTCCAGACGTTAGAGAGATACATTGTCCTTCTTTTCTGTCGGTAAACTAGTTCACTTTGAGGCCCGTTCTAATAAGCAAACACTTTTGATGTATATATATAAATGAAAACGTCTGATTCACAATTAGAGATAGGAAGGTTGCTGCAGATTATATATATATATCTTGTAAATCAGAGCAATTTATCATGTCATTATTATATTTAGTTTTTTCTGATTGACAATAAGAACCGTGGAAATTTTCATTACCTAACTGAAAAAACTTGTTCTAAGCCCCACAGGAAGCCACACTTCTCACTCTGTTTAATGATTTCTTAGCACAGCAGCTGTCTAACAACTTTGCAGCTACAAGCAGCTCATCCTGGAGGAGCAGCAAAAAAGAAAAAAAAGGGGAAAAAAAGGAAAAAACGTCTGATGCAGACCTTAAATTACCTTTTAAAACTAAGTATGTGATTGCAGCTCTCACTTTGTCGTCTGGACTAAAGCGCCCACAGCGATGACCACCTCACCTCAAACTCCCACAGCCCTTCCTACAGAAAGCCTTGAGGTATACGGTGCGTGGGTCTGTCCCAAATCCACAAATCAGCTGAGGAGAGGATTAGCAAAACTAGGACTCAACAAAGTAGTGAAAGAATACAAAGAAAGATTTAGTCGGCTTATATTGTGAGGGCTGCACGCTTCAATTTATAGAAATTGCACCTTTTAATGGGTTTCTGATTTGAGATGTTGCAAATGTATACTTCGGAAACTAAAATTATTGCTGTGTGTAACAGACAGAAGCTCATTCTGATTTCTGGCAATCAGTATTAGTATTGACCAGTGGTGGACTCAGGATGTTTGATGGCCAGGGGCAAAAAACAAAGTAAAGGGCACCACATGTATGCATTTGGTCCACTGGAGGGGCACTCAAGATACGTTCATAACTGAAATTAAATAAGTAACATATTTTAACCATTACCACAATGTTTTCCTACATCTATCCAAACTTTGAGCGTAGGCGAAGGTCCGGTACGCTTGTTGCTGGTACGATGCAAGGGTTATGTTGTTTAGGAATATGTCGTTTAGGTAGTGACTGGCAGATTTATGAGAGCTGTTTAATGGTACAGCTGATGAGAGCAGTGAAAGTGAATCAGAACAATAAGGTTACGGCTGTAAAACAAAAGCAGTGGCCTGAAAGACTGGCCGAAGGAGCTGAAGGAAGCTGCAGGATGATAATCTAGTCAGCTTTAAGATATATTGCATAATATCTATAACATAAAATACATGATATCACAGAGCTATGAAAAGTATTTTTCTGATAGCAGGTTTTATTAACATCGTCAGATGTTAAATGTTTTCCCAACTGACTCTACAATGTGTTTCTAAAACTACTTATTACAGCAAAATGTACTTTGTGCTGTGTGATGATAATTCTGCTTTAAATTACTTGTACCACTTCGTTTGTAGCATCGTCTGTTTTCTTTTTCTTCGAAGCAGACATATCAGCTGAGGATATCTCCTCTCCAGTGGAGTAAATGACCTTTAGCAGGTCACGAAAAGCAAGTACTCCTTGTTATAATTATTTCCGACTATGAACATGAACACTGACTAGATTGAACAACAGCCTAGAACTCAGGGACTCTGTTTAGGGTTTTGTGCAAATTAACAACCTTGAAACCTTTTAACTTCCTCCCTGGACTGGAACATGTTGAACACTCCTGTGAGAGAGACTATTTTTAATGCCAGACGCTGCCTCGGCTCTGGTATAAAATACATTTTCCTGCAGCCAATTTAAGCTATTTTTTTGCTGTTTGGGACTTTACACTGGCACACCCTGTCGTTAACAGCGGTTATTTAAAACATTACCCCCCCCAAAAAAAGGAGAAGTCAACAGCAGGTCAGGTCTTGAGGCAAGTTGTAAGCCTTGAACCAATTTCAGTTTATAAATGGTGTCTGTTATACGCGACGTGAGCTGGAAAATGGGAGCAATATCTTTAAACATTTCTGTCTCAGCCTCTCCTGCACTGATGGCACCCGTCATCCTGCAAAGGCGTCAAACTAATGTCCTGATCTTGATGCAGTCATACCTGCTGGCTGCCAGAATACGATTGATAGAACTGCCAACACACTGAATAAACAAGCAGCATTGATTTGATCTCCATGCTTTGTGACTGCAACACTGCCCGACTAATCCCAGGTACCTGCGTGGTTTCAAAGAGCAACATTCCCAATTATTTTCACACACCTAACCAGTCGAGGCCCTGTCAGGTCTTGTTATTCAGCCGCTGTGCTTCGAACAACATGTCTTGTGTTCCTCGTACCTGACAATCACTGTCAGAGCCGGTTTCAGGAGTGAAGCCTCAGTGCGGCCGGTGTCAGCCAACACAAGCGGCACAGGGGCATCTGACAGGTGTTAATAGGTGGATATCTGCACTGACAGCTTCACACACACACAAAACTGCAAACACTCCCATAACCACATGTGCACCAGAGTTGACTTAGAACCAAACCCCCCCCTCAAGCTGTGACAATGAGAGGGATCACAGGGGAGGACTGACAAAAGCAAATGTTTACTCTCTGCATCCCAAATAAAGAGCTGCTTAATCTGATGAAACCCTAAGACATAGACACACACACACACACACACACACACAGAGGAAAAAGTCCTTCCTCTCCTCCAGCAGCTCCTGTTTCACTCTTGACTAGGCTATACCATCTAGTGGAGCAGTTTGGTAGAGCATGAGGTAGAGCAGAGGAGGATGAGATAACAAAACGCCAGGCTGACATCAAGCTGTGATTGTGTATCTGGGTGAAAAGCGTCTCCACACACAGAGGTTAAGGTGGGCGGAAAGGCTCGGGAGAGACGTCCGGCTGTGGACTTGCCACTGTGAGCATGACGGAGTCTAATAATGGACTGCAAGCAAATCTCTGTGGGGTGTGACTGAGACAAAATGTTTCACTGTAAAAACACCAGCACACCTTTCAAGCAAGTGGAGCAAAAACAATGCATTAATGTGACTGAACACTGCGTTAAAATCGAGACCCGTTCAGTAAAATGTTAAAGCCACAGCGAGGATCTCTGTCAACATACGCCACCAGGGGGAGATGTGACATGCTGTCCATCCTGTCAATAGGTTCAAGTGGAAATAAAAGGCCATGGACTTATCTATCCAGCAGGTGTGTGTGTGTGTATGCGTGTGTGTGCAAAGAAAAGTCAGACAGAAAAAGTGCCGGCTCATGTTGCAGGCTGCCTTGACAGTGAAATCCACTTTAAAGTCACACAGTCTGACAGTCACACAGGGCAGGATCACATCCCCTGGTGACATGGCAGATGACTGTTATGCAAACAAATGAACAGTTTGTCTCATGAGATGTGTGATGCTTTAAAAATAAATGATAGATCCGGGCTAAAATAAAATAAAAATGGCAGTAACAAGCCTGGCTCCAGGAAAGGTCATTCACTTAATATTCCTCCTGACCTGCTCCCTCTGCCCCTCTCAAACATGGTTTGCTTTTATATCAATCTTCCTTTTTCACTTCTTTATCAACGGGCAGATTACATGTCTCACAGAGGTCTGTCCTTTCGCAGCGGCTGCCATTTGTAACAGCTGCCCGGCTGGAAGTCCATGTGCGCTTCAATAAATAAAATATCCAAGCTGGTGAGGTCATGGTGGGATTATTGTGTTGTTTTTAAATTCCTTGTTTTCTGTCTCTCACAGGAAATGACATGATTACACTCTGTTGTCATCATAATTTACATCTTATTTATTTTCATCTGTCCTAAAATTCATCGCTAAAACATGTAGAAACTCTTTCATTTCTCGCTACATGAATAAACCGTAACCTTGCAGGCTAAACACAGCTCGAAAGCAAGTGTAGTCAGTGCAGTCAGTGTGTCTCTGTCCAGCTCAGACCAGTCCAGTCTGGTCTGGCCCAGTGCTAATTTTCTGAGAGACTCTACTGCTGGAAGAGTATCCCACATAGCTCCCCCAGCCAGGGGAGGCAGGCTGTGAGTAATACTTTAAAAACAGAACACTTACCTAAAAGAGCCGGAGCCCAGAGGATAGGCCAGGATCGGGTGGGAAGCAACGGAGTAGGTGACCCAATAGGAGGAAGGTCATTGAAGACAGATCACCCACCAGGGAAAGAGAAAGAGAGAGAGAGAGAAATATTTAGACTGTGCCACAGACAAATCAAAAACACATGATCATAAGACATTTGTATCCATGAGTACTCGATAGTCATTACTACATTATTACTCATGGGTCAGAAACAACCCATCTTCAAAGTCGGCCTCCATTTCGATCTCAACTACACATCTGTTAAGTTTTCTGACTGCTTCTTTCACCAAGGTGAGCTGTCCACAGACAGACATGTAAACACCTAGGTGTCAGGTTGAACACAAAGGGACCCACATGCAGACACTCAGTCAGGCAGGTTGGAAACTAAAAGTGAGCTTTGAAAACTGAAGTCCAATTACTAAAACACAAAAATAAAGAAAAGGCAAGCAACAAAAGCAGGCAGAGAAAAATCCAAAGAGAAAAGTAAAGCCAACAAAACAGAAATACACAAGTGTTAAAGCAAACAAACCAGGGTGACATGCAGGAAACACAGAAGCAAAAGAGACAAAGCAATGAGGAGCGAGGGGAAGACACAGGCTTAAATACACAGGGGGTGATTAGCTAATGAGACACAGGTGAGGAGCAACAAGGGAGGAAGTAGAAAGTGAAATATGGCACATGAGGATTTAATTACCAAAATAAAACAGGAAGTCAACAACATGATGTTTTAATTCCTAATGATAGATGAGTTATTTCTGCATTTTTAACCATCAAATAAATGAAATGAATATTAAAAAAAGAACTCAGCAAGGGTCTCAACATGTTTGCTCATTTGACTAATTGTGTTACAATTAACAGCAGTGCATGCTGGGAGGTCTCCTTAGAGAAAAGAGAAAGCCTGCACATTTTTCAATGAAAAAAATGTTTGTAAACAACATGTTTCAGGACCGTTCTTTCTTTGTGAAAATCTAATTCTTGTTCACAAAAGTACAACACAAAAACAAATCTGAAGAGAGTAACTAGGAAAGAGAAGAAGACCTTGAGTGAAGCTCAAGTTTTGCATTTAATGGGATGTTTTCTTAGACGCAGTCAAAAAATAACAGCCGCAGTGGATTTAGTTCGTATCGTGTCTTTTTCACTCTTGGGTATTCTTTTGCATAAGCTCTCGACATTAACCAATCCTGAAGGAGAAATGTCTTAAACTACTGTATCTTTTGTTAATCTCCCGAACTAACACACCTAAGCTTTCTCACAGTTTCTGTCATTTATGCCAACAATATAAGAGCTTGCTTAATGGATTTTTAAATTAATTTCATTGTGAAAGCACAATACAGGCCATGAAGGGAGTTCATTTATAGAATCATCGTTAATAGAGAAAAACCTGGAGTTGAAGAGTCAGCGCTCTCAATTTATGCAAGACAGAAGCAGCCTTGAATAAAAAGAATAAAAAATGAAGCTGAGGAGAGGGAGTAGATGTAAGATAACAGGTCCAAAAAAGTTGTAAAGTTTGAACTACTCAGCTGAACTCTTAGAAATACTTATTAAATCACACAGCTTCCATCTCCATGACCATAATGAAAAAGACATAAGAAGATCTAGAAAAATAAGAGCTGGGCACAAGATGGACGATATTGGAGAAACACAGTTAAAAAGTTAGGAAAAATATGTCTCCAAAAACAAGCACTGCAACAACACCACAACCCTCGTCTGTTTTGTTTCTTTTAATCCAGGTAACAACCACAAAAAGAAAGAGGACTCAACAGTCCACTCTTGGTTTCACAACTCTGCCAAGACCGGCAACTCCTGGAGAAACTCCAAACACCTTCAGACAAACATGTACTTTTCGCTCTTAGCCGAGGCAAACCATCAACCTCACATGCTGACCTCTAGTCAATCGGCGAGTCTATTACACACTCTGGAGTGAGACTGGCCTGGGCCAGGAGTCTTTGGTGCTAATCTCCTCGTATCTGTTGCTTTATTTCCTGGCATTTCTCTCGTTTTCACTCTCTAATGCTGCCATAAGATGCACAAACAAGTCCCCAGCCATGCTAGCAGCTCTGTGAGGCTATACTTAGACAGAGAGATGCTTTGGGATAAATGCTAACACTATCATGCTAACATGGTCACAATGACAATGACGACATGCTGAGGTAAAGCAGGTTTATTGTGCAGCAACTAAACCATGTTAGTTTAGTCTTCCACACTATGCTATACACAGTTTATTATAAATGGATCAATCTACAAGTTATAAAGTGAAAATTTGAATAGTTTGCAACTAACGCCCGCCTGTAAAGTCTCTTTGTTCGGCGTAACAAGGTTTATTGTCCCCGATGACCTCTGTTGTCTCATTAGCAAACAACTTTTTTAATACAAACGTGGGCTGTTCACTGATGTATTTTATGTCGTAGACAGACAGACACTGCCATTCGTAAGGCCATGCTGCTATCATGGCTAAGAAAAGTACTTAAAAGTGCTCAAAAAATAGTATCTGCTGATGCTTAACAGATCTGTAGCATCAGCCTCATTAAATCATTCATTAAATGTATTGTATGACCTTTTATTTGTGAGTCAGCAACCCTGTTCACTCTCTTTTACTCTGAAGCTTACTTTTAATATCATAGTTTCTAATGGCATTAGCAGCATTTATTCAAAGCAATGCAGGCCTTCTTCTGCAGGAAATTCATGTACAGTGCACCACACACACACACAGGGCCACACAAGTACCAAACATTCTCGTTGAGGAACGCTTATATTGGCTCTGGAGTGGTAATAGCTGGCTGAAGATGCCTCAGAACCCTGTTGCTACACAATAGGCCACTTTTAAGTGAATGTCTGAAAATGGATCTGCTTTTAAATCTCTGTCCTGAGTCCGCAGAGTATGATTTAACAACAAGATTATTAGGTTGTGTTGTTCCCTAGGTAACAGCCGGCTCCCGTGTGCTCCTGAGTGGCTTCGCCGATTGGCAGAGCAGACTTGGCTGGGGAACAGGAGGAGATGAAATGACCAAACAGAAATACTTGTCAGACCAGAAGCACAGATGTAAGGGTCCAGGTAATCCCTTAAGTGGGAGCAGGACTTTGCGGGGTGCCTGACCTATGCTGCTGATAAAACTTCTGCTTACTTCTTTCTTGCTGGAGTGAACACAAAAAAAAGAAAAAGTCCTGACACGGCTGTGTGACATTTGAAAGACAGCGGTGCATGAGCAGTTTTGCAGGGAGCTCTGAGCTGTCAAACCAAAACGACACCTGATCAAAAAGTCATTAAGAACTAAATTAAATGACGATGACGCAACGTTCTCTTAATTCAAAATTAAACAGTGTATCTCTCACATGTTCGCTCCGCAGCATCACTGTAGAGAGGGAGAGTGATTACAGATGAGAGGGATTGTCTCTCCTTGTCTCTTTTTTAATTGCCTCCCCAACTTTAATAGGAACCATCTATCACTCTGTGCAGCCAAAAGGCAGCCCGTGGATATTCTCACGCCTCTGAGGGTGTTTAAGACTTCTCACAGCACAACATCCATCCACTGTTTAAATCCAGCTGTCGCTCAGCCGCACACACACACACACACACACAGACGTCTGACCTGACTGCTGTCACACACTCTGAGGATCATCACCTCCTGCATTTCAACTGTTTCCCTTCAGACGTGAGCAAAGGGATGTTAAAGAAAGGAGGAAAGGGCAGACTTTCAATAGTCAGCATCCTCACATGAGAGGTCGATGAGATTCTCTGTTACAGCCACTACCACACTGCTGCTAATCTATCACACACACCGCACCCAATTTCTCTGTGACAATACAACGTTTTATCACATATAGTAAATGTGTGCCATTAAACAGCCTCTGCAGTAAAACGAACTGAACGTGTGACTATAAACCAGCAAGCAAACCAGTTTCATTACGTGAAAGGATGTTTTTTTTTTATATATATAAAAAACAGACAGATAGATGGTCGTGTTTTATGACCTTATTTCTGCAAATAATGCGCCAACACAATGTTCTGTTCTTTCTTAAAATGTTTCTGAGAAGCTTGCCACACTCACAACAGACTGCTGTGGAGTAGGACGGCCTTGAAAACTGCGACTGTGAACTCCATTTGTACTTTCTGTAAAAGCTCTGAGGAGTAAAAATGTGGCTTTTTTAATCAAGTGCTTGTTTAAGTCAGCAACTTTTTTGGATTCTTTTTCTAAAGATTGTCTAAAAATGCTTAAATGTGACAGAGCCAGAGCAATTCATCAGCCAATATTGGCTTATTGCAGATATTGGACTGAAGAAAGATACAGCAGTATCCGCTGCCATACCACCAGACAACAGAGCAGCTTCCTCCCCCATGCTGTGAGACTCCTCAGCTCATCCTCCACACTCAAACGTAGTTTAGTTTTTTAAAACCCTAGCATGTAAAAAAAGGAAATAAATGTATATTAATGTATTTGCCTTATACCATTTTATATCAATACATGTAGGCAGATATGCAAACACCCAGTCTCCCCCTTGGTCAGCTCACACATGACTGATCCAGCAACGTTAACAACAACAACAGTGCTAAATCAATTCTTAAGTGCTAAATTAGCTGTTAGGCATACAGTAAATTATGCAAATGTCTCACAAAGTCACAATTAAAGGCCAAAACTACTGACGAGGCATTTCAGGACCTGTGTTTTGTTGGTGTTGATTTTCTGACTTGCAAGACCTTTACGTGCACAAGAAGCTATATAAAACACTGAAGGAAATTTCTGGCAGAGTTATCCAGTTTTCCAGTCCCTCTTCGAGAGTTTGTGTTGTGTTTGAGTACCTGTCCCTCTGTGGGTGCGTACCTATCCCTGGATTGCTCTCTACATTGATCCTGAGGGGGAAGAAATGATTTATGGTCGTGCAGCATTGTCACCAGTGAGTGTTAATACCTATTTACCTCCACTTGTGTGGAACAAATCCCTCTGTACATTCCTGGACCATTAAGGGGAATCACAGACTTGCGTGCCGAACAACAGCAGCTTGTCACAACAGGCTGAGCAATGAGGCTCTAACAGGCTATCAAAGCCAGAACAAAGAGCGAGCAGCCGGGCTGTGAAAACCCAATTTATTAAACAAGAAGCTGCACAATACGGCCTACCAGTCGGAGCATCCTTACAGCATCATACTGAGGGATGGCACTATTTTAAAGAACATTTGGGTGCAGCAAGAACTAGATTCCTATGCTTTAGCAAAAATTCAGTCAAGGAGATAGGAGCAGAAATATCTCTTAGATAATAGCTATATACACCGTTTTATTATTTACTATACAATATTTACTGTCAATACAATACATTTCAAGTTATTTCTAACCAATCATGCGGCAAAGTTTAGTTCAGCAAATAAGCTCATGCAGCCAGTATCCCTGTAGTTTGGACCAGGGCCTCAGAGCACCACAGATGACAAGGAGCAGCTCAACTGGCTGCCTGACGTGAGAGTGAAGACAGGTGGACACTGAACTGGGACTGAACACAGCCTCCGAGACCAACAGAGGTCAGCTTGACAACAATTCTATGACAGAGTTGCTGTAAATCAGCAGCTCTGACCAAGACCGTGACATCGGGGATGACAAGACGCGGCAGGCAGGGACGGGGAAAAGGCGTGCAGCCGGAGAGAGCTGGAATATTTTCACATATTACTCTGTGAATTGACTCACTCAACTGATTTGGTGAGTTTAATTTACTTTATGTCTAGTTTGAATAAAGTGTGTTTTATGATGAGTTAACGAGGAAGTTATATTTGAACGTGTACAAAGTTTGATTTCACATATTTAGTTAACTGACACTGACCAATACTGTCATATGAAGTAGTAGATTTGTATTTAGTATTTCATAATGTAAATACTGCTCATTATTTGTCATTGTCCGCTGCAACATTTCATAGTCGAATGCTGTTAAAATGTTACTGGAATTATTTTTCAGCCTGTTTTCAAATGTCCACAGATGGACCACTGACAACTTGCTGACTAACACAAGTCAAACTTTTCATTTACTTTATTTTGCACACGGCTCAGGTTTAGATGACGTGTCTCGAGTGGAGAGATTCACCGAAAGCGCCTCGTAAAAAGCCGAGAGACATTAACTTTGGTTCTTGTAGATGAGAGTAATTCCCTCTGAAAACAGCTTTTTACGCTGACTACTCTTCTTTTATTCTGATTTCTGACTCTTTGCTTTTCCTGAATGAGAGCAAGCAAAATGGAAAATAAAGCCTTTGGGGTTTTATGATGAGCAGAAAGTGCCGTGTAAATGATTACAATGCACACAAGCCTGCCTCTGAAACTCCTCATCTTCCCCTTAAACAAATGAATCTTTGTTTACACAACCTGCCACACATGACGTGAGGGAGGCTTTAATGCTCTCTGAAGGATGACTGGCATCAATCTAACTCACATCAATGTCTAGTAGCTCTTGGACAAGGCCAGCTGCCGCCCTCCTACTGCCTCCTACGAGCCTAAATCTATTCAGCGACAGATTGTATTTCCTTGAACATAAATAGCCTGAATGTTAACTTCAACCTAAACAGGAAATTAAGTCTGACGAAGAAGTATACTTTACTCTGAACATCAGTCGTGAT